>NC_081408.1:12016707-12674207 GCF_030272615.1 Cryptomeria japonica
AGCCATGAAACTATCAAATTTTAAATACCATTGTCGGGGTGCTTTCTTTAGACTCTACAGACTTTTTTTCAACCTGTACACCAAGTTCTCCTTACCTTTGACCTCATAGCCCTGTGGTTTCAACATCTAAATTTCCTCCTCCAAATCTCCATGGAGAAAAGCTATTTGACATTTAATTGTTCAAGATGTAAATCATCTGCAGCCACAAGACTAAGTACAGTTCTAATTGAAGTTATTTTTACAACTAGAGAAAATATTTCATCATAATCTATACACTTTTTCTGTGCAAAACCTTTTACCACAAGTCTGGCCTTATATCTTTTCTGACCTCCTTCCTCCTCCTTCAGACAATAAACCCATTTGTTAGGCAAAACTCTTTTTTTTGCACGTAAAGGGACTAAGTCCCAAGTCTTATTTTTCATCAAGGAGTCCATCTCCTCTTTTATGCCCAGCTCCCACTGTTGTTTGGCATCTACCTGCATTGCTTCTTCATATTATTCTGGTTCACCAGAATCCATTAATAAAATAGAATACAAAGAAGGAGAAAATCTTTCAGGGGGTTTACTTGTCCTTGTAGAATGTCTAATACTTACAGGAGTTTGTGGGACAATCTGTTGTTGCTGAGCATCAGGTACCTGTGGCATTTCATTTTCAGGAATTTCATCCAACACCACATATTCTTGTTTGTCCTATTCATGCTTCTTTTCCTGCATCTGTTGTTTATACATAACCTTCTCATTGAATATAACATCTCTACTTCTAATTATTTTCTTATTTTCAAAATCCCATAACTGATAGCCATATTCATCTATCCCATATCCAATGAAGGTACATTTATGAGATTTAGCATCAAGCTTGGTTCTGTTTTCTTTATCAACATGGACAAAAGCTTCGCAACCAAAAGTTTTTAGAAAAGAATAATTTACCTTTTTACCAGTCCATGCCTCCTCTAGAATACCACCATCCAAAGGGGTTGAAGGTCCTCTATTTATCAAATAGACAACAGTATGTAAAACATCTGCCCAAAAATGTAAGGGCAATCTAGCATGCAATCTCATGCTTCTCACACATTCCATGATAGTCCTATTCATTCTCTCTGACACACCATTTTCCTATGGAGTTCCTGGATCTGTCTTCTGCTTTTGAATCCCATTTAAGGAGCAGTAATCTTCAAATGCTTTGCTGCAATACTCACCTTCATTATCCGATCTGAGACACTTCAACTTTTTTCCTGTCTCATTCTCAACCAAAGCTTTCCATTTCTTAAAAGTTTCAAAAACATCTGATTTTTGTTTTAGGAAATATACCCATGCTTTTCTGGTTGAGTCATCAATAAAAATAACATAATAACAAGAGCCACCAAGAGATGATACCTGAGCTGGTCCCCATACATCTGAATGTACAAGCTCTAACTTCTCACTCTTCTTCTCTTTCCCAACCTTGAGAAATCTGACTCTTTTCTGTTTACCATAAACACAGTTTTCACAGAATTCTAAATCAATCTTCTTTAGTCTTGGCAATAGATTTTTGGAGTGAAAGGTTTTCAGCCCTTTCTCACTCATGTGCCCAAGCCTATGGTGCCACATTATTGAATATGTTCTTACAACATTTATTGTTGTTGTCCTTGCAGTAACATTATCTGTAGCAGCTAGGGTAGAGTAAGTGTTACCTATACACAGATATAATGTGCCTACCTTCGCACCTTTAGCTATTGCTAATGATCCTTTAGCGACCTTCCACATATTGTCTGAGAGGGTAACTATGAAACCTTCACTACCTAGTTGCCCTGCAGAAATTAAATTTCTTCTTAAATTAGGAACATGTCTTACATCCTGCAGAAACCAGTCATTTCCATTCTGCAACTTGATCTTTATCTTTCCTTTTCCAACAATTTGACAGGGCTCATCATCACCCAAATATACCTGTCCAAAATCACCTTGAACATAATCTAGAAAATATTTTCTATGGGGTGTAGCATGAAATGAAGCCCTAGAATCTATTACCCAGGAATCATTAACATTATCCAAACATAAGATTAAAGCATCTTGTAAAGTATTACTTGCAATATTAGCTTCCTTACTGTCATTTTCATTTTTGTCTCCTTTGTTTTTTCGAGACCAACAGTCTTTCTTTAGATGACCAGGCTTTCCGCAGTACCAGCAATCTTTCTTTCCTCTAGATTGAGAGCGTCCTTTCTTTGACTTCCCTCGTGACTTCTCATTCCAAGGCTCTTTTCCTCTTTCCTTTGATCTTCCTCTGTTCTCCACTTTCAAAACACTACCCGATGATGTTGGAGTCTCACCTGTGCTTTTCTTTTGCATTTCCTCACTTAGGATAACACCAACAATATCATCAAATACCAAAGTATTTTTACCAGAGACAGAGTTACTTATAGCCATAACCAAGCTATTCCAGCTTTCTGGCAAAGAACATAAAATCAAGAGAGCCCTAACCTCTTCTACAAAAGTAATTTTTACCAAAGACAATTGACTGGTAATTGTATTAAATTCATTTAAGTGCTCCACTACAGATCCTCCCTCACTCATTTTCAAATTAAACAAACACTTCATAAGAAATACCTTATTCAAAGTTGAATGTTTCTCATACAACTTAGCCAATGTCGCCATCAAATCTACAACCGTTTTTGCTTCTGTTATATTGAAAGCTACAGACGGTGCAAGGCACAATCGAATGGATCCCAGTGCCTTTCTATCTAAAATGTCCCACACTTCATCTGACATTGTGGTCGGTTTCTTTGCCTTTCCTTCCAATGGCCGCCACAAATCCTTTTGATACAGGTAATCCTCCATCTGCATTTTCCATAACTGATAATTCTATCCATTAAACTTTTCGACCTTGAATTTGGAATCCTCCATTACTCCCACTCAAATTTGAAAGTCCTGCCAATTTACAGAAAACCTCACTCTGATACCAATTGTTAGGGTTTCAAGAAGATCCGAAGCAAATATGAACTAACAATTATATGCAGATTTAAATACAAAAGATAAAGAAATAAAACATGACACAGATAACATAGAGATTTAACGTGGTTCACCCAGAATGGGTTACGTCCACCATACACAGTCGTCCAATCTTTCTTATTATCCAGCAAAAAATAGTACATCAACCTTACAATGCCTTAAGCATCCCAACCGCTTATAACATGCCTTTTTAGGGCAACAAACAAAGTCGGCCTTTTTAGGGTTTTATTACAATGTCGGTTTTCATCAACGAAAAATGTCAAATTTTTTTTTCTCGAGGGCTGCCGCCCTCGAACCCCTGCCCAGCTCCAGACCCCAGCGAGGATACGTGCTGAGTGTACAGTACTTTGCTGATCAGTCGCCACATTTCAACAACCTTGACCCTTAGTGTAATTCCCAGAATGGAGGGTTTCACTCCTTGTCTGCTACATGTTATTTTCTTCAATGAGATATCTTTACATCTTGGTTCCTTATACCCTGATGTGCTTAGCTCCATTGTTCCATAATAAAGCTCAGTGATGAATATATATTGCACAATAAATAATGACATAGATTTGTGAATCAATCATTCTCATTTCATCTCATTTGCTTATTGCTAGTTTGCTGATTCTTTTCTCATCATCTCTTTCTAAATCATTTTCTATCATCTAACATCATTCTATTTCATTCTAAGGTTCATTCTCTCATATTCTATCTCAATATCATTTTCACATCACCTATCTCTATCTCTAATCAACTAACTATTCTTCTATCTCACTTTATTTTTATTTCGAGAGATCATTCATACCTTTAATGAATAAACAATCTCTCAAGGGGGCATTACACCTTAAGTATTACCAAGGCATACTGGGGCAAAATTTTTTCGTTTTCTTTGAAACAATGTCGTTCCAAATTTGTTTCAAAGAGGGGCAAATGTAAACACCTATCTCATTTATCATGTACTAATTATTCGTCTAAATTAGTTAAATAATTCTTTAATTATTTAATTAAGTTAATTAATCTTATTCTTATAATTTCATATTTCTTTGTCATCTTACTAATTATTCTATTTTTAATTCTATCATCATTTAATCATTTAAACCATTTTTTAATATTAATTAAATATTTATTATTTAATTAATTGTGATTTCTAATCTTTCAATTTAAATATCTTTATTATTTAAATAAATTCATTTTCAATTTCTATCTCTATTCAATTAATCATTAATCCTTTTTCTAAATGTTATTTAATTAATTATGATTTTAATTCCTTTAATTTAAATAATCTTTATTATTTAATTAAAGTCCATTTCTAAATAATTAAATAGTTTCTTAAAATTATTTAATTAACTAATTAATTCTTCAAATTTCAAATTCCAAATCCCCAAATTCTAATTTCATTTGATTTCATTATTTCTTCTAATTTCATTTGATTTCATTATTTCTTCTAATTTCATTTGATTTCATTATTTCTTCTAATTTCATTTAATTTTATTAATTCTTCAAATTCAAATTCATATTCTTCTAATTTCTTATAATTTCAAATACATGTGCATGATTTCAAAAACCAAATTGAAAATCAAAGTCATTTTCTAAATATATTCAAATAACAAATTGAATTTAAAATAAATTCAATATTTGAATTAAATCTAATGCAAAGATTAAATTGAAAATCAAAGTCAAAGTGCAAGCACATGATAAATTAATTAATTCAATTAATTATCTTTTCAATCTCTATTTCTATCTTCCACTTTGCTTTTTTCCAAAAAGCTTTCAATTAGTTAACTATTCCATCTATTTTAATTGAACATTTCAATTAATTAGTTAAATACATCATTTCTTTAATTCTCTTCAATCATTCTTTTTCTATCTTCTAGTTAGCTTTTTCTAAACAAAGCTTTCTTTGTCATCAATCAATTATCCTCCAATAATTCTTTTTCATCTTTCAATCAACTTTTTTTTCATTCAGTTAACTCAATTATCAATTCAAGCAATTGAGTTCCACCTCCAAATCAGTAGTTCAACTATCAATCAACATGTGAGCTCACTTGATTTCCACTTAATCAATCTATTCCACCTCTCAATCAATCCTCTCCAAAAATCTATAAATTCAGCATTCAATCTCCATTTTCAACAATCATGAACTTTGAATCTTTGTGTCAATTGCAGGTTGCTAGCGCAATATCTGAGAGCCACCATACCACAAAGAGAAGAAGAACAATGTAAGTTACATGTAGTCATGGAATAAGGAGAATTAATTGATAGATTTTACATTTCTATTTCTTGTTTTGCATTATTTCATTGAGTTTTGTTTAAATTGTATTAGGATAGGGATTCATGATTTCCCTTTTATTCCTGATTGATTACATGATGAATTTAGCATACGATATACCCATCTTTATTATGTGTGACAACACTAGTTCAATAAACATTTCTAAGAATGCAGTACAACATTCTAGAACAAAGCATATATCTATTCGATATCACTTCTTGAAGGAAAAGGTGTCGAATAATGAAGTAAAACTTAAGTATGTATCTACAAGGGAGAAAATTGTAGATTTCTTTATGAAGGCATTGTGTAAAGATATTTTTGAGTATCTTCGACAAAAGTTATGGGTATTACCCCTTTCTAGTTTGAACTAATGTGCATTTCATTGTGCATTGGTCTAGTGAGTAGATTGCATTTTTTTTTTATCTGGACAAATGCTTGGGTGCCTTCTTTTAGGGGGAGCTGGAGTATCATATGGGGAGTTTTTCTCACCTTTGTCCTTGATGTCAAAGGGGGAGGGATCTTGAGAGATTCAGATTGTTGCTGAGTTGAGTAGTGCAAAGATTGTTTTGTGTTTCTTGTTGATGGATGTTGCCATCAAATGACAAAGGGGGAGATTATTGCAAATGTGATGGTGATCTTGTTGAGTGTTTGTCATTGATGTCAACATAATGGTTTCCATTGATGTCCTTGGTAATGGTGATCCAAATTGAGTTCCCAGAATCTTTGGTGCTTCAGAAGATGTGTTGATAGTGATATAAATATCTCTTGTTATCGGATATGGTGTTGATCATTGGTATTCATGCGTATTAAGGTCCCATTCTTATTTTTGTTATTTTGGGTAAGGGTGTTTGGGTCTGAATTAAATCCAGAATTCGAGGATGAACAACAAATTTTTGGTGTAGTGTATGTATGTTTTGGGTTCAGAATTTGTAATGATTGTAACGTGTTGATTTGACCATTGATGAGTGGTGTGGTATAGTCTACTTATCATTCCTTCCCACCACAAGAATGATTAGTGGTGACCTATTTTAGATCTTTGTCTTGGTTGACTTGGAGGATTATGCTTCTTGGAAGTCAATATATATATGAGGATGACCTGATTGAGTTAGATATAGAAAAAGTGTGACATTATTTTGAAGATATGTGAGATTGGAAAGGAAAGATATGACTAATGGTAATTGTTGGCATTTGCATGAAGATTGTATTAATGATATGCTATGTTGTCATTGATGTCAATTATTTGGTAATGATATTGCTGATATTGTTATTATTGTTGATATTGTCTTGTAACTAGTAGGAAGAGCTTTGTGAAGGACATTGTAAACCGGTATGTAAGTTTTTGAGTTGAACCAGTAACCGGTGTAAAAGGTTAAACCTTATCTATGTAATGTAACTGGTAAACTCTACCAGTTGTTTTTGTTAAACCCTAACCAATTAAGGTTGTTGAATTGGTTATGTTGGTTTATGATCTAATGTTGAGCAGTAATGATGGTGACACATATGGTCATTGTATGAAGACAAGTTGAAAATGTTTTGGCACGTTTGTTTGTCTAGGGAATGAGCAAAGTGTATTGCATCTAACGCAAAGCGTGTGATGATTACTGTGCTCGATGAAGCGGTAATCAAGGAGTGGTTGAGGTTTTCTTAATTGATGTGTAGAGATTGCTATGTAATCCAACGGTCATACTTGAACCGACTTGTTTGTAATCTCAATGAGAGAATTAGGTTTTTGTTGTGTTACCGATCTAATTGATTTGTATTTAAGGTCGATGAAGTTGTTTTATTTAGAGTTGGCAAGAGTTGGCAGAAATCAATTGAGTGTGTGGTTGTCAAACTGGATAATGAGTCTATAGTTTGAGTAAAGGCAGATAGGAGCATGAAATAGATTTGATCAAGCAAGTGTAGTGCTATTCAGATAGATCAAGCAAACTCCTGTTGTTTTCTAACAATTACAATAAAATTGAAATCCCCTAACTGGGTAAGGTCTAATAAGTTTGGTTACTTATTAAATCCTCTAAGAAGGTGATCCATTAGATTTGATTTTCAAATCCTATACTGAGGTTACTCCTTACAGGGTATTGCTTCTAACAAGGCATTTGTAGTCAATCCCTTAACTGGGTGATTCCTAACAAGATCGGTTCTTAACAGGACTTTTGTAAAAGTTTTAACAGGCTTGGCTCCTAACATCGCGAACTTCAAAAGAGTTCAGATATTATCTTGTGAGTCCCATCTCACCGTGGTTTTTACCTATTTGGGTTTCCACGTCAAAAATACTTGTGTCATGTGGTGAATGTTTTTGTGGTTATGATCTTATGGTTGATTTGATTAACTACTTAACTATTCTGATAAGGCATGATAACCGAAAGTATTGAGAAATGGAGTATGTTGACATATGATAAAGCATTTGGATGTTTACAAGTTTAATGTTATTTACTGTTAAGTTGCTGTAACAGTCAACCGATTTTCTTATGAGTATTTACAATGGTATTTAATTTTATAAGTTTACTTTGTGTGATTGAGATTGGGATTGGGAAAGTTTATATCAGTTTTTCTATTTATTGATTCATCCCCCCTCTTAGTAATCTACCAGATACCTATTCTTTCATCATACCATAAATAATATGTGAGAGTGTGTTGGTATTGAGGTACCCAAGGCAAATCCAATTTGTGCAGATTGTGTTTTAGGGGGGGATTATTTATTTCTTTCTCTCTTTCTTCAGTAGTGAGCTCACCTGCAGTGAGCCACCCTTTGTTAAAATCACCTTAACCAATGTTTTATATGGAGAACTAACATTCTCCATGGTTTTTCCCTTCTTGGGTTTTCCACGTCATATATAGTGTTCATTGTGTGATCTGTTATATGTTTACGATTTTCATGTTGTATCCATCTTAGTTAATTTTGTTGTTTGGATCTAGTTGTGAAAAATAAAATAATTGCTTTAAGTTATCAAATGATTCACCCCCTCTCAGTTACCTGAATATTCAACAAATAGAACCAAGTCAACATTCTATTGCTTAGGGGAGGAAACACTTTGTAAAGCAAGCTCAAAATTCTGGGCACAATGTCTTCGTTAGTGTTCTCTCACGCTATGATTTCTATTGTTACAACTCAAAGCTTGTGTAGATGAAGGTTCGGGATCGTTGAACATATGTTTCTTTTCGTAATTTGTGGAAGGATGAAGAAAAGAAACCACACTAGGTTGGGGGATACTGTTGATATGTGGTGACTGATCAACAAAGTACTGTACACTCAGCACATATCCTCGCCAGGGTTTGGGGTCGGGTCGGGCCTCGGGATTGTGGGTTGTAGCCTGCAGCAGGGGTTCGGGGGCGGCAGCCGTCGAGGAATTTTTTTTTTTGGATGTTTTTTGTTGATGATAACCGACATTGTTATAAAACCCTAAAAAGGTTGTCTTTTGTTTGTTGCCCTAAAAACGCATGTTATAAGTGGCTGGGATGTTCGAGGCATTGTGAGGTTGATGTACTATTTTTGCTGGATAATAAGAAAGATTGGACAACTGTGTATGGTGGATGTAACCCATTCTGGGTGAACCACGTTTAATCTCTATGTTATCTGTGTCCTGTTTTATTCCTTTATCTTTTGTATTTAAATCTGCATATAATTGTTAGTTCATATTTGCTTCAGATCTTCTTGAAACCCTAACAGATACAAGATATTGGGCACTTATTTCTTTGTTCTTCATAAGATTTAGGAGGTGGAGCCACAACATATATAGTAGGAATAGGAGTAGGAAGAAGTCTAGGTCCAGGATGGGAGGCAAAATATCTATATCAATAGGTGAACAATCATTAGGTTTACTTACAATTGATATCCTATTATATTTGTATGTTTGGTAGGATATAAAAAGGACATCTTGATGAGGTTTTAAAGGTTGAGATTTTTTAGGTCAAAAGCAATCAAGGGTTAAGTTTCAATGATTGGATAAGAGCTTGTAAAGACTATGATTGATCGTTTTAGCTTGCCCATTATGAGGGAACTTAAAACATTTATGAATGGAAAAAGGGATAGCTTCCATGGAATCAGGCCAAGGGTGTCCCAACTACACAATGAATTGGTTTGAGGTAGGAATAATGGAAAAGGTAACATCTAAGAACTCAGTACCAACTTCTAAAAGAAGGGTGATGGAACCTATAGTTGGACAAGTGAAACCATCATGTACCTTAATCATAATATTAGATTTATCATATGTATGTTGATGAAATTGTTGTGTAAAGTGATGTTATTCCGTGATAATGCTCACCATACATACTAGATCAATTAGCACCCCACATGCTAGATTTCCTTTCATCTTCATAATAATGTATAATGGTTTATCAAGTGCTTTAATGATATCTCTTGAGTAAAAGGTAATGCAAGTGTCACACTTATGTATGTCTTTCTCAATCAAGTTCACAACATTGTTTGCTTCACTAGATATATGATTGTAATGATGGAAAAACTAAGGTTTCACCAATAAGGATATTAAGACCACTAATATTTCCTTGGGGACCACTAGACTAAAAGAGGGGTGAACCTAATAAATCTAGCCATAATCCAAATAAGGAAAGGGCTAAGATTTTGATTAGATTCACTAGTTATTTGTTTTCCCCCTCTTTCTAGTTGAAGATTAGATTATAATTATGAAATTGGGGTAAAACAATGAATAGTTGAAGTATATTGTTGAAAATAGACTACTATAGATATCCCATGGAGCTACAAATTGAGATCTAGGCAAAATAAGATATTTGGAACCTATTCCCAGAAGTCCAGCCTAATTTTTTGGGATCAAGAAGTACAAATTCACTCTGGTCCTCTGAATTTTACTCCATCAGAAGTTGAACCTGTTCATCATTATTGACTTTGTTAGAATCTCAGAGTATAGTTAACTTCTGAGCCTATTCCCTTCACACAAAAAGAAAGGAAATAGGGTTGTGGATAGGGGTTTTCCTTAAGTCAAACCCCGATTTAGGAATTACCTCAGATCTGCAATTGTTGATGATGATGCAAATGCTATTTGAATGTAATAAAAAATGTTGAATGTAATGGCATGAAAAACACATGAACATGAAAAACCCTAATCACACACATTCTTACATGAAGATTTATGTAACCTTGCTCCATAATTCTTGAACGATGAAATGCAACCTTTGATGTCATCACAAGAACACAAGTGATCACATAAAAAGAGAAAGAGCACACATCAAATGATGAACCATGGTACACAAATAGAAAAGCTATGAGCTCATGGGGAGAAGAAAAAAGTGGACATGGTCTGTGTTGGTGATTTTTCTTGCTTCCTTCAACCCTAAAGAAAAATAATATTCTCAAGTTATGAGACTATGAACCTACAGTATTCAATTTGCACTATCAACATGCTGAAGACAAAACACATAACACAAGGCTATACTTGGCATTCTTCAATTTGAGCTCTACCAAACTCAAGAGGGTATTCCTATTTTGGACTTGTATACTTGGCATACACTTAAAACTATTACAATCGTGCAAGCTTACAAATGGTAGATGTTTCTCAATTATATGGGAACTTTTATAATTAACTTTGTATTCACTTCTAATCCCACCAGCTTTGAAATTCACTGAGAAAATAAAATATGCATCACTCAAAGGGTATGAGGGGATACCAAGTGAGCATATTGAAATATTCAGGCTTTACATTTCTTGAGGAAAGAAAGAAGGGGAAAGAAAGATAATTTTATAATGCGATTCTGAAACATATCCCAAGCAACACTCGTAGGCCAGTGCATATCCCAAATAACATAGTCATACCCACAAATCCAGAGAATAAATCCACACTATAAAACAACTCTAACTAGTGAGCCTTTAGAGCATTAATGTCTAACATTAGTACTATATCTAGGGGTAAAATAAGTGTAAATTGCATAATCAAATATCAAAGAGCAAATCACAGCTCTAATCTAATTAATATTACTCCTAAATTACAATGGAAATGATGCAAAATAAATTGAAATGAAAGAAAGATCTATCTAAAACTCCCTCAATTGACACCAAGGATTCCATTACTCTTCTTCATTATTGTTGATGTAGGTGGCTCTCAGGCATTGCACTGATTTTCTGCATAAGATGGACAATAGCTTTGAAGACTGTGATTCTCTAGCTTGAATTGAGAAAATGAGGTTGAATTTATAGATTTTCAACACAAAGGGGGTGAGAAATAGAACTCAAGTGTTGATTGATAGATAACTGCTTTAGATTGATTAGTTAACAGAGTTGATTGATTTTTTAACTCAATAGATTGGAGAGTGAACTAAATAGGTTGGCTAGTGAACTCAATTGATTGATCAGTAGACTGAATTGACTAGCTAGTTGACTGGATTGATTAGGGAGATGACTAATTAGATGGATTAGTCAGAAAAAGGTGATTGAGAGTTAAAAAGGATGATTGATGAGTTAACTGATTAGATAAATGATTTGATCAATCAGTTCTGATTTTAGCATGTGTTGTAGGATTTTGAAATTGAATTTGATTCTCATTTTCAATTTGGATTTGAATTTGGACTTTCGAATGCTGAAATGGACATGAAATTAATTGAAATTCAGGTTTGGTGAAATATGAATTTGGAGGAAATGAAATTAATTGAAATTAGAATTTGGGAGAAATGAAATGAAATTAGATGGAATTAATTGGAATTATAACTTGAGGAATTGGAGGAATTCAATTAATTAATTTAAATAATTTAAATGAAATTATTTAAACTTAGGAAATTGAATTAATTAAATAATAAATATTATTTAACTAAGGAAAAGATCACAATTAATTAAATAAATAATATTTAATTAATAATTGAGATAGGGTTAATTAATTAGAATGATGCAAAAGTTGAAATTGGACAATTAATAATGATTTGAATTGATTAGAAGAATAGGTTAGTTTAATTAAATAACTAAAGAATTACTTAATTAAATAGACGAATAATTAGTGTAAGATTGATGAGACATTTTTAGGTGTCTACATTTGCCCCTCTTTGACACAATGTTAGAACGATGTTGTTTCAAAGAAAATGAAAAATTCTGCCCCAGTATGCTCTAGTGACACTTAGGGTATAAATATGCCCCCTCGGAAAAAGTGGTTGAAAAATTGTGGATTGAAGACCATTTTTTCAAAAATTTGCTAGATAGTGATAATGTGCAGTTTGGTAAGGTTTCCCTTTTGGATGGGGACGAGTCATGCATGATATGATTATTCATAGATGGGTGTTTGCTTGAGGTCCTTGTCTTCTTGCCACTTTATATCATCAGATGCATGAGATTGTTTACTTGCGGCAGAAATCAGTAGGTTGTGGATTACTTTGCTCTAGATGTGGGCTTGGGAGCGCATAGCTATATTTTGTCATGCGTTACATGTTGATTTAGAGCCAGAGCAACCATATGCTTATAGGTACATTGTTGGTGTGAGACATAGGGCGTCAAGTAATAACTTGTATTGGTGTCATCAGATTGATATCTTATTGTCATGGTTGTGAAGTAGGATACCTATAGCTGCAACACAAACACTCAATAGATCATTACAATCATGGTCAACAAATTGAAATCAAATGAAAGATAAACCATGGCAAAGCGACCTATCGCCTCCTAAGAGATGTGAGTGTGGATTTTCTCTCAGATCTAGATGAGAAATCCTAGTGACTTGACTACACCAAGACAAAGGATTTAAATATTGGAGTTGAGAAAATACAACACCACAGGAGCCCAAAGTGCCAAATCCTAGTGACTTGACTACACCAAGACTATAGGGGTTTAGGCCCAAAGTGCTCAGAAAAAAAAGCCTATCCCTAAGTACATATAAAAACTTCCTGAAACCCCAGATCTGCTTCCAATGTAAAAATTCTCAAAACAAGAACAGATTGCTGCAGATCTAAAGCTCAGATACCATATTGGAGTTGAGAAAATACAACACCGTAGGGGCCCAAACGATCTCTGCAAGCTGAAAAACCTGTTACAAGGAGAAGCAAGGAAGCAAATCACAAAAGAAACAAATACACAGAAAATATGCTCAAAAAGAGAGAGCTCAATATTCATTAAAAGTGTAATGTAATAATCCTTCTTATTACAATGAAAAGAAAGAACTCAACCTTTAATAGGTCAAGAAACCCTAAAAAGGAAAACCTAGGTTTGCACATAATAATTAATTATTATGCACCTAAAGTTAGCTTAAGTGTAAAAGAGATAAAGGGAACTTAAATAATTAAACAAATATTGTTTAATTAATCAAGTAAATACCTGAATTCTCTAACACCCCACCTTAAGCTAGACTTAGGGAGAAGCTAAAACCTAGAACAACTACTGGAAGTAGGAAAGATGGGTCCCGATAACAAGGCCTAATCAGGTACCCAAATACAATGAAATCTCTATGAACTGGAGAAATAGAGAAAACCATGTGGGAAAAAACTCTACTCCAAAAAGAGATGGAAAAGAACACCACTAAAGCATGAAGAACCTGCAAACACTATCGAAAAATAATTGCTGATCTAAAGAACCTCCATTGAAATAGAACATGACCAGGTAGAGAAGACTGTAATCTATATGAGTGCCCTCAAATGACACTACTCGAATCAGAAGGCAAACAAGGCAAACAACTGAAATTGAAGATACGGATGACATGAAACAACCAAAGCCTGAAGAGCTAATCAATCAAAAAATAGAAGCATTAGAACCAATAGGACAAACCTCCCCATAATGCTGAAAAAGGAGAGGGACAAGAATACTAAAAATAACGGTCAAGAAGAACTGCATGACGAAGAACCAGGTACATCAAAGGTGCTGAGAAAAGTAGATGGTGTCGTGAAAGGAACACTCACTTGACACACATCATGAGGCAAATGTCATGGAAGGAACACTCACTTGACAAAGGTGGATGACAAACAAGGCAAACATCAACCCCCTCATGGCACTTTAAAATGCAGGATGGCACTTTATCTCAATACGTTTGCATAAAAGAAGCTACAATGATAAGAAGACTGGAAATAGAAAGGAGAACCAAAAAAGAGATATCATACTCAGAGAAGAGATCCCAAGACCTGAAACAACCAAGATATCCATCAGAGTGCTGAAAAGCAAAAAACTAAATAAAATATGCATGGAGCAAAATCTAGAAATAAAACTCATATAGCTGGAAAGTACACAACACACGCTTTCGAAAAATATAAAGTTTTCAAAAAATGGAGTTCGGATGCTCATTCTATGACTCCCAGAGTGCAAAAAAGAGACCCCACTTTGACTGGAAAAAAACACACTCAAACAGAAAAATTGGGAAAAAATTCCAACATCATGAGGTCCGGCTCGGAACCAGATTTCTGACGCCTATTTGTTGTTGAAAAAAAGACTCTGTATGCCCAATATATGGCCAAAAAACCAAACCCCCCTTCAAAACAAGAGGAAGGGGTAGTCTGGTGGCAGGGGCGGGCGAAGGTGGCTAGTGGGCGGTGCTCTGGTGGCGGGCGGGTGGAGCCCGGGAAGTGGTGCAGCAGTGGCCGGGGTAGTTTCCAGTGGGCACAGGTTACCGACAGGTGGAGCTAGGCGGTTGGCGAGCTGGGGGCCGGCGGGGGCCAGGGGAGGGGAGCTACGTCGACGGAGAGGGCAGTGCTGGCAAGGCAGAGGTGGGCCGATGGTGGCGGTAGGCGCAGGGGCTGGGAAGGTGGGGTCGGTGATGGCCGGGGAAGTGCCAACAGTGGGCCGTATGAACACCTGTAGGGCCTGCGACAAGGCAGGGGCCCCATGATACCCTACGTACCGTGGGAGCCCCAAAAAGATTTTTTTTTGAGATTTTTTGTAAAAAAAATTTCGCCCTTTTTGATTTTTGTGATTTTTTTCTTCAAAAAATTAATTTTTTTTTTTTTTTGCTGGCTAGGGCCGTACAACCCGGATTTGGAGAAAAAATACTCCTAGAGGTTCAGGTGCGAAAACTAGGCAAGTTTTATATGACTATAGGGGTTTAGGCCCAAAGTGTTCAGAAAAAAAGCCTATCCCTAAGTACATATAAAAACTTCCTGAAACCCCAGATTTGCTTCCAATGTAAAAATTCTCAAAACAAGAACAGATTGCTGCAGATCTGAAGCTCTGATACCATATTGGAGTTGAGAAAATACAACACCGTAGGGGCCCAAATGATCTCTGCAAGCTGAAAAACCTATTACAAGGAGAAGCAAGGAAGCAAATCATAGAAGAAACAAATACACAGAAAATATGCTCAAAAAGAGAGAACTCAATATTCACCAAAAGTGTAATCTAATAATCCTTCTTCTTACAATGAAAAGAAAGAACTCAACCTTTAATAGGTCAAGAAACCCTAAAAAGGAAAACCTAGGTTTGAACATAATAATTAATAAAAAAATTTAATTATTATGCACCTAAAGTTAGCTTAAGTGTAAAAGAGATAAAGGGAACCTAAATAATTAAACAAATGTTGTTTAATTAATCAAGTAAATACCCGAATACTCTAACATTAAAATGATATGATCTGCAAGCTAGATGAATGCATGATTAAAATAGATTGATCCAAGAAGCTAATTATGCTAAAGATATGCATTGATTATGCTAAATGATGATGCCATTAACCTAGATGAGAGATTGATTATGCTATATGATTAAACAATTATGTTAGAGGATGATCAAATTAAGCTAGATCTAAGATGCAATTGCCTATAATAATAATGCTTAAACTAGAATGCTAGAAATGATATTCCTATAATAATAATGCTTGAGATGGGATGAGATGGGATCTTTTGTGCTCCAAAATGGGGGATATTTATAGGATTTCCAAGGCTAGGGGTGAGGTGGTAGGAATCAACAGTCAAGATTGAGTCTGAAGATATGAAGGGTCAAATTGGAGGAGGTTGGAGAAGAGGTTGGAGGGAGGGACATTTGTCATCTCTGTGGTGACAAGTGTCAATGAGCTTTTCTCATAAAAGAGCAAGTGTCCAAGGGAGGAGACATGTGGCATAAATGCCATGTGTCTCAAGGGGAGAATATCCAACCAATAGGAGGTTAGGATAAGAAGGTTAGGATGTACAAGAGGATAGGTTTAGCTAAAGGATTAGGTAGAATGGGTTAGGTTAGGTAGTTAGAAGTTAGGAGGCATGTGAGAAATTTGAATTTAAAAATTCAAATAATAGGAAAGGGCTAATTAAATTTCAACAATTCATAAATTGATTTGTTTTAATTAATTAAGGGATTAGAAGAAATGAATTAAATGGGAGAGGATTAATCAATTTAGATTATTTAATCAAAGGGGACTATTAAAATGAACTTATTAAATAAATCCTTAGATTTATTAATAAGCAGGTGAATGAGGAATTTAATCAAATTGCTAATGAATTCAATTAAATTGGGAAGGGGGATTAATTAAATAAGCAATTATTTAATTAATTATCTTCAGACCATTTTTAGGTGTATACATTTTGCCCCTCTTTGAAGTGAGGTGTGATGATGCGTTGATTCAAAAAATAATCTCAATTTGATGATGTTGATGTGATTTTAGTTTGATAGGATGCCCCAGACATTGATTGATAAATTATGATACGATGATGCCCCCTCGGGAGATCAATTGAGATAATTGACCTTTGGAGTGTTTGGATCTTTGTAAAATTAATTTCCCGATTAGAAATGATTTGATTTTTGCAATGTATATTGATGAAAGTGTGAGTTCTTCAATCACTATGACGTGGTTATGATTGATGATTGATAGAGTTAGATTGAATTGATAAGATTGATTAGATTGATGAGATTGAGATCAAGTTTGGTTTTAGGAATAACACCTCCTGTATAAGACAAAGATGATCAAAGCATCTGGTTTCCGGAACAATATATCCTGTATAAGACTTGATCAAAACGTCTAGTTATAGGACAGATACATCCTGTATAAGACATGATAGAATTGATCAGATGAGATGAATTGATAAAATTGATTGATAAAGAACTGACATTTTGTTGATATCATGTTGCAGGAAGATTCAGATATGCTGATGTTAGTTCATTCAGGGGAATAGCATAAGATTCACTTTGGGTTGACAACTTTTGGAGAGAGATGAGTCATCGATATGATTGTGTATACACTTATGATGATACATTGATGATTCCTGCAATATATTGGGCCTTGGATAAGATGAGTTTTTTGATCCTATGCAAAAATGTAATGCAAGCTAAATGCAAATGAAATACAGTGTTGTGATCGGACCAGTCATTGGGTCATTGATTTTTGTCATCATTGAGCTATTTAAAATGTGGGAAGTGAGTGCAAACATCGAAGGTATAATTAAACCATGATGACCCGAGCACTACTTTCCTAGATTTTGATATTTCAAGTTAGCACAAGCATCTTGATATAATTGAACCAAGATGACCTAAGTGTTGCTTGCGCAGTATTAACCATTTCTATATGCAAATCATAAATATCTTTAATGATACTCCGATGATCATGTCCCGAGATAAATTTGCACATATTAATGATTAATTTATAGACAACAGACAAGAAAAATATCATGTTCCTTCCTTGTTCCTTTAGTTAGAGATACCTTGGAGTCACTTAGAAATCATGATAGCGAAAATCAAGATATAAAAGTTGAACCATTGTTGATAAAGTCTTAAAATCATTAGTCAAAAGATATCATCGATTGAAAAGTTTGATGTACTTAGATGAACATGTGATAGGTTGATGGGTAATAATTTGATCATGTGTTCAACGTTGGATGTGTCTCAGTTTTACTTGATAAGAGTTGTCTAATCGTTGTTCTATCTATTGATTAAGCTAAAAAATGATGAAATTTTTTGCCCCCAACGAGGTGCAGGATTTTGCCCCAAGCCTAGAAACAAATTAATTATGATATACCCAATGATCCAAACCATGGTGAGAAATCACTTGCGAGGCTTGCGTATGTACAAAGGCTTATTATGGATATGAACAACGTTGATGGAAATGAATGCAAGCAGAAGGATGCATGAACTAATAGATGGAAGAGATAATTGACAGATAATGCCCGTTGCTAGGTTTTCACCATCTGTTTTTATTGCACTTTTTCTCATATTTGATTTTTTATTTTTATTTTTTGTTTTCGCTATTTTTGTATTTTCCATTGTTTTTTATTTTTCTGCTTTTCCATTGTTTTTGATTTTTTTTGCTTTTTCAGAGATAAAACTTCTTTAGATGCATGCTATTGATGGGTTCCTCGAGTTGATCCCCATCCTGTGTTTATAGCTGATATGCTCGTAACCCAAATACTGTTGTGACCACAAATGGACCCAACCAGTTTGGTTCAAACTTCCCTTTCTTTTCTCGATCAAATTGGTTTTGTGGATTTTCTTTTAGTACTAGTCCGCCAACTTGAAAGGCTCGTGGTTTGACCTTGTGATTATAACTTCTGCACATTCTTTGCTGATACACCTTTAAATGATCTAAGACATTTTGTCTTCATTCATGGATCAATTCTAACTCTTGTAGTCTAGATACTTGTTGTTCTTCATATGGGATAAGGTCTTTTAATGATACTTATAGAGAAGGTATCTCTACTTCTATTGGCAGTATTGCTTTTGATCCATAGACAAGAGAGAAAGGTGTGGTGCATGTTGGTGTGCAAATACTGGTATAGTAGGCCCATAGAGTAGGGTTCAATTGAATATGCCAATTTATGCCAACATCATTCACTATCTTTCTAAGGATTTTCAAAATTGTTTTGTTTGATGCTTCTGCTTGCCCATTCCCTTGTGGATAGTAGGGTGTGGAGAATCGATGTTAGATCGTGAATTTCTCACATAGCTCTTGTACATCCTGGTTCTTGAACGATCGCCCATTATTAGTGATAATGGTCATGGGTATGCCATAGCGACATATGATGTAGCTCAAGATAAATGCAACAATTTGTTTTCTTGTGATATTTGTGAGAGGTGTCACCTCAATCCATTTTGTAAAATATTCTGTAGCTGCAAGGATGAATTTGTGACCATTGGATGAAGGAGGATGTATCTTTCCTACTAGATCAAGACCCCATTGGCAGAATGGCCAAGAGGTTTCCAAAGCATGAAGCTCTTATGCTGGTGCATGAATTAAATTTCCATGGATTTGACATTGTTTGCATGTTTTAGCTATTTGAAAAGAATCTTGTTCCATAGTTGGCCAATAATAGCCCAAGAGTATGAGTTTTTTTCAAAGGGTATGACCACTTGAATGAGTGACACAAATGCCATTATGGACTTCATTTAAGGCCTTCTCAGATTCTTCTTTCTTGAGACATCTTAAGAGAGTACCATCCAGACCTCGTTTAAAAAGGCTATCCTCAACAAGAGTATAATGGGATGATTGGCGAATAAAGTTTCTCTTTTAGTTCTTTGAAAAGTTAGGAGGGAGGATATTATCTTTTAAATATGTGTAATTTTGGCCATAGCAAGAGGAATCATGCCCAACAAGGTGACAGATAGTTTGGGAATTAGGACAATTATGTGTAGGGTAAAAAAACTCTTTCACCGGGAATTCGTAACGCTCTTGATTTTCCTATGTCTAAAGTAGAGAAGCAAGTGTTACCATGACATCTGTTGCTTTGTTGCCATTCCTCAGAATCTGCTCAAAAGTTATTTCAACAAAGTATTTCTTGACATCATCAACCATCTTCTTATAGGGCATTAGCTTTTCATCCTTTGTTTGATAATCATCATTGATTTGATTGATGACAAGCTGAGAGTCTCCAAAGGCTTGAAGTTGTGTACTGTTCCATTCTATGGCCATTTTGATTCCTCTGACCAAAGCTTCATATTATGCTATGTTATTGGTACATGGAAAGCTTAATTTGTATGCTTTTTGAATTGTATGACCTTGTGGTGTGATGAATAGAATGCCTGCTCTTGATCCATGTTGTGTATATGAACCATCAAAGTACAATTGCCATGTCTTTGTGGTGACTGTTAGGATATCAACATCTGGAAATTCAATGTGTAAAGGATGATCATCTTGAAGTAGTGCCTTTGCTAGTTGGTCTGCAATGACTTGTCTCTTGATAGCTTTTATGTCCACATACTCAATATCAAACTCACTCAGGATCATGATCCATTTTTCTAATATTCCTCTTAGTGTTACCTTGCTGAGAAAATACTTCAATGGATCGATTTTAGCAATCAACTTGATAGAGTGAGATAGTAGATAGTGTCTCAATTTGTGAGAAGCAAACACTATTGCCAAGTAGGTTTTTTTTGTTGATGAATAGTTGATCTCGTATCCCACTAATATTCTGCTGATGTAGTAGATAGCTCATTTTTTTCCTTCATTATTCTGTTGTGCGAGAAAAACTCCTACTGATATTGCAGTGGTTGATACATATAGTGACAACGACTTTCCTTGAATTGGTGATATTAGAACTGGTGGTTGCATGAGATATTCTTTGATTTTGTTGAATGCTTCTTCACATTGATGGTCCTACTTGAAATTAACATTTTTGTTCAATAGATGAGTAAATGGTTGACATTTATCTGTTAGCCAAGCAACAAATCTTCTGATTGACTATAGTCTTCCTTGGAGTGATCTGAGTTGATTGATATTCCTGGGAGATGCCATTTTCATGATTGTTTTGACCTTAGCTGGATCTACTTCGATACCCCTAGCTGAAACAATATATCCCAATAGCTTACCTGAAGTAACACCAAAGGCACATTTCTTGGGATTGAGCCATAGCTTGTAATGTTCTAATCAGTCAAAGATATTTTCTAGTAGTCTTATATGTTCCTCTCTATTGTATGATTTTGCCAATATGTCATCAACATAGTTTTCTATAAATGTATGAATCATGTCATGGAATATTGTTGTCATGACTCTCTGATATGTAGAACCTGCATTCTTTAATCCAAAAGGCATGACATTCCAGCAAAAAGTACCCCATGGACATGTGAAAGTTGTCTTTTCTTGATCTTTAGGTGCTATCTTAATTTGATTATATCTTGAGAAACCGTCCATTAGATAAAACATGGAATGTCCAGGGGTTAAATCCACAATGATGTCAAAATTAAGAAAAGGAAAGTCATCCTTCGGACATGCATTATTGAGATCTCTGAAGTCTATGCATACTCTGATACTTTTATCTAGTTTGGAAACAAGAACTATGTTTGATACCTAGTGAGGATATGCTACAAGTTTGATGAATCCTACATCCAATAATTTCTTTAGTTCTGCTTTGACTGGAAGAGCGATATGAGGATGCATCTTCCTTAATTTTTGTTTAACTGGTTTGGCTCCTGGACTAACATTTAAGTAATGCATAATAAGATCTGGATCCAACCTTGGAATGTCTACATATGACTAGGCAAAATTGATTTGGCGTCGTTTGAAGAGTTCCATATATTGCTGCATTTCTTGCTCTGATAGAGAAGTTGTTGGATGTAGAATCTTTGGTTGCTCTGTTGTGCCAATGTTAACTTCCTTTGGTGGTTTGATAAATTTGGATGAGATTTCTTGATAATACTCAAGTAAGGTGTCAAATATCCCATCTTCCAGCACCTTGAGGAGGTTTTCACCGTTAGATGCATCCTTTCTTTCTAGTTTTCCTGGGTCTAATGTTGCCAATAAATGGTTTTCAACATTAGACCTGATATTGTTTTCATTATTTTCACTTTTGTGACTAGGAGATTTGGCACCCACTTGACTGGAAGATGCGTTGTTGAAATTTCTAGTGAAAGTTTTTGTGGGTTTGATTGCATTAAGATATAAGGATATGGCATGGTCATTAGGAAATGTATCAATGGTAGTATGTCTTTCATTTTCCCAGTCAATAAGTTCAAGATGGATTAGAGGTAAGGGATCCTCAGGTTGAGATACTTTGAGAGTATTAAGGGTCATGATAGAGATGTAAAGTTTGAGATATGTATTTCAATGTCTAGAACTATACTCTCATCAGAATGACCTCTCGCGAGTAGCTCCTGATTGTCCTTGATTAAGTCCAAGTCAATCGAATGTGATTCTAATTCAACTGGGCTAGTTCCTAACATTTTATCTACATACACATGAACTACATCGACATCTTCTTCAAAGCAAGTTTCTTCTGCTGATTGTTCAAAATGATAGGAATCCCATTCCCATTCATTAGAATCTATCTCACTTGCAACTTGCAACTTGCAACTTGCAGATTTGTTCATATAGCATTTGATTTGTTTCTTTTATTTTTCTTGCTATATCTTTCCTTCTCTCATATTTAGCTTCCTTTGGGTTGATATTGAGTTCTATCAATCTTACTATCAACTCTCCTTGATTTGTATGAGCTTCTTGTTTGTTTTGATTAGGATTTAACACTCATTGGGAGGTGCCTTTAGTTTGTTTTTCCTGTTGATTAGAAGCTTTCTTCTTTTTCCATTTCATGTTTGTTTGTTCTTGTTTCTTGGCAGATGTTTCTTCCCTTCCAATTGCAAGTTGCTCTTATCTGTTATCATGTTCATCTTGTTGTTGGCTAGAAGATGTGTCCTCTTATAGAGTAACTTGTCCATACCCTAAGCCGAATTCGTCTGTAGCCTACTGAGTATGAGGTTGTATAGGTTCCGCGATACCTTCTTTTCTATTTCCTACATGACTTGTTCCAGTGTATCCCATTTTCTGAAGGATGTTAAATCCTTTTCCATATTTTTCAGTGGGTATTCTGACATTGTTGATCTTTTGTTGGACTTCTTCATCCTTGTATAGCCATCGTAGCACATCTTTGTCTTTTGTTTCTTCTGATAAGGTCCCAACACTAATAAATTCTCCATTGAATATTGGAAGATGTTTCACAATTAGTTTTTTTTAGAGTTTGACGGTTTTCCATAGGATTTAGGAGAAAGTGGTAACTGTGATAGTGAATATTCTACATTCCCTCGATCTCTTAGCTGCATTTTTTTTCCATACTTGAAAAAATTGAGGCAAATGATTTTTCCTTGGATTCTGTGTTTGAAGACGATGCATCCCTATTATGAGGAACAATGACCTCTTGAGCTAGTTTTAGATTACTCCAGTACTGGAATGGATTTGAATATGCTGAGATCATGATTTCCTCCCCATTGTATGGAAGCTTCCGGCACTGATGATATGTTTATGGAATAGCTTGTATGTCATGTATCCATGGTCTTCCCAAAAGTATGTTGTATGATAAATCCAAGTCTAGAACTTGGCATGTTGTGTCTTTCTGCAAAGGTCCCACTTTGATGGGTAATACCACAATTTGTTTGGAGGAATGCTCTTCTTTATCATATGCTTTGATTGTGATCTTTTTCTGGGGATCTAGTGCATCTTTAGAATAATCGAGAGCATGAACAAGACTTAATGAGCAAATATTTAAGCCAACTCCCCCATCTATTAGGACACATTTAACACACGTCTTATGAATGAGAACTTCAATATGCAAGGGAGCATTATGAGGATGTTGCAAGGACATGTCATCTTCTTCGGTGAATGCTAAGTAGTGAGGGGTTATGAGGTGTCCCACCATGGTTTGGAATTGATCTACATCAAGATCTTTGGACACAGTTGTATCTACTAGTGCTCTTTCAAGAATTTATTTGTGTGTAGGTGAAAGCCTTAAAAGTTTTAAGATGGATAATTGCAGGGAGTTTTTTGTAGTTGATCCACTAGACTATATTGTTTTGAAGTGGATAACATGTTATTTGTAGGACCCATCAAAACAACGTTGGCTTTGCTTCTTATGATGGCATGAGCAGTTTCTTGATGTTGTTTCTCTTTAACCACAATCACATTTACCACATTGTCATATGCATAAGCATAGTTCACCTTTGCTTTACCTTTACCATTATGGACTATTGATTATTCACCCTTCTCATAATTAGGAAGCGGAGTTTTGAAAGCTATATGAGATTCATTTTTTGTATGTCCATCTATAGTTATTACTCTATTATCAATCAAATCTTGGATGACATGTTTCAACCACTGACAATTATCCATGTGGTGTCCCTTGTTTCGATGCAAATTGCAATAATGGTTGTCGTTCCACCAAGAGGGTTTCACTTGAGGTTCGAAGTTTCTTCCTTCTGGAAAAGTAATCAGCTTGTTTGCGAGAAGAATCTTTAATGTTGACCCAAATGGTTCACCAATGTTTGTAAATTTCCTTCAAAATAAATTGTTGAAAGTTGATTTCTGATGATTGTTGTTTTGTTGAGCCATTGCTGAGTGATTGGATAAACTAAAAACCGGTTGTTTTGGTTTTACATTGTTGTTATCCACTATCCCATCATTGACAATATTTCAATTTCTGTTCTAAAACTTGGGCTTATCATTGTTGTTGTTGCTAGTATTGTTGTTAGGAGGATGAACTCCTCCTTTGTATAGCTTCAACTCACCCTTCTTTACCATAGCTTCTTCCATTTTGATTCCGTTATCAATCATCTTTTCAAAATTTTGATGACATTTCACTTTTAGATTATAACTCATTTGATCATTTAGGTTGTCAATGAATAAGTCCATTTTCTTGAATTTTGGCATTGTACGAGGATATCGTGAAGCTAACCATCTCCATCTCTATAGAAACATCATGAAAGGTTCTCCACTCTTTTGTTAAGTGTTACATAGGTCTAGCATTGTGACCTCATGTTGTATGTTTTAAGATTATTGTGAAACAAACTTATCCACCAATTCTACGAATGATCTAATTCCAGGTGGAAGTTTGGAGAACCATTCCATAGGTAGTCCACTTAAGCTCTTTGTAAATAATCGCATTAGGTATGTATCCTCATGTGCAAACTCCATACTCATAGTGCAAAATTATTGTATATGATCTTGGGGATCAGTGCTTCCATTTTTTTTTATCATATCTAGAAGTTTCACAACCGGTAGGAAAGGGTATCATGTTTATATTTCTGTCAAATGGGTAAGGACAAATTTCTTGAAGCGAGCATCTTCTAACAATTCCTCTCTGCATATCTTGAATGTTTGTTTTCAACGTTTGTATTTGTTGTGTAAGAGCTATGAGAGGATTGTCGACATGATTTATTCTTGTATAACCATGAGTTTGTGTTCTAGTATGATCTTGATTTAAACTTATATCATCTCAACTCTTTCTTGTGCCCTCATTAGATTTCGCATTGTTGAGAATTTCTATGTCATCCTTTTTGGGAATGAAAGTTTCCTCATTAGTTCTTGTGTTATCAGGAATTGATGTGTCATCCTTTTTGTGATCAAAAATCTCCTCATGTCTTTCGTTATGATGGAAAGGGTCACTTCTCCTTTGTCCTAAACTGCTCATATCAAAATCTTGGGGGAGTGTAGCACCATATTTTTCTAACATTAGGAAGTATTTTTCTTTCTCTCCCTCCAATATTTTCTCCATAAATTTACCGAATTTGGGATCTTGTTTGATTTCTTTGATATGTTGATCTGTTATGTCTTATTCTTGTATTTTGCTTTGGTATGCCATATTCCTATATTTTTCAGTCATTTCAAATGTTTCTATTTCCGTTTTTGCGATCTTACGTCTATGCGCTCTAGTTAAAACGGGTATACATGTGTGTTGAATATTGTGCAAGGATTCGATTGTCTAAAAGGTGTTTCGATAAGTGACCAACTATCAATATAGATATGATAGAGTGATATGACACAAAAAGATAATTCAAGTATTTGTAAGTTTGTAAGTTTTTCGATCTTTGGTTGGAGTGCAATGATGATGATTTTGATAAGACCAAGTCCAATAGGAACAATATATCTTATGATATGGGATGAGGTTATCCTGATCAAACATTGTAGTTTTGTGATAAAGGATGATAGATCTTGATAAGAAACTATGTTTTGAGTGATCAGATTATCAAAGAAGGTGATGCTGCACTTTTAGATTTTAGATCTTGAACTTGTTGAAGATAAATAATTGAAAGTCTTGGGGTGTATAGTTCTAGAATCCATTTTGATAGAAGCTTACTTAACCGAGCGAACCAAGAAGACAACCTAAGCACCAAATGACAAATATTAGGTGTATACGCTCACTGTGAATTGACCAAACAAACATGACAGATTTGGAAAAGATATGCAATAAGACAACTTTGGATTGACAGAGACAGAATCTCATACGATAGATTAAAGACTCCTAGATGGCAATTTAGACAGCCCCATATGATAAACTAGGAATCCTGTACGATGATTTAGAGAACACCATACGATAACTGATAACAAAGAACTTCTACTGATATGATTTGTATGACAATTTAGATAGAAAAAAACAATGAACTAGATTTCTCGTACGACAAACTAGGAAACTCGTACGACTTAGGACAAAGTAGAGACAAATTTTTGACTCAGACAGATTTTTGACCAATGATGTTTGATGTTTTGGTTATGTTTTCCAGTTTTAGAGGTTTCAGTTTTAGTGCTAAGGATGAAAATACAACAAACACGCGATATGATAAGTGACCTCAAGCACAAAATGCTAAATCTTAAGGAAGTTGGCTGGGAAAGAAAACCTTTGCTTGCGAACTTAGGTACACACCCAATAGCTAATCAGAATACGGCCGCTGTGTCTCACGCAATGGATTCTCAACACCGTATTATCTGACTCCAAACACTAATGGGGATAGGATATGGCAAGTGTCTTGGGAGAGTTACTATCTCTCTTGCACAAAGATTATCCCCCTTTCGGAGGTGAATCAGGTAGCTTCTATCTTAGGGTTCATAGTAAGGATTTCCATTTGGAATTACCCTTTGCAGTCACGCAAGTGCGATTGAGGCCTATAGCCCAACAAGGTACTGAAACAAGAAGTAGTCACGCAAGCGTGATTGAGACCGTGAGGCCCTACTAAATGTTCAATATGAGAGATCTCAAAAAAGAAAACTCAAATAATCCCATCCTTTGAGACTTTAATCCCGAGAGGCCTATTTTTTAGAGTGAGTCAGAAAGATTAGATCTAGCTGTACTCACTTGGGTCGTTCTCACAGGGTGATTACTTTTTCCCACTGTGACATGCCCGCTAAAGGTGTTCAAATCTTAAACATAGAAGCACTTCAAGGGTTGGGATTTCTGATTGTCCATATAGACAAGAGAATACTCTCCTACCTTTTAGACAACTTCTCAAGCATAGAAAACAAGATTATTCATTTACCAATAGAAAATTTAAGTGTGCCTAGAAAAATTTAAGAAGACACAAAGTTTGGTTGAGATTCCTTAGGCAACTTGCAAATCCAACACATTAGTAATCATGTTGTTTTGAGTAATTGATTATTTGGCACGCGTAATCTTGGACAAAATGTCTTGTAAAAACCAGTTAGGCTTCTAGAAAACTCATAAACAGACTAGGGTTAGAATTAGTCATATCAAATTTCAGGCACAAAAACCCCAAAATGCAATCTATTCTAAAACGACAGAAGAAGAAAATCGTACGAGTATCTTCATCTGATAGTATGAGTATTCCCACATACCCGCATGAGTGCACAAAGAAACTCGTATGGTTCTGTAAAGGTAATTGGTGCAGGAGCACCCAAGAACATGAGGTCACCAGGAGAAAAGTGATGTTTTAAGTCATTTTGATCATTTTTATGATGTATTGATTCATGGTGAATCCATTTGTAAAGACAAGATCAATTATTGTAATTATTTGCGTAAAGTTGTTAAAAGTTGTTCATTAGGTCTTAGTTTGGTCTATAAGGTCAAGATTGTTGAAATAACCCATGGAAGGGTAAAATCAACATAAAATATCTCAAATAGTCTATAAGAGTTTTTACAATTTGGGGAGTCATTAGGAAAAAGTGTCAAAGTTTCAAGAAAATTGCAAAATTGCAACATTTGCAAAAATGTGAAAGTGCAAAAATTGCACATAAAGTTGTAAAAGGGAAGATGAAGGGTCATAAAGGTAGTTGGATGGTTTATAACTACCAAAGAGTCTATAAATATGTTGTATTGGTTTAACCAAATCATTATTGGAAGAATAGAGAAGGAGGATAAAGTTTTGGAACAAATTGGTGTGTTTAAAACTTTATCCTCCTTCTCTATTCTTCCAATAATGATCTGGTTTGACTATACAACATATTTATAGACTCTTTGGTAGTTATACACCATCCAACTACCTTTATGACCCTTCATCTTCCCTTTTGCAACTTTATATGCAATTTTTGCACTTTTACATTTTTGGAAGAGATTTTGAAGCAGATACGACTAGAAATCTGTGAGATTGAAGATTTTGAAGATACATGAGGGCCAATAAATTAGATTTTTGGCCCAAAGGTGGGTGCCAAAATGTTGTGTATGAAGTAGGGTACCTGCAACTGCAACACAAACACTCAATAGATCATTACAAGCATGGTTAGCAAATTGAAATCAAATGAAAGATAAACTATGGCAAAGCAACCTATCGCCTCCTAAGAGATGCGAGTGTGGATTTTCTCTTAGATCTAGATGAGCAATCCCAATGACTTGACTACACCAAGATGAAGGATTTAAAATGATATGATGTGCAAGCTAGATGAATGCATGATTAAACTTGACTGATCCAAGAAGCTAATTATGCTAATGGTATGCATTGATTATGATAAATGATGATGCAATTAAGCTAGACAAGAGATTGATTATGCTATATAATTAAACAATTATGTTAGAGGATGACCAAATTAAGCTAGATCTAGGATACAATTGCCTATAATAACAATACTTAAACTAGAATGCTGGAAATGATATGCCTATAATAACAATGCTTGAGATGGGATCCTTTGTGCTCCAAAATGGGGGATATTTATAGGATTTCCAAGGCTATGGGTGAGGTGGCATGCATTAATGGTCAAGATTCTATCTGAAAATATCAAGGGTCAAATTGGAGGAGGTTGGAGAAGAGGTTGGAGGGAGGGACACTTGTCATCTCTGTGGTGACAAGTGTCAAGGAGCCTTTCTCATAAGAGGGCAAGTGTCCAAGGGAGGAGACATGTGGCATAAGTGCCATGTGTCTCAAGGGGAGAATATCCAACCAATAGGAGGTTAGGATGTGTAAGAGGACAGGTTTAGCTAAACCTAGAATTAGGTGGAATGGGTTAGGTTAGGTGGTTAGAAGTTAGGAGGCATGTGGGAAATTTGAATTTAAAAATTCAAATAATAGGAAAAGGCTAATTAACTTTCAATAATTCATAAATTGATTTGTTTTAATCAATTAGGGGATTAGAAGAAATGAATTAAATGGGGGGAGGATTAATCAATTTAGATTAATTAATCAAAGGGGACTATTGAAATGAACTTATTAAATAAATCCTTAGATTTATTAATAAGTAGGTGAATGGGGAATTTAATTAAATTGCTAATGAATTCAATTAAATTGGGAAGGGGGATTAATTAAATAATTGCTTATTTAATTAATTATCTTCAGACCATTTTTTAGGTATATACACTTACAATATTTCTCATGGAGACCTTATTTCACTTGCCCTGGTTGGGCTGATGATGCCCAACATCTTCCATTTTGTCAACAATAGAGATATCTTATTGGTCAAGATGTGGGTGGTCATAGGGTTATTGATATGCATCTTCCTAGCCATGTACTTTGACAGTTTGGGGAGATACAAGGTATTTTGAATGTGATAACTTATTTTGCTTGCATTACTCGAGAGGTTGGTGATTGGGGTGCTTGTGTGCAACATCATGTTGCTATTGCTGAGTTTGATGCTCTTGCTCCTGTTCAGTGGGGATGGCGGGTTGGTGTAGCGGATCCGGGGATCGCATCATAGTATAGTGTATGGTGGATACAACACAAGCCCATACCTTTGACAGATCTGACAGTTCTGATTGATGCTCAACAGATTAGACATGACAGGGGTCCCAAGGGGAGAGGCAGAGGTGGGGGGAGAGATGAAGGAGGGAGAGATGGAGAAGGAAGAGATGGAGGATGAAGAGATGGAGGAGGGAGAGATGGAGGAGGGATAGATTTAATAGAAATGATTGCAGGGCAGGTAGAGAGTGGAGAGGAGGATGTGGATATTAGTGGAGAGTCTGCATCTATGAGTATTTCTGATAGGAGTGATAGTGAGGGCGATGAGTCAACATCAGGCTCATTGAGCAGTGATGGGGATGAGGGTGGGGATAGTGGACATGATGTTGACATGCCCTAGGCTACGGAGTCAGGAGGTGCAGGGATAGGAGATGAGGAGGGATTGAGAGGTCAGGTTAGGAGTTTAGAGGACTTAGTCGCTACTTTGAGGCAGCGGCAGATGGAGGATAGAGATCAGTATCAGTGGGCAATGGAGGAGTTGACTACAGAGAGGGATCAGATAGCCACTGAGAGAGATCGACTACAAAGGGAGAGGGATGATGTAGTTAGGAGAGCTCAGATCACCATGGATGCATATGATCAGTTATTTGGGTCGATGACAGAGGCATAGAGCCAGACATATAGATATTATTCTGCTGCATAGGAGGCTATTTACTATAGGCAGGATTATGAGAGCCATTCTTGAGGGTCAGAGGGAGCCTAGTTTTAGTGCTTTCATGGGAGGAGATCGATTCTGTCTACCTCTCGACAAACTAATAGTGTAGGAGTGATGGGTCCACCTAGAGCATTGTTGGGACAGACTAGAGTTAGGTGAGATGCACCTACTAATAGAGGCAAAATAGGTTGAGAGTTTTGTTATTGATGTTGTATCACAGATACGATGCATTTTGACACATTTTTATTAGATATATGATATGCATTCTTGATGAGCTATTTGATGATGAACTTCATGGTCTAATATTTCTTTGTTGTTTTTATGCTTATTCTTTCTTGGTAATGTAGTGATGTATCTTTAATTTGTGATGTATAAATGTATATGTGAATAATGATGAAATGCTTGTGATAATGCAATGGACTAATGCAACATTATGTGAAATGATTTATATGAAAATGCGATTTGATTTTTTTTGTTGTTGTGTCAAAATAGGTGTTGAGAATCATGAATTTGGAAGAATTGTTAGTTGTTAGATGGAGAATAGATTAGAAGGAATGATATGAAATGATAAATCAATCGAATCAACCTTTATTTATTCCAGAAGTAGATATGATAAAAACAATTTGATAGAATTTTGATGAGGAAGTCTTCATTGTTTTATTCGTAGTGCAATACATTATCATCATTGAGCCTTATTATTTAACAATGGAGCTTATTACACTAGGGTATGAGGAACCAAGATGTATAGATATCTCATTGCAAAGAAACAAACGTGTAGCAGACAAGGAATGAACCCTCCATTCTCGGAATTACGCTAGGGGTCGAGGTATGTGTGGCATCCATAAGCTGAATGCTCCTATCACAGACACCCACTAGACCAATTACCCTAGAACTTCATTGGTTCAAACCACAAACAACAAACAAAGAAAAAGGATCATGCCCATCACGACTCCTCTAGTCACTTTTTGGACATCCTTGAGTAGCTAAAAGCAATGATCTTCACCAATTTGATAAAAAGAGTCAACCAAAATAGACAAAACTCAGCAGTTGGACTGACTGCATCTTTGCTTTGATATGTTTGATGTGATTTTGATAATGTCTGGTTTCAGAAGTTTTGGACCCCGTTTAAGACTGGCCTGCTTGGTTTTGAGTGTACTGATTCCATTTAAGACAAGATGTTGATCACCTTGATATTTTAATAGTGATTCGATAGATTAAACAGTTGATCAGCTTGATTGCAGACGTTTTGACAAGATAGTTATGTCCTTTGTTTAACTTCGTGCAAAGTGTTTGTTGGATATCTGCTAGGGTGTTTGATTCTTGTGAGACAATTTATTATAAGTTTTCAAGTGATTTTTCAATGTTTTTGATTGATTTTTTATATTTAATGTTTTTGAGTGATGTTTTTTTAGGACTTTTTCTAATTTTAAGATTTTTTTCAGGACTTTATCTGATTTTTAGAAAATTTTCATGACTTTTATGATTTTTAGAATTTTTTTCAGGACTTTTATGGTTTTTAATTTTTTCATGACTTTATCTATTTTTTTAAAACTTTTTCATGACTTTATCTAATTTTTAGGGTTTTTTCAGTTATGCCCCCAGGTATGTAGACCTGTGATGACATGATGATCTGCAGAATTTGGTGGAGACAATAAATTTTGATATGAACTATACTAATGAAGTATGTAAGATGAAGATGCAGTTCCTATTCAAACAAGGATGATTGTGTGTTTCCTTCATTTTGACATGTATTGATTGAATTGAAGGTGTGAAACGTTTCAGAAATAGGAGTTCAATCCGTTCTCATAAAATCTTAGACCATCCAACCTAACACACTATGTAACCATGTGTGTGCATTTGGATTTATTCTGACTCTTATAACCATCAAAGACCCTTGGAATCCTATGTGGCTAGCTATGTGAGTTATTTTGACTTCAAAAGCATCCTGGATAGAGCCTCGCTGCCAGCAAGATTTTATGGCTCTGATGAGGTTATGCACTATAATCTCTTAAATATTGCTCCATTGCCAACAGGTGTCCAAAGCTCTGATGGGGTTACTTGCATGTTCCCATAGTCAACCTTTTATTGTCGTACTTGTATGCGTGATATTTCAGTAATATATCATTTTTTATTTTTCCTTAAGATGGATATATATATATATATATATATATATATATATATTGATCGGTAACTAGCCGAAGCCTGAATAGCTTTTGACTGGAGCTATGAACCAGTGAAGACACAGTAGGGGCCCCCATCCCCATTACATATCTTTGAATTATTATTATTATCATGTTTGATTAGATTGACCCCAAGGCCTTCCCCATCCTATGGAAGGCCAAGAGTCACAACTTAGAATTCCACTTAAGATGTCCCTATTGGGAATTGAACTTGGGTCTCCATAGTGAGAACCCAGTGTATTAACCATTTAAGCTCAACCCCTTGGACTCCTTAAGATGGATATTGGCATATTATTTTTATTTATTTTTCTTTCCTTGCCTTGACTTGTAAGTAATGAAACCTACGTAGGTATGACAATTACAACAACGTTGAAGTATAATTTTGGATTTTCACTAGCCACATGACCAACTAGGTATCTGCAATGACTTAGAGCTATTGATTAATGTGTGAGGTATATCAATTGATAGATTTTGGTTAATCAAGGTTGAATAGTGAAACCTCTACTCAATCATAGATACAACTCAATGACAAGGTTACGTTAGGGATGAATGACTAAAGTCCTCCTAAAAAAATCATGAACAAGTATCTAGGAAATGAGACAACCTTTGTTCCTTTCAGTGCAGACAGGTGAATAATTCATACAATCATCCTTTATTTATGGATGCAACTATATGAGAAATAAATAATGGTATGCAACTATATGTTGTGCAATGGTGATATGCAAGCGACTTTGATGCACTCTGAAACAGAGATATGCAATGCAATGCAATAAAGAAATATGCAAATGCAGTACTAAAATTTGAAATGATCCCACCCTTAGATGTAATATCTTTTTAGGTGCATGTTGTTAATGGGATAAGGGAGTGGATCTCCCTCCATTGTTTGCAAATGATAAGCATCATTTCTGATTACTTTGGTTATAACAAAAGGACCTAACCAGTTAGGCTCAAATTTTCCTAGTTTTTCGCCTTCAATGGGGTTCCTTAGAATTTCTTTAAGAACAATGTCTCCTATTTTGAAGAAACGTGGGTTGACTCTTTTGTTGTAGCTTCTTCTCATTCTGTTTTTATATCCTTGTAAATGATTCAGAGCACTTTATCATTTTTCATCTAGGAATTCTAGTTCTTGCAAACGTGCTACTCTATAGTCTTCTTCTAAGATAATGTTTTTCAGAGAGACCCTTAGCGATGGCAACTCTACCTCAATAAGAAAAATAGCTTCCGAAACATAAACCAAAGAGTACAGTGTGGTACTAGTTGTTGTGTGGACACTAGTTTGATAGGCCTAGAGAGTCGGATTCAGTTGGAGATGCCAATCTCGTCCACTGTCATTGACAACTTTCTTTAAAAAATTTAAAATAGTTTTGTTTGTTGCCTCATTTTGACCATTGCTTTGGGGATAGTAGGGTGTTGCAAAATGTTGTTGGATGTGAAATCATTCAAAAATTTCACTCACTCCTTGATTTTTGAAAGGTCATCTGTTATCAATTACAATGCACATGGGTACTCCATATCCGCAAATAATATAATTCAACATTAATTTAGCTATTTGCTTTCCAGTTGCGAAGGTCATCAGGATTTCTTCAACCCATTTTGTGAAGTATTATGTAGTTGTGAGGATAAACTTATGTCTGTTGGAGGAGGTAGGGTTGATTTTCCCTACAAGATCTAATCCCCACTGTGAAAATGGCCATGGTGATGTTATTGGCTAAAGATCTTGAGCAGGTGCATGGATCAGGTTCCAATGCATTTTGCATTGCTTGCATCTTTGGACATACTTGTAAGTGTCCTTTTCCATTGTAGGCCAATAATAACCTGTTCACAAAAGTGTTTTTGCTAGAGCAGGTCCAGAAGAATGTGCCCCACATATGCCATCCTGAACTTCTTTCAGGGCGATTTACGCCTCCTCAACATTAAGGCATCTGAGTAAGGTGTCATCTACACTTTTTTTGTACAAAGTGTCATCAATAATTGAATGTTTTGATGATTATTGGATGAGTTCCTTCCTTTGATTTTGTGAAAGATTAGGAGGTATATATTGATCATGAAGGTATGCATATATATCTCTGTACCATGGGGAGTTAGGTCCTATTATCATACATACATATTCTATGGATGGTATTTCATAACCTTGGACAATGAGTTGTTCCACTTGAAATTCAAAGTGAGTTCCATCGTTTGGCATATCCAAGAGAGAACCTATCGTTACCATTGCATCTTTTGCCTTGTTTTGTGCCCTTGGTATCTGTTCAAATGTTACATTGGTGAAGTGTTGCTTGTATTCTTCCACCAATTGTTTGTATGGTGTTAGTTTATCATCTTTTGTATTTTAATCATCATTGACTTGATTAAAAATAAGCTGCGAGTCTCCAAATACTTGTAGGTCCATGATCTTCCACTATAGTGTAGTACATAGTCCTACCATCAGAGCTTCATATTCAACAATGTTATTGGTGCAAGGGAAGTTGATCTTGAATGATTTGGAAACTGAATCTCCCTGAGGAGTTATGAACAAAATTCCTTCTCTTGCTCCATGATTTGTGTGAGACCCATCAAAAAATAGTTTCCAGTTTGTTTGTGTTGATATTGTAAATATTGATTAATCTGGAAAATCCACCACCATTGGATGACTATCTTGTAGGGGTGCTTCTGCAAGTTGATCTACTATGATTTGTCCTTTTATGGATTTTCTATTGACATATTCAATGTCGAATTCATTGAGTATCATAACCCACTTTGCAAGTCTTTCGGTTAGTGCTGCTCTATTCATTAGGTACTTGAGTGGATCAAAGTGTGCAATGAGCTGGACTTTATGACTCAACATATAGTGTCTCAGTTTTTGTGATGCAAAAAGTACAGAAAGATATGCTCTTTCTATTGGTGTGTAATTGAGTTCATATCCAATGAGTGTTCTATTGATGTAGTAAATAGCTCTCTCTTTTCCTTGTTCATCATGTTGCGCTAGGAGAGCACCTAAGTAGGAGTTTGTTGCAACTATATACAGGAGTAATGGTTTCCCATGCATGGGTGGAACCAAGATCGGTGTGGATAAAAAATATTCTTTTAGTGTCTTGAATACCTCTTGGCATTGTTGTGTCCATTTGAATGTAATACCTTTCTTTAAAAGATGTTGAAATGGTTGACACTTTTCTGCCAATTGGGCAATGAAACACCTTTTGGATTGTAATTTGCCTTGCATAGTTCTGAGTTGCTTGAGCGTAGTAGGTGATGACATGCCTAAAATAGATTTCAATTTCTGTGGATCTATCTCAATGCGACGATTGGATATAATGAATCCCAAGAGTTTGTCGGATGTTACTCCGAAGACACATTTTTTTGGATTGAGTCTTACATTGTAATGCTCAAGTCTATCAAATATCTTAGCCAATATATCTAGATGACTATCCCTTGTGTTAGATTTTGCTAGAAAATCATCTACATAGTCCTCCATGTTTATGTGTATCATGTCATGGAATAAGGTGGTCATTGCCCTTTGATAAGTGGCGCTTGCATTTTAAGGCTGAACGATACTACATTCCAGCAATATGTTCCCCATGGACAAGTGAATGTTGTTTTAGGTTGGTCTTCTGGTGCAATTTTGATTTGATTATAACCAGAAAAACCATCCATGAGTGAGAGCATTTCATTTTCCAGCTATCAAGTCCACTATCATGTCTAAGTTAGGGAGTGGAAAATCATCTTTTGGGCAAGCCTCGTTGAGATCTCTGAAGTTGGTGCAGATCTTGATACCTCTAGTATGCTTGGATACTGGGACTAGATTTAAAATCCATTCAACATAGTCTATGGGCCTAATGAAACCCACATCTAATAATTTTTGTAGCTCAATTTTGACTAACAAGGCTATGTGAGGGTGCATCTTCCTGAGATTTTTCTTATATGGTTTTACTCCTGGAAGCAATGGCAAATGATGTAAGACCAATTCAGGACCTAATCTAGGCATATCTGCATAAGACCATGCAAAATTGATTGGTGTTTGCTTAAAGAATTGGATAAATTTCTCCTTTTCTATTGTATTTAGGGACTTTGCTAGGTGAATGTTATGAACTTTCTTAGCATCACCGATGTTGATTTCCTCAGTTTCTTATACCAATAATGTTGATTGTTCTTTATCAATAGGAAGACCATCCATTATGTTATGAGAAATGTGTTCTACTTCATTATCATTGTCTTGATTATGAGAGGAGCTTGCTTCTCTGAAATATGCAGTTCTGTCCAGATCTATTGCAAAGCCATCCTTGTGATCATCATAAGGGAGTTTGTCCCCTGCACCCAAGAATTCAGCTACGACTTCATCATTTTGAAACCAATCTAATTGTGGCTTTCCTTTTTGCCCCCAATCAATCAAATATGGATGTATAAGGGGTAACTCTTTGTTCCCTATTGTCATAGAAGATCCTGATACCATGCATACTTGGTTATGACCTGATATGTCCTCATCATAAATTGGTGGTGGGTTGATAGATGGGAATTCATAGTCATGCGAATCTATGACACTTTCTATGTATGTTTCACTTTCTGATTTTGTGTCACTCATCTCCTCTTGTTCTTGTAACTGAGTTTGTTGCAGATTAGTGGGTCTTATTTGTATTGTGGATACCCTTCTTAAGCCTGGTATCAATCTTTGCAGTGTTTCTTCATTTGACTCAAATGGAGGAGCTAGAGTTGTTTCCCTTGGCAAAAGTATTGACAACAACCAAGGATTTGGCTCATTTGCTGGTGTTAAGCTTATATCTACTACCATATTTGCTAGTGTTAAGCCTATATCCACTACCATATTTGCTTCTGTAGATGTTTCATGTACAGTACTGCTAGATGACTTTGTGTTAGTTTCTTGTAGAAGTTGTGATAAGGAGATTGCTAGGTAAGTGCTCAAAAAGACCAATTTGAGTCAAAAGGCCATAAAAGGAAATAAGAGGTATTGTTTGTGTCTGCTCCTGATGTTTGCAATAACAAGTTTAGTTACACATGATAGGTCTCTCTACAAGTCTTCACCATCAACCTCCCTTCTTGGTGATATCTCACACCCATGCTCAAACCTACTCAAATTGCTCACTCCACCCATCTACACATCCTTAATCTCTATTCTTTTGGCATTCAAACCCTCTATTTTAGAGTGCATTAGGAGTCTTCAACAAGGATATGTAGGGGCAGCAAGGTTTTGTTCAAGTTTGACACCCAACTTAGTTTATGGCTCTTAGCCCTTAGCTTACTCAAGACACCAACCAAAAGTCAAGAACCTCCAAAAGGATCACACGCTATCTAAGGGCCCATTTGATGCTCATTTCATTGTTTTGGAGAGATCTCACAAGGTTTCAAAAACCCCAAACTCCTCCTTATAACCAGGTTCATGCATTTTGACAAAAAACAATCAATTGTGTGTTATGCAGTCAAAAGGGCTACTAGCCCGTGGAAGCCTAATTGGCCAAATTTTGGTTATTCTGCTCAATGATGGTTAAAACCTCCCACAAACTCAATTTGGATGGTGTTTTAGGGGTATTTGCTGATGGATTTTCATGGTTCAGGCCTCTATTAGTGCAAAATCATGACTGTCCACTATTTGTCGCACCTTTGAAGTGTTTGGACCAAAGAACATAGAAAGGTCTTCCCAACTCCACTAATCAAGCCTCCAAACTGGCTTAGGACTTCTACCACACCAAATAAAACCTTCCCCTACTACTGCTGCAAACATAATGTCAAACACTTGGCAAACAATTGTCACTGTTAAAACTGCCCCTTTACCAGTCGATCTGCTGCTACATCTTTTGGACCTGCATAATGAGGAGTTTGAAGGGGAAAGATACCTCAAAGAGGTCTGCAAGATACTAAAAAAATTCCATATTACACAACCTTCATGGTTATAAGGCTTGGATTATGCTTTGAAGCATTCCTTGAGCATTTTTACAAACACAATTTACAAAAATAGTGAACTCACTATTTTGCTTACAAAAAGAGAATGATTAAATGGAATAAATTACTCTAACACATCAATATGGTGCTAAAAATCCTTGGCCACATGCCCAAACCTCTACCTCATTCATTTGTTAACTCCAAATTGCTTTTGGGTACAAATCTTGAGTTTTTAATCATGCTACTAGCCGAGTAATCACTACTTGCCTAGTATTCACTCAAGCCCTTCTTCCAACCACACTTTTGGCATAAAGTAGAGAATATGTATAGTATATACATGAATTCAAACTTGACTAAATCCATTATGTGGGATCCCAGACCTGGATCAATCAAGTGGTGGCATTTTGGAACTTCAAACCCCTGATAGGGCAATGAGCACACAAAAGTAAAATAATTTAGTACAAACAACTTGCCAAAGGAAACTAGTACCGCAATCACTTGGAGAGAATTGTAAAACTATTATACACACTTTCCCAAAGGTACAGTATGGACTATGAAGCTATAGTATGAACTGTTACACCAAAGGAGGAAAAACTAGTGAATAAAGCCAAAATGTCATGCTTTTTATTAGGAAACACTTGCTCATACAATCACCAACCTTTCTCAAGGAAAAGAGAGGACTTTTTATAGAATTTATAATTAGTTACCAAGCCCTATATGGACATGAGGCTTCCACAACTACATTTTGCAAGAAAAACCCAAAAATGACAACTTTGACAACTTTTCAAGCCAAATGACAACATTTCTTACTCCAAGTGGCATTTTTGATAATCTAACCTTATCAACTTGTCTAAAAAACTTTTATATGACTAAAAACACTTATCAAACATGTTTCAATTATTTGGAAAGCATTAGAAGACCTTTTTGGCAATTTTGCACATTTTTGCCAAAAATTGTCAACTCAAAGCCTGAAAGGCAAAACTTGATCTCTTGAGCCAAAAATGAGATCAAAACCACTAAACAAGACACATAACAACCTAAAACAACATTAACAACCTAACATAAGACATTAAAAACATGAAAGCATTAAATACTCAAAAATGGGAGTTTTACTCAACTAGGTGCTCCTGCACCAAGTTGCCTCATGTCTTCACCATCCGATTCCATAATAGGAGATGTTGGTGTTCTCCTTTTCTTAGATGAAGAGTAAAATACTCTTGTTGATGATTGATTATGAGGTATGAATTTTGAGGGTAACCTAGGCCTATTCAGTATATCTAATGTATGCTGCCTGGCCTCTATTATTTGTGGTACTTGTTTATATCCCAAACCTTGATTCTTTGGGTTTTCATGTGGTAAAACAGGTTCTAATCTTCCTTTCTTTTGTAGTCCCAATCCTATGATGCCATGATACCCATGTTTTTGTAACATCTTGAAGTCATTTCCATATTAATGTAGAGGTGACCTGGGTATGGTAATGTCATCTTCTTCTCTGTATATCCAGTAATTGACATCTTCACTTAGAGATTCTTCTTGTAAGTCTCCCCATCTAATGAAAGATCATGAATCTTAGTACTTCACTATCTATTTTCCTTTATCTTGATTCATTGTTGTGTTCTGAGGCTTCCCAAAAGACTTGGGAGAAATAGATGATTGTTTGCCATTTGAGCTACTCAAAATGGAATATTCTCCACAACCAACTTCCTTAATCTGCAAAGAAGATGTGGTTGGTGTATTTTTCTCTGTTTCTCTAATTGATAATAATTCCATTTGTAAGTGAAGTGATTGTTTGGTACTTGATTGTCTATGCTTGCCCTTAAATAATTACAGTGTTGAAAAGGGTTTGGGTCACCATGGAAAGTGATCTCTATGCCATTGTATGGGAACTTCACACATTGGTGAAATGTTCATGGTACTGCTTGCGTAGTATGTATCCATGGGTGACCTAATAGCATATTGTACCCCAATTATCTATCTAGGACTTGAAAGGTGATGTCTGTTGTAACTGGTTCCACTTGTACGGATAAAGTCACCACACCTTTAAATGACATTCCTCGTCATCATAGGCTTTGATATTGATTCTCTTGGTAGAATCAATATAATATTTGAAATATCCCAAAGCTTTGATCAAATGTAGTGTGCATATGTTAAGGCCAACTCCACCATGTATAAGAACTCTTCAAACCTTATTTCGGTGAACCAAAGCTTCTAATTGCAAGGGATCATTATGCATGGGCCGGTCTGTAGGTACATCCTATTCAGTGAATGCGACCTTTGAAGCTGCCAAGTTTTCAACTATGGATTGGAATGTGTTCTCATCAATATATCTAGCAACAATTTAATCTTGTAAGGCTTTGTCTAGGACTGCCTTATGAGCTGACGAGATGCACAATAACTCAAATAATGAAATTTGGGCTAGAGTTTGCCTCAACTGATCCACCACATTGTAGTTTCTAGTTGTTGAAGGGGGATTTGAAGGTACCCCTTGTAATGTGACCTTTGATCTTCTAGTGATGACAACACAGTCTCTGTTTGTGGGATTTATTGTGATTATAGCCACCATTTCATCTTTTTTCACTTAGTGTGTTTATGGCATAGTCGAATGCGACATTGGTATAGTTGGCAGTATTGTTTTGTACATTGGAACTAGAAGCCTTTCCTTTGTCATGTTTGACAAAAGGATCCTTAAAAATGGTATGATTTGTGTTTGGTGCCTTATTGGTATCCACAGTAATGTCACCTTGATCACTTTATCAATGAGATCTTGGATGAGGTTTTTCAATTTGTAGAAACTTGCTATCTTGTGACCCTTATTGCAGTGATACTCACAGAAATCATTGTCATTCCACCAAGCGGGCTTGAATGGACCTGGTTCATATGACCTAGATTCTGGTAAAGTTATGGCATTGCTTTGTATCATTTTTTGAGTGCTGATTCAATAGGTTCACCAAGGGGTGTAAAGCTTCTTCTGGGTATGCTTACCCTTGGTGGTCTTGGATTGCTTGACTGCAGTGCTTTGGTGTTGTTTATATAAGTTTGATTCTTATTAGTAAAATCAGCCGGTCCTTGCAGAGATAGTGTTGGTTGAGCTCTATTTACAACACGGGTATCAACAACTCCATCATTTTTGACATTCTTATTCCTAGGCCAAAATTTTGGCCTTTCATTATTTGTACTTGTGTTTATCCCATTATCTTTGTGGTGTTTTAGTATCCCTTGTTCTAATAGGCCTCTTTCACATTTGATGCCTTTTTTTGTGATATCTTTAAAATTGTTTAGGCATTGCATTTGTAATGGATACTTAATTGGAGGTATAAGATATTCATTGAAAATGTCTACTTGCTTAGCTTCAGGGATGTGACTAAGACATATGCGGTATAAACCTCTCCATCTTTGCAAGAATGTAGCGGAGGTTTGTCCTTGCTTTTGCTTTGTTGTGCATAAATCCATCAAGGTAACTGGATTATATATATTGAATGCAAAGTTTGATATGAATAACTCAGCCAGTTCACCCCACAAAGAAATCTCAGGTGGGAGGTGTGAAAACCATTCTAATGTTGTCCCTCCAAGACTTTTGGAAAATAGCCTCATTAAATATGTATCATCGTGAGCTACCTATATACATGTCATGAAGAATTCTCTGACATGATCTTGAGGATCGCCTTTCCCTCTATATTTATCAAACCTTGGAGATTAAAAATGCGTGGCAAAAGGTGGCATGTATAACTTTTTGTCAAAAGGATATGGACGGAGGTCCTCGATTGTATAGCTCTTTTTATCATTGATTGTTTGCATACTGTTCACCTAATCCTGAAGATTCTCCATTTGTTGAGTTAAAATCTCTGTTTGCATCAATGATGTATTGACTTGACGAGTGTTTCCCACAAAAGGGATAGTATTGGAGTACCTTTAAGCTTGTTGAAACGTAAAATGACCATGTAGTTGTGTACCATAAGTCCCACTAGGTGGTGTAAAGTATGAAAATTGTGCATTGACATTCGGCTGAGATGAGCTAGTTATTCCCTGATTCACATTTTGGCCAATGTAGGTGGATCCACATGAAACTGAAGGTTGAGTTATACTCGTCGAAGTAGGGTTTTGAGTTTTTGTAGATTGCGTTATTACACTGGGCATCATCTGAGATATAACATTAGTACTTGTTGATGAAACTGTTAATGATGTTGGAGTTGTAATCGCTGGAGTATTTAGAGATACACCATGGGTTGATGTAGCAAGTGTTGTTTGAGTCTATGTAACAGTAGGTACTTGGGGAACATTTTGATTCAATGTCACACCTGATGGTAATATAGCCAAAATGTCCACCCCTGGAAGTAATTTGGCCCCATTTTGGACTAATAGTACGAGATATCCGTCTCTATCATTATTGATGAGAGTGTTAAGACTCATAAGCATCGCAGGGTCTTGTTGGGCTCCTTCCAATTCTTCTTTTGTCAAATTATGTTGTATTTCATCAATGGAAGGCATCTTGTTTATGTTTGTTGATAAGGTCGTGGGTCTCTGACCTGGTGTTTGCTGATTTTTGGGCAAGTTCATAGTCCATGTTAGGTTAACCGAAGGGTCGTTGTTAGGCTCCATATGATGTTTTTCCTTTTGAGCACATGTAAATGGCATGAATGTTATTCCAATGTGATCTTGACTTTTTAAGACTCTCTAAAATGCAAATGCAAGACTTAACTAAATGTAGCTAGGTATGATTCTAAGAATTTATAAAGACTAAAATGTAGACACTGCAATCTATGAGTGAAGATTTTCTATCAAGGATTGCAGAATTCAAACACAAGATCTTCAATGTATTCCCAAAATTCTTCAAATTCCGCCTCTTCTTTGATTTGATTTTCGAGGTCTATGTCAATTTGTATTGACTTTCGAACTTCCTCATCTATGATAGCTTGGACTATGTCGAATTGGTCTTGATCAACTATCAATTCCTCAGTGAGTATATTCAACTCATAAATTATTTCTAATTGAACATTGTTTGACCCAAGATTGGGTTGTTCAAGTGGGAATTTATTGTTTCCTTTCAGACCCATATGTTGAAGACTATAATGTAAACTATGTAGGACCTAAGAATGATTGAGACTTTGCTTTGATGAATTTTAACGATGATTTAGAAACTCTACTATGGTCTTTTCAACCAATTGTCTAATGGCTTCCTTTTGAGCTACCTTTTTTTTTTTATAATCTTTTTCCTCAATTTTTCACCAAGACGAACAGATTTCCGGATCTCATTATCTATGACGGTTTCAACTATGTTGTACTGAGCATGATCAACTTTTAGTTTCCAAGCAAGGTTGTCCAAACTATCAATTATTGCTAATTGGTCATTGTTTGGTCCAAGATTGGGTTGCTCAAATGGAAATTCGTCGTCTCCTTTCAGACCCATGTATTGATGTATGTTCCTTAGACTCTAATGCAATACTAAATTCTATATGTGTGGATGCAACTTGGTTGAAGACTACTCTTTTTGTGATGTGAGGAAAAAACTTTGTGCAGTATGATGACACTAAAGGACTTATGCATGAACTAGATGTCTAGGACTTAAGATCACTTGAGAATACCATGTTTTTCATCTTTGAATTTTGCAAAAGTTTTGGTTTGATGTTGACACTTGACTTTGTTTTGGGACTTGATCTTGTTGATATTTTTTATTATACCTGGTTGAGATTCTACTTTGCTTTTGGTACTTTCTAAAATGTTTGAGTTTGGTGAAATGTAGCAAAAGACACAACAGACACATCAAAAATAATAGTAACACGACAAAAATACTTGTTTAAAGAACTTTTTCAAATTCTCATGAATGTTGGAGTCTTTTTCAAAACCCCATTTTGTCTTTGTTGTATTTGGTCAATTCGATAACATATCAAGCAGACTCTCCTAAGGTCAAAAGGTCACAAGTATTATTACAACCCACATCTTGATACTTCATCAACTCAAACAACCCCATCACACCCTAGGGTGCGCCTGTTTTAATGCCTTTTCAGAAAATTAGACCAAAGAAGATTGCTCCTCAATTGAACCGTTATCCTGGGAGATATATGGTGAGTGTCTTGGGGGTAGATTCTTCCCCATCCTTGCACTGTGATAATCCAAGCGTCTGGTTACTGAGTTGGTTTGGTTTCTAATTCCTAAGGTGTTTAGAAAGGGTTCCATTTGAGTGGTCACAATCAACAACATTTTACACTTCGTTGAGGGAGGCCTCCTAGTCTGTAGAGGTTACGCTCTACAAATTTTAATGTACTTTATAGGCACCGGGGGAGATATAACATCATTGTGACAACATGTAAGACTTGTCGCATATGATTTTCATCACATACACATTTATTTATAGTGGCTTAGATTACTTGGCTTTAGTCATTGCCACTTAGGTCATTCCCCTCTAATCGGCCTTAATGGCGCCCTAAGGGCAACTTGGGAGGGCAAGCCTTCTAAAGGATGTAAGTATAAATATTTATTGAAAGCATAAAAGAAGAGAGTTTGGTTTTTTGATCACCCATTGAAGGGGAGAGCTTAATACCTATCCCTTTGAAGACACAAAAAACACAGTTCTTTTTATCCTTTCATTGCAATGATTTTCTATTCTAAGTGGAGGTGTTGTTCCAAAAAGGCATGGGGTTCAGTTTTATCCTTCATAGAAATGTGTGAGAAAAGATAAAAGGAAATTCAGTTTGTTCTTTTTAAGAGCACCAAAAGGAAGTTTTCTATTCTAACCCTGCAGAGAAAATAACATTATTAGACACATGGTGGGCTATCCAGCCTAATTTTTCTCAGTTACAGAGCTTTGTCTTTTCACAGATAGAGAGCAATTCAAATAAAAAAGAAGAATTAACTTAAAACAAAATGAAAAAAATATAATCTAGCAATTGCAACCTAACTACTGAGAAAATGCGAATTGATATCAGATCAATTTTGAATTGATATACCACCAAATGCGAATTACCGTTGTAGCAATTGCAATGTGATGATTGATCAATTGCGAATTGATATAAGATCAATTGCTCATTAGTTTAAAAAAAACTTTTTTTTGTTTTTTTTTAATTTTTAAGAAACAATAGAAAAAGACAAAAGATAGAGAAGTTATTCGACAATTATGTTATCCCACACCACCTGAGCCATCACATCAATGTTGTCGTAGAATTTATACTTGGCTAAGAAGCGGTGGATATTTCTATGATACTAGGAAATCTCCTCTTTTTCCTCAATCTCACGAAGCTCCCTTTCTTCCTTTAGGAGTCTTTGATATGTTCTTTGTTCTCTCCTATGTTGTTTTTCCCTTCTTGCACCTGAAATTCCGAATGTTACCTTTCCTGCCATTGGATTAGATACATTTTATACACAGAAAATGAAATCTCCACAATTTAATGATTTTTTTGGGTTAGGTGTGCAAGATTACACAATAAAGAAACGACAAAAGACTTTTTAATTTTGCAATCCTTTAAGGAAATTGTGATATTTTTTAGCAATTATGGTATACTCTCTAAGAAATTGTGAAATGATGTGATAGCAATTGCGAATTTCTGCGTATGCAAGTGCGAAATCAGGATTCCTATGCACGTATAGATCTGCAAAATGATTTAAAATAGAAAGTTAAGGTTAGCATGCTTCACGTCAGGCTCACCAAAAGTATCTAGGGGTAAAATAAGTGCAAATTGCATAATCAGATATCAAAGAGCGAATCACAACTCTAATTTAATTAATATTACTCCTAAATTACAATGGAAATGATGCAAAATCAATTGAAATGAAAGAAAGATCTATCCAAAACTCCCTCAATTGACATAGAAAGGATTCCATTGCTCTTCTCCATTATTGTTGATGTAGGTGGCTCTTGGGTATTGCATTGATTTCCTGCATAAGATGGACAATAGCTTTGAAGATTGTGATTCTCTAGCTTGAATTGAGAAAATGAGGTTGAATTTATAGATTTTCAACACAAAGGGGGTGAGAAATAGAACTCAAGAGTTGATTGAAATAATTGATTTACATTGATCAGTTAACAGAGTTGATTGATTTTTTAACTCAATAGATTGGAGAGCGAACTAAATAGATTGGCTAGTTAACTCAATTGATTGATCAGTAGACTGAATTGACTAGCTAGTTGATTGGATTGATTAGGGAGATGACTGATTAGATGGATTAGTCAGAAAAAGGTGATTGGGAGTTAAAAAAGATGATTGATGAGTTAACTGAGTCAATTGATTAGATAACTGATTTGATCAATCAGTTCTGATTTTAGCATGTGTTTTAGGATTTTAAAATTGAATTTGATTCTCATTTTCAATTTGGATTAGAATTTGGGCTTTCGAATGCTGAAATGCACTTGAAATTAATTGAAATTCAGATTTGATGAAATATGAATTTGGAGGAAATGAAATTAATTGGAATTAGAATTTAGGAGAAATGAAATGAAATTAGATGGAATTAATTGGAATTATAATTTGGGGAATTGGAAGAATTGAAGGAATTTAATTAATTAATTTAAATAATGTAAATAAAATTATTTAAACTTAGGAAATTGAATTAATTAAATAATAAAGTTGATTTAACTAAGGAAAAGATCGCAATTAATTAAATAAATAATATTTAATTAATAATTGAGATAGGGTTAATTAATTAGAATGATGAAGAACTTGAAATTGGACAATTAATAATGATTTGAATTGATGAGAAGAATAGGTTAGTTTAATTAAATAAATAAAGAATTACTTAATTAAATAGATGAATAATTAGTGTAAGATCGATGAGACATTTTTCGATGTCTACAAGTACAAATCAATCTGTTAATTGCATCAACTATTCTTGTTAATCCATTTGACAATTTCATAATTCATTGTAACGTGCAAATAGAATTTAATTCATTCTTTGAAGGAAACCCATAAACACAATTACACACTAATACAAAAATACCAAGACAAATCAAAATGTTGTTAATATCTTAATTCATATGAGTTCTAAAAATACAAAGGGATACAGTCTCTGCAACATTTAAACATTCTATCTATTATTAATTAAAATTTACAAAATGGAAGAAAGACCATCATTCTTTGTGAGATTACTTGAAACCCTACATAGGCATACCCTTACTTCTACCCACCCAGAATATATAAATTTCAAAATACTTAATCACAACCTTGGTATTCATTTTATAACAACAAGGAATGTGACAAGCTTTAGGTTGTTTTACATGTGTCTCATCTTTTACTTAATTAGCCCATTTACAAAAGATATGATCTGATAGAACCGGTAACCTCTATTTTGTCTTGAAGTGAAACCACATAGCAAGTTATACATGAAAGCTTTGGTGCCAAGGTCAAAGTTCTTTCATTAAAACTATTTAGTCCCTATGGTGAGGTTGGTAAACTCATGGATAGACAGAGATATCCCACACGTACAAACAACTCATGTAACAGACATTAATACATATCAAAGCATAAATAATCATAACAGAACAACTATGACATAATAATGATATCTTTATTGGATTCTCAAATATGCTAGTACAATACCATCCTTTCCCAGGTTCCATCCATACCATATATAGACTCGACGGTTGGCTAAGTTTCCAATCATCACTAACTACCAACTACCCCATGAGAACCTTTCAGCGACTCAAACATAACAAAACATAAACACCCGACCCCACTATAAACTAACATGTGTTATTGACCCCTAACATTAGCCCCTCCAACAAAGTAGTTGTCTTCCAAACAACCAAGACAACAGGAGCTGGAATAACAAACAAAAGACTAAGAATGAGAAGGGGGAGGAGGCGTCCCTGTCGTGGTCGAAGATGAAGGTTGTTGCCCTGTGTGGAGTCTAAGGTTCTTCTCTACTATCATCTACCACTCCCGTGCCTTCTTGACCATGTGTGCGACCACCAATAGTTTTTTGTTCTCCTACAACATCTGTAGAGTAAGCTCGGCCATTTGTGTTTGTAGTACCTATACCTCCTTCTTCTGCATGCTGCAATGGGCCTCATAAGTAGTCACCTTCATTTCTAACTCAATCCTCTGGTTCTTCTCCACTATGGCTAGCTTCACACACTTCTCCCCTTCCTTCTCCAGTTTTGCTGTGTATAGTCACTAGGTCTGCTTCTCTATCTGACTTTGTTGCATTTGCAGGTAGACATTCCAGAATGATCCTTCCATACTGCTCAAGGTGGCTCCCAAGGTGCCCACTCCCTCCACCAGTCACATGTGTATCCACTCTTATACCATCTTTGGCATACTACTGTCTGGCCACCCCTGCTACTCAAAGTGGCGAGCAATCTCATCCTCACATTCAGAAGTCATAAAGTGGCACAACTTCTCAGTGTTAGCTGAGTTGCTGACATCCATCTGTCCAGTGAACTATGCCATTTCACGTGCTATATTTGAAATCCCCTATAGCTCCCCAAAGAACCACTGGAGTGAGCCTGTTGGATCGCTAGGGTCTGGCTGAGTAAGGTGAAGACCTACTAGTAGTCCTCCAGACCCACTCTCCTCAACATCAATGATCTTCAGGCCATGTCCACTACTTCAAGTTGCTCTATTTGCCTCCTCTGCAGACATCCGCTCATCCTGATCTGTGATAAGGGTGGTTCTATGGTGTGTCTGGCTCCATCCAAGTGCCATGGCATGTGGTGAAGGTGAGGTGGGAGGGTGAGGTGTGAGTGCAAACTGCCCCAACCACCCATCCAGAGATGTAGCTATATCCTCATTCGTCAGTGTGTCTAGTATCGCCAACTCCTCCAGACCATCTCCTCCTACCATCGGTACATCCCCAAACTCATCTCCCCCTGCTAGTACCATACTAGTACCTATCGTACTAGTATTTGTCATACCAGTATCTGACGTATTAGTATATGTCGTACCATTACCTTTCTCCTATACAAATGTTTCTTGTATTGTTGTCTTTGTAGCTTCCTCTGGTACAACTACCTCCTGGACTACTCCATCCGAGCTATGTTGTACGACCTCCTCTACCACCGTACTATCTACCATTCTCCTATCGCCTAGGTCACTACTCGTATGGTTAGGCCTACTGGTACCCTTTGCTTCTAGTACAACTTGTGACTCGAGTACAACGAGACTGATCTGTGGTAGTGACACCCATCGCTGTGTCGGTTGTTCTACTCCATCAATTCTCCTGAATAACACCCCTACTAGTCTCACGTCACCTACAAGGTTGGCCACTGTAAGTGCTTCCTATGGTACCAAGTGTGCTGAAGAGGACAATTTGGGGGGTGTAAATCTCATCCACATGCTTTTCCACAGTGCTCGCAGTCCTCCATGTTGCTCTTCCTCCTCCTCCCCTTCTTGTTCTTGTGATTTTGCTTCCTCTTCATCCTCTGCTATCGTGTGTGGTGCCATAAAAAATCCTTCATCTCCACTCTCCTTCTCCTTAGTTTTCTTGGCCTCCTCCTCAAAATCCTTGGTGTTACAGTCATCTTCAACTTCGACGGACATGTCCAACTTTCTCCTCCTCTTTGCCTACTGTGTGGTGTCACCAAGAGTGCCCAGATGGGCATAATAGTACATGGACAGTTATTAGGGTCCACCCTTTCGTGTGGTTCGAAAGTACCCCACATTTTTGTAGGTACTTGTAGACGTACGACATCTAGGAATAGACTGATGGCATGGTGGCACATGTAAAATGTCTTGTGTTCCAACTTGAGGAAATCATGAATCCTCTAAGCTAAAAGTTGTCCCCAGTTATAAACTTTGGCACACTTAATTCCATTCATCAACCCTATCATCCATATGGCTACATCGGATGCACGACTGGCCCCTATGAGTTGAATTTTTACCGAGTCCATCACCATCCTCCATTCTCCTGGTGCGATAAAAACACGCTTCAATCCCCTACTATCAGACCAGGCGCTCTTCCATTTCTCTTTTGTTAGGTCATCTTTGCATACCAAGTCCAGTAACCACTTCTTTTTCTCTTTAGTGAGCTTCTTGGTCAGTTTTGCTACAGGTGCTCCCTTCTCGGGTATACCAAATACCCTCTTGAAGTCTTCAGCCTTTATTGAAACCTATACTGTGCAGCCCTGGAACTGAATGATGGAATCCCTTTCCTGGTGGTTATATCTAGACACCATGGTCCACAACATCGGCTCAAAATCCTTGATGTTGAATGTCAACATCTGAATGGAATGGTCTACCTATTCTTTCCTAAGAGAGTCCTTTATCACATGGTTGGGAGGGGTTTCCTCCCACCAAGTATGACATTCGTTGTCAGTCACACTCTCAAAGGCCACATTCTCTACAGTGATTCCCTCTAGATCCTTCTGCACTTTTGGCCTGATATTGACCTTTTGACTGCTATTGGTTGGGTTTGTAGTGGTCATGGTTGCATTGTAACTGCTTTGCCCTATGTCTGTTTTCCTATTTTTGTCAATTCCTTTACTGTTATTATAACGGTCTGCAAGTGTGACACACCAATTTGTGCAGACCATCGTGCTTGTTGTTGCTTGTACAATGTATGGATTGGTTCGTACACCTCCCTCTTCTGACCATACAACCTCTTTAATTCATGTGAACTCTGCACATAACATAGTATAGATGGAACATATCTCCACACAAATGCCTTCAAATTTTGTATGAACCTCTTGCCTACATGTACAAACTTCTCTCCATCGACCCATGTACGACACAGTACGGTCTTCCCCTATTGTCCGTATGGTTTCCTCTTGATTGCCGTATGACCTTCCACCTCTTGTTTGTACTATCTGCTTTGGGTTGTTGTACATGTATTGTGGTCGTACGACCTCTTCCAATTTACTTTCCTTGTGCACCATATGACTTTATCATACATCGTACAATGTCCCCCGTGCAATATTCGTCGTATGCCGTATGGGTTGCTTTGATGTGCTCTATCATATGGAATGATGTGATCGAACTATGTCTCCACTTTGCTGTATGGAATGATGTGATCGAATTATGTCTTTGCTTTGCTGTATGGAATGATGTGATCGAACTATCTCCTCCCCGTCTGTAAGTATAATTCATACGTCATACAGACTCCACTCCCTAGCTATGCATGATAGAATGAAATGTATGGGTTGTGTCTCCTCCCCATCCATACGTGCAATCTGTACACAGTACTTTCTCTCTGGCTGTGCATATTGGTCATACACCCCTTCCTGTTCTTACCTTCTCTCCTTTGTCGATACTGCTTCCATTGTCTTGATTTTGCCTATGTGTTGTGTACAAATGGGTTCTGTGGGGCTTCAATATACTAAGGTATCCTGGGGTCTATTTCCTTTGTGCATTCGACCATTTATGATCTTTAGGATAACTTGTTTCCTTTTTAGATGCCTCTAAATTTTTCTACCCCTTAGTTTCCTCTTTGTTGTATGGATACCTTATTTTTTCTTTGTTTTTCCCTTGCCATGCATTCTGTTTTCCTTCCACCTTTTACTTGGCCCTTTGTCACCATCCTCGCTTTCTACATTCCTCTTCACACCTAAGGAATCACCCTGGGACCTTACCCTTATCTCTGAATCGTGCAACCACTTACATATGTGCGACATCCTCCTGTAGAATTCTTGTGCACAACACATCCCCACGTACTCTAGGTCCCATATCTTGTCAACTAATGGAGCTATTCCCACCCCCTTATATCGTCCATCAATGTAGCAGCCTCTATACTATTGGTACCATTTTACTTTTTCTCCGTCAACCTCTGGAGGTCCTGCGGGGTGAGGGATCAGCTGGTATAATTAATTTAGCCTGGCTTCCAATTTGCTTAGCTGGGAGGCAATGATGAATAGGTCTTCTATTTTCAACACCATCTTTAAACATGGACCTAGAGTTTCCCTGTAGTCCTCTAAGTCAAGATCTTCCTCCAGGTCTACAGGCTCCTCCTCTTTATTTGCATTCTCAGCTTTCCTTCTAGCTTTGGCCTCTTCATGGATATCGTATGCTACGTACCCTTCTTGAAGACCCTCATATGCGGCCCGCTGCTTCCTGTTGGCATTTTTGATGTTTATGATGTGATTGTCATTGATGGATACACAATTGCATTGAGATCTCCTTTATATGTATGAGTTAGTGCTCAACCGGTATTTGTTCCAATCGAGATGTTGTATTATAGTCTTTAGACTATTGGTGTTTTGCAGAATGTGTTTATCGGTCTGAAGCGGCATGTCGACCCCAAGAGGTTCGTGGATCCCAAGTGGTACAAGGGATTAAAGTGGCATAACACATTTTTTACCAGTCTTCATTTTTGTCAAACCGACAACCGGTATTTTGTATGAACCGGTAATACTCTGTGATGAGTTACCACCCACCGATTGTTTGACTATGCCGACACTCTGGTGGTGCTTTTTGTGTCGTGTTACCGAGTATGTCCAAGTTCATTGAACCTAGGGAATTGGATTGTAAACCTATTGGACTGACATGAAATCAGATTCCTTTAAAAGGACATCATGTCTAGGGTTTTAGGTGGTTGTTAAGGTTTTTATGTTGTTGCTAGGGTTTAAGGTGGTATATGAGTTTTTGTAAGAGCGATCTTAACTGTGAAGGTTGAGTCTATGAGGTGTAACAAAGTGAGAGTCACTAAAGACTGAAGTAATGATGGAATTCATTAGCTATGAGCCATACTGGATCTAACCAAGCAATCTGTGCTATCTGCTAGATCACATACTTGTTGATTACTCACATCTTTGACAAGTCTGAAGCCCTTAACCGAGTAGGCTCAGAGTAGCCTTTGTAAAATCCTCTAACAAGGTGGTTCACCTCTGTGGATCTAAAATCCTCTAGCAAGGTAGTCTTTGATTGGACTTATCTCCTAACAGAGATTGAGATTCCTAACACGATTTGTTCTGGTAAAGAATGTTGTATGACCTTAACCGGTCTGACCTTAACCGGTCTGGTTCCTATTTTGCAGATAGTGACTTGTGAGTTTCATCTCACCATGGTTTTTCCCATTTGGGTTTCCACATCAAATATCTTGTGTTATGGTGCTATTGCTCCTATGGGTGAATGTCTTATTTGCATTTTGGTTTGCATGTGTGTTAACCGGTTTGTCTGTTAAACTGTTTTATCGGTTTATCACTAGACTATTTAAGTGTTTGAATACAATGTTTTTCGGTATACCAATTCATCCCCCCCCTCTTAGTATCCATCAATTGGTATCAGAGCCTTTCTATAAGTCTAACCACTTGGAAAGAAATATGGGGGAATACTCTATGAGGGAACTTACTCACCGACTCACTCAGTCTGAGCAAGCCTATGATGAACTCATGGCAAAATATAAGGTCTCTCAGGCAAAAAAGAAAGAACATGCTGAAAAGCTGATGGAGCTATCTGAAAATAGTTCTTTTGATGAAGCAGACATGGAAGCCCTAATTCAAGAAGTAGAAAAGCTGAATGAATCAAACTCCAACCTGAGAAAGGAGTTGGAGGGATTGACCATCCGAATGTGTCAAGAGCTTGAGAACCGGAGGAAAGCTGAAGATCTAGTGAAGGACAAAGATCATGAGATCTCCAAGTTGAAGCAAGAGATAAGTGCACTTACTACTCACCTTCATGAGAGCAGAATGGAAAAAGAAGAAGTACAAGGTGAACTAAACATAGCCATCTCTGAGAATAAAAACCTAATGGAGACAAATGCTGCTATTTCCAAAGAACTCTTTGTGTCAAAAACAATACTTGCTAAGTTCAACAATAGTACTGTCAAGCTAGAGAAAAAGCTTGAATTGGCTAAACCAGTAAAGAATACCAATGGACTTGGTTTCTCTAGTCATGAGGAAGGAGAGACCTCAAGATCAAATACTGAAGCATCAAAGAAGCAACCGACATTCAAAGGTAAAGGTAAGAAAAAATTCAAACTTGTTTGCTTTAACTGTCTTAAAGAAGGACACACTGCTAATGTATGTAGGAGCAAAGCCTATAATAATTTTCCTTACTTTATAAACAATGTACCTAGATCCAATAAATTCAATGGTAATTGTTATGCATGCAACAAGTTTGGGCATAGAGCATCTGAATGTAGGTCTGTTATGAACAACACTGGAAGATATCCTCAGAGGACTCAAGGAGTTGGTCCGGAATCTTTTGTGAACCAGAACCCCAACCGGTTTAATACTTATAATCATCAGTCAGGTAATAGTGGCTATCAACCGACAACCGGATGGAGAGAAAATTGTTGGATTTGCCATGGTCATGGTCACACTACTACAACATGCAAAAGGAAGAATGGAAATATGAATAATGGACCTTGGAGAGCACTTGCAATGATTTTCTATCATTGCAACAAATCGGGTCATTCAACAAGATTCTGTAGAAGTAGAAAGAGTATATCGGATGATATACCAGTTACTCTGGAAGGAAACATTGATGTTGAAACTGTTAAAGCGGATATGAACAAGACCTAGAAGAAGAAACCAACAATGTTGCAAGAGGAACCGGTTTTTGCACCTAGTGTGGAAATCACGAAATTGGCAAACTAAGCTTCAGAAAAGCTTAGGGGGAGTAAACGGCAAAATGTTTCGAACCCCCAGTTTACATTGGTAAAAGTCCTTAACCGGTGTATGATACCTGTCAGTCGGCAGAATATCGGAAATGGTAAAAGGCAAATTAGGGTTTAAGCCCTAATAGTGGAGCATTTATGACGGTAGGTGAGGAATATGTTTAAAAGGATTTTTCAAATCATTTCTCACTATCAGTTTTCGAGCGAAGAAGGTTTTCAAGTGCAGAGCGAAGAAAAGGTGATTTGTGCCGCGATTCTGAGAAATTGAAAAAACCTCGAAGGAGATTCAAATTCAAATTGCAAATGGTCAAGTGAAGAATGCAAAGTGGTGATTCTGCAACCGATGGAGTGTGAGGTGGAGGAGAATTTGAAAGCCCTAAATTCATGATTTCTAAAAGGTATTTTTTGAGTTTTTCAGTTTCTATCATGGCTTCAGCATCTCATACTAGCTCTACTGCATCTGTCGATTCAGCAAGCTTTATTCAATGCAAGTCTAAATATAATGCCCTATCACAAGTTCCAGCTGGTGTGATAGTAGAAGAGGGAATCTCAGATTACATAGATTGTAAAATCGAAGACCTAGGGTCTCTAGCAATCCACTCACAACTAGGTTTATTTTGTGGAAAAGATCGAAAGATCAAACCAGAGTATAGTATTTTGGAGAAGAAGAAGCTCCACAATGCCATTTACTTCCTAGAGGATTTCACAAATGATCACATTAGGATCATTCTGAGCAGAGTTCATGGTGACAAGATGTACCTGGAGAGAACACATGATATTACACTGCAAGCAATTCATGCCATCACCAATTTCTGCAATACAGGGGAAGTGCTAGTCCTAAGGACGGTAAGCAAGACTGAAATGTTCAAGCTCACCGGTTCAGTGAGTGACTCACAAGGTATGGCCATCAATTCAGTCAAGGATGATCTGGTCAAGTATGCCTGCATGGTGATAGGCTATTAGATGTTCTCTACCAGCAGACTTAACTCTGTATCTGTTGCAGCAGTAAATGCCGCTTACCGGATGATCAAGGAGGATGCATCATTTGACCTGTGCACCATTATGCAAAGGAAACTCCTATTGAATCTTAAATCGATGAAACAGGATAATGCATTGAGGTTCAAGTTTGAACAACTATTAGTTGGGTTGTTCTTTTACTTCCAAAGCTACTTTCCAGGAGTAGGTGATGTCCAGTGGTCTGCTGACCAATCGGTAACCAAGAAAATCAAGGAAAGCCTTCAAGCAGTTGGAACCGGTTACCCTGAAGTTCTGAACAAATACTTTGATGAGTTCAGAAGCAAGATGAGCCTGAGGATGAGAATATCAGGTGATATTGTCAAGAAATATGAAGATGATATCTGTTTCACCATTAAAGTGGATCAATGCATAATGGAGGTTGTTGATCCTAGATAGGAGGAAGTGGAGCCTATGGGCTATGAGGTAATGAATGATATGCTGGAAGGATATGCCTCTACCCTTATCACCTCACCGCTTGATCCAAAGGCAAGGAGGACCTGCACCTACCTAGAAAGGGTAACACTGGTTGAGGAACCCTCAACAAAGAAAGGAAAAGAACCTTCAGTGAAGAAAGCAAAAGAGGTGCTATCCGCATCAACACCGGCTACTATAGCTAGTCCTAAAGTGACCAAGTGGTCACCGGCTAAAAAGAAACCGGAAGCAGCACCTGCTAAAGTCTTCGAGAGGAAAAGGAAGACAAAAACCAATTCTCCGAACTCAGAAGAAACTGTGTCTGAGGAGCAGCCCAAGAAGGTGAGACAGACAAGGAAAAAGACAAAGAATGAACCGACACCATCTGCACCGGCAAATATTGATATTTCTTCCTATAAACCTTTGACACATTGTCAAAGAACAATTAAGAATATTAGAAGAAAATTGTTACATGATTTGGTAGATTATTTTGATGATTTTAATGATGAGGAAAAGGAAGAGGTAGAGCAAGAGATTATCAAGTATTTATGCACCTATGACCGGTCGCCTTCAAAAATTAAATCTCAGACACCAGATTCTTTATACAAGTTATTAAATAATAAATGGCGCATTGCCATAAAGAAGGAACAAGAAATTAGGGAGAAAGTTTTTGCACAGTACTTTCCCGACCTGTCAAATTCAGAATTGTTTGATGTCATTGACCAAAATAAAGGACTCTTCTTCACTAGAAGAAGAAGACTCTGGTTGTTGGAAGGAAGAGTTGATGATGTCGAAAAGGACACTCATCAATATAAGGCAACTGCTGTCCATTCTCACAAAGTGCGTCTAGCCAATCGGAAAGCTGAGAAAGAACCGGTAATATCTAAACTGGATGAAGTATTTGATGAGGAAGGAAATTCTGTTGGTGAACCGATCAACACAATTGATGTCGATGCTCTAGACGTAGAGGATGTTACTCAGGAAACACCATCTGAGGGAACAGGATAGGAGAAACAGGCTGAAATGCAAGCCAAGGACAAACAGGAAGCGACAAACGAACATGCGGAGAAGAAGAAAAAGGATGAAGATGAGGAGAAGTGGAAAGAGGAGGAAAAGAGAAAAGAGGAAGACAAGAAAATAAAAGAAGATGATGAAAAGAAAAAGAAACAAGAAGAGGAAAAGGAGAAGAAAGAAGAAGAAGAAAAGGAAGAGGAGAAGAGGAAGGAAGCAAAGAAGAAGAAGAAAGAAGAGGAAGAAAAGGAAGAGGAGAAGCGGAAGGAAGCAGAGAGGAAGAAGGTAGAGGAAGACAAGGAAGAGTAGAAGAGGAAGGAAGCAGAGAAAAAGAAGAAGGAAGAGGAAGAAAAAGAAGAGGAGAAGAGGAGAGAAGCGGAGAAGAAAAAGGCAAAGGAGGATAAGGAAGAGGAGAAGAGGAGAGAAGCAGAGAAGAAGAAAGCTGAAGAAGACAAGGAAGGTGAAGCGGTAAAGAGCACATAGATGGAGACTTCGAAGGCAACCGGTAGTCAAGCCAAACCTACTGACCTCACCAGTCCTATCGACCTCCAGTCTGCAAGTGAAATGGAGCTGATGCAGAGCATCAAGGTTTCTCAAGAATGCCTTGAAGTCATATAGAGGAAAAAGGAGCAAGATGTGATCCAAGCGACGGTGGACACTCTTATCGGTGTGATACCCGGTACAAACCTTCCAAATACTGAATCATCACTGGCTAAATTAAAGCTCCTATGCACAGTAGTGGATGATCAAGTGCAGAGCCTAGAAGAGGCAGCAGAGGCAAATGCCAAGAAGGAGCATCAAAAAGCTCTAAATGTTGCTCTGGTGAAGAAGCTAAATGTGCTCCGGTCTGAAGTCCAAAAAGCACAAAAGGATATAAGGGACGCTTTGGATGAGGGGAATCTGCTACTTAGTAAGATTTGCCAACCCCATCTGTTCTATACTGATGTGCTTGCACAGAAGCAAAAGCTTCAATCTGACTTGTAGTCCTACATGAGCACATTCAAGCTGCCTTATGACTCCTTTATAGCTTATGGGCAAATCATTCACCGATTTCACATCTAGTTAGCAAAAATGGAGCATGAGATCGGTCTCGAGATTTGCAGGAGCTACAACTGGTTCTACTCTCACGTCTGCAAATTCTTCAGAAGTGCTATCTAAATCTGGATGCCTTAACGGTGACACGGGAGATGAGCACAATTGACGCCATGGAAGAATAGGTCTCCTAGATGCAGACAGAGAAATAAGTAGCCACCTCCCTACTTGAGTCTTGGTCTTTATCTATGAAACAATTCTTGCAAGACTTTAAATATATTTTTGACAAGTTTTATTCCTTATTGTCATAAACTTTTATTATTTTAATACCTAATGTAATCAGGGGTTGTTCAGCTATACTTTGTCATTGTTGGCAAAGGGGGAGAAGTATCTGGTATTTAAAATTTTGATATATGCTCTAAATATATATTCTGTATGCAAATAGTTATACATTGTATTATTTAAGGGATAGTGTATATGCTTAAGGGGAGCAATTTTACTAATGGCATGATTTTGTTGTAAAACACTTAGATGTCAAAATTTTATTTTCCTAAGTGTTGCCATCAATGCCAAAGGGGGAGATTGTTGGCATTTTTGATGTTTATGATGTGATTGTCATTGATGGACACACACTTGCATTGAGATCTCCTTTATATGTATGAGTTAGTGCTCAACCGGTATTTGTTCCAACCGGTATGTTGTATTATAGTCTTTAGACTATTGATGTTTTGCAGAATGTGTTTACCGATTTGAAGTGGCATGTCGACCCCAAGCGGTTCGTGGATCCCAAGGGGTACGAGGGATTAAAGCGGCATAACACATTTTTACCAGTCTTCATTTTTGTCAAACCGACAACCAATATTTTGTATGAACCGGTAATACTCTGTGATGAGTTACCAACTGGCATTTTGTGATAAGTTACCACCCACCGATTGTTTGACGGTGCCGACACTCTGGCGGTGCTTTTTGTGTCGTGTTACTGAGTATGTCCAGGTTCATTGAACCTAGGGAATTGGATTGTAAACCTATTGGACCGACATGAAATCAGATTCCTTAAAAAGGACATCATGTCTAGGGTTTTAGGTGGTTGTTAAGGTTTTTATGTTGTTGCTAGGGTTTAAGGTGGTAGATGAGTTTTTGTAAGAGTGACCTTAACTGTGAAGATCGAGTCTATGAGGTGTAACAGAGTGAGAGTCACTGAAGACTAAAGTAATGCTAGAATGCATTAGCTACGAGCCATACTAGATCTAACCAAGTAATCTGTGCTATCTACTAGATCATATACTTGTTGATTACTTACATCTTTGACAAGTTTGAAGCCCTTAACCAGGTAAACTCAGAGTAGCCTTTGTAAAATCCTCTAACAAGGTGGTTCACCTCTGTGGATCTAAAATCCTCTAGCAAGGTAGTCCTTGATTGGACTTATCTCCTAACAGAGATTGAGATTCCTAACAAGATCTCTTCTGGTAAAGAACAATGTATGACCTTAACTGGTCTAACCTTAACCAGTCTAGTTCCTATTCTGCAGATAGTGACTTGTGAGTTTTATCTCACCATGATTTTTCCCATTTGGGTTTCCGCATCAAATATCTTGTGTTATGGTGTTATTTCTCCTGTGGGTGAATGTCTTATTTGCATTTTGGTTTGCATGTGTGTTAACCGGTTTATCACTAGACTGTTTAAGTGTTTGAATACAGTGTTTTTCAATATACTAATTCACCCCCCCTCTTAGTATTCATCACTTCCAATGTTTTGAAATCCATACCCATATAGCTGGGTCCCCAAAATATGTGTTTGTCAAGTGTTTGTGGATCTTGGGAATTGCAACACCTTCCACCCACTTCAGCACAAGCCATTCTTCCATGGTTGCAAGAGGCTTCGCCCAATCTTCATCTCTCTGGTAGGGCTCTGCTTCCACCACTGGGTCTTTGTCAGCTTCCCTTCTCTAACCAATGGTCTACTTAGCTTTTGTAGCATATCCCAACATGTTGATCCCGATCATAGGTTTGTTTCGTTCTTTGTAGATTTTTGGTTTCGAACCATTTATTGGGTCCCTGATTGGATTGTTATCCAAGGTGGATAGCTTCACTACCCCGTTCTTGTCGACCTCTCTGATCTTATAGGGTTTGAGACAACAAACTTTAAACTTCCCCAGTTGGAGTTTGTTCCGAACGTTATAGTTCAAAACCAACTACCCCAGTCGGAAGTTGACCCGTCGTTGCTACTTGTCATGCCAACACTCCCGTCATCGCTGCACTACCTCCATTGCACATTGTGCCATGACCCTCGATTTGTCCAGTTTCACTAGGTTGTTAAGCCTTACACTCAAGCTTTCTTCATCACCAAGTCTATTATCCACTGCCACCCATAGGATTGGTACGGTGTACTTGGGAGGTACCATTGCCTCCTATCCATACATGAGCTGGAATGGGGTATGCCTAGTAGTGACCTTGTAGGTTGTATGGTAAGCCCATAGTATGGCTGGTAGCCTTTCCTCCCAATCCTCCTACTCCACCCCACACGACTTATAAATTATTGACACCAATACCTTGTTGGTTGCTTATGCTTGTCTATTAGCTCGGGGGTAGTAGGGACTAGAGAGATTGTGAAAGACTTTGAACTCCATGGTCATGTTATGGATTACTTGGTTGAAAAAGTGCACTCCCTAGTCACTGGTGATTTCAAGGGGTATCCCGTACCTAGTGACAATATGTTCATACAAGAACCTGTTACTACTTATCAAGTTGCCATTAGTTTTTATATTCAAAGTCATACTATATACTCTAGTCGGTTAACAGTACTGAATCATGCAGTCGGTATACATAGAGAAGTCAGTATGCACAGTCTAGTTAGTTACAGAAGAAAGCAGTCATAGAACGTAGTATACACCGAGCTGTCTACCGAGTATCTTTTTATGTCTACCGAGCAGCAAAGATGACACACCGAGCTGATATACACCGAGTGAAATGTGTTACCAGATTCATTGAACCTGGACATGCATATGAAAACGTGTTACAAGATCAAGGCACATCTAACCGTTATCACATTGGAAATTGCACTAGAAGATTGTGTATGATTTTGAGATCAATCTAACCAATGAAATATTTTGTATAGTTATTCATTCGAGGAATCGTGTTTGTAAGATTGAAGCAATGAATTGGATCACCGTCTTAAGAGATCTATTTATACAACATGAGTTAAGAGTTAAAGGTGTGTGCATGAGTGTAAGAAGACTGTTATAGAGACACAGAGGTCACCAAAAAGGTTTTCAGAGAACAATCGAAGAACAAAGTAAACAAAAGGGTTTACCGAGTTACTATATGGGTTACCGAGGTATACTATAAGCAAGGTAATCTATTCTGAGCACATAGAATTTGCTATAACATTTCAGATGTAAAGTTGCAGATATTTGTAATGATTTTATTGTAATATTGTGAAGTTGTAAGTGAAACCTTTAATAGGGTAAAAGACTCTAATCAAGTCTATAAATTGTAAAGCCTCTAACCAAGTGCAACATTTAGATTAAATGTTGTAAAATCCTTTAGCAAGGTAGATCTAACAGATCTTGTTACTCCTAACAGGGTAAGCTATCAGAAATAGCTAATATGTAGCTCTAACCGAGCACTCTTTATTATTGCAGTAGTGAAGTTGTGGGTGCCATCCCCACAGCAGTTTTTCTCTCTAACCAAGAGTTTCTGCGTAACCAAAATATATGTGTTATGGAGTGAATCATGTATGATTGGTATCTATTTGTTTTAACTTTATTTTATGTTACTGCACTATTCTATTTATGCATAATAGTAAAGTTATTATTCAAGAAAAGTTTTGAAGTACTGATTCACCCCTCCCCTCTCAGTACATTAGCTTTCCATACTGGGCCTAACAATCGGTATCAGAGCTTTAATCTTGGAAAAGGGTTTAACTACCTAAAGAGAAAGATCTTATCAATGAAAGGCTATAAATAATCTCGGCGGATTGTGTATCTACAAGAAGAGCTAGATCATGCTAATCAAGTGATTGCAGACATGCAAAGGCAAATGCAAAAATCTCTAAAAGTAAGAAGAAGATTATCTGATGACTTGCAGGATTCTCAAGAGTTAGTAGAACAAATTGAGACATCATCTGAGAACAGTATATCTGAAGAGACTGAAGAAATGATTGGAGTATTGAAAGAAAAGAACAAAGCATTGGCTGATCAACTAAAAGCAATGAAAAGAGAACATGAACATTTCAGCACACAAATAATTGAAAATCTAGATGCATTAAGAACAACTGAGGATAAAACAAGAGATCTACAAAGAGAGAAACAACAACTTGAAGTCTTAGTATCTGATAAAAATGATGAGATCATAAGGTTGACTGGGATTCAACAAAATATGACAAATCAACTAGGTTATGCACATCATGAAGCAATTCTGAAGAATGATGAAAATCAAGCATTGAAACCTGAAGTATCAAGGTTGACCGATGAACTTGAAACAGAGAAGAAATCCAAAGAAACATTGAAGAAGAGTTATGAAGCATCAAAGATGTTGGATGAGCAACTGAATACAAGAAGACCCAACAAAGATGCAGGACTCGGTTACAAAGGAAAAGACTCTACCGAGAGAGGGGAATCATCAAAGCAAGCTAGAAACATGAATAACATCAAAAGAAAGAAGCCTATTTGCTACTACTGTGGAAATCAAGGTCATACTTCCAACATGTGCCAAATTAGAAAAGGTAAGCAACCGAATGTCACTAAGTCCAATGGTTATTGTTACAATTGCAATAAATATGGTCACACATCTAATCAATGTAGGACAAAGTCTATTAACAATTATCAGAAGGCAAAATTCAAAGGGTTTTGTAGAAATTGCAATAGATATGGACATAGTGCCGAGAAGTGTTGGTTTAAGCAAAAGAACTACATGTGGACTGCACACCGAGCAAACACTAGAGGTTACCGAACTCACACAGATCCTTACCGACAATATGCAGTAGTACCATGGGATTACAATACAAGGATATGGTGTGAATGTTATGGAAGATATGGACATATTAGTGCTAACTGTTTTATAAGGTTTGGAATGAACAACCGAAGATCATGGAGAAATCCTGGTATGGCATGTTTTTATTGTCACAAAGTTGGACACTTGGCTGGAGATTGCAGAGATCAACCTAGAAAAGACACTGAAGAAATAAAAGGCAAATTACAGATGATTTGGAAAAAGAAGGAAGTTGTGTCAAATGAAGAAAGAACCTTACCTACTGAGTTAGGTGGACCTATTCCAAATTATTCGGTAAAGGTATTAAGGGACTGCATTCTCTAAGGATAAAATCATAACAGTTCCTATTCTATTATGTACTGAATTCAAAATCTGCATAGTTAAGATGCATTAGTAAGTTTGAAGTTCTATCAAAAGTACTTTACAGGTAACCTGTCAAGTCGGTGAATACAGGAAGCCTGTCAAGTCGGTAAATGAAGGAAATTTGGTTACTCAGTTAAAACAAAAAAAATAAAGTAAATCAGTTAAAGAGGAACCGAGTGCATTTAATGTTTTTGACCTAACCCACACGGAGCCCGATAAGGTATTTTGTGTACTTAAAAGCATTTTCGCGGTCATTTTCATTCACCAAGATTTTGAAAGAGTAGAGCAGAGCGATTCCAAGGTGATCAAACCTCATTCAAAGCGAATTCAAGGTATTTACATCAAATCTCATTGCACTGTTAAGCTAGATTACCGATATTATCAAATTGTTATTATCTGCTGAGTGTGAAGCGTCTGTCATTTGAAATTCTGAAACCCTAAGGACTCTTTACTAGTTTTTACCTAAAATCTTAAATGGCGCCCAAGATCCAAGATCTCATAGTTGTCAAGAATGTAGAGAAGCCCTCACTGAAATACTCTTTGACTCTTAAAGTCATCTTCGAACTGGATGACAAAACTGCCTTTTCACTCATCTCAAATAGAGTATTGTTAATCGAAGATGTGAGATTCTTCACCGAATGCCATGTTGAAGAACTCGGTCATGTTCAAATAAGAGACACCTATGATGAACTATGTACCGATGGTGTATTAAACAACAAGTATGAACACATCAAAATCAAATGATTGACTGAAGCCCTAACCTATCCTCTTGTGTTCAAGCCCCAATGGGTCAAGTTTGTTCTGAGCAGAGTTCATGATGATTTCATGTGGCTAGAAGAGCAACCATTTAAAATCACCAAGGAAATCATTCATGTGATCACCGATTACCCTATTTATGATCATGCACGAGCTCAGAAGATGATATCACAGAAGGAATTGATCAGTTTAACCGGAGTAGAATCTGATTACAGAGGACTGAAACTGAACAATGTCACTGATGCAGAACTTAAGTTTTCCATTAGAGTAATTGGTTACTATTTCTTCCAATCAGCAAGGGAAAACAATGTACCTTGTGCAGCAGTTGACATAGCTTATAAAATTGTGAAAAGGGGAATGAAAGTTGACTTATGTGAAGTGTTACTGAAGAACTTGTTTGAGAATCTGAACACAATAAGGAAATAGAAGAAGCACAACTCGACAAATACACTAAAGTTTGGTTCACTTCTTGTATGCATGTTTTTCTACTTTGAAAATTCTTTCCATCAGTCGGTAAAGTAGTTTGGGAGCTCCACTTCATCAAGAAGCTAGGAGATAATTTCAATGATATCATGGATGATTACTTCAGTAAATTTCAAGAGAAGATGCACAACAGGTACCGAATTCCACCCCAGCTAGTGGAGAAATATAAAGATGACATATGCTTTGAGGTAGACACTGATTACTGTTATGTGAATGCTAGGGAACCAAGGACTCAATCTTTGCCACCAATGGGTTACGAGATTGACTTTGTCATCACACAACAACAAATTGATGCATTTCTTACATTACCAAGGCATGGTACTGAGCTGAGGTATGGAACCTATGAAGAAGTGAAGGGAAAATTAAAAATGAGCATTGTAGTACCCAAAGCTACAAGAAAAGCAGCAAAGATGATAAAGGTTTTAATGGAGAAATTCAGAGAAGATTATTCCTCTACACCTGTCAAAGGCACTCTTGCCATCACCGAAGAGGAATCTGAAGCTCAAGAGGCAGCTATAACACTAAGCACCAAATTTCCTAAGGGTAAGGTGTTAAAAAGAAAGAAACAAGACACTTCAAAGGCCCTACCGACTCCTCCAACAAAGAGACCTAATACAAGAGCATCTGCAACATCACCGAGTAAGAAACAAAAGAGTGTTACTGCTCCCAAGGTAACCAAGACCTACAAGAAATATACTCAGAGACTCATTTTGGCAAAAGAGTCTAGTGATACAGAATCCGAAGATGCAAACAAATTCCAGATTGTCAAGAGCAAGAAGGTAAATATACATAGTGTTGACAACTTTTGTGCTAATCTGAAAGAATATGGCGGATTTGGTTCATTTAGATATGTCAAGTATGAAACTAGAAATAATGATGAGAAGAGACAAATTGAAGAAGCTGTCATTTGCACAATTCTAAAGTTTCGGTTAGCTCCATTGGAACTAGTAAAGTCACTTCCAAATGAACTTTACTTGCATATTGATAATAGGTGGAAGTATGCAATGGACTCAGAGAAACAAATCAGAGAAAGAAGTCTAGTCCATCTATTTCCTAATATGTCAGTAGCAGAAATAAAGGAACATTTGACAACCTACAATTCAAAATTTCTTGTCAAACAGAGAGCCTTAAAATTGATGAATGGGCTATATATTGACGTAGAAAATGAGACAAAAGAAAAATGGCAGGAAATCTTCAAAATCAAGGACGCCGGTGAACAATCTATAGTTGAAATCGTTGATGTCACCGAGCACGGTCCTGATGTTACCAAACAAGACCCGGTTGACACTATTCAAATAGATGAAGATGTCTTGGATACAGAGGAACCAAAGCAAGAGATGATAGAAGGCACTACATATGCAAAACTTGTATCTAGTGAATCTGTTTTAGAAAAAGTTCAGCCTTATCCACCGATCAATCAACCTATCTCTACCGAAGCTCCTCAGGATACAACACAAGGAACTGAAGGTCACAAGTCTACAACAGGAGAAGATACTACTCTAGAACAAACCTCTCAAGCACCTTCAAGCACTTAAAATGTTGTAGCTGAGACACCCAGTACCGAGACACCAAAAGACACCACAGCGGCTACAGGAACTGACCAAAGTGTTGTCTCTATCGAGCAAACTACTGAGGGTCAGCAAGCCTCCCAAGCTATTGTCTTGGTCCAACCGGCCAAAGGTAAAGAGAAGAAGGTGAAAAAGAAGAGTTTCAAAGTTGATTTATCTAAACCAATAGTGTTGCCCAATGTGGATATATCAAAATTAAAGGGGCAAGCACTCATTGATTTCAGTGAACTATGCAAAGCAAAGGCCGAACAAGAAAAACAGATGGCCATACAAAAGAAGAATAAAGTACTTCAGAAGGTGAAGACACTGCTATCATATATGCTACCTACAGCTATAGTGTCAACTGATGTAGCCATCCATATTCAATTGGATGAACTCCTTAATCAAATAGAAACATCTGGAGTTGATGCATCTGAGTATTTGAGCAAGCTAAAAGACAAGGAGCTTACTGCAAAAATGATAGAAGAGGTACAAAAAGCTCTAGCTATTGGCAAAGTCAAACTTGTCAAATTCATTGTTGAGTTGTCCCCTCAACTCAAGCACATTCTTTATTTATTTCAGAAACTCTGTACATTTTCTATATTCATTAAAGACATTAAGAATAAAACTGATGCAATTGAGAAAGAGATCAACGATCTCTCAAATAAGTTGACCCCAGAGCCCAATTCAGTTCAGAATTTTTATACCAAGCTTCAACAGCTCATGGCTCAACAATTGGAACTAAGAAATGAAGAACATAAGATTAGGATGGATATAATGACACTCCAGACATTATTCCTTCCTCATCTTTCATCAGTTCAAGAACAGATTAACCGAGCCACATGCCTATCTACTACACAAGAGGGAAGCACTCTTGATGGCTTAATATCACTATTGGCTGATATTCAAGCACACAATTCTTTAATGGAAAGTGTAAAAGATGCACTCTCCGTCGCTCTCACCGACGCCCGGAACAAGTACAAATCCATTTTTGACCAGTTACCACCCCTGGATGGAAATTAAATTTTTTTATGTTTGTCAAAAAGGGGGAGTGATACAATATATTTGGGGAGTAAGATATATTTGGGGAGTGATATAGAGTGATACAGTTTTGATATAGTATTCAGAGTATTGTATACAGGGGGAGTATACTGAGCAGAGTATGCAGAGTATCCAACGACAGTAAGCAGAGCACACAAGCACAGAACCGAGCATGCAAAATCAGAGTTATGTACAGTATAATGATAAGGGGAGTATATCTGAATATACTATTTCATTGACTATTGTATATACTGTCAAGTATAGTCATTTTGCAAAGTATATAGATTTTTGGGTTATGACTTTGAAAGTAGTTTTTGTCAAACATCTCAACCAATGTTAAAAGAGGAGATTGTTACTACTTATCAAGTTGCCATTAGTTTTTATATTCAAAGTCATACTATATACTCTAGTCGGTTATAACTACCGAATCATGCAGTCGGTATACACAAAGAAGTTGGTATGCACAGTCTAGTCGGTTACAGAAGAAAGCAGTCACAGAACGTAGTATACACCGAACTGTCTACCGAGTATCTTTTTATGTCTACCAAGAAGCAAAGATGACACACCAAGTGAAATATGTTACCAGATTCATTGAACCTAGACATGCATATGAAAACATGTTACAAGATCGAGGCACATCTAACCGTTATCACATTGGAAATTGCACTAGAAGATTGTGTATGATTTTGAGATCAATCTAACCAATGAAATATTTTGTATAGTTATTCATTCGAGGAATCGTGTTTGTAAGATCGAAGCAATGAATTGGATCACCGTCTTAAGAGATCTATTTATATAGCATGAGTTAAGAGTTAAAGGTGTGTGCATGAGTGTAGAAGACTTTTACAGAGACACAAAGGTCACCAAAAAGGTTTTCAGAGAACAATCGAAGAACAGAGTAAACAGAAGGGTTTACCGAGTTACTATATGGGTTACCGAGGTATACTATAAGCAAGGTAATCTATTCTGAGCACATAGAATCTGCTATAACATTTCAGATGTAAAGTTGCAGATATTTGTAATGATTTTATTGTAATATTGTGAAGTTGTAAGAGAAACCTTTAACAGCGTAAAAGACTCTAATCAAGTCTATAAATTGTAAAACCTCTAACCAGGTGCAGCATTTAGATTAAATGTTGTAAAATCCTTTAGCAAGGTAGATCTAACAGATCTTGTTACTCCTAACAGGGTAAGCTATCAGAAATAGCTAATATGTAGCTCTAACCGAGCACTCTTTATTATTGCAGTAGTGAAGTTGTGGGTGCCATCCCCACCGCAGTTTTTCTCTCTAACCAAGAGTTTCTGCGTAACCAAAATATATGTGTTATGGAGTGAATCATGTATGATTGCTATCTATTTGTTTTAACTTTATTTTATGTTACTGCACTATTCTATTTATGTATAACAGTAAAGTTATTATTCAAGAAAAGTTTTGAAGTACTGATTCACCCCTCCCCTCTCAGTACATTAGCTTTCCATATTGGGCCTAACAAAACTGTGTAGTACTTAGAGTTGTGTTATCTGGCAAGGCTCTAGCTTCTGTCCACTTAGTGAGGTATTATGTAGCCACTACAATATATCTGTACCATTGCATGGTACTTGGCTTCAAGGATCCTACAAAGTCCAGACCCCACCCTTCAAATAGCTCCTATGGCTGAGAGGGAAAGAGGGGCATGAAGTCCCACTTGAGTGGCTTTCCTGCACATTGTCAAGTGTCACACCCTACCACCCACTCCCGGGTGTCACTGTGTAGAGTTGGCCACCATAGACTAGCCATAAGTACTTTCCTCGCAATTGCATCTAGTCCCATGTGTCCGCCCGCCAACCCGTCATGTGATTCCTTCAAGACACTGAAGATTTCCTCCTCCATGACACATCTTCTTAGGATTTGATCAGGGCCCATTTTATACAATAGGATATTGATCAGTTGAAAAGTCTTACTCTTCAGTACCAGCTTCCGTCGTTCCCTCGGGGACATCAACTTTGGGAATGTGGAAGTAGATAGGTACTGATCGATCTTCTCATACCACGATGGTAGTACTGCAATCTGGAACAAGTGTGCATATGCGAAGTCCTCATTCACCCCTTCGGCCAGTTCTCCTGACCTGATCCTTGATAGTTGATCGACTATCACATGGAACTTCCCCGACTGCACAATAATGGTGAAGGTGAATTATTGCAAGAGTAGTAGCCATCTACTTACCTAACCTTGGATAATTGGTTTATTTACCAAGTACATTAGTTCTTGATGGTCCATGTAAAATGTGAACGGAGTAGCCAACAGGTAGTGGCAAAAATTTTGTACCGCATACACCATCTCGAGTGCCTCCCTCTCCATTGTGTTGTAGTTTCATTTCGCCCTTGACAAAAGTCGGCTGGCGAAAAAATGGGGTGTTCCAGTCCTTTTGTCTCTACTTGTGCAAGGGTAGCACCAATCACGAAGCTGGAGGCATCGACATGTACATGGAACTCTTTATTCCAATCCGAGTACACCAATATTGGTGCACTCACCAGCTGATCTTTCAATTCCTTGAAGGCTCCTTCCTGCTCCATACCCCATAAGAATGAATCTCCCTTCCTTGTCATCTTTTCTAAGGGCCAGAAGACTTGTGCAAAGCCTTTGATAAAACTCCGATAGTAGCCAATGTGGCCTAAGAATGATTTCACCCCTGTTACATTCATTGGATTCTCCATGTTGACGATCACTCCTATCTTATTTGGGTTTGTCTTTAGGCCTTCTTTACAAACAATGTGGCCAAGGAGCTTTCCTTGTGATACCATAAACCTGCACTTCTTCGGGCTAAGAGTTATCCTAGATTTCCCATACCTCTCCATACATTCTCTAAGTGCCTTTAGATGGGTGTCTTGCTCACTGAAAATTGGTGAGTCATCCAAGAATGCCCTGAAGTTCCCTATCAAAATTTTATCAAAGATCTGTAAAATTATTCTTTGGAAGGTTGTCGGTGCATTACATAGCCTGAAGGGCATGCGATTCTAGGCATACACCCCCTCTTCCACCATGAATGTGGTCTTTAGCTTATCTTCTTCCACAATACTTATTTGATTTTATCCCAAGAAGCCATCAAGAAATGTGTATATCTCGTGCCCAACTACTTCTTCCAGAATGTTGTTCGTGAATGGGATTGGAAATGGATCTTTGATTGTTACTGTGTTTAGGTACCTAAAGTCTACGCATATCTTTATCTGATTAGCCTCCTTCTTGAGAGAAATGACTATTGGGGAAACCCAGTCACTTGTTTCCATTTTAAATATGATCCTAGCCTCCAACATTTTGTTGATTTCCTCATTCACCTTGGCCACGTAGTTCTTGTTCATTTTGTATTGTCTCCTCCGTACGGGTTGGGCTCCTGGTACAAGGAATATGTGATGTATGTACAGTTCCAGAGGTACCCCCTTCAAGTCCATGTAGGTCCAGGAAAAGACATCCTTGTATTCTAGGAATATCCTGAAGGTTGTTGCCTTCAGTATGGGGTATCAGTCATCCCCTACGAGTGTCACCTGCGGGTCCTCATCCTTTCCTAGATTAACTTTTTTCACATCCCTTTCCTCGTACTTGATGGGTTTGTCTCATTCAAACCGGTGAGATGGTGTGTCATCCACCTATGCCATCCCTTCTTGATACCTACCATACTCTGGGGGAAATGACTTCTCTTCCGTACTGCCACTTGATTCCCCAATCTCGCATATTTGCAGCATGTGGCACTCCGGGTGGAAGACCTCGTAGTCCTTCATCTGCCAATGGAAGATTCCAACCAATGAACTAGTTCCATCTTCATATCATCCATCCAGTTCCAGCACTCCTTCCTCGTTGGGTTCCCTCCCTCCTCTGTCTCCTTTGGAACCCCACTCCCATCTATTTGAGTCCTTTGAGTCAGAGTCAGACGATGTAAGCTCTTCACTGACAAACTGATTCCTCAGGTCAATCACATACTTATGACCTTCACTCTCGATTGAGAGTGTATTCTTCTTCTAGTTATGATTTTCTCTATCCATGATCATCCATCCCCTTCCCAGGAGGGCGTCATACGCTTTTCTCTCTAGTGGAATGACTAGGAAGTCCAAAAGGAATTGGTGTATCCCAATCACCACCTTTTGTGCCATGAGATTCCTGAGGGTTTTAATGTTGCGTTGATCCACACCAACGAGGTGGAATGTTGGTGGCCAAAGGGTAGGCTTGCCAAGACCTCTCCACGTTTCTTTTGGTAGCATGTTGACTCCAGACTTACCATCCATAATGGTGTTTGTGATCTTCTATCCCATTATCTCCATCTCCACCATGATAGGTTTTCGTCCAATGCTTATGGTGAGAAGAAAAGGTTCTATGGCATCCATACCAGGTTCCTTCATCAGAGCCATACTAGGTGGTCCTGTCAACATTCGGTGTTCCTAGTTGATGATGATGTCACCGGTTGCATTTGTCACGACCATCCTCAACTGTGACATGGTCTGTAGGAGGTCAGATACCCATACAGGTATAGTGGTCTATAACATCTGCTTAATGATAGTTTTTTTTGGTCCTGACCGGAGTGGGGTACTAGCAGCCACATGCGAGGCCCTTCGTTCTTCTGCCATCGCATGTTCAATATTTGCCCTGGCTTCTTGGAATTTTTCCTTCTTCGTGTGAGGGTCAGGATACATGGCTTTCTTGTTTTGCAATCTTGTAATTGCTAGTATACCTTCCTTAGGTTCTTCTACCTCTAGCATATTCACCCCTTTTTGCTTTGGACACTATGTGTCCTCGCAATTCCTTGAAATGCACCATTTGCACAACAAACTCCCTGCGTCATCTCCATTTTGACACTCCCGTACAAAGTGACCCCATTCATTGCATTTTTGGTATTGCATCATGGGTTTTCCTTTTGCATCATACTGAATTCTACTCCTCAACATGTTATTGTTGGACCTGTTGTTACCTCGATGATTGTTTTGGTACCCTCCATGAGAGGCATCTGAGTTTGCTATCGACTTTGGAGGTGTCGCTGGCAGTGTGACTTGGTTGGGTTGGGTGTATAGCACTTGTGTGCTCTATGCTTTCAATTTGGACAAGCATTCCTTAATGGAATGTCCCATTACTTGGCAGATGTCACAGAAGGCTTTTTGAGGGCAACTCCCCTTAGTGTGCCCTTCTATCTCACAGTCGGTGCACCATATTTCCTTCCCTTCCTTGCCATTTTCTTTGTCAGCCTTTAGTTATTTCATCATCCTCGTCGTATCCCTTCAGAGTTCTTGTATAATCTTGGATTCCCCATTGTTGTCTTCATCCATACTATCACCATCACTCACCGGACACTTCCCTTGGGATGTCTTATTTTCACTCTCAATATCCATCGCGCGGTTGTATTCTTTGTCATACGAGGGCGGAGGGACCACCTTCATCTTTTGTCTGGGAGATGGTACTAGTCCTTCAACAAACCATCTCTTCTTTAGGCCATCAATCGACTGGTTCTCCATTTTATTGAGCAGTTCCCTCAGCCTTCTGTTATAGGCCGACACACTTTAACTTTTTCCCTACTTGGTATTGTAAATTTCCACCACTATTTCATTGTCATCCCATAGGAGTTTAAACTTGTCTTGGAAAGCCTTCTTCAAATTGTTCCATGATGTTTTATACTAGGCATCCAGGTTTGTATACCAATCAATTGCTATTCCTCACAGGGTGGCTGGAAATGCCTTCAACCAGTAATCTTGGTCATCCTGGCCATTTGCCTCCCAAATGGTCACACATGTCTTACAATGTCATACGAGATCCTCCAACCCATTGCCCATGAATTTTAGAAGCTTTTGTTTCTCTGGAGTGTGTTCCATTGTTTTTGCTTGGAGGGTTTTATGTAGCGCTTGGAAGTTATTATATGCTTGGAAGCTATTTTTGGTCACCCTCACTCCTATAGTCCCTCCTTCCTGGGGTTTCTGGATCTGACCCTCCTATTTTGGTTTCCTTTGATAAGGAAAAATTCCTGATGCCGGATAATGTCGTTTCAAAAATATTGGCAATCTCTTCATGCAGATCTCGTATCGCCTCTTCTCCTTGTTTAAAATACTCTGACGGGTTGCTCTATGACTCAGCTCTGGAGTCTTCTTCACTTGGTGTCGAGTGTGGGGCCTGGTATTCCTCTACTACATCTAGAAGTGGCAAGTTCCTGGCGACCTCCTCCAACTCCTTCCATGTACATGACCTTTGTCTCTCCCGACTATGACTCTGACTCACACTCCGACTTCTGCTATGTTCCTCAGGGCTCTTTGAGTCAGCAACTTCCCTTAGTCATCATCTCCACTTGACCTGTTCTTTTATGTGGAGGGATCTCCGTACAGTTCCCTCATCTACTCCTTTGGTGGTAGTGGTACGTTTGTCTTTGTTTGGTCGTACGAGCATTAAGTGTCGGGGGTATCGCATCATCTTGTCTCCCTTTCCTCTTCCTCCCTATGGTTCCTCTCTTCATACCTTTAGAGTTCTTGTTGCCAATGGAGTTCCCATGCAGTTTCCTCTCTTCAGTCTTGGAGTGCAATTAGATTTCTGGCGTGTAACCTTGGAATACTTTTGAGAAGATCAAAGATGAGAGTGCTAATGGTGAGTTCACCACATACTGTGCCTTCAGAGATGGCTCTCTTGAGCCTCCCTCTGCACATATTGTGTGACCGACATGTCTCACAACTCTACCAAGTCTTTCATCAACTGATCCTCTCATGCCTCTTCCGCAGTACTTTCTTCATGTATGTCACTCTCTACGACAGTTAATTGTTGGTTGAATGGCCAATCCATTAATTCCTTCTGCCTGCAGCCATAGTTATCTCCAGGTTCATTCAGGCAACAACACCAAAATGTTTAGTCCCTATGGTGAGGTTGGTAAACTCATGGATAAACTGAGATATCCCACACGTACCAACAATTCATGTAACATACATTAATACATATCAAACCATAAATAATCATAACATAACAACTATGACAGAATAATCATATCTTTATTGAATTCTCAAATATGCCAGTACAATACCATCCTTGCCCAGGTTCCATCCATACCATATATAGACTCAACGGTTGGCCAAGTTACCAACTGTCACTAACTACCAACTACCCCATGGGAACCTTTCGGCAACTCAAACATAACACCCGGCCCCACTATAAACTAACATGTTTTATTGACCCCTAACAAAAACCAACAACCTTGCGAACCTAACTACCACTGACCATGGGTGGTTATTGATGTAGAGATAACTAAGATGAGTAATTTCATTACTCATCTTGGTAGAAGGGAACTTTGATAGTTACTAACAAGTGGGATTGTATGGCTCCAAACCCACATCTTTAGTGTTCCCACCCTTTGTTGTCTCAACAATTCTTTGGTTCAGAGGGGAAAAGTTGTTTGCAAGAGAGATTGGAATTATTTGCAAGACACAAGAACATCTTGCAACTGCACTTTGAGTTTCTAATAATTCTTTGACAATTGTAAGCACTTTCAATACCCCTTTGGCTACAAGGTAAACTCTTGATGTTCTGTCTTCAAGAATTTTGCATATTCTCTGCAACAAAATCAATTTGAGACATGCTTTCTTGGGCCAAAGTATGATTGCAACACCCACATTCTTCATCTTGCAACCTTTTGAGCACAACTTGATAATCATAAGTTTATTCTCACACTGCTTTGCAATAATGATGTTATCACGCTATTTTAATTTAACACATTTCTTAAAACACACAATGGTAACAACCCACTGTCAAACTCACACATTTGATCTAATCCGCACATTGTATTGATTCGTGTGAATCAATGTTTTCAGTTGTTTTTGGATTAGGAAACTATTGTGCAAATATTTGTGATAACCTTGATTTTCTAACATCTCTACATGACTTAGAAACTACAATATTTCTCACATAGGCATTTTTGGACATAAAAATTCTCTAGGACATTCTTGCAGTTTTGACGACATGGCTAATGATGTTGGCTTGCATTGATTAACGAGACATTTTCATTGGGAACTTGCACCATATTCTAAATTCAAGTTGTCAATGTTCCTTCCTTAGAAGGCAGCCATAGATAATCCCAGCCGATCCACATTGGCATTTCCCTATCCATGTGGTATTGTATGGCAACTGCTAACTCACTGTGACCCCTCAGATAAAACAAGATATTCAAATTTGACCTTGCTTGTAATCTGCACAAGTGACATGCTCTTTGGTAGGGACCACTTCAAATTCCATCCACTTTGACCACATTCACCTACAAAGTGTTCTACTCACTTTGCATAACCATGGTAACGCGGGGTTACACATTCATTCAGGCCCATCCTTTATCTCTCCTCCCGCACACTCGCACACTTGCCTTGACAACATGTTGTTACCTTGTGGGATTGTAGGTTCAATGTGATGATATGATGAAAGAATAAGTATCCGGTCAACTACTGAGGGGGGGGTGAATCAGTAGATAGAAAAACTGATAATAAACTTCACCAATCAATCTCTCAAAGTAAACTTAGAATAATAAATCTTTCAAGATAAAACTTTATAACATAAACTAGTTGTCTGTTACAACAAATTAATAGTAAACAACTTCTTCATATCTCAATGCTTCCGATTATCATGACTTGTTAAAAATAGTTAAGTAGTTAAGTAAATCAACCATGAAAACATAACCACAAAAATATTCACCACTTGACACAAATATTTTTGACGTGGAAACCAAAATAGGTAAAAACCACAGTGAGATGAGACTCAAAAGATAACTAACTGAACTCTTCCGAAGTTCGCCCTGTTAGGAGCCTAGCCTGTTAAAGCTTTACAAAAGTTCTGTTAAGAACTGATCCTGTTAGGAATCACCTGGTTAAGGGATTGCCTACAAATTCCTTGCTAGAAGCAATACTATAAGGAGTAACCTCGGTAGAGGATTTGAAAATCCAATCTAATGGACCACCTTGTTAGAGGATTTGAATAGCACCAATCTTGTTAGAGCTTACCCGGTTAGGGGATTTCAATTCTGCTATAATTGTTAGAAAACAACAGGAGTTTGTTGATTTGTTTGAATAGCACTACACTTGCTTGATTAGATCCATTTCATGCTCCTATCTACCTTTACTCAAATTGTAGATACATCATCCGGTTCGGCAACCACACACTCAACTGAACTGTGTCTATCTCTTTGCCAGCTCTATTAAAACTAAAAAACTTCATAGACATTAAATACAAATCAATCAGGTTAGTAACACAACAAAAACCTAACTCTCATCGAGATTACAAACAAATTTGGTTCAATTATGACTGTTGGATTACATAGCAATCTCCACACATCAATCAAAAAAACCTTGATCGCTCCTTGATCACTGCTTCATTGAACTTAGTAACTCATCACGCACTTTGAATTAGATGCAATACATTTTCTCATTCCCTAGACAAAAAACATTACAACAACTCGCCAAAAATATCTTAGAATTATCTTCACACAATAATCATGCATGTCATCATCATTACCGCTCATCATCAGATCATAAACCAGTATAACTAATTCACCAAACTTAATTGGTTAGGGTTTATAAAAAAACAACAGGTAGGGTTTACCAATTACAACAATAGATAAGATTTACACTGGTTATCAGTTCACTCCACAAATTCTTCCTATCGGTTATAGTAACAATATTACAACAATATCAACAATGTCATTACCGGTTTAATTGACATCAATGACAACATAACATATCATTAATGCAATCTTCATGCAAATACCAACACAATGTGCTCTTCATTTCTTTCTCCCTGCATACCCACACAACAATGCTAATGAAATAAAAGAATGTTGTGGGGAAATGAGTGAAGCTTATAGAGTACAAATCTGACTACAAGAGTAAATTGAGACATAATAAAAAGTTGAGGCACCATATATTTTAAACATAGGGGAACAAGATTAGGTCCTGTTATCACTGTTTAAAATTGGGTTCTTCTTTTCCATAATTGGTTATGGTTCATTAAATTTTTTTTTTTTCAAATAGGGTGTAATCCCAAGTGCTTCAGCTTTGTTCTAAACCTTAGGGGTTTAAGGGTTTTTGATTTTTTATCCTTTTGTGTTAAACCCTCTGGTTTCTAATCTTCAGTTACTTTATTCACTTAAGTATGGGTTGCGGGGTCGTGGGAAGTGTCCCCCCTTATTATTTGCATAGGCGGTTACGTTGATTATTTGAAAATTTTATGCCTTGTATGCTTTTCTTCTAAAGTTGTCGGGCCCGGTAATAAGTGATCAATTTGAGAGATGATCCAACGGCCCGCACTATTTCGCAAGGGTTAAGTGCTCACCCTTTAGGCCCGCGAAATAGCGAGAATTAACGAGGGCCGTCCATTTGTCATGACGGAGGAAGTAAAGGGTGTAGCTGTCAAAGGTGGTTGGAGCCCCGTGGCTTTCTTCTGGTGTATTAAAAGGTAGCACGTGGCACAAGTCACCACAGTCGGCAGGTTAAGATTAAAGGTTCGAAGTGGGTCCCAGAAATGACCTGGCAGGTACAGCTGTTAACAATCTATTGAGACCCTGTGGCTTCTTTCTGGCAAATGACAGAGTGACAAGTCAGCTCCGAAAATGACAAGGTGCCAAGTGTCCGTGACAAGTCAGCGGGCCCACCTCTCCTGAAAGCCATCTCAAAGGATTAAATGCCGATTAATTTGAGAGATGATCCAACGGCCCGTGCTATTTCGCAAGGGTTAAATGCTCACCCTTTAAGCCCGCGAAATAGCGAGAATTAACAAGGACCGTCCACGTGTCATGATGTTGTGCGGTCTCAAAGGAAAATGTGGGTCCCTCGTAGTTTCCTTTCGGCGAATGACAAAGTGACAAATCAGCGCCGCAGGTGACTGGATGCCAGGTGTTGGTGACGAGTCCGCGGGTCCACCATTCCTGAGAACCTTTTCAAAAGATTAAATGCTGATCAACTGCAGGGATGATCCAACGGCTTGCGCTATTTCGCAAGGGTTAAGTGCTCACTCCTTATGCCCGCGAAATAGTGAGAATGAACAAGAACCGTCCACGTGTCATGATGATGACGTGAGAGATAGACCTGTTGAGACAAAAGTGGGGCCCCTCGTAGTTTCCTTTTGGTGAATGAAAGAGTGACAAATCAGCACCGCAGGTGACTGGATGCCAGGTGTTGGTGACGAGTCCGCGGGCCCACCATTCCTAAGAACCTTTTCAAAAGATTAATTAGTGATCAGTTTGAGGGATGATCCAATGGCTCACGTTATTTCGCAAGGGTTAAGTGCTCACTCCTTATGCCCGCGAAATAGCGAGAATGAACAAGAACCATCCATGTGTCATGATGACACGTGGTCAAAGAAGATAGAGTGGGCCCGCCAAGGTGGAAACGTCGTTGTAAAAAAAGACACGCGGCCAGTATCAAATAGAATGTGAAGGAAATTTTAAGGCCAATGATCTGATGCCACGTGGTATTATCTAGCCAATAGAAAATCAGGACCCAGACTAAAGACAAAGCCGTCAGTAACGAAAAGGTAACAGTGAAACACTTGCAGGAATGTTATGATCCATTGGAGCGAAAAATACGAATTCTCGTATGAATTCAATTTTGAAGGGACGACCGAAGCATGCGGAATTAGTGTCATAGTTAAGGCCCTGAGTACAAGTATTTGATTTCCTAACAACCAAGTGAAGATATCTTTCAAAAAGATTTTGCAGAAGAGCAGACGCAGAGTTATCTTTTTCAGATACAGAGCAGGCGGTTCAGTTGCAGAGCAATTTCTTTCAAGCAAGCATCAGGTTCGCTCATATTTTGTAGTAATTCTTGTAGGGTGTTTTAAGTAAAATCATTCTCGTGTTGCAGGATTGTTTAAGAGTGATATTCATTTTCTGGCATTTTCAAATGGCTCCTAAAAGGGAATTTTCCAGCAAAGTTAATTATTTAGAACGAAGTGTATGTGATGATTTTTTAGAACAGTTGACATTGTCAACTAACCAGGCATCAAAGGCCAAGGAGTTAGTGCCTAGGGCTCCTCGTCTGAAGATAGGAGAAGGATTGTATGACAAGGGTAATTGGCTGAGAGACCCAAAGGTGGGAATGACCGGGTTGGGGTTATTTAAAGTCGGATTTGGAATGAGAAATTCTCCTACCCCTCAAAACAGTATTTGGGAACTAGATGTTGGGAAGTTAGTAGTCCCAGGGGTATTCATGGATACAGACTTGTTAACCCAAATGGCATTAAATTATGATCCAGTAACAAGATGCATCCGAGATATAAATGGGAAAACCCTTGTGGAAATTAATGCTGAGGAATTTAGGACAGCATTCGGACTCAATGAGTTCACAAACTTCCTAGAACCTATAAATTTCACATCATTAGCCCAAGTGTACAGTGCACAGAGGAGTCACCTCAGGAATGGGCCTCTTAAAGAACTTTTTCTGAAAATTGGAGGGTTAGCAGTTGTAGGACCCAATACACAAGAGCCTTTCTCATTGAGTATGTTTACCTTGAGGGCTAAAGGAATGTATTGGGCACTTTGCCAAATTCTAGGAGAGGATGCTGAAGCAAATATACCAAATCATTACTTGCTAATGATTGTTCAGATTTTGAATCCTTCTCTTGCTATCACATTTGATTATGCTTCTTTTATTGCTGATGCTATCCATGGAGGGTTGGTAGGAATAAAGAATGGAAAGGTGGATAGACCTTTTGGATGGTATTCGCTCTTAATGCACCTTTTTCTCTTCAAAGGTGGTGATTATTTTGCTAGTGGACTGGACCTAGTTAAAGAGAAGGAAGGAGAGAAAATGCCAGTACAATTATGGAGTACTGTGTTGTCATGGGACAGAGAGGATGCTAGTTTCCTAAAGTTTGATAAATATTTTGCATCTAAAATTAGGACTCTCCTTTGCTCTGATAACCCAAGAGTCCCCAAAGTTCTTCTGGAATTCATAAGGCCAAAAGAATTCGCAGAGAACATCAAAATTGTTCATAACTGGGGCGACATGTATTTATATCTAGTCTCCACAGTTTTCAGAGTTTTTGGTTTCAGGGGTACTCCATTTTTGTTACCTTACCAGGTCCCTCTCAAAGTGGGATTAGCGAAGATCCTTAGGCAAATTGGTGGCCTACAAGAAGCAGAGTTAACAGGCAGAGGCAAAGGGACTATTTTCCCTGCAGCTACCATAGCCCACCAATTCGTAGTTACAAAGGGAGGCTGGAATTGCTTTGAGGATTTCCTCAAACCTTACCATTTATCCACTGCAGTGTCCAGGTGTGCTGATCTAGAGGACTTCTTAAACGGTGTGTTCAGGAAGAAGGTAGCATGCAGAGGTAGGCCTCATCAATTCCAATTTCCTGAAGACCTCATCAGAAATGAATTTGATTTGGATGAGCAGGAATTAAGGAAGGAAAAGTGGGTTGCGTACAAGAAAGCCTTGGATTTTGTGCATCAATTTGATGCTAGCTATGACCCATTGTCTAGCTTCTTCCCGTTGGAAGAAAAAATAAAATTCTTGATTGTTTGTTTTGAAGATGTGATGCAAACACTGAAGGAGAAGAGGGAAGCTGTGATTAAGAGTAACCCTGAAAAGGCTAGAATGATCCTAAGCAAATCAGCTTCCACCAAAGCAATTCCTCCTAGTGATTACACATTGCACAAGAAATCAGGTTATAGTATGCTAGTGCCTACCACAGGGGAGCCCTCCACATCCAAAGGAAAAAGGAAGGTACAAGATGTCATTCACATCCAGGATAGCCCAAAGAAGAAAAGGGTTGGGAAGGAAGTGCAATCAGATACACCTTTGTATTCCCCATCCCAATCCCCTATCCATATAGGGGATGAACAAGCAGCAGCCGAATACCTCTTGCAGTTGGGTAGCTTGGGTGAAATCACATACACTTATGATGAAGTGGAGGAGGGAATGCCAGAAGAGCCCATTGATGCTGAAATGGACATCACCTCTATTGAACTTAAGGGCCAGGAGTGGGATCCTGAGATAAATAAGGCAAGTAATGCTTTTTTAGCTGATGACAACTTTGTTACATCAGAAGCATTCATGCAGTTCATTTGGAAACAGCATATAAATAGATATAATGCTAGATGTGAGACAAGGAAGGTTGAGCAGCCTGATAAAGACCCAACCTCAGTGGAGGAAGAAATAAAACAAGAGATGATGGAAGAATTCAAAACCATCACTCCTGAACAGGGAAGAGATCTAGTAGCACAAGCTGGAGTGCTCATCTTACCAGAATGGGATATTACTGATGCTCTGGTGCTAGATGCAGTAAGAAAAGAAACTAAACCCATGCAAGGGGTTACATTCAGTAAGGATAATGCTGCACTGGTTATGTGGTCCCTCAAGAGAAATGAGGACAAGAAAAGTAAAGACACCCCAGGGTCAAGTCACCTTGGTGGATTGATGGTAAAAAGAGTGCAAAGTACAGGGGTAGTAGAGGCTGCTAGCACTATGCTAGAAACTGCAAAATTCAGTGTTGCAGTGGCTGAAAAGGAGGCCCTCCAAATTAAGTTGGAAACAGTTTTGAAGGCCTACAATAATGCCAAGGAAGAGGTGAGAGGTAAAGATAGCATCATTGCTAGATTACAAAGCCAGTTGATGGGACAACACCAACAAGGTGAGTCTTCAACATTAATGATTTCTTCCTCACCTGCAAGACCTCCACCTACAAGCCCTATCATCGAGTTTCCACTATCCCCAGCACTTTCCAGCTCCCAAATGATTGAGATTACTCCTCAAGAACTAGAAAGCCTGAAACAGGCTCAGGCCTTGTATGCAGGGAAATATGAGGAGAAAGTAAGGGCCACAATCTCCAGTTTTGCAGAGACAATAAATCCCTCATTGCTTTACAACAATGTGGGAAAGATTATGGAGATATGGAATGAGGTGAGAAGAGATAAGGCAATTTTGACACCCATTTTTGACAAATGGAGACCTAGGGAGCAAGATTTAGAGTTCATGTGTGTATCCTGTGATGAAGCAAGAGCTAATCCCATTATCAAATCCACTTCTGATGTTGCTAAGGTCTTAATGCAATTGGCAACAGATGTGGATAATGTTGAAAGAAGGGTTAAATTACTTAAGAAGGAATACACTGATCAAGTTTGTGAGTTGCTTCTAGGAATTTTTTCCAATCCGGATCAATTGAAAGATAAGCAAATATGGCTTAAAGAGATAGAAGTCAAATTGTCAGCAAGGGTAAAGGGAATCATTGATCTTGATGATACCTCTTTCTTTGTTATAACAATACAGGAAATAGAAAAAATTAAATCACACTATAGTTTTCTTAATTCAGAAGTCAACAAACTGAGAAATTCTTGGAAAAGGTTGACTAAAAATAAAGATGATGTGATTAATTTTTCATGGTCGACAGAAGAGACATATAATGAGTGGGAAGTTAAATATTCCACCCATGATCCGGAGCAGTTGGAGAGCGCCCCTGAAAAGATAGAAGAGGTTGCAACCGAACAACCCGTTGTACAAACTGCAGAGGCTGAAAAGAGCGCATAACTGCTTTTACGCAAAAAATTGTAATCTCTTCAATTTTTGAAATAATTGTAACAAACTCTCCTCGAGAAGTCCGAAGCTTTGTGCATCCATGTTGTTATAAATGGATACCAGGACTAGAGGAAAAGATCATCACAAAATTTTGTAAGAAAACGTTGCAGAAATTTATCTGAGCTTTTCTAAGTCTAATGGAGAATCAGAATTTATTGTAATACTCTTTGAAATGAATATCAATATACAGGCCATCGGTTTTGAGTAAAAGTTATGTGTTGTCTTCAAGTTTGTTCACAAATTTATTTACTGTCTTTATTCTGAATAATCCAGGGTTGTTTAGTTTGAATGGAATTGCAAAGCAATCTCAGTATAAGTGTTTGTTAGCTTTTCTCTTTAGGAGGGAAATTAAATACGCGGGATCACTCATACCAGTAAATTCTTTGAAAGGAACTTTGAATTTTGAGGACCATAGCTTAGTCTAGAATGATTGAATTCTTGTATGTGTCAGGCATATATCAGGATTAGTGGAGACCAAGCCGACAGGAAGCATAGAGATATATTGTTTCAGGAGTTTTATTTGAGTTTAGGTGGCTTTGTAACCTTGGATAAGGCACTGGTGTTAATCGAGGTTGTTTATTGCATACTTTGTTGATCAAAAATGCTGAAGTTAAGTACAGTTTCTATTCATTGTTTTCAGTTGATTTCAAGGTGAATAAATCCACTGGTTTTATGGACTGGTTTGCTGTGGGTTTATTGTTTAAAAGTGTGAAGTCAATTCACAAAGGTATACCCACCTGGGCTCTAAGGAAGCCCGAAGTGTAGAAGGTCTAATCAAACCTTGTCATATGTTGTCTCTGGAATTTCCTTACGTTTGATGTTTTCTCTGCACCCAGTTTAGACCATATTATCCTAAGGACATTGAAGGGAATCAAATCTTGATGAAAACAAAAGTGGCGACTCTACTGGGGAAAGTTATAACAAAGATATAAATATTGATCTGTGCTGAGATTTTGTAAAGAAATTTGTTGTGTTTGTGGGTAAGATAGTTTGTTTTTCTTTTTTCCCATAGTTTTGTGGGTGGCGACTCTGTTACTATTGAACCAGTCCTTGTGAGAATCCGAATTTTCTAAAAGAAAGACAAGCGAGATGCAAGGAAACAAGAACACGAGATCATTCATGAAGAAACATCCTCATGAAATCTTGCAGGAAGGTCTGCCAGAACAGTCACGAAGAGGCCAGAAGAGATCTGTGATGCATGAGCCATCAAATGCTACATGGGTGCAGAAAAACAATAATACTGGTAAGATGCTTGATCGACCTGTTTATGCAAAGTCAAATTCATCTTCTAGAGATTCAGAGCATGATATTTTAGGTTTCCATTCTGGATTGTTTAGAAATATTGATGATGCCCCTATTTTAAATCGAGATCTATCTCATGTTAGTGTTTCTGCAAAAGATAGAACCAGTTCAAATGCAATTAGACACTCTGTTCCTAGGACAATAGATGGGAACATTAGCCTAATTGACATAGACCAAATTAATGCATCAGACTCTGAAGAAAACTACCCTGATGAGGATAAGATGTCTCAGGAGATTGAAGATTTAAACAAAAGAGTCCATCATTTAATCTCCCTAAGAGCTCAAAAGGAAGCAAATAAGGAAAAGGAAGTTAAATCCAAATTGATGGAGAGGGATAGGCTCCTTAGACAGATAGCTGATCTTGAAGTGCTTGCTAAGGAAAAAGAAAAAAGTGATGAGGAAGGCCCAGTGATTAGGGAGATCCTAAGTCCTAAGATTAGACCAGCTTCTAAGTCAGTAGCCCAGCCAATTAGGGAAGTATCTAATGATCCCCAGCTTCCTAAAGCCAATTTAGACAAAGGAAAACAGAAATGGGTAGATGATGGAGTAGAATCTAAAACTGCAGAAGGGATTTCTCATAGGATCCTAGCACATGAGAGAGAGATGGAAAGGATGAGTAAGGAAAAGGAAGACCTCCAAATGGAATTGGAAAAGGATGAGTTAGAAGCAGCGAATCAAGAAGTTAAAAGAAAGATTAACTACTTAAAAGCTCCCCCTATTACATTCCCATCGGAAGATCCTGGCAAGCCTAATCCCCAACACATCTCTTTTCCTCAGGTCAATACTCAACCTGCAGTGCATGCTAATATTGCCTCGGTAAGCCAAGTACCCTCAAATAAACAGCACACCCAAACATCTCAATCTCCAATCCCAAAAGCTAAAATGATTATGGGAAACAATAGTGCTATTTCCCCTTTTCAAAGAAGGCCAATCAATCTAGAACAATATAGGCAATTGTTTTTTGATGGGATCCCAGGATATCCAAATCATGTTCCTACTGAGCTAAGAGACAAACTCCATAAGTTTGCTGGGAACAATGCAGTCTGTGCTGAGGAACATCTGAAATCTTTTGGAGATTTGATAAATGATTATGAGATAGCAGATGAAGATGTTATTATGAAACTGTTTGTTCAATCCCTGGTGGATGATGCAAGAGATTGGTACAGAGGTCTTCCAGTAAATAGCATAGGTTCATGGGATGATTTTAAAAATTGTTTTCAAGAAGAGTATGGTGATAAGACTAATGTGAGTTTCATGCTAAATGAGTTCAATAATATTAGAAAATCTGAAAATGAAGTAGTCACTCATTTCAATGCTAGATTCCAGAAAGCTATGCACAGATTGTATCAAGTGATGAGGTTAGATGATAACATGTGTCTTAACACATACTACAATGCAGTTGATTCCAAAATGGCCTATATTTTGAGAGATAAAAATCCTCATAACTTAAGGGATGCTTTTAGAATTGCTATAAATGTAGAAAGTAATAGAAAAGCATTTGGAAAATTAGGAAGAAGAACAGATGGTAGATTATGGCATGAAACCAAACAGCAACCTAACAAAGTTGCTAAAGAAGATGATAAAATGGAAAAATTGGTTAGTGCTATGAAAGATTTGACTGCTAAGGTTAGCAAAAATGATAAGCCCCATTATAACTGGCAAGATAGACCTCCTAGATTACATGATATGCCATACAATACAAATTGGAAGGATGGTAAACCCCAAGTTGAGAAGCCTAAAATTGCCCAAAGCCAAGACACCAGATCCTTTGAAAGGGAAAACTGTTAATAATATAGAAAATACTCCTTGGTGTATTGCTTGTGATGGACCACATTCTCCTTATCAGTGTGCAGTGGCTCAAGCTCTGGAAGAATCTATGAGGCCAGAAGCAGAGCCTGACATTAATATGTTTGAAACCATCATAGAAAGTGATGAGGAATCTATGCAAAGTGAATACAGTGATGTGCTGGATAATGAAAGGTTAGTGCAAGGACAGTTAGCCTTAAGTTGACATCCTACCTTGAATGTGGTAACAATTGAAGATGAAGAAGTTCATCTTAGGAGGCCTAGTGAGGAAGAAGTTAAAAATCTCACTAAGGCTGCAATCGCCAAAGCAAAACATAACTACAATCTGAGAAGCACCAAGAGAGACACTGATCAAGGTGAGCCGGGTTCTATGTTTGTAAAAGAAGTCATAAAGAAAGGGGCATCAAGCAGTGTTACTGCTATTCTTAAAGCCAGTCAAGAAAAAGAGGAACAAGTTAAAGACCTACCTAAAAGCATAGATGACAAAAATGCTGGTGATGTACAAAAGGCAGATATGGTGAAGAAGGCCAGTCAATTCAAAACAGAAAAGGTTAAGGTTAATACTGAAAAATGTAATAATTCTGCATTTGATATGGCCCAAGCTTTAACTCAAATGAAAGTCACTATTCCATTAATAGAATTGCTACAGATTAAAGAACATAAGGATGCAGCTTTGTCTTTATTCTCTAGTGTATCTGATAGTGACTTGGTATTACCCACTGGTTCGGATAAAGTTGGAAAGGATCAAGAGTTCCAAACCCCAGAGGTATATGTTGGAACCACTATCACTCAAGAGCCTTCTCAGGTAGATCCCTTCTATGTTACTTTTCTAGTGAATAACCGGTTGATTAAAAACTGCATGATAGATTCAGGAGCAGCTGCTAATGTAATGCCCTATGGTGTTATGAAAGAATTCGGGTTATCAGTAACCACTGTGTATGGGAAATGTTATGCCATGGATAATAGGGAAGTGCCTGTGATAGGTACAATGAAAGATGTAGAAGTAAAAATAGCTGCATTTCCTGAAGCCACTTATAAAATGGATGTTATTGTTACTGATACTAAACCCCACTATGGTATGTTACTTTCTAGGCAGTGGGCAGCAGCAGTAGGGGGAAATGTTCAACTGGACTTGTCTTATGCTACTATTCCTATTGGTGGCAATCAGGTCAAACTATACAGGGAGCCACGGGCTCCTAAGGTAATTGAGAATGTGGATCCTAGTATGCTTAATTGTATGATTGATGTAGATCTAGACAATTTCAGACTTCAACCAATATCACCTCAATTGAAGAATACTGACCCAATTGTAGTCGAGCTACAAGCATAGCAGTATGGGTTGTGGCAAATGTATTTTGATGGAGCTTGCTCCAAAGAAGGATCTGGCGCAGGGGTTCTTTTTGTGTCCCCTTCAGGTATAACTTTCAAATACTCATTCTTGTTGGCATTCCAGTGCACAAATAATACTGCAGAGTACGAAGCCTTATTATTAGGACTTGAGGTTGCAAAAAAGCATGGAATCCAATTGTTGAAAGTAATGGGTGATTCAGAATTGGTTGTCTCTCAGGTGAGATCTAGATATGCATCCAAGAATGATAGATTGAAGCAATATAAGCATGCTGTTTGAGATGTTATTGAGCATTTTGATGCGTTTTCTATTAACTGGATAGAGTGAACAAAAAATATTATGGCAGATTTCCTAGCTAATGTTGCTTTGAAAAATGATGATGCAACACTAACTGGTATTTCCACTGTGGAAATAAAATCTAGGCCTGCTATCCCTGATAATGTGTACAATTGGCAAGTTTTTGCTGATGATGAGGATATTCTTAGGTTTATCCAATGTGTTGATGATTATGATGGACAAAAGATTGATTGCAATGCATTGGTGGAAGTGGTGGATAATAGGGAGACAGTGTTTGGAAATGATATTGTCCAGTTGGAAACCAATGAGATACCTAAAGGGTTGGTAGAGCTAGAGAGTATGTTTAGTTATAATGATAGTCATTTACACCAGCAATCTACCACCAAGTTAGAAGAATTGGAGGAGGTAAACCTGGGGACAGAATCATTCCCCAAGTTGGTATATATTGGAAAGAAATTACCCCCTCATGTTAGGATTAACCTTATCAATTTATTGAAAAGGTATAAGCATGTTTTTGCTTGGTCTTATGAAGACCTAAAGGCGTATAGACAAGATCTTTTTCAGCATGAAGTTCCTTTACTTCCAGATGCTAAGCCATTCAGACAGAAACAGAGACCTATCAACCCCTTATTAGAAACAAAAATGCAACAAGAGTTGACTAAATTGAGAGAAGGGGGAATTATTAAACCAATAAGGCATTCTTCATGGGTCTCTAATTTGGTCCCAGTAAGGAAGAAGAATGGAGACATCAGATTGTGTGTAGATTTTAGGAATCTGAATGTTGCTTCCTTGAAAGATAATTATTCATCCCCAAACATGGAAACAATGCTACAAAGAGTGACAGGTTGTGATCTTTTATCCATGATGGATGGTTTCTCGGGATACAATCAAGTGCTTGTAAAGGAGTCTGAACAGTTTAAAACAGCTTTCACTACTCCATGGGGAACCTATGTATATGTGAGAACGCCATTTGGATTAAAAAATGCAGGAGCTACATTTCAGAGAGCTATGGATGTGGCTTTTAAGGAATTCATAAATATCATTATGGTGGTTTACCAAGATGATTTAACTTGTTTCTCAAAGAGAGCTGATGATCATTGTGGACATCTGGAGAAGGTGTTCGATAAAGCCTTGGAATTTGGTGTATCACTGAATCCCAAGAAATGTCATTTTGGGGTCACTGAAGGAAAGTTATTGGGACACATAGTTTCCAAGGAAGGGGTAAGAATAGACCCTGAAAGAATTGAAGCAATTAACAGAGTGTCTGAACCTAAAAATGTGAAAGGTATCCAATCCTTTTTAGGCAAAGTGAATTTTGTCAGGGGATTCATTGCAAACTTTGCCGAGATAGTGAAGCCTATTGTCAAATTGCTCAAGAAGGACACAAAGTTTCATTGGGATCAAGAAGCTTCAAAAGCTTTTGATGAGATTAAGAAGGCAATCCAAGAAGCATCAGTGTTGAAATCTCCAGATTATGGTAAGCCTTTTTCTCTGTTTTCTTTTGCTTCATATCACACGGTGGCTGCAGTATTATTACAAAAGGACAATGAAGGATATGAACATCCCATAGCCTTCTATAGTAAATCTTTGCAGGCGGCAGAACTAAAATATGAAATCATGGAGAAACAAGCTTATGCCCTAGTTAAAGCTGTTAAAGCTTGTAGGCCATATCTGGTGAATGCAAACGTCATTGCTTATGTTCCACATGCTGCTGTTAAAGATATTTTGTCTCAGTCTGAAGTTACTGGGAAGAGGTGTAGATGGATCAATAGAATTTAGGAGTTCAATTTGGAGATAAAGATCACTAAATTAGTGAGAGGGTTAGGCTTGGCTAAGCTCATGACTGAGTCAAATCTCATGAATGTAGAAATACACAATGTTGAAGTTAAAGATGTTTTGGTTACTAGTATTGAGAGACAACCTTGGTACACAGAGATAATCCAAGTATTGAAAGGTAACATACTCCCAGAAGAAATGACACAGAATTAGAAGAGAACTTTGAAGCTTAAGTCCCAAAAGTATGTGCTCATTCAGGGTGATCTTTTCTGGAGAAAAAGAGATGGAGAGTTACTAATGTGTTTGGATGAATTTCAAGCCAAATAGGTGTTAATTGAAATGCATGATGGAGTATGTGGAGGTCACTATTCTGCTAAGACTACTGCTGGTAAGATAATACGGGCTGGGTATTATTGGCCTACCTTATTTAAAGATACCCATGCATATGTTCGAAGATGTGATCCATGTCAAAGATTTTCTTCTAAGCTCAAGTATGAAGGAGCCTTACCCCTAAATCCAATCTCTATAGAAGCTCCTTTTGTCCAATGGGGCATTGATTTTATTGGAGAAATTGTTGAGAAGTCAGGAAGAGGTCATGGATGGATTATAGTGGCCACTGATTATTTTACCAAATGGATAGAAGCCATCCCTACAAAAAGAGCTACTAGTAAAATTGTCATTGATTTCCTGATGGATAGTATTGTGACTAGATTTGGAACACCTGCGAAATTGGTAATGGATAATGCTATGTGTTTTAGATCAGAAGAATTTGTAGGGTTTTGCAATAATCACGGTATACTTATGTCCTACTCATCACCTTATCACCCTCAGGGGAGGGAATGGACAGGCAGAATCCAGCAATAAAAGCCTGCTGAATATCATCAAGAAAATTTTAGAAGAAAATAAAAGATCTTGGGATCAAAAATTGAAGTTAGCTTTGTGGGCAGATAGAATCATAGTTAAAAAATCCATTGGAATGTCATCTTTTGAGTTGGTTTATGGTACCCAAGCCAGATTACTGGTAAATAACCTTCTTCCAGTGTATAAGTTTTTGCAGGATGAGGACATGGAGATATCTGAACCGATGGAAAACAAAATGATCCAAATTGTAGAAATGGAGGAGCTTAGGACTTCTGCCCATAAGAAAAATCAGAAGATCCAGTTGCAGTCAAAGTATCTTTTTGATAAAAGGACATCATTAAGGAAGTTTCAAATTGATGACATGGTTCTTCAGTGGAATGCAAAAGGACAAGATAAAGGAAAGCATAAAAAATTTGAATCACTATGGATTGGCCTTTTGTGGTTTGTGACCAGAATGGTAAAGATTCATATTTTTTGAAGAATATGAATGATGAAATGCAGGAATTTCCAGTGCATGGACAATTCCTGAAGCATTATTTCTCTTAATGTCCATGCACGGTAGGTCTTTTGTTTGTATATATTTTGTTTTCTTTCCTGTTTTCTGGTTTTGGTCTGTGTTTTGGTTTGTTTCTCTAGAGTTTCTGAGTTTTCTTGTGTTCATCTCGCAATTAACCATCCCCAGTCAGAGCCGTTGTTATCACTGTTTAAAATTGGGTTCTTCTTTTCCATAATTGGTTATGGTTCATTAAATTTTTCTTTTTTTCAAATAGGGTGTAATCCCAAGTGCTTCAGCTTTGTTCTAAACCTTAGGGGTTTAAGGGTTTTTGATTTTTTATCCTTTTGTGTTAAACCCTCTGGTTTCTAATCTTCAGTTACTTTATTCACTTAAGTATGGGTCGCGGGGTCGTGGGAAGTGTCCCCCCTTATTATTTGCATAGGCGGTTACGTTGATTATTTGAAAATTTTATGCCTTGTATGCTTTTCTTCTAAAGTTGTCGGGCCCGGTAATTAGTGATCAATTTGAGAGATGATCCAACAGCCCACGCTATTTCACAAGGGTTAAGTGCTCACCCTTTAGGCCCGCGAAATAGCGAGAATTAACGAGGGCCATCCATTTGTCATGACGGAGGAAGTAAAGGGTGTAGCTGTCAAAGGTGGTTGGAGCCCCGTGGCTTTCTTCTGGTGTATTAAAAGGTAGCACGTGGCACAAGTCACCACAGTCGGCGGGTTAAGATTAAAGGTTCGAAGTGGGTCCCAGAAATGACCTGGCAGGTACAGCTGTTAACAATCTATTGAGACCCTGTGGCTTCTTTCTGGCAAATGACAGAGTGACAAGTCAGCTCCGAAAATGACAAGGTGCCAAGTGTCCGTGACAAGTCAACGGGCCCACCTCTCCTGAAAGCCATCTCAAAGGATTAAATGCCGATTAATTTGAGAGATGATCCAACGGCCCGTGCTATTTCACAAGGGTTAAATGCTCACCCTTTAAGCCCGTGAAATAGCGAGAATTAACGAGGACCGTCCATGTGTCATGATGTTGTGCGGTCTCAAAGGAAAATGTGGGTCCCTCGTAGTTTCCTTTCGGCGAATGACAGAGTGACAAATCAGGGCCGCAGGTGACTGGATGCCAGGTGTTGGTGACGAGTCCGCGGGCCCACCATTCCTGAGAACCTTTTCAAAAGATTAAATGCTGATCAACTGCAGGGATGATCCAACGGCTTGCGCTATTTCGCAAGGGTTAAGTGCTCACTCCTTATGCCCGCAAAATAGTGAGAATGAACAAGAACCGTCCACGTGTCATGATGATGATGTGAGAGATAGACCTATTGAGACGAAAGTGGGGCCCCTCGTAGTTTCCTTTTGGCGAATGACAGAGCGACAAATCAGCATCGCAGGTGACTGGATGCCAGGTGTTGGTGACGAGTCCGCGGGCCCACCATTCCTGAGAACCTTTTCAAAAGATTAATTAGTGATCAGTTTGAGGGATGATCCAATGGCTCACGTTATTTCGCAAGGGTTAAGTGCTCACTCCTTATGCCCGCAAAATAGCGAGAATGAACAAGAACCGTCCACGTGTCATGATGACACGTGGTCAAAGAAGAAAGAGTGGGCCCGCCAAGGTGGAAACGTCGTTGTAAAAAAAGACACGCGACCAGTATCAAATAGAATGTGAAGGAAATTTTAAGGCCAATGATCTGATGCCACGTGGTATTATCTAGCCAATAGAAAATCGGGACCCAGACTAAAGACAAAGCCGTCAGTAACGAAAAGGTAACAGTGAAACACTTGCAAGAATGTTATGATCTGTTGGAGTGAAAAATACGAATTCTCGTATGAATTCGATTTTGAAGGGATGACCGAAGCATGCGAAATTAGTGTCATAGTTAAGGCCCTGAGTACAAGTATTTGATTTCCTAACAACCTGTAAAGCGGAAAATCGCGATCGAACCCTAGTTGCTCTCCCCTCTTCCAACTCCAAGGAGAGAGAAGGGAGATTCACTAGGGTTGATGGTTTTCACTTGAGGGAGAAGAATTTACATTCAAAAGAGGGGTTGAAACTCACAAGATCCAATCCCACACAAGGCAAGATTGGATGCTAAATGTGTTTCAAGGGTTAAGACAGCAAGGCTACCCTCTTTTGTAAAGAATGTGCATAGGAGAATTAAGCTAGGAATGCATAGAAAGTGACAAAGATTCGCTTATAAACTGAGATAGGGATATAGGATGAAGCTGCGGACCTGGAATTAGCAGTAAAATGTCGATACGGCGCTGTCCTACAAATTTGAGCGAAAGTTGTCGGGACGATGGCGCCCGAGCGCCACGGTCCTCCGAAAAATCCGCGAAACGAAGGGGGATCTGTTCGTCTCTGCACAAGGATTCCAGATCTTCAATTTCAGCCGCGTACCTGCAACCTACACACAGAAAAGTGAAGACGATTGGGGGGTTAGGGATTAGGGGTTTGCCTTTAGGTCAAACCTAGGTTTTGGAATTAACCAAGAAATGAGCAATGCTGTAAATGTAAATGTCTGTAATGTAAAACAAGTACTAATACCTTGTTATAAGGATGTTTGTATCCTTATGTGCGAAGGTATAGATGTTGTATGTTGTATGTTGTAGTAGTATGTAGTAAGTGATCTCCTCTTCAATGGTTGAATCCTTGTCTTGAATGCAACACTTAGCCTTGAATGGAGACTTGAAATGATCAATTGCTTGAAGGAATGCTTGAATGCTTGAATGCTTGAGTATAGTTTCCACGCTTGTACACATATGACCTTCTTACCCAAATGGGAGAGGCAAATGTAGTTTATATACTTGCCAATTAGGGTTAATAGACTGATTTTCCCGACCTTAGGCCGACCAGGAAAGATAATTTCCAATTTGCAAACAAAAAGACCCGAAGTCCAAAAGAGACCGGGCCCAAAATAGGACCCAGGGACTAGGGCGCTGGGCGCTCTGGTCCCACCTCCCGGGACAGCAGGGTGCAAAGGAGGTTCAGGCCAGGGTGCAAGAAAATGCAGTTTTTGGTGTCATGAGCAAGTTTCGGGGTCTCCATTCAGGTTGCGTGTTGCGTCGCCATCGTGAAGACCGAAATGCAGTCGAAATTGCAAGTGTCGCAATTTTAGGACGCTACATTTAGCCCCCACTTTAGCGGGAGTATGTATGCTCATACTTCCGATAAAGTACAAGGAAACAATATTGAAAGACTTTCACCACGTCAAGGAGGCAAGACACACCAAGCCCCCAGTGGACTAAGGATCTTACGACTTCGATTGACAAAGTAAAAGGGAAGATCACGAGGGAGAACCATGACTGTCAGTAGTAAGGTTCCCTCACTATGAGTCATGCAAGAGAAATACCAAAAATTTTCAAGGCAAAGCTGAGTTCTCCAAGAAATTTTCATGTATCCTGAAGGGATAGACAGGGTGTATGCCCCCTACGTTAAAGCAATCGCACACGCCTCAACGAGGGTGATTGCTTTAAGGTAGTGATACATATAAGAAATGAGAAAGGAGCACGTTATCACAAGGATTTAGCCCCCAAGTGTGAGATAAACCCAAGGATAATAGACACAAAACACAAAGCACGAGGTGACTTCACTTTCCTCGGGGTCAGTATGCTGTATGATAATTCATGTATATCATATGTATGTATGCATAATTGTTCTTCATTCCCCAATCAAGGAAAGTCACCTAGAAGAAGGGAACACATGTGTCTTTTGAGTCAACATGAGAGAGATCAAGAGATCTCAATGCTTTACATCATCCTCAAGTAGACAACACTAAGGAAAACAAATAGAAGAATGAGAATAACATATAGAAGAAGTAACACAAGAGAGGAGGAGAGAATCTGCTATGCTAATGTAACTAGTCTAGCATGTCATCTACCCCCCGATCTTGCTGATCAATGTTTCGGGAAGGCAGGGAACACGCTAGAGGAGGAACATTCAACACAGCAGATGGAGCTATCACAAGATCCAAACAAGGGCTATGTTCATGTCTAGGAGCTAGGATAAGTGCTTTAGAAAATTCATTAGATAAATGGTTATCAATATCAACAAGTTCATATTCACTGTCAGAAGCAAGAGAAGTAACATGTTCATCATGAATAACATTTTCATCTATATCATCATCAAGATTTATAAAAATAGGGTCTTTAATTCGCACAGGATCAAGACCATCATGCATCTTATGTTTTGGAGATTTTGGAGAAAATGGAATAATACTTGTTGAAGGTGTTTTTGGAGATTGCAAAGTTTGAGAAGCAGCTGCTTGAGCTCTAAGACGACGCTTTCGTCGACGTTCGCGTGCAGAACGATTTCGTCTAGTCTTAGTAGGAAGTGGAGAAGATTGAGGAGGAGGAATGTTCTCATCCCCATCACTTGGGTGTTTAGGTTGTGGTCTCTTAGGCTGGATAATAGGAGAAGAAGAAGGTCTCTTCTCTCTATAAAAGGACGGAGGAGGAACTGCTCCATATAAAGGAGGAATTTTTGGTTTAGGAAGGAGACCAAGTCCATCATGACGAGGAGGTATAGGTCTACTTTTAGAAGGTTTATTAGGCATGGACATAGTCACATCCATAGGAATAGGTTGGGAATCTTCTTGAGGAAAGACATTAGTTTTATCTTTCAAAGGAAGAACTTCCTTCACAAGAATGATAGGAATATCAAGTTTAGGTGTTCTAGGTTCACTTAGAGATAGGATCATATCTGTTTTCCACTTTTGATAAGATTTGAAAAGATGATCACTTCGCGGAGGAAGAGATTGGAATTGTTTAGGCGAAAAGTAAACAATAGGAACGCTAGAAGTTCTTTCAGCTGGTTTAAAGAGACTATGATTGACAGTAACAATTTCACCATTATGGGGAAATTTCAAACACTTATGAATAGGAGAAGCAATAGCTTTCATGGAAGATAGCCAAGGATAGCCAAGCTTCACACGAAATTGTTCGGATGAAGGAATAATAGCAAAGTTCACATCAAGGGATTTGTTATGGACCTCAATAGGTAAAGTAATAGAACCAATTGTAGGAGAAGAAAATGCATCAAATAGTTTCACAATCACATCTGTTTTGTCATAGATCACTTGATTCAATTGCAAAGTAAAAAGAAATTCTTCAGTAATGACATTAACCATACAAGAAGGATCAATAAGCACTCCACGGCAAGGTGTATTTTTGACTTTTGCAACTATGTATAAAGGACCATCAGGTGCCCTAATGGTTTCACTGGAATCAAATGTGATGGAAGGTTCTTTAGGGTTTTCTTGCTCCTCTACAAAGTTAATCACATTCGGAGTCATAGACACAAGACCATCAGATGAGAGAGAGGAATCATTAGCCTCAATTGCGTTAGAGGTATGAGAAGGTAATGGATCAGTGAAAATCTGAAGATTTTGATTAGGAGGAGCTACAGATGTATTGCCTTTATCGTTCACTCCAGAGACAGAAATAGTATTATTATCAATCAAATCTTGAATTTTACCCTTTAAAGAAAAATATTTTTCAGTATCATGCCCAGGCTGACGATGAAATTGACAAAAAGCTTTGTTATCAAAATAAGGTGAAGTAATCTTTGCAGGATCAATTTGCCTTATAGGAGGAAGAGTAAGCACATTTTGTTCCAATAACTTATTCATAATACTATGTAATGATTCATTCAAAGGAGTATACTTTCTTTCTTTCTTGAAAAATTTAGAAATAGGAGGCACACCTGATGCTGCATTCACATTGTTGTTGATGATGTTTTCATTGAATTTGATGGAATCTCTGTTCGGTTTAAACTTCCCAAATGGTTGTTGACTGCTATCACCCTTATCACTCGGAGCCATAGGATGTGATTGTTCCATTTGACTCACAGTCAGTTGATAATTGTGAAGAGTTGCACACAACTATTGGAAAGAAGTAAACTCAGAAAACAGAAGTTTGTCTCAAATATCTTTTTGTAAATTAGAAATAAAGATTCTTTGAATATCATTGTCAGGCACTGGAAAAGAAATTTGAGCATACAAATGCTTATATCTACCAATGAAATCAGTCACTTTTTCCTTAACACCTTGTTTACAATGCATTAAATCAATCAAAGTAACTTTAGGACTTATATTGTTTTGAAATTGTTGAATGAAAGCATTTGCAAGTTGTTCGAAAGAAGTAATAGAATAAGAAGGCAACGAGCAATACCATTGTAGGGCTTTGTCTCTTAATGCTCTAGTGAACAGTTTTGCAAGCAACCTTTGGTCATAAGCAAAATCAGTACATATTGTTTGAAAAGTCTTAACATGTGTTAGAGGATCACCTTTACCATTATAAAGCTCCAAATGCGGAATTTCAACATGTTTAGGAGGGATAGCTCGAACAATATCAAGAGAAAGTGGGCTCGCAACATCAAATGTGGGCACACTAAACTTAGATTGATTCATAGAGGCAATTTGTTGCTGTAAAGAAGAGACAGTTTGTGCAAGATTGTTAATGGTTGCTTCAGTCGAAGAGTTCATATTAGACGTGTTAGATTGTGATGGATGTGTTATGTTATTGAAAGAAGGTAGAGAGTAAGGTGGTGGGACACTATGATAGTTAGTCATAGGAGATGATTGGACAGGAGGAACACCACAAGGAGGAATGGAATGATTAAACGAATTGCCCCCTTGCGTCATGTTCATTTGTGGAGATATAATAGGGACACTCATTGAAGGAATGAATGAAGAAGTCAGATTAAATGAAGGAAGAGGGTTAATTGAAGAAGAAGGGTTTCCCCCATGACTGGTGATCACAGGAGGAATGTCTTGTGTAGAAGTAGCCATTATGTTTGATGTAAAGGTAGGTACGCTAGCAATAGAAGTCATCAAAGGAATAGAATGATTGACTTGAGTAGGAGGTTGTGTATAACCCAAATTTTCAGCACAACTCTTCATAGGCATCACATTCGAATCCACAATGTGTGCAATACCACACAAAATATCAATTCCATTCTTATCACTTTGAAGCATACGTTTTAGACCCTCAATTAAAGGAAGAGCTTGACTATCAGGGTATTCTTGAGACATCCATTGTCGAAAATCGTCAAATCGGTTATCCAATTTTGAAAGTTGTTCTTCAGAAACCTCATGGAGAGCTTCTTCATCATTAGGAGGATTAGAGGAATTACCCATGTCCTCGTTAAAAAGGCTATTCAGATTAGGTTCCATCTCCTCAGTAGTTAAACCTCGGAAAGACTTAATTCTACAGCTTCGTCTAACGGGAATAGTGTAAGTAGGGCTTATTGTTGTAAAACTCATGCACTAGAGAGAGAGAGAAAGTTTTGAATTTAGAGGTAGCAATTTTCAATAAAATCAGCCAATCTTCTGGATTTAAGCTGTTAAATATAATCAGGACAATCTCCCGAAATTTCAGAAAAAATGTCAGGGACCGTGGCGCTTCGGAGTGCACACGGTCCTGGCAACTTTTTTCAAAATTCGCAGGGATGAAAGTTATGATGATTTTAGAGCTAATCTGAAAAAATTGAGTGATTTTACGATCTGTAGGTAGGCCAAATTAAAGTTGCAATCTCGAAATTGAACCCTACCAAGATTGTCGAAAAATGCAAAAATTTGAATTTTGAAACAGAGAGGGAAACTGAAATTTTGAATTTTATGATTTTAGAGGGAATACCGAAAGCAATGCAAGTTTTGAAATTCAAAAGTTGACTCAATTTCACGCAAAATTCAATTTTGAAAGCGGAAATTGAAGTTGTTGTAATTAAGCACTTAATTTCAAAAGTCACAAATTGCAAGAATTTAAATAAAGCACTGAAATTTTTAATGAATGCAAACACACTTTTCAGATTTAGGACAGTAAGAACACAATTTTGACACAAAATTTCAGTTTCAACAATTTTTGAATGATTAGAAGCGTTAATCCAAGCAATCCCTAGACCAACTTTGACTTTAATTTTGAAAGTGTTATAATTGATAAAATCAGCAAAAATTCTGGATTTTAGCAGGAAAATACAGTAAGATCTAGCTCCCAAAATTTTGAAAAAAATGTCGGGGACGATGGCGCTCGGAGTGCATACGGTCCTCACAACTTTTTTCCAAATTTTCAGGGATGAAAGATATTGTGATTTTATTGCGGAATCCAAAGTTACAGCTGATTTGGAGATGTTTTGATTAGTGAAATTGTCGGACAAAGGTTGAATCAAGAGGGTTTCAAAAATTAGGGTTTTGACACTTAACCACTTAATTTTCAAAATCAAAGCACAAATATGAATTGATAATTTGTAATAGAAGGGTAGATCTGAAACAAGCATTAACATTTAGACATTTCACAAGCTTAATTACTAAAAAGAAAATTTAGGGTTTTTATGCAATTAACCTCTAAAATTTTGCCAAAGATCAAACATGGAAATGTAATCAAGGAATCCAATTTTCAGATCTAACTATGAATAATCAGAAAGGATGTTCACGTCAGGTTCACCAAAATGTAAAGCGGAAAAACGCGATCGAACCCTAGTTGCTCTCCCCTCTTCCAACTCCAAGGAGAGAGAAGGGAGATTCACTAGGGTTGATGGTTTTCACTTGAGGGAGAAGACTTTACATTCAAAAGAGGGGTTGAAACTCACAAGATCCAATCCCACACAAGGCAAGATTGGATGCTAAATGTGTTTCAAGGGTTAAGACAGCAAGGCTACCCTCTTTTGTAAAGAATGTGCATAGGAGAATTAAGCTAGGAATGCATAGAAAGTGACAAAGATTTGCTTATAAACTGAGATAGGGATATAGGATGAAGCTGCGGACCTGGAATTAGCAGTAAAATGTCGATACGGCGCTGTCCTGCAAATTTGAGCGAAAGTTGTCGGGACAATGGCACCCGAGTGCCACGGTCCTCCGAAAAATTTGCGAAATGAAGGGGGATCTGTTCGTCTCTGCACAAGGATTCCAGATCTTCAATTTCAGCCACGTACCTGCAACCTACACACAGAAAAGTGAAGACGATTGGGGGGTTAGGGATTAGGGGTTTGCCTTTAGGTCAAACCCCGATTTTGGAATTAACCAAGAAATGAGCAATGCTATAAATGTAAATGTCTGTAATGTAAAACAAGTACTAATACCTTGTTGTAAGGATGTTTGTATCCTTATGTGCGAAGGTATAGATGTTGTATGTTGTATGTTGTAGTAGTATGTAGTAAGTGATCTCCTCTTCAATGGTTGAATCCTTGTCTTGAATGCAACACTTAGCCTTGAATGGAGACTTGAAATGATCAACTGCTTGAAGGAATGCTTGAATGCTTGAGTATAGTTTCCACGCTTGTACACATATGACCTTCTTACCCAAATGGGAGAGGCAAATGTAGTTTATATACTTGCCAATTAGGGTTAATAGACTGATTTTCCCGACCTTAGGCCGACCAGGAAAGATAATTTCCAATTTGCAAACAAAAAGACCCGAAGTCCAAAAGAGACTGGGCCCAAAATAGGACCCAGGGACCAGGGCGCTGGGCGCCATGGTCCGGCGCCCTGGTCCCACCTCCCGGGACAGCAGGGTGCAAAGGAGGTTCAAGCCAGGGTGCAAGAAAATGCAGTTTTTGGTGTCATGAGCAAGTTTCGGGGTCTCCATTCAGGTTGCGTGTTGCGTCGCCATCGTGAAGACCGAAATGCAGTCAAAATTGCAAGTGTCGCAATTTTAGGACACTACACAACCAAGTGAAGATATCTTTCAAAAAGATTTTGCAGAAGAGCAGACGCAGCGTTATCTTTTTCAGATACAGAGCAGGCGGTTCAGTTGCAGAGCAATTTCTTTCAAGCAAGCATTAGGTTCGCTCATATTTTGTAGCAATTCTTGTAGGGTGTTTTAAGTAAAATCATTCTCGTGTTGTAGGGTTGTTTAAGAGTGATATTCATTTTCTGGCATTTTCAAATGGCTCCTAAAAGGGAATTTTCCGGCAAAGTTAATTATTTAGAACGAAGTGTATGTGATGATTTTTTAGAACAGTTGACATTGTCAACTAACCAGGCATCAAAGGCCAAGGAGTTAGTGCCCAGGGCTCCCCGTCTGAAGTTAGGAGAAGGATTGTATGACAAGGGTAATTGGCTGAGAGACCCACAGGTGGGAATGACCGGGTTGGGGTTATTTAAAGTCAGATTTGGAATGAGAAATTCTCCTGCCCCTCAAAACAGTATTTGGGAACTAGATGTTGGGAAGTTAGTAGTCCCAGGGGTATTCATGGATACAGACTTGTTAACCCAAATGGCATTAAATTATGATCCAGTAACAAGATGCATCCGAGATATAAATGGGAAAACACTTGTGGAAATTAATGCTGAGGAATTTAGGACAGCATTCAGACTCAATGAGTTCACAAACTTTCTGGAACCTATAAATTTCACATCATTAGCCCAAGTGTACAGTGCACAGAGGAGTCACCTCAGGAATGGGCCTCTTAAAGAACTTTTTCTGAAAATTGGAGGGTTAGCAGTTGTAGGACCCAATACACAAGAGCCTTTCTCATTGAGTATGTTTACCTTGAGGGCTAAAGGAATGTATTGGGCACTTTGCCAAATTCTAGGAGAGGATGCTGAAGCAAATATACCAAATCATTACTTGCTAATGATTGTTCAGATTTTGAATCCTTCTCTTGCTATCACATTTGATTATGCTTCTTTTATTGCCGATGCTATCCATGGAGGGTTGATAGGAATAAAGAATGGAAAGGTGGATAGACCTATTGGATGGTATTCGCTCTTAATGCACCTTTTTCTCTTCAAAGATGGTGATTATTTTTCTAGTGGACTGGACCTAGTTAAAGAGAAGGAAGGAGAGAAAATGCCAGTACAATTATGGAGTACTGTGTTGTCATGGGACAGAGAGGATGCTAGTTTCCTAAAGTTTGATAAATATTTTGCATCTAAAATAAGGACTCTCCTTTGCTCTAATAACCCAAGAGTCCCCAAAGTTCTTCTAGAATTCATAAGGCCAAAAGAATTCGCAGAGAACATCAAAATTGTTCATAACTAGGGTGACATGTATTTATATCCAGTCTCCACAGTTTTCAGAGTTTTTGGTTTCAGGGGTACTCCATTTTTGTTACCTTACCAGGTCCCTCTCAAAGTGGGATTAGCGGAGATCCTTAGGCAAATTGGTGGCCTACAAGAAGCAGAGTTAACAGGCAGAGGCAAAGGGACTATTTTCCCTGCAGCTACCATAGCCCACCAATTCGTAGTTACAAAGGGAGGCTGGAATTGCTTTGAGGATTTCCTCAAACCTTACCATTTATCCACTACAGTGTCCAGGTGTGTTGATCCAGAGGACTTCTTCAACGGTGTGTTTAGGAAGAAGGTAGCATGCAGAGGTAGGCCTCATCAATTCCAATTTCCTGAAGACCTCATCAGAAATGAATTTGATTTGGATGAGCAGGAATTAAGGAAGGAAAAGTGGGTTGCTTACAAAAAAGCCTTGGATTTTGTGCATCAATTTTATGCTAGCTATGACCCATTGTCTAGCTTCTTCCCATTGGAAGAAAAAATAAAATTCTTGATTGTTTGTTTTGAAGATGTGATGCAAACACTGAAGGAGAAGAGGGAAGCTGTGATTAAGAGTAACCCTGAAAAGGCTAGAATGATCCTGAGCAAATCAGCTTCCACCAAAGCAATTCCTCCTGGTGATTACACATTGCACAAGAAATCAGGTTATAGTATGCTAGTGCCTACCACAGGGGAGCCCTCCACATCCAAAGGAAAGAGGAAGGTACAAGATGTCATTCACATCCAGGATAGCCCAAAGAAGCAAAGGGTGGGGAAGGAAGTGCAATCAGATACACCTTTGTATTCCCCATCCCAATCCCCTATCCATATAGGGGATGAACAAGCAGCAGCCGAATACCTCTTGCAGTTGGGTAGCTTGGGTGAAATCGCATACACTTATGATGAAGTGGAGGAGGGAATGCCAGAAGAGCCCATTGATGCTGAAATGGACATCACCTCTACTGAACTTAAGGGCCAGGAGTGGGATCCTGAGATAAAAAAGGCAAGTAATGTCTTTTTAGCTGATGACAACTTTGTTACATCATAAGCATTCATGCAGTTCATTTGGAAACAACATATAAATAGATATAATGCTAGATGTGAGACAAGGAAGGTTGAGCAGCCTGATAAAGACCCAGCCTCAGTGGAGGAAGAAATAAAACAAGAGATGATGGAAGAATTCAAAACCATCACTCCTGAATAGGGAAGAGACCTAGTAGCACAAGCTGGAGTGCTCATCTTACCAGAATGGGATATTGCTGATGCTCTGGTGCTAGATGCTGTAAGAAAAGAAACTAAACCCATGGAAGGGGTTACATTCAGTAAGGATAATGCTGCACTGGTTATGTGGTCCCTCAAGAGAAATGAGGACAAGAGAAGTAAAGACACCCCAGGGTCAAGTCACCTTGGTGGATTGATGGTAAAAAGAGTGCAAAGTACAGGGGTAGTAGAGGCTGCTAGCACTGTGCTAGAAACTGCAAAATTCAGTGTTGCAGTGGCTGAAAAGGAAGCCAAAGAAAAGGAGGCCCTCCAAATTAAGTTGGAAATAGTTTTGAAGGCCTACAATAATGCCAAGGAAGAGGTGAGAGGTAAAGATAGCATCATTGCTAGATTACAAAGCCAGTTGATGGGACAGCACCAACAAGGTGAGTCTTCAACATTAATGATTTCTTCCTCACCTGCAGGACCTCCACCTACAAGCCCTATCATCAAGTTTCCACTATCCCCAGCACCTTCCAGCTCCCAAATGATTGAGATTACTCCTCAAGAACTAGAAAGCCTGAAACAGGCTCAGGCCTTGTATGCAGGGAAATATGAGGAGAAAGTAAGGGCCACAATCTCCAGTTTTGTAGAGACAATAAATCCCTCATTGCTCTACAACAATGTGGGAAAGATTATGGAGATATGGAATGAGGTGAGAAGAGATAAGGCAATTTTGCCACCCATTTTTGACAAATGGAGACCTAGGGAGCAAGATTTAGAGTTCATGTGTGTATCCTGTGATGAAGCAAGAGCTAATCCCATTATCAAATCCACTTCTGATGTCGCTAAGGTCTTAATGCAATTGGCAACAGATGTGGATAATGTGGAAAGAAGGGTTAAATTACTTAAGAAGGAATACACTGATCAAGTTTGTGAGTTGCTCCCAGGAATTTTTGCCAATCCGGATCAGTTGAAAGATAAGCAAATATGGCTTAAAGAGATAGAAGTCAAATTGTCAGCAAGGGTAAAGGGAATCATTGATCTTGATGATACCTCTTTCTTTGTTATAACAATACAGGAAATAGAAAAAATTAAATCACACTATAGTTTTCTTAATTCAGAAGTCAACAAACTGAGAAATTCTTGGAAAAGGTTGACTAAAAATAAAGATGATGTGATTAATTTTTCATGGCCGACAGAAGAGACATATAATGAGTGGGAAGTTAAATATTCCACCCATGATCCGGAGCAGTTGGAGAGCGCCCCTGAAAAGATAGAAGAGGTTGCAACCGAACAACCCGTTGTACAAACTGCAGAGGCTGAAAAGAGCGCATAACTGCTTTTACGCAAAAAATTGTAATCTCTTCAATTTTTGAAATAATTGTAACAAACTCTCCTCAAGAAGTCCGAAGCTTTGTGCATCCATGTTGTTATAAATGGATACCAGGACTAGAGGAAAAGATCATCACAAAATTTTGTAAGAAAACACTGCAGAAATTTATCTAAGCTTTTCTAAGTCTAATGGAAAATCAGAATTTATTGTAATACTCTTTGAAATGAATATCAATATACAGGCCATCGGTTTTGAGTAAAAGTTATGTGTTGTCTTCAAGTTTGTTCACAAATTTATTTACTGTGTTTATTCTGAATAATCCAGGGTTGTTTAGTTTGAATGGAATTGCAAAGCAATCTCAGTATAAGTGTTTGTTAGCTTTTCTCTTTAGGAGGGAAATTAAATACGCGGGATCACTCATACCAGTAAATTCTTTGGAAAGAACTTTGAATTTTGAGGAGCATAGCTTAGTCTAGAATGATTGAATTCTTGTATGTGTCAGGCATATATTAGGATTAGTGGAGACCAAGCCGACAGGAAGCATAGAGATATATTGTTTCAGGAGTTTTATTTGAGTTTAGGTGACTTTGTAACCTTGGATAAGGCACTGGTGTTAATCAAGGTTGTTTATTGCATACTTTGTTGATCAAAAATGCTGAAGTTAAGTATAGTTTCTATTCATTATTTTTAGTTGATTTCAAGGTGAATAAATCCACTGGTTTTCTGGACTGGTTTGCTGTGGGTTTATTGTTTAAAAGTGTGAAGTCAATTCACAAAGGTATACCCACTTGGGCTCTAAGGAAGCCCGAAGTGTAGAAGGTCTAATCAAACCTTGTCATATGTTGTCTCTGGAATTTCCTTACTTTTGATGTTTTCTCTGCACCCAGTTTAGACCATATTATCCTAAGGACATTGAAGGGAATCAAATTTTGATGACAACAGGTCCTAGAGAGAAACCTAACCAACTGGTAATGGTCTTTTAGGAACACATGATGGGGACGGTTTTAGACAATGAGAAACCCATAAGAACACAACTTAAGTCATGGTTAACCAAGACAGGAGGTCACTAATGAAATAAAATATGCCTGCCAAAAAGACATTTGAATTTTCACTGGTACATAATGTATACGGTGAAAATGGATACAACAATATTGAAAGAGTAAATAGATTCAACCATAAAACCCTAGCCTAACAACAACAAAGATCCACTATAACATATGAAGATTACCTAAGACAATGCAAATCAAATGAAATCACAAAGATTATACCATCACATGTACAATAGGGTTTGGATCTTCATTCTTCCTATCTCCATTGATCTTGTTTAATATATTTGCTCTCAAATTTTATGTGCACAAGAGCTCAACAAAGAACAAAAATGTGGTTGCAAGTAGGATCACATATGCAAGTGCAAAGGCATAGTGTAGTTGAATGCGTGAAGGTTTGATAATGAAGGAAGCATCTCCTTATATAGAAGACACTATAAGAAATGGAGGGATAAGATTGAGAGGTGTAAAAGATAAATGGTCGGCTAAGATTAGAGGGTAGGTAGAGGAAATAATAAAATAATGAAAGGGTAGGTAGTGTAAGAATTAAGAGATGAATGACATGTGTCATAGGTGAAAAAGGCTAATGAATTAATTAAATAAATAAAGATTCATTTAATTAATAGAGGAAGTGGGATCAATTAAATAAATAAAATATTTATTTAATTTAGAAAAAGGATAATTTAAATAAATAAAGGTATTTATTTAAATAAGAAAAAAGGCTAGAAGAGGATAAATGAATGAATTAAATAAATAAAGATTTATTAAATTAATAGAAGAATTAGGCTAAATAATTAAATAAATAAAGATATTTATTTAATTAGACATGACAATTTTAGGTGTCTACATTTTGCCCCTCTTTGAGACAATGCAACTTGTCGCATTGTTTCAAAGAAGATAATATGAACTGATACAAAGTTGCCCCAAGATGGGAATGATATGCCCCCTCGAGAGATTGGATGAAAAAAGTCTGGAAAGATCGCAGACAATCTCTCGATAGGAGATAAAAGCTAGAATGGACTGATCGGATAAAGTGACAGAGTCACGGGATAAAGAAGACTGACTCGGGAGACGAGGGCTAGGGCTAGGGAAGGGCAGTCTATAAAATAGACCACGAGGGGAATACATCCTCATTGTCATCCACACATCCAAGAGATCAGAGTGTAGAGCGAAAATAGAGCAGCAACAGTCAGCAGCGATGGCATTGGTTCGTAGATTTGATCGCGTTCGCTAATTTCAGAGGCTAGTAGAGGCAGGAGAGCCGGTGAGTACCATAAAACCTCCTTGTACTTTGTCACATTAATTGTTGTCATTAATGAATTCTAGCTAGTGCAATAAATGCGCTTTAGGTAGGTCTAGAAAAATGTCAAAAACGTGTAGGCGCGTCTGTGTTGGCTAGGCGCATCTGCGTTGGTGCCAGGCGCGTCTATGTGGGAAAATGCGTTTGTGCCAGATGTGATCACGTCTGTGTTGTGCAGGCACATTTGTGAAATGTGGGCACGTCTATGCAGGCCATGCGCGTCTGTGCAGAGCATAGGCACGTCTGTGTAGGCCAAGCACGTCTGTGCAGAGCAGGCACATTTATGCAGTATGTAAGCGCGATTATGTCATCAAGGTACGTTTGTGTCTTCAAGGTCAAATCGACAGTTCTGTGATGAACATCTGTTGTCGATTGGATAAGCTGCTAAGAGGATACACTCAAGAAGGTCCTCTAGGGAAGACTAGGATAGCAGATAGGGCTAGGATTGACAATTCTATGATAGAACATACGTTGCCAATTAGGAAACTACTCAAGAGGATACACTCAAGTATAGCCCTAGGATAGGATAGATCGAGACACTTTGTGATGAATGGTGAGTACCAAGACATAGTACTTTGTGATGAACAGGGAGTACCAATAGGAGCAACACTTTGTGATGAACAGGGAGTGCAAATATGAGGAGTACTTTGTGATGAACAGGGAGTGCAAATATGAGCAACACTTTGTGATGAACAAGGAGTACCACTAGGATAAATAGCAACACTTTGTGATGAACAGTGAGTGTCACTTTGACTGACATGATTGATTTGCTTGACTGCAGGAGTATTTGTCTATGCTGGAGTCATAGGAGAGATTCCCATCGACTTAGAGGTTACGACCAAAGCTGACATTTGAGGACAGAGCAGCTATTGAGGTTATGGGTTTGCGATTTATTATGTATGTGCCTGAGTTTTGAGCAAACATGGGTTTGCTGACTGTGCTAGCTAAGAGGTGGCATTCTAAGACATGCACATTCAATTTTCCTATGGGTGAGATGACAGTCACCTTAGAGGATGTATATAGGATTCTGAGGATACCGATCGATAGGGAGCTGATACCCTACAATCGAGATGGAGACAGGGAGGCCCTGAGATGAGTGTTACAAGATCCGAGACTGGAGATAAGGGCGGGACATGTGGCATGAGACACCATGGCAGCAACAGGATTGGCGCTACCAGCAATGCTAGGAGGAGTGATCAGTGGGTTCTTGTGTCCTGACAGGGCGACACGAGGGTTGGCTGTAGGCTGGGGGAGCACCTTGGAGACACTGGTGACACAACATACCAGATATGTTTGGGGACTGTGCGTGCTGGCACACTTATATTATGAGCTGCATCAGTTTGTTTATCATGGATCTGTAGGATTGGGCTGTGGAGTTACATTGTTGCAGGTGTGGGCATATGAGCATCTGCCAGTGACACGACCGATACATTTCAGAGGCCGGGGTCATGGACACAGTTTTGTTCATCTATATGATATGATTACATCATAGCCATGGATTGGCAGGTTGGAGCACTAACGTCGAGTGATCGATGAGATTGACACTGTGATATGGAGGCCATACCGAGAGTGCGAGCAGTGGGAGGATGATGCAACAGAGCCACCCTATACCTTCAGGAGTAGTTATCTGATTGGGCAGATGCCCTATGTACTAGAGAGGCAGTTAGTAGACAAGGTATGCAAGCAGTTTGGCAGGATTCAGCGGATGCCACGGGGTTCTGGTATGTATGCATGTACAGTGCGAGACCAGACACACTTTGGGCCACTGTTGTCGTATGATCAGGTTGTAATGCAGCTGGTAGAGATGACTCCCTTGCCATGGGATATGTGGCTGGAGATTGAGGATGAAGGTATGGATGCAGAGTACACTGCATATTGGGCAGAGCATCCATTTCCATGCTTGATAGATCAAGGAGAGCTGATAGATGGGGATGGCAAAGGGGATGAGGATGATGATGGAGATGGTGGAGGTAGAGGCCGATAGAGGAGGTGGGGTGCAGTTGGAGAGAGGAGAGTGGCTCCACGAAGAGAGGGTGGAGAGGAGATACAGGCTCGGGTAGTGAGGGGTCACGGTGGGTTGCCATTACAGGTGCCAGCAGCATAGGGTCCTAGACAGGTGCAGGGGCAGGGACAGGGGTAGGGACAGGGGTAGGTACAGCCACAGGTATAGGCACAGGCACAGGCACCACTATAGGGGCAGCCACAGGGAGAGCCACAGGCACAGGGGGTCGAGGAGGAGGAGGAGGAGCTATTAGAGCTGAGGGAGATCTGCCAAGGATAGGCAGATGAGATCCAGGAGCTGGAGAGGGAGAGGGATCGACTCAGGAGGCAGCTCAGGGACACTGAGAGGGAGAGAGATCATACCATTCAGTGCTATACTGAGGGTGAGATAGCACTGAGGGCTGGGAGGCAGGCGACAAAGGACACAGGGGCTGGATACGCCTATGTTCTGCGGGCAGGGGAGGAGATAGGTTATTGGCGAGACCTATACTACGAGGCAGTGCCACTAGAGCAGTGGGCTAGGAGCTTCCGCAGACCATCGCAGACAGCGACGACTATTGGAGGGAGTCAGAGGAGACAGGCATCCAGCGGTGTGGTTATGGGTCCTCCACCACCACCAGATAGAGGGGGCAGGAGAGATGATCCTGGGGTGGGTCCTTCTAGGGCTCAGACTCCGTTGAGGCTAGGCGGCTCCAAGGGAGGGAGTTTATCATAGCCTAAGAGGGCTCTCTATGTATCAGTGTTTTGTACCATTTTGTATTATGATGTAGACACATGCAGGTGATTGTAGCTATATGATTTTGACATCACTGTATCATGACACTTATGATTTTTGAGATATATATATATATGAGATAATTCATCTTGGCGGCAACTATATGCATGTGTACCTATGTGATGCTTTTATATGACTCATGATGTATGTTGCTATGTGGTGCTTATGATATGGATGCAAATATGTACATGTTGAAATGCAGTATTTTTGTTCTTTTATGTTTTAATATGTTATGCAAATGTGCATGTATGACATGCAAATGTGCATGTATGACATGCAAATGAATATGATAATGCAAATATAAAATGTGTTAACATGTGTTGTGTGCAGGATGTGATGTAATTGTTATATCTATATGTATGTATGAAATGAGATATGCTAACATGTGATGATGCAGGTGCAAAATACATGAAATGCAGATATTTTTGGTGTGTCATTATACTTAGTCATGTGATAGCAGGTTACACGGACTCAAGAAGGATGATGAAAGTCAATCAAGAAAGGGGGATGGAAGACAAAAGATATGAAAGTGAAAGAGCTTCTTGTGCGTTATCATCATTGAGCTTTATTATGGCAAAATAGGTTATGACAATCTAGTCATATGTTTGACCCAGAAAGTCATTGTACCCGTTTGCATGGAGATAAGATAGTCGCAAACAAAGAATGCCCCAGTTCACACTAGACTCATAGTGTCCTCATATCCTTGGACAAGTCATAGCATTACTAAGAGACAATCCACAGACAACAAAGAAAAATAGGTGATGATACCCCATCATCACCTTTCTAGTCAAAGACATCCTGGAGATAGAATCTCTAGTCAGAGACATCCTGGAAAAGCTAAAAGACATGTCACCAAAAAAGATAAAATCAAAAAATAAAACAAAGACTCAACACCAACATCCACTGTAGTCCTCAAGTTTAGTGTCTCTTGTCACTTGTATAAGTCTTATTTGATTGTGGTGACAATGTTTACTTTCACAAAAAGGATAGATAGCACTGAACCATATGTTGTCTGAGTCTGTTGAAAGATTTGATTTGTTGAAGCCCATTGTTACTGCTATGTCTCGTCTGAAACTGACTGAATCCATGAAACTGATACTTTATTATGGAGAAGACAAAATTTTATGGTGGATTGGCGATGCAAATGCTGCTTTATTGTGGATTGTGCACGGATAGACTAAAGAAAACTAGAAGAAACTGTACTCCTTGAAACATGTGATGCTCTCAGCTCCACACCCATTACTAGACATAGGATTTGTCTTAGCCATAGATAGGAGCTGATTTATTATGGATGGAAAGAGGGGAAAAGGGAGGTTTATTATGAATGGCTAACCAATCTTAGGTAGATCAATAACAAGCTATGATGGGAATGTGTAAGTTTTATTATGAATGAATAGGTTGTGAGTGTGTGCAAAGTGAAGTGACGAAAAAGAATCTTGAAGGAGGGAGGAGAAATGTCTCTACATATGGCGTCAGTGACCCGGTTTCAACCATGGTACTTGCCCAGGGAACCTCCAAAGTGGTTTTCACCATTGGACAAATTTATTTCTCTTTACTTTTTTTGATTTTTCAATTTTTTATGTTTTATGATTTTTTTGTCTTTTTCAATCGGGGTACTCTGAAGAGCTATGTATAAAACCTACAAAGGTGCATGTTGTTGATAGGATCCTTTAAAGGTTCACCCTCTGTAGTTGAGAGTTGATATGCACTAGATCCATATGCTACTGTGATGATGTAAGTGATAACTTAATGATGAACCACTAGTACCAAGCCGGTACTGAGAGGGGGGGTGAATCAGTACAAACACAAATACAGTCCAAAATAGGTTTGACAACAAATACTCCAAATGACTGGCAAACAGGAATACCTGTTCAACACAGACTGCAACATGTAAAGCCAAGAGTGTCCAAAACAAGCATTAACTAGTTGAACCCTTAGCTTTTCATTTAACTCAAAACAACACTACTATTTCACCCTCATGCATGAATAGGTAAACTATCCTCTGATCATCACAATAGTTAGTTCAGTATTCTTTATAGACAAACATAAAACATAGAACCATCATACGCTCAACAGGTAATAACAAAGCATCACACATGACACACATATTTTTTTACGTGGAAACCCAACTGGGAAAAACCATGGTGGCGATGAATACCCACAAGCTACTTTTGAATTCTTTTGAAGTCAGCTCAGTTAGGAGCCTTGTCCAGTTAAAGACATTACAATAGGTTCTGCTAGGAACCGATCCTGTTAGGGATCACCTAGTTAAGGGATAGCTATAATACCTGGTTAAAGGTTAAACCCGGTTAGGGTTACCTTGTTAGAGAATTTCTAGAACTCAATAGCTAAAGGATCTCCCGAGCTCTATAGCTTCTCAGAATTCATTAACCTCGAGTTACCTGATTAAGGGATTTGAATCAAGCCTTTTAAGACCACCCTGTTAGGGGATTTTGCATCAAGCCAGTTAAGGCTACCCTGTTAGGGGATTTCACAACTGTTGAAGTGGTTAGAGATCAACAAGAACTACAATGATCTGATAATAGTACTCAATGCTAATGCAGATCCGTTTTGGCTCCTCTTCTCCTTCTGCGCATTTACTTTGCAGGTATCTTTTTTCTCCTTTGGTCTGGCAAGAATCATGTATCTCTTCCCTTGGATACACACTTACAACTTTTGCCAACAACCTTAGAAAGAAACTCAACATCGACCTTATAGGAAATAGATAGGTCGATAGCAAAAACCCTAAACCCTAAACTTGTTAGGTTAAGAAATTCAAGCGGTTCAATCCTGACCGTTGAATCATACTGCTTTAAATGCAACAATCTTGAATCAATCTCAAGGTATTCTCCATCGTCCATTTTCCACCGATTTCATAGCAGCTGATAACCCATCACGCGTTATCACCGTTTGACAGACTTCGCACATTCCCAAGGTAGATAGGAATAGTCTTCTTCATGCAAGATCCTTCACGTGCATAGAGCTTACATGGCAACACGATCTGTCCTCCATTATACTGCTAACTCATCACACAAAGATCACCGATTGAGTCACATAGGCTTGAGGTGCTCCAACCGAAAATCTTGAATTGTGAACTACCTACCAACTAGTAGTAACACAATGCTTCCATGTGTCGGTTTCCCGTAACTGCATGCCAGTTCATCTTGAACAAATATGTCGCTTCACTTTGGCATATAAACTGATTTATACATATGTCGATTCCTCTCTCTTTTCACCTATCACATGTGCCGGTTCACACCATGTCTCATATTGACATCAATGACAACATACAATATCATTATGTCTTCATGCCGGTTCACATAATGCCAACAATCTCCCCCTTTGGCATTGATGGCAATATACAAAGATATCTTCTCCGCTTCACATCTTCTCCGCCATTTGTTGTAGATATCTTTTCGCTTCAAGCTTTCTCCTCCTTTGACAACAATGCCAAAGTGGAGGTATAAGCATCTTTGTTCCATCATGCTGCTCCCCCTGAGGAGTAGCATCCTTCAACACATCAATCAACCAAAAATTTATCTTTCCAATATCGGACTGATGTGGAACAATTACTTTTAGTTCACCTTCTGAAGGGGCAGAACCCCCAATTCACCTCTTAAATGCACAAATGTAGTCTTTGGGAGAGGCTTGGTGAATATGTCTGCTAACTGCTCCTTACTGGACATATGCTCCAGTGCAATCTCTTTATTCTGAACCTTTTCCCTCAAGAAATGATACTTAAGCTCAAAATGCTTGGTTCTAGAATGTAAAATCAGATTCTTTGATATATTGATAGCACTTGTGTTATCACAGAATATACTTATCGATTCAGATACAGGGATTTTGAAGCCTTCCAGTACATGCTTCATCCAAATTGTCTGAGTGCAGTTCATGAAAGCTGCAACATACTCCGCTTCTGCTGTAGACTGAGAGATACAACTCTATTTTTTACTCATCCATGAGACTAGTCTACCATCACGAAAGAATGCACCACTGGTTGTGCTCTTTTGGTCATCCACATTACCTGCTTAATCAGCATCTGTGAACACTTTCAGATTGAAATCATTGTTGTATGGGTACCACAATCCATAGTCAATTGTTCCCTTCAGATACCTAAGAATCTGTTTGACTACAATCAAGTGGGATTCTCTGGGACTCTTCTGGAACCTTGCAGTAATGCCAACTGCATGTGCAATATCCGGTCTGCTATGCACTACATAATGCAACTTACCAATCATTGATTGGTATTCCTTCTCATCAACTAGTGCGGAATCATCCTCTTTTGTCAATTTGCAACCGATCACCATCAGTGTACCAACCGGTTTGCTATCTTCCATGTCAAAGGTCTTCAGTACCTCTTTGACATATTTGGACTGAGTGATAAAGATTCCATCTTCCATCTGCCGGATCTACAATCCAATGAAGAACTTAATCTCCCCTATGAGTGACATCTCAAACTCTTTCTTCATCTCATCAGCAAACTCATGACTCATCTTGTCATCTCCTCCAAAGATAATGTCATCAACAAAAACCTCACAGATCAGGATCTAATCTCCTTCAGATTTCAAGTAGATATTGCTATCTTCACTTGTTCTCTCAAATCCAATCTTCACAAGATGGGAATGTAGGCGCTCATACCATGCCCTAGGTGCTTGCTTTAGACCATATAATGCTTTATGTAGCCTGCACACCATATCACTATCTTCAGATAGGGAAAACCCATCTGGTTGCTCTATATATACCTCCTCTTCAAGTACACCATTTAGAAATGCAGATTTTATATCCATTTGATATACTTTGAACCTTTTAAAAGCTGCATATGCAAGAAGCATACGAACTCCTTCCAATCTAGCTATAGGAGAAAAGGTTTCTCCATAGTCTTCTCCTTCTTCTTGAGCATATCCTTTGCATACCAATCTGGCTTTATTCCTAATCACTGTGCCATCCTCATTCAACTTGTTTCTGAACACCCATTTGGTGCCAATGACATTTTTATGCTCAGGTCTGGGTACCAAGGACCATGTACCATTTTTCTCTATCTGATCAAGTTCCTCTTCCATTGCCTTGATCCAGTCTTCATCTTTATGAGCCTCTTTGAATGATTTAGGATCAAATTTTGAGATCATACATGAGTTTTCTCTGATCTTTCTTCTTGTAAGGATTCCTGCATCCTTATCACCTATGATCTACTTAGGATCATGATTCAACTTGACATACCAAGGAATGGTCTTAACTGGTTCTTCTTGCTTTTCTTCTTCATCCTCATCTTCATCAGTATCAGCATTCACTGGTTTAGGGACACTGTTACTAGTACTTGGTTGGCTAACAACCGGTTCCCAGAAGGTTGCAACCGGTTCATTTACAGCTTGCTCACTGTCGGTTTCCTCAGTTTTCTTAGAGGATTCATCAACTCTTACATTGATACTTTCCATAATTCTCTGAGTCCTATTGTTGTAGCACTTGAAAGCTTTAGTCTTGGTGGAATATCCTAGAAATATTCCTTCATCACATTTAGCTTCAAATTTGCCCTGATGTTCACTCCTCTTGATGTAACATTTGCTACCAAATACCTTAAAGTAGCTAACTACAAGTGTCTTACCGGTCCAAAATTCATAAGGAGTTTTGTCCTTACCTTTTTTGATGAGTACCTGGTTCATAGTGTAGACTGCAGTGCTCACCGCTTCTCTCCAAAAGGTGTGAGCTACCTTTCCTTGAATCAACATGGTTCTAGCTGCTTCAACTACAGTTCGGTTTTTCATCTCTGCTAGGCCATTCTGTTGTGGAGTCCGGGGGGCAGACAACTATCTCTTGATGCCAAATTCTTCACAATACTTGTTGAATTCACCGGAAGTGAATTCCCCTCCTTGATCAGTTCTAAGACACTTGATCCTTTTACCGCTTTCCTTCTCCACTAATGCTCTGAAAGCTTTGAATTTCCCAAAGGCTTCAGACTTGTCTTTTAAGAATGTGACCCACATCATTCTTGAGCAATCATCAGTGAGGATCATGAAGTACCTATCACCCTGCACACTCCTAGTTTTCATAGGACCACACAAATCAGTATGTACAAGATCAAGCAAGTTAACAGCAGTGAAAGATTTACCTTTAAAAGTTGAGGAAGACATTTTACCCAATTGACACTCTCTACACAAGGTATTATCCGGTTTGTTTAGCACCGGCAATCCTCTAACTGCCTTGATCTTACTAGCCTTTACAATGTTATCAAAGTTTACATGACAGAGTCTCCTATGCCATATCCAACTATCATCAAGCTTAGCCATAAGATAGGTACTTACATTTGCATTCAACTGAAATAGGTTACCTTTGGTCTACATTCCAGTGGCTACCAATTTACCATCTTTTCCTTTGATTTTGCAAACTCCATTCTTGAATTGCAAAGTGAGGCCACTATCATTTAGCTAAGCAACACTTAGAAGGTTGTGTCTAAGACCATCAACCCAGTTCACATTGTCAGCACTGCTCTTTCAATTCAGAGAGATGGACCCTCTGCCTTTGACCATGCATGGTGCATCATTGCCAAAGTGAACCACACCACCATCATACTCCTCCAAGGATAGAAACTTGCTCCGGTCACTAGTAATATGGTGAGAACAGCCACTATCAATGATCCACTCATTTGAATTATCAAACCGGGAGACAAGAGCCTTATTGTCTACCACATCTTCCTTTACAAAAACAAACACAATGTCTTCATTCCCTTCATCTTCAGATTCCTCATCTGTGACACTTTCATCAATTGCCACAAAATAGTTTCTTCAGTTTCCTCCTTTGAATTTCTTGAACCTTTCCAATTTATCCTTGTTGTCGCTATTAGGACAGTTCATAGCAATATGTCCTATCCGATTACAGGAAAAACATTTCAAAGGTATCTTACCTTTGTATTTACCAGTTCCTTTTGAAAATTTCCTGGCAAGAAGAGCTTCAAATTCCATCAGAAACTCTTCATCATTCATTTCTTTGCTCTGATTAAGTTCCTCACTAGTGCTAGCCTCTTTTCCTTTTTTGGATAGTATAGCAGAGGCTTTAAATGTCGATTCTATCTTTTGAATACTTGCCATCAAAACTATTCAGCTTATAGGCTGTCAACTTGGCTATGATGGAGTCCAAGGACACCTTAGACTTGTCTATTGATCTCAGCTCCTAAATAGCAGCGACCCTTATTGCATAGACTGGCAACAGGGATCTCAGGACCTTACTTACCATAGTGGAATCTTCTATTTTGCCACCCGCACTCTTGATTTCTCCAACAACTATTTTGATTATTATTCCATACTACTGAATGGTCTCTCCTTCAATCATCCGCATGTCTTCAAACTTCGCTCTCAGGCTTTCTTCCTTAGCCTGTTTTACATGCTCATTACCACCATAGATATTTTCAAGAGCATCCCATACCTCTTTTGGATTTGCCTTGTCCTGAACATCAATAAACTCAATGTCAGATAGACTACTGATGAGGGCTTCCATGACTTGCCCATTTTCTTGTATCTCTCTCTTTTGATCATCGGTGAGAGTACCAGTAGGAACAACATATACATTTTCAACATAACTCCAGTGTTGAACACCCATGCTTTTGATGAATATCTTCATCCTATCTTTCCATATACCAAAGTTTTCCCTGTTAAACTTTGGACCTTCCCTCTTCATCATTTGATTAGGATCTTTTCCTCAAGCGGTTAAACTTACAACACAGAGGACCTGGACTGCTCTGATACCAATTGATAACTTAATGATGAACCACTAGTACCAAACTGGTACTGAGAGGGGGGGATGAATTAGTACAAACACAAATATAGTCCAAAACCGGTTTGACAACAAATACTCCAAACGACTGGCAAACAGGAATACCTGTTCAACACAGACTGCAACATGTAAAGCCAAGAGTGTCTAAAACAAGCATTGACTGGTTGAACCCTTAGCTTTTCATTTAAATTGAAACAACACTACTATTTCACCCTCATGCATGAACAGGTAAACTATCCTCTGATCGTCACAATAGTTAGTTTAGTATGCTTTATAGACAGACATAAAACACATAACCATCATATGCTCAACAGGTAATAACAAAGCATCACAAGATAAAAGCATCACACATGACACACATATTTTTTCACATGGAAACCCAACTGGGAAAAACCACAGTGGGGATGAATACCCACAAGCTGCTTTTGAACTCTTTTGAAGTCCGCTCTGTTAGGAGCCTTGTCTGGTTAAAGACATTACAATAGGTTTTGCTAGGAACCGATCCTGTTAGGGATCACTCGGTTAAGGGATAGCTATAATACCTGGTTAAGGGTTAAACTTGGTTAGGGTTACCTTGTTAGAGGATTTCTAGAACTCAATAGCTAAAGGATCTCCCAAGCTCTATAGCTTCTTAGAACTCATTAACCTCGAGTTACCCGGTTAAGGGGTTTGAATCAAGCCTGTTAAGACCACCTTGTTAGGGGATTTTGCATCAAGCCAGTTAAGGCTACCTTGTTAGGGGATTTCACAACTATTGAAGTGGTTAGAGATCAACAGGAATTACAATGATCTGATAACAACACTCAATGCTAATGCAAATCCATTTTGGCTCCTCTTCTCCTTCTGCGCATTTACTTTGCAGGTATCTCTTTTCTCCTTTGGTCTGGCAAGAATCATGTATCTCTTCCCTTGGATACACACTCATAACTTTTGCCAACAACCTTAGAAAGAAACTCAACATCGACCTTATAGGAAACAGACAGGTCGATAGCAAAAACCCTAAACCCTAAACCTGTTAGGTTAAGCAATTCAAGTGGTTCAATCCTGACCGTTGAATCATACTGCTTTAAATGCAACAATCTTGAATCGATCTCAAGGCATTCTCCATCATCCATTTTCCACCGATTTCATAGCGGCTGATAACCCATCACGCATTATCACCGTTTGACAGACTTCGTACATTCCCAAGGTAGATAGGAATAGTCTTCTTCATGCAAGATCCTTCACGCGCACAGAGCTGACGTGGCAACATGATCTATCCTCCATTATACTGCTAACTCATCACACAAATATCACCGATTGAGTCACATAGGCTTGAGGTGCTCCAACCGGAAATCCTGAAGTGTGAACTACCTACCAACCAGTAGTAACATAATGCTTCCATGTGCCGGTTCTCGTAACTGCATGCCGGTTCATCTTGAACAAATATGCCTCTTCACTTTGGCATATAAACCGATTCATACATATGCCGGTTCCTCTCTCTTTTCACCTATCACATGTGTCGGTTCACACCATGTCTCATATTGACATCGATGCCAACATACAATATCATTATGTCTTCATGCCGGTTCACATAATGCCAACAGTAAGGACCAAGCCAGTTTGGTTCAAACTTGCCCTTCTTCTCTCTGTCTTGCTGATTTTTAGGATTTTCTCTGAGAACCAAATCACCTGCCTCAAATGTGTGAGGCTTTACCTTATGATTGTAGCTACGACTCATTCGTTGTTGATAAGCCTTAAGATGATTGAAAGCAGTTTGTCTTCATTCATCCAATAGTTCAAGTTCTTGTAAGCGAGAGACCCTGTAGTCTTCATCATTGATAATGTTTTGCAAAGAGACTCGTAAAGATGGTAACTCAACCTCAATAGGCAAGATAGCTTCATCGCCGTAGACAAATAAATAGGGTGTAGCTCCTGTAGGTGTGCAGATGCTTGTGCGGTAGGCCCAAAGTGCAGGATTAAGTTGGATATGCCAATTACGGCCAGCGTCATCGACTGTCTTTTTTAAGATTTTGAGGATTGTTTTATTAGACGCCTCAGCTTGATCATTACCTTGGGGGTAATAATATGTGGAGAAATGATGGGAAGTATGGAAGTGTTCACAGAGTTCACGAACATCTTGATTTTTGAAGGGATGCCCGTTATCGGTGATAATGGAAACAGGAATACCATACTGACAAATGATATAGTTGAGAATGAATGTAGCAATTTGTTTTCCAGTGACTTGTGTGAGAGGCATGGCTTCGATCCATTTTTTAAAATACTCTATGGAAGTGATGATGAATTTATGACCATTGGAAGATGGAGGGTGAATCTTGCCTATGAGATCAAGTCCCCACTGACAAAAGGGCCAAGGAGTTGTAATTGGTTGAAGTTCCTGTGCTAGTGCATGAATGAAGTCTCCATGAAGTTGACACTGCTTCCATTTCTTAACAAACTGATATGAGTCTTTTTCCATATTGGGCCAGTAATATCCAGTTCTGATGAGTTTCTTGGCTAAGGTAGGACCACTAGAATGTGGACCACATATCCCTTCATGTACTTCACGTAACGCAATCTGAGCTTCGTCTCTTTCTAAACATCTAAGAAGAGTGCCATCTAGACCTCGACGGTATAGGATATCAACTAAAATGATGTATCGAGAAGATTGGTAAATGAAAGTGTGACGTTGGTTATTGGATAGGTCAGGAGGAAGGGTATTGTCACGAAGGTATGTGAAAATGGAACCATATAACTGGGACTCAGGACCAACAACACATATCATCTCAGTAGGAGTGATTTCATATGAGGGAACCAAAAGGTTATCCACCAAGAACTCATAGCGGGTCTCATTCGATGGTAGATCGATTAGCAAAGCAATTGTAGCTATGGCATCTACGGCTCAATTCTGCTCTCTTGGTATCTGCTCAAAGTCTAACTTCGTGAAATGTTGTTTCAGGTCATCCATCATTCTTTTGTAAGACATTAATTTCTCATCCTTTGTTTGGTAGTCATCAGTTGCTTGACGAATTACAAGTTGAGAGTCCCCAAAAACATGAAGTTCCTAGATCTTCCACTGAACTACAATTTGTAATCCACTTGTTAATGCCTCATATTCCGCTATGTTATTAGTGCAGGGAAATGATAAGCGATATGATTTTGGTATGGAATCCCCTTGAGGAGTTATGAAGAGGATGCCAGCTCCTACCCCATGCTGTGTGTACGAGCTGTCAAAGTATAGTTGTCAAGGCTTTGCATGTGACACTGTTAAGATGGATTCATCTGGAAACTCTAAAGTTAGGGGAACATCATCTATAATAGGAGCATCTACTAACAGATCTACGATGGCTTGTCCTTTTATTGCTTTTCTGTCCACATACTCAATGTCGAATTCACTTAGGAGCATCACCCATTTGGCTAGTTGCCCAGTAAGCGTTGCTTTATTGAGAAGGTATTTCAATGGATCGATCCTTGCAACCAACTTAGTTTTATGCGTTAGCATGTAATGTCACAATTTCTACAAAGAAAAGACCATAGTGAGACATGCACGCTCAATTGGTGTGTAATTTAGCTCATATCCCACCAATGTGCGACTAATGTGGTGTACTGCCTTTTCTTTACCCTCAGCAACATGTTCTACTAAGAGTGCCCCCAGTGTTGTTGAAGTAGCTGATATGTATAGTAGTAAAGGTTGATCTAGAATTGGTGGCATCAATATTGGTGGATTCAGAAGATAATCTTTAAATGCCCGGAAAGCTTATTGACAATTATCATCCCATTTGAATTTGATGTTTTTATGTAGCAAGTGTTGAAAAGGATTACATTTATCTGCAAGTTGTGCTATGAACCTTCATATGGACTGGAGTCTCCCTTGCAAAGATCGAAGTTGACTGATATTTCTTGGTGGTTGCATCTCTAGGATGGCCTTGACTTTCGCTGGATCGGCTTCGATTCCTTTTTTTGAGACAATGAATTCCAAGAGCTTCCCGGAGGTTACTCCAAAGACACATTTCTTGGGGTTTAATCTTACTTTATACTTTTCCAACCGATCAAAGAAAACTAAAACTATGTCCAAATGTGTATCTTTGTCTATTAATTTACCCAAGAGGTCGTCAACATAATCTTCCACAGTAACGTGCATGAGATCATGAAAGATAGTAGTCATGGCTCTTTGATATGTAGCACCTGCATTTTTTAGCCCAAAGGGCATGACATTCTAGCAGAAGGTTCCCCAAGGACAAGTAAATGTCATTTTGTGCCGATCCTCAAATGCAATTTTTGTTTGATTGTAACCAGAGAATCCATCCATCAAAGATAACATTGCATGATCTGCTGTGAGATCGACAATCAAGTCAATATTTGGTAATGGAAAATCGTCCTTAGGACAAGCTTTGTTGATGTCTCTGAAATCTATACATATTCTGATGCTACGATCTGGTTTATTGATGGGCACTAAGTTGGAGATCCATTCGGGATAATCAATTGGGCGTATTAATCCGACATCCAATAATTTCTCAAGTTCTACTTTGACTAATAATGCCACATGTGGATGCATCTTTCTTAATTTTTTTTTCACTTGTTTTGCCCCTGGTTTAACTGTCAAATGATGCATTACCAAATCCGAATCCAATCTAGGCATATCAGCATATGACCATGCAAAATTGATTTGTCGCTCTATGAAGAATCTTATGAACTTTGATCTTTCTGTCTCTGTCAAAGATTGAGCGAGGAATATGTTGTGTGGAACTTCTTCTGTGCCAATGTTTATTTTGATAGTCTCCTCTACCAACATTGATGACTTTTCATCATATGATGCTGGGAGAATGTCGAACCTTCCATCTTCGGGTGCCTCAGAGAGGTTTTCACCCTCAGATGTGTCCTTTCTTTTTACTTTTTTGGGGTCAAACAGCGCCACAATGTGGTTTTCGCCATAAGACTCTTGATTTGTTTTTATTTTTATATTTTTGCGACTGGAAGGCCCGACGCCCTCACCAAAGTATGCCACCCTGTTGAGTTATATAGTGTATCTTGCTTTATGGTCCCCAGGGGGAAGATCATCTTGTATGCCAAGATAATCAATAAAAGATTCATCATTTTGGAATGTGTCAAACTGTGCAGGTCCTTCATGGTCCCAGTCAATAAGTTGGTGGTGAACAAGGGGAAGGCCTTTGATGTCTTCAAAGTTAGCGGGGTTAAGAGTGAAGATGCAATTATATTTAGATATGTTGAGGTAATCATCGAGGTCATCGTTGGCACTCTCATCATCAGTCTCAATTGTGAATGAATCCAAATTGTCATCACTAGTAGCGCATTCTGGGACAGGTGTTCTCATTCTATCTGATTTCAACCTAGAACCTAGAGGCAAGGACTGTATGGGATCCTTCGGGGTTGTTTCTTGACCAACTTTGAATTTTCTATAAAACTCTTCTTCTGTGGGTTCACCTGGTTCTCTGAATGTCTCAGCAAGCTCATAATCACTAGAGGACTTGTCTGAACCCCATTCCCATTCATTGGAGTCTATGGAATAGTGATTCTCTTGTTGAATTTTGGTAGCTTTGATTCGTAATGCATCTCCTATCTTTTGAGTGTGGACCTTGGAAGTCATGAAGCCAAGTCCCTTCGAGCGCTCCTTCTTGAATGTCAATTCAGGTTGTAAAGTTTCAATGATGCCTTCTTTTCTTAAGCCAAGAGAGCTTTTGCCATCATACCCAAATTTTCGTAGGATCTAGAACCCTTTGCCATATTTTTCACATGGTATGTTGATGTGATCTTGTGTATCATTTTCACGGTCTTTGTAAAGCATTTTGTATAAGTCCTCCTCTTCCATTTCACCCCATTTTTGGAAGATTGTAGGATCCCATTTAAGTGTAATGATAGATACCTGTTTAGTAGGATGTGGTCATCCATATTCTTTTGGTGAATTCATGACTTGTTGTAAGCACATGGTCTGATTCAAAGTGTATTCACCCATGCCCTTGTCCTGGAATTTGCCTTTAAGCTCACCTTGTTTTGATGTCGAAGGTTTTAATGATTCAGGATCAATGTATGCAGAAGACGGAATAGCTTCGTGATTACTTGGAATGAGCGTCTCAGTTTTAGGTCTCAAGTTATTGCAGTATATGAATGGATTAGGATCACCGTTAACTGTTATTTCAACTCTATTATGAGGAAACTTAATGCGTTGGTGATATGTAGATGGAACTGCCCTCATTTCATGAATCCAAGGATGTCCTTGTAAGATATTGTATGTGAGATCCAGGTCTAGGACTTGACAAACCACATCCTTTGTAAATGGCCCAACTCTGAGATGTAAGGTGACTGTGCCCTTGCATGAACGCTCTTCATCATCATATGCCTTGATGGTGATTTTGTTTGTAGAATTCACAACTTTATCAGAATATCCCAATTGTTTAATAGTGCTCAATGTACAAATGTTTAGACTTGCTCCTCCATCTATTAGGACTCGTTTTATTCGATGTTTGTGTATGAAGGATTCAATGTGTATTGGTGCATTATGTGGCTGACTTATAGAGGCGTCATCGGCTTCTATGAATGTAAGGGAGTGTGGAATGGAAAGGTATCCCACCATGGCTTGAAACTGGTCCACATTCATATTAGTAGGAATAGCAGTGTCTCTCAAGATTTTGTCAATAATAGCTTTATGTGCAGGGGATATGCGCAAGAGCTCAAGGATTGAGATAAGCGCGGGTGTCTTCCCAACTGTTCTACAAGGTCATACTCAGGTTTGGTTGATGAGGAAGTAGTGTTTTTAGCTGGAGCACCTTGCAAAGTGAATTTACCTCGACGAGTTGTGACATTACATTCAGAGGTAAGTTCGGAAGAAGATCCAATGCCTTTTAGGACAATCTTGGGTCTTTGAGTAGAATTCTCAGACATCTTGTCCTTGATGATAATGGTAGAAACATAATTGTCCATCGAGATGTGATTGATAGTTGAATCATAGTTATAAGATTCTCTAGTATAGTTGGTTTGGTCATATGTGTCTTTAGATTTTCCCTTGTCATGCTTTGGGAATGGTTCCTTAAACATCTCATGTTCTTGATTGGATGAGTGTCCTTCAATCTCAATGTCACCTCTATCAATGAGATCCTGTATGATGTTCTTCAGTCGATGATAATTTCCTGTATTATGATCCTTGCTCTTGTGAAATTCACAATACTCATCATCATTCCACCAATTTGGTTTGACCTTTGGTTCATATGGAGGAAAATTTGGAATTGTGATTACCTTGTTTGCCACTAGCTTCTTGAAAACTGACTCAAGTGGTTCTCCCAATGGAGTGTACTTCCTTCATGATTTTGAAGTTGTTTGAGTATTGACTTGATTGCTTGTAGAGCTTGATCTTCAAAAAAACAATATTGGGTCGCACTGTATTGGCATCCACAACACCATCATTGACTGTGTTCTTGTTTTTATTCCAAAATCTTGGCTTGTCTTTTCCTTTAAAGTCCTCTTTGTTTTCCTTGAATATCTTGATAATGCCTTGCTCAATTAGGACCTTTTCTGTCGCTAAGCCCTTTTCAATAACGTCCTTGAAAGTGGACAAGCAAGCTTTTCTCAAGTCATAACCAATGTCCTTGTTAACATTTTGGGTGAACATCTCTATCATTTGTTTTTATGGAATTTCACAAGAGTATCTGCTGGCTAGATTCCTCCATCTTTGTAAAAATGATGAAAAAGACTCTCCATCCCTTTGTTTGGTGTTGCACAAAGTAGTGACTGATATGTCTGTCTCTATGTTGTATGAGAAATGTTGGATAAATTCCTCCGCTAAGTCACCCCATGACTTAATACCAGGTGGAAGTTGAGAGAACCATTCCATAGCTTGACCACCTAAGCTTTGTGGGAATAATCTCATCAAATATGTCTCTTCTGCTACTACCTCAATGCAAGCTGTGAAAAACTATCTTATGTGTGCCTTAGGATCCCCTTTTCCTCTATACTTATCAAACTTAGGTGTCACAAAGTATGTAGGAAATGGAGGCATTGGAATGCTCTTGTCAAATGGATAAGGACATATGTCTCTCATTGTGTATGTTGGCTTCAGTGTATTTATGTCCTCCATTTTCTTTTGTAAGTCCTTTATTTGTTGTTCCAAATTGCTCTTAGGTGGAGATCGACTTCTTGGACCATACCCCATGCCTAAACCACTGGGTAGAGGAGGAGCATGTTGCATATATGGATGATATTGATCGTACACATGTTCATATGGAGGAGGTCTATAATGATGATGCGTATACGGACCACTTGGTATAGAGTCGTGTTGAGGAACGCAATATTTGCTTTGTCCATGTATACCATACTCTATAGGAATATCATGAGTTTGTTCTAGTGTGTTGCCCCCAAATTTGACGCGGGGTTTCCTTGTGTCCAAATTTTGAACATGCCTTTGGATATCCAATTGCTTTGGTGGTTGATCCTTAGCTTTGGCATATTTTTATGCATAAGACTTCCATAATGGTTTACGAAGGTGAGTATCATATGCTTGACCATGTGTATGTGGGACCTCTGGTTTTTGAAACAAAGATGATGGTGATTTAGGCACCATATGTGGTCCTCTATTGCCGCCACTATTAGGCCTCCTTTGATCCATGTTGGAGTGAGTTTGTTGCAAAGGTCGAGTTTCCATTATTTGAGACATGTCGAAATCATGAGGAATCTTGGCTCCATTTTGTGTCATCACTTGTAAGAAATATTATCTATCTCTCCTCATTATTTCCTCAACCAATTGATTGAAATGGGGATTCATAATGGTGTCTTCCACTTCTTCTGAATGTACTGAAATGTTGTCCATATTGTCATTGTGTGTATCATTGTTGTTTGTAGTGTCCATATTCTCAACATTTGGAATGTTTCTATAGGCATCCATGTCAGGTAATGTGTTATGATTAGTATTGAAAAATACATCATTGTCATACTCATAGACACTCATGTTTGCAGACTCTTGAGCCTCTTTAGCTTCTCTCTTAGATTTTTGGGAACGGGTTTCAACCATGAACTAGGTATTGACCAAGATGTGTGAAAGTAGATGAAAAATGGAAAGAGTATGGAAGACTAAGAGTTGAATGGAATGTAAATGAATATGAGGTGTACTTGCAATGTCCAAAGTGTAAGACCAAGTATGTATGTAGTAGAATAGGTGTGGCTTCCAAAGAGATGATAGTTTTTCTTGATGAGGTAAGTTGACCTTGACTCTAAGTAAGACCAAATGAGACCCAAAGGTGATAGACCTTGATGAGGGACCACTTAGGAAAATGTTGTTGTATATAAATGTGTTGACAAAGTATGATGAGGACAAGCAAGTGACCTTTTGACTCAAGTTTAGACAAATGTGAATGTAATGTAAGGTGTAAAGCAATGATGGATTTTGTGAAACCCAAAGACAGGTTGAATGCTAGATGAAAAACCCAGAGAGATAACCTAGGAAGCTCAATAAGTCTAAAACTGGTTGTTTTTGTTTACTGAATTTTAAAAGTTTTCAATCCTGAACACAGACATGCCTGTATACTTCACAGATGCGCTCAAATGACACAGACGCTATTCTGTCCGACACAGATGCGTTCTGATATGTTGAAAATGCAATGTTGTTCAAAAGACACAGACACGTTTCTACCCTTCATAGACGTGTTTAGACAACACAGATGCTATTTTGTCCGACACAGACGCGTTTAGACAACACAGATGCTATTTTGTCCGACACAGACGCATTTCTGCAAACTTTGTGCAATTTTTCCAATCTATGAAGTTGATTGTTATGACCAAATCTGAATGTTTGAATGTTTTTCGTGACAAGAGGACACAATGTTGATGAAGACTCAATGTTTGCAAGTGTTTAGACTCAAAATGACTCCAAAAAAGTGTGTTGTTTTATGTAAAATTGTTTTGCATACACTTGAAGACACAAAAGACACGATGTTTTGATGTTTGGTCTTGAACATTTGAATGTTTAAAATAAGTCAAATACAATTCTTATGGCTGGTCATGACAATAGTTGTTCATCCCACATGGAGTTTCCCCCGAGGCTACGCTATTCAGAGCGGATACTTAGATGCTTGACCCCACTGGCTCCACCCTCGGCACTCACTTCTCGGGGCAGCCAAGCATCAGTCCCCACAAAAACTCCCCATGGTGAATTTTGTATCTCTACTAAGAACCGTATGTGTGTGGGCCGCTACCAGAGGTCCGACCTCCTACCCCAACAACTAGAAGGATTTTGGCTTCTAAAACAAAAAGGTGCTAGTAAGGGCATCCGCTCGTGTGGCCATACATGTGGCACTTTTAGCTCTGTAAATACAGAAGGCTCCCAGCTAGTAGGGTTTACGCCCTACAACTGATCAAATATAATTTGATCAAATGGGTTTATGGGGAGACATAGTGTCGGTATGACCTAATCAGCACACGTTATTCATAGTTTTCACCATGAATACAGTTATTTATAGTGGTTTGGAAGAAGATGGTTTTTCTTTTGCTACCACTTGGGTCGTTCTCTCCTTACTAGTAGTCCTAATGACCACACGGGGAGACAAGCCCTCTAGAGATTAAACAAAAAGAGCCTATTGTTCAAGACACAAAAGACAATGGTTCAATTTTAGTGCACCAATTGAAGTGTTTGCTAGTCTATGAAAAAAAGACACACAATAAAGATCAAAAACCATTGCCAAGGTCCTGCAACAAAGATCTATTAATAGTTTGGATTGTTTCAAATGATCACCCCTTCCTGCAAGCACACAAGTTAGGTAAATTTTAAACCCAAAAGATTTTGTGAAAATAGGGGCCTTCGACAAAACGATTTTGCTTTCAAGACAAGCTGCACCAATTTCGTTAGCTAGATCTGAAGATGTTAGCTCAAAATAAACCAAATCTCAAACTTAAATGAGCAAAAACCAAATCAAAGAAACCAAAATTGTAACAACCAAACACAGACGCAGTTATCAAAGACACAGATGCTGTAAGAACATGCAGACACACCTGGATCCGATACAAACGCAACTCCCCACCACAGACGCGGTTTTCAAATGCAAACACGCCTGAAAACCCCACAGACGTGACTAGGGAACACACATGCGATTTTTGGAATCTGCAAAAAATAAAAAGGTAAAATACTATCGAGGATGAAGACGCGATTTCAGATGTCGCAGACGCGGTAGAAAATCAAAAACGCGATCCAAAAGTATGCAGACGTGAAAATCTCAAAATGTTGTTAGAAATGTTAGATCTGCAACTTCAAAACACAAAATCTGCAACACGGATGTTAAATGCAAAAAGGGACAAGAGTCCCATCGGGCGTGCCAAAATGTATACGGTGAAAATGGATACAACAATATTGAAAGACTAAATAGATTCAACCACAAAACCCTAGCCTAACAACAATAAAGATCCACCATAACATATGAAGATTACCTAAGACAATACAAATCAAATGAAATCACAAAGATTATACCATCACATGTCCAATAGGGTTTGGATCTCCATTCTTCCTATCTCCATTGATCTTGCTTGATATATTTGCTCTCAAATTTTATGTGCACAAGAGCTCAACAAAGAATAGAAATGTGGTTGCAAGTAGGATCGCATATGCAAGTGCAAAGGCATAGTGTAGTCGAATGCATGAGGGTTTGATAATGAAGGAAGCATCTCATTATATAGAAGACACTATAAGAAATGGAGGGATAAGATTGAGAGGTGTAAAAGATAAATGGTCGGCTAAGATTAGAGGGTAGGTAGAGGAAATAATAAAATAATGAAAGGATAGGTAGTGTAGGAATTAAGAGATGAATGACATGTGTCATAGGTGGAAAAGGCTAATGAATTAATTAAATGAATAAAGATTCATTTAATTAATAGAAGAAGTGGGATCAATTAAATAAAGAAAATATTTATTTAATTTAGAAAAAGGATAATTTAAATAAACAAAGGTATTTAGTTAAATAAGAAATAAGGCTAGAAGAGGATAAATGAATGAATTAAATAAATAAAGATTTATTTAATTAATAGAAGAATTAGGCTAAAATAATTAAATAAATAAATATATTTATTTAATTAGACATGACAATTTTAGGTGTCTACACATAATTTTGATTTCTTTATTGGCATCAAAATTTCTTGATAAATTATGAGGGTTCTAATACTCTCCATGGGTTAGCAAGTTGTGTTATGCTAGGTAATCTATGAGAAGAAGAGCAAGAGAGGTCGTGGAATCCATAGGCTAGCAAGTTGTGTTATGCTAGGTGACCAACACGAACATGAATACTTATGGGAAAACAAATTATGTTGTGTTGTGTGATTCACATAAAGAGGGAGAGTTGGAAGATTCTAGGAAGTTGTGCTATGCTAGTTCCACTCTCTGAGAAAGGAAGAGTTGAATGGTCTAGCAAGCTGTAATATGCTAGTCAACTCACCCTGCTGCATATGTTGTTGTCTAGTTTTAGGGTTTAAGCATCTTGAATAAGACTTTTGGTTTGGTTTTGAGCATGCAACAATCCATATAAGACATGAAATAAAAAAAAATGTCTGGTTTCGGGCATGAAACATCTTGTATAAGACTTGTTGGTCTAGCTTCAAGAATGATCCCCCTGTATAAGACATATAAAAAGGCTGCATCTAGTTTCAGAAATGAAATATCTCGTATAAGACTTGTTGGTCTGGTTTCCAGAATGAACAAACCATATAGGACATGCAAAATATATTACAAAGAGGGCGATATGCAATGCCCCCCCTTAAGATGCCAACATTAAGTTATGTTGATGTCTTAAGGAAGCTAGAAACAAGGATACACACCTTCGATGACAAGGAGATATCCTTTTAGGCAAAAAAAATCATGAATCCAAGATAAAGAGGCATTACTCTTATAAGCAAGAAACAGATAGTTGTAAAAGAGATATCTTGCAACAAGTGTAAAGGGAATCCGTAGAAGGAGGAGGAGGAAAAGATCTTTTCTCAAAGACATCTACCTCCAAGAGGAGATTTTGAACAAAAACAACATCATTGACCAAAATAAATAAAGGAGAGCAATAATTCGCAACTTCCTCCTATTGCTAGGAAAAGCGATTCTTGATGAAGGATATCACACTTTTGATCCAAAGTGAGGGGTTTGTTTATAATAGGCATGCATTGCCAAGTGAAGAAGAGGTTGTACACAAGGATACAAACCTCTTTCATAAGAGAGAATCCTTAAGAAAACAAGCCACTCCACATAAGGAATAACATCATATAAGAAGCAAGCACCACTCAACAAAGGAAAAGTGGATCCTTAGAAAGGATAGGAAAAAAAATTTCCCCCAAGCATAGGGATAAAGAGAAGAATTACACAACTTCTAAAGAGAGATTATACATAAGAAGACGTATAATTTCAAGAAAAAAGATGTCCTAAGAAAGGAACACATCTGTACTCATATGAAGGAACATTCAATGTGAGAAATGACATCAGGATGTGCAAAATGCAACTCAAAAGAAGAGGTAATATTCGAAGGAGAAAGGATTGAATATATTATATTTTCTCCCCAAGCAAGGAGACAAGGAAGAATTATGGTTTTGTCCAAGTATGATTGAAAATTTAGATGCAATCACCACACATGACCAAGAGCCCCAAACGAAGTTAACTACTAGTGCCATAGGGTGAGGAGCAACATGACAAGCTGAATGGAGTGCTAAGGCACTACCTCTTCACCAAGAAAAAGTGAAAGATCAGTTATAAGAGCTATGCAAGCTCAATCATATTGTTCTTGAATAAATGCTTTAAAATCTTTAAAATTTCCAAAAGAATGAGAATAAAAATGATGAAAAGGACAATACTCATCACCTTCTTGATTCTTATAACTATATTTTATGGGAGGAAAAAACAACAATCTTATCATATTTCAATCTCCAAAATATTCTTGTAGCTAAATTTTCTTGATTATCAAGAGTAGGTCTTATCTCTTGATATGTAGGACAAGGTGTGCTAGAAGGAGAATGATTGTTTTTTATGATTTTTATAGTTCCATTATCAATGAGTTATTTTATTATATTTTGAAAATCGAGACAATCATTTGCATGATGATCATTATTTTGATGATATGAGCAAAAAAGCATTGAGCACCTTTAGATGGATGATATAACTTATGTCTTGCAAAATACTAAAGCTTTTGAACTTTAAGGAGATCATCCATAGGTGAATGATGAGGATTTCCTAGATCTTTTGCACTAACTTGTGAAGGAAGGTTTATAGGGATTTTGATTTCTTGTTCATATTTTCCAAGTCCTTATCCAGTATAAAAAATTTGTGACATTGTATTATAACCACTCCTATAAGAACTTTTCAATTGTGAATAAGAAGGACCATTATCATGAATTTCTTTAAAATTTGTAGTGCAAGGACACATGTATGGAGGGATCAAAGGGATGGTTGGATGAGAAGGGACATCCTTGTAGAGAATTTCTCCTTTTCTATCATCGTTACTCATATCCTCTTTAGTTGGTTGAGAAGGAGGGTCCTTATCATCTAAGGATTCATCTTTTCTTAATGTTATGTGAGGAGATGGATCATGAATAAAATGCATAACATCATCTTCTCTACAAATATATTGATGATTAAGATAAGCTCTAGGAGAATAAGGAAGATCTAAGGAGATTGATAAAACCTAATGAGGGGGGGTGAATTAGTATACCAAAAAATACTGTAAACAAACTTTTAAACAGTTTAGCAGATAACCGGTGCAACAATTTTACTAGTAAATCAGTTAAGATAAGTGCAAAGCAAATAGAAAAAACCATCATAACACAAAATATTTGACGTGGAAACCCAAATGGGAAAAAACCACGGTGAGCAAAAACTCACAAGTAACTATTTGTAGAATAGAAACCAAACCGGTTAAGGTCAAACCGATTAAGGTCATACAATATTCTTCACCAGAACAGATCCTGTTAGGAATCTAGATCTCTGTTAGGAGATAAGTCATGTTAAAGACTACCTTGTTAAAGGATTTCAGATCCACAGTTGTGAACCACGTTGTTAGAGGATTTACAAAGGCTTTGTTGGGCCTACCTGCTTAAGGGTTTCAGACTTGTCGAAGATAGTAGTAATCAACAAGTGAATGATCTAGACAATAGCATAGTATGCTTAGTTAGATCCTTGACAGCTCATTGTTAATGCATTTCAACATTACTTCAGTCTTCAATATCTCCACACTCTATCTCTTCACACAGACCTAATCTACTCTTCAATGATCGCACATAACCTTTTCTATCACACACCTCACCTACATTATCTCATCCATGCAAACCCTAGACATGATGTCCTTATAAAGGAATCTGATTTCATGTCAGTCCAATAGGATTAGACTACAAGTTCCTAGGTTTAGTGCATCTAGACACATTTGGTAACATGACACAAAATCACTACCAAAGTGTCATTGGATGATAACTCATCACACATTACAGTAATATTGGTTGGTAACTCATCACAAAGTAATACCGGTTAACACAATATACCGATTATCGGTTGTCAAAAATGAAGACTGGAAAATGTTAACTACCGCTTTGTTCCTTCATACCGCTTGAGATCCTTGAATCACTTGGGGTCTTCATACCGCTTGATTTCTTTAGTCAATATGTGACCGGTAAACTTCTTCTATAAAATACTGATAGTCTAAAGACTATACATTCAATAATACACAATACCGGTTGGAGCAATTACCAGTTGAGCATAACTCATACATCAAGAAAGTGTGTGTCCATCAATGATAAGTCCATCAATGACAATCAAAACATCATCAAAATGCCAACAATATCCCCCTTTGGCATTGATGGCAACACTTAGGAAAATTTTGATATCTAAGTGTTTTTACAACAATAACAAAATGATGCTACAATCAAAATTACTCCCCCTAAGCATATACACTACTCCTTTTGCAGAAATTACAAGTAAGTGCATGAAATGATAACATTCACCAAAATTTTACTATCACTACTCCCCCTTTGCCAACAATGACAAATTAATTCAAAGTAACCCTTGTTTTCCTTATATATAAAATAAAGTAAATGTTCATGACAATAAGGAATGAAATTTCTCAAAAATAGATTTAAAGTCCTGCAGAAAAGTTTTCATGGCCAATGTCCATGACTCAAGTAATGAGGTAGCAACCTCACTTTCAGTCTTCATCTGGGATACAAGTTCTTCCATTGCATCAATGGTACTCATCTCTTGAGTTACTGTGATAGCTTCCAGATTGAGAAAACATTTATGAAGAATCTGCAGTCTTGGCAATAGGAGCAGTTGAAGCTCCTGCAAATCTTTAGTCCGGTTGCTGATCTCTAAGTCCATTTTAGCAGTCTGATGCTGATAATGATGAACGGTTTTCCCATAGGTAGTGAATAGATCATAGGGCATCTTGAAGTTTCTTATATATGCCTATAACTCCAATTGGAGTTTATCTTTCTGTTTAAGCACATCATCACAAAATAGATGGGGTTGGCAGATTTTACTCACTAGTAATTTACCTTCACCCATAGAAACACTGATATCATTTAGCTGCTTCAGTAGTTGTGTCCTTAGTTCATTCATTTTCTTGACTAAGGAAGCATTGAGTGCCTTTTCATGGTTCTTTGCAGTTGCTTTAGTAGCATCTTCCAAGCATTATACCTAATCCTCCACTGCGGTACAAAGGAGTTTTAGCTTGGATAGAGAGGAATTGGTACTGGGGAGGTTAGTACCAGGAATCAAACTAGTAAGGATGTCAACCGCAGTTTGTATGACATCTTGTTCCTTCTTTCTTCGTAATTCTTCCAGTCTCTCCTGTGCAAGTTTGATGCCTCATAGCAGTTCAAACTCATCTTCTGATTGAAGATCAATAGGACTGGTGGTATCAACCTGTTTGGTTTGATTACTGGTTGCCTTAGGAGTCTCAGCTTGTTTGTTCTTCTTTGCTTCCTTCTCCTATTCTACTTTTTCTTCTCTTCCTCCTTCTTCCTTTCTTCTTTCTTCCTCTTCTCCTCTTCTTTCCTCTTCTCCTCTTCTTTCCTCTTCTCTACCTCTTTTCTCTTATCTTCCTCTTTCTTTTTCTCTTCCTCTTTTCTCTTGTTTCCTTCCTACCTTGCTTTTTCTTCTTGCTCTTTATCCATTTGTTCTTTGTCAGGAGTGACATCCTCAATATCTAATGCATCCACATCAATAGGATCAGTTTGCTCTGGCTCTCTTTCACCTTCATTGTCAAATACTTCATCCGGTTTGCCTAATGATAGGTCAGGTTCTTGTTCAACCTTCTGATTGGCTTTAGATACTTGGTGTATTTTGATAGCAACTTTAACATGTATATGTGTATCCTGTTCCACTTCAGAGGCTTTTCTTTCTAGTAGCCCGAGTCTTCTTCTTCTCATGAAGAAGATGCCTTTGTTCTTATCCATTATTTCAAATAATTCAGAATTTGAAGCATCAGGAAAATTTTCTCCCTAATCTCCTCTTCTCTTTCAATGGCAATGCGCCATTTATTATATAAATAAGTATACAAATATTTTGGTGTAACTGATCTAATCTCATATGGAGATTGATCGTTAACACACAAATATTTAATGACTTCCTGCTCTACCTCCTCTTTCTCACTATCATTAAAATCATCAAAATGTTCTTTTAAATCATCAAGCACTTTCTTCTTAATATTCTTAAGTGTTCTCTGACAATGTGTCATTGGCTTATAAGAGCGAATATCTATATTTACTGGTGTTGAAGTTGCAGGAACATTACCGGTAGACTTCGCCTTCTTGCTTGATTGCCTTGTCTTCTTTGTTTGAATTTCCGGTTCAGTGTCCCCTGACTCCGGTGAGTGGGTTTTGGTTTCCCATTTCCTCTCAAATACCTTTGCTGGAATAACCTCAGGTTTCTTCTTAGTAGGTGACTGCTTGGTCACTTTCGGACTGGCAGAGGTAATCGGTGCAGATACCGATGGCATTGCTTTGTCCTTTTTCTGTTTTGGTTCTTCAACTGGCGTGACCCTCTCCAAGTAGGTACTGGTTCTCTTTTTCTTTGCATCCAGTGGTGAAGCAAGTAGGGTAGAGGCATACTTGATCGATAGGTTATTCACCACTTCATAACCCATAGGTTCAACTGCTTCCTTTCTCGGTTCCATTGCTTCCATTATGCAGTCATCTATCCTTATTGTGAAGCAGATGTCATCTTCATATTCCTTCACAATATCATCAAATATCCTCATTCTCTGGTTCATTTCCGCTTGAATTCATTGAAATACTTGTTTAGAACCTCGGGATATCCAGTTCCCACTACTTGTAGACTTTCCTTAATCTATCTGTAAACCGATAGGTCAGCATACCATTGAAAATCACCTACTCCAGGGAAATAACCTTGAAAGTAGAAGAATAAACCGACCAGAAGTTGGCCAAACCTGAACCTTGGAGAATTGTCCTATTTGATGGACTTTAGATTCAACAGCAATTACTTCTATAGACAGGTACATAGGTCAAATGTAGTGTCTTCCTTGATCATTCTATAAGCGGCATTCACTACAGCAGTAGGGACATAATTCATTCTGATGGCATAAAATATCCAGTAACCAATCACCATGTAGGCATATTTCACCAAATCATCTTTAATGGTGTTGACGGTCATCGCCCCTTGGTCACTCACAGAACTAGTGAGCTTTGTCATTTCAGTTTTGGTGACCTTCCGAAGAGCTGGTACCTCTCCAATGTTGCAGAAATCAGTGACATCATGAATTGCTTTCGGTGTGATGTTATGTGTCCGCTCGAGATACATCTTATCACCATGTACTCTGTTGAGGATGATGCGAATATGTTCTTCTGTGAACTCTTCCACAAAGTACACCGCATTATGTAGTTTCATCTTCTCAAGGATACTATACTCGGGTTTGATCTTCTTATCATCCCCACAAAACAGACTTAGCTGGGAATGAATCACTAGGGATCCTACGTCTTCCAATTTACAATCTATATACCCTGAGATATCTCCGTCAACAATAACTCTGGCGGGTATTTGAGATAGGGCATTGTATTTTTCTTTCTTTTGAAGAAATTTAGCTGAATCTATAGGTGCACTAGAACTAGAGTGTGATGCAAAAGCCATGATAAGAGAGAATTTTGAGAAATACCTTCACAATCCAAAATTTAGGGTTTACCAATGTCACCCACAATACACCACTTCAATTGCTAGATTACCGCTTAGTGTTCTTGACTGATAGATTGAAAAAGATCTCTGGATTTCTCTGCAAGATTTTGAATTCACCTTGAATCGCTAGACGAATCCCTCTTTGTCGTTCTGCTCTTGAAAATTATTCTCTCAAAAATAGATAAGTGATAATGACATCGAAAATCCCTTTTAAACAACTCTTACCGACCATAATAAATGCATCACCGTTAGGGCACAAACCCTAATTTTGCCTTTTACCGCTTCAAGTCTTCTGCCGACTGACAGGTAACATATATCGATTAAGGTCTTCACTGATATAAACCTGGGGTTCGAAATATTTCACCGATATGTTCCCCCTAAGCCTTTCTGAAGCTCAGTTTGTCAGTTCAGAGACTTCCACACTAGGTGCAGAAACCGGTTCATCTTGTGACTCTTATTCTGATTTCTTTTTCCAAGTTTTATTCATATTTTCTTAAATGGTTTCAACGTCAATCTTCCCTTCTAGAGTGATCGGTATATCACCCGATTGATTCTTTCTCAGTCTGCAAGTTCTGGCAGTGTGTCCCAGTTTGTTGCAATGATAGCATACCATTCTAGGTGTTCTCCATGGTTCGTTATTCATACTTCCATTCTTCCTTCTGCATGTTGCAGCAGTGTGACCGCTACCACGACAAATCAAACAAGTTGCTCTCCAGCTAGTTGTTGCTTGATAACTACCTGACCGATGGTCATAGGTATTATATCGGTTGGGATTTTGGTTCATAGAGGGTTCTGGGATAACTCCTTGAGTCCTTGGAGGATATCTCCTAGTGTTGTGCAAAACTGACCTACATTCAAATGCTCTATGCCCAAACTTGTTGCATGCATAACAGTTTCCATTGAATATATTAGATCTAGGCATATTGTTTTGAAATAAGGAAAATTGTTATAAGCCTTTCTTCTACATACATTGGCAGTATGTGCTTTGAGACAATTAAAGCAAACGGGTTTAAATTTTTTCTTACCTTTATCATTGGATGTCGATTGCTTCTTTGATGCTTCGGCTTTTGTTCCAGAGGTCTCACCTTCCTCATATCTAGAGAAACCAAGTCCAGTGGTATTCTTTACTGATTTTGCCAATTCTAGCTTTTTCTCTAGCTTAGCAGTACTCTGATTAAATTTGGCAAGTACCTCCTTTGACTCAGTAAGTTCCTTGGAATTAGCATCATTGGATTCCATCAAGGTTGCATTCTCAGAAATAGCCATGTTTAGTTCATCTTGCATTTCTTCTTTTTCCACTTTACTCTCTTGGAGATGAGCGATAAGGGTACTGATTTCTTGCTTCAACTTGGAGATCTCATGATCTTTGTCTTTTACTAGATCTTCAGCTTTCCTTCTGTTCTCAAGCTCTTGACACATTCTGATAGTCAGTCCTTCCAACTCCCTTCTCAGGTTGGCATTAGATTCATTCAATTTTTCAACTTCTTCAACTAGGGCATCCATGTTAACTTCATTAGAAGAACTATTTTCAGTAAGTTCCATTATTTTTTTAGCATGATCTCTTCTTTTTGCCAAATAGGCTTTATACTTGACTTTGAGTTCATCATAGGCTCTCTCAGTCTAGGTGAGATGATGAGTAAGTTCCCTCACATTGTATTCCCCCGTATCTCCTTCCAAGTGGTTAGACTTATAGAAAGGTTGGCTCTGATACCAATTGATGAATACTAAGAGGGGGGGTGAATTAGTATACCAAAAAATACTGTAAACAAACTTTTAAACAGTTTAGTAGATAACCGGTGCAACAGTTTCACTAATAAACCGGTTAAGATAAGTGCAAACCAAATAGAAAACAAAGCCTTCACCAACGAGAGAACAACCACCATAGCACAAGATATTTGACGTGGAAACCCAAATGAGAAAAAACCACGGTGAGCAGAAACTCACAAGTAACTATCTGCGGAATAGAAGCCAGACCAGTTAAGGTCATACAATGTTCTTCACCAGAACAGATCCTGTTAGGAATCTAGATCTCTGTTAGGAGATAAGTCATGTTAAAGACTACCTTGTTAAAGGACTTCAGATCCACAGTTGGGAACCACCTTGTTAGAGGATTTACAAAGGCTTTGTTGGGACTACCCGGTTAAGGGTTTTAGACTTGTCGAAGATATTCGTAATCAACAAGTGAATGATCTAGATAATAGCATAGTATGCTTAGTTAGATCCTTGACAGCTCATTGTTAATGCATTTCAACATTACTTCAGTCTTCAATATCTCCACACTCTATCTCTTCACACAGACCTAATCTACTCTTCAATGATCGCACATAACCTTTTCTATCACACACCTCACATACATTATCTCATCCATGCAAACCCTAGACATGATGTCCTTATAAAGGAATCTGATTTCATGTCGGTCCAATAGGATTAGACTACAAGTTCCTAGGTTTAGTGCATCTGAACACATTTGGTAACACGACACAAAATCACCGCCAAAGTGTCGGTGGATGATAACTCATCACACATTACAATAATACCGATTGGTAACTCATCACAAAGTAATACCGGTTAATACAATATACCGATTACCGGTTGTCAAAAATGAAGACTGGAAAATGTTAACTACCACTTTGTTCCTTCGTACCACTTGAGATCCTCAAATCGCTTGGGGTCTTCATACCGCTTGAGTTCTTTAGTCAATCTGTGACCGATAAACATCTTCTGCAAACTACCGATAGTCTAAAGACTATACATTCAATAATACACAATACTGGTTGGAGTAATTACCAGCTGAGCATAACTCATACATCAAGAAAGTGTGTGTCCATCAATGACAATCAAAACATCATCAAAATGGAAACAATTAAGATAAGCTCTAGGAGAATAAGAAAGATCTAAGGAGATTTATAAAACCAACATTTTGATCTTTCGCCTCTTCATTGGAGAGATCATTGATAGGAGTATTGGTTCTTTCTTTATTCAAATTAGATAGCCTAGGAGAAGTACAAGTGTTATATTTTTTAATGTTATATGTAGGATTATCATTGTCTACGAAAGATTTTATGTGATCTATACATGTAATGAATGTTCTTAAAAATTTCATCATGAAACAACATATAACATGGATAAAAGCTTTGAGATATGATTTGCAAGTAGGAAATATATTTTAAACCCTAAAGATGCAATATGCAAGAGTTCTATGAATGAAAAGAAGTAATGTAAAGTGCAAGAAACCATTATCCAACAAATTATTTTGATAATTGTAATTTAAAAACAAATCATATATAGTAAATTAGATTATGAAAAATTGAAAAAATGATTAAAAAATTGTGCAACCCACAAGTCAATTTTATAAAAAAAAAGGTAGGGTTTTTATGAAATTAACCACTAAATTTATGTAATTGAATTGCAAATTCCTACAAATAAGATCTAAGACCATAATAAAAAATTAGCATGAAAGGATTCGGGTTCACCAAAATGTAATGGTAGAAAAACTAAGCTTTCATCAATAAGGATAGTAAGACCATTAATCTTTCCTTGGGGACCATTACATTAAAAGAGGGGTCAACCTAATAGATATAGCCACAATCCAAATAAGGAAAGGGCTGAAATTATAATTAGATTCTCTGGTTATTTGTTTGCCCCCTCTTTCTAGTTGAATATTGAATGATAATTATGAAATTAGGATAAAACAATGAATAGTTGAAGTAGATTGTTAAAAATAGACTACTACAGATATTGCACGAAGCCACAAATTGAGATATGGGCAAAATAAGATATTTAGAATCTATTCCCAGAAGTTCGACCTAATTTTTTGAGACAAGGAAGTACAAATTCACCCCGGTCCTCTGAATTTTACTCCATCAAAAGCTAAAATTGTTCATCGTTGTCGACTCTGTCAAAATCCTAGATTACAACTCACAAGCATGTTCCCTGCACATAAAAAGAAAGGAAATAGGGTTATGGATAGGGGTTTGCCTTGGGTAAAACCTTGGTTTAGGAATTAACCTTGGATTAAATAATGTAAATACTGAAGTAAATACTAAGGAGATATGTCTTAGATTTGCAATTGTTGATGATGATGCAAATTTGTTGAATGTAATCACAAATGTTGAATGTAATGGCATTAAAAACAAATTAACACGAAAAACCCCAATCAAACACACATACTTGCATGAAGATTGATGTAAATTTTCTCCATAATTCTTGACGTATGAAATGCAACCTTTGATGTCTAAAAATGTTTGATGATGAATGCTTCACAGATGCATGAATGATAGGTTATGTGATGGATGGAGACCTAGATCTAAAATGAATTCATAATATGTCTTTATATAGGGTTCCCTAAGTAAATTACCAATTAGGCTGACCTCCAACAATCAAGTGTAGCCATGGGGATCAGATTCTATCAGGGAGGGAAATGTCTTACCCCATTTCAAATTGGGGCATGTTTAAGGGGGACCGAGGTGTCTTGGGGTGCCCTAGTCTAGGACTATGACACTCCATGCCCTAGTCCTCAAACAAATAGGACTTTCCAATCAAAAAAGAGGGAAGGGACCTCCAAGATGAGGCCCACTCAGCAGTGTTCATGACATCAGAGTTGGAGAAGGGCACCAAAATAGACCTAAAGAGGGGGATGGAGATAGGACACACTAAAGTAGGAGTATAAACATGGGGTGTGAATTTTACCGATTACAATTTATAACACTACAATAATTAATAGTTATATAGCCTCTATCATTATACTCAACAACATAAGTGATGAATAATGATGAACAATGAATACTCTAAATGGTACTGAGAGGAGGGGGTCAATCAGTACATACAAAAACTTATCCGCAACTTATCAAGTTAAAACAATGCTAACCGGTTGTCTTCATTACTGAATTTAACCATGGCAATACCGGTTAAACATAGTAAGACTTTAGACAACATAAACAGGTAAAATTGAATACTTCAAATACATTCAATACTTGATAACTACTTCACCCATAAACATATGCATGTGTTATATCAGCAACACCATAACCATTAGCTCTGCATGCATAATCACTTAAACAAAGATTACTTAATCATCACATGAAAATGCACAACCCATGACACACAAATTTTTCAAGTGAAAACCCAAATGGAAAAAACCACGGTGGGGATGAATACCCACAAGCTTGTTTTGAACTCTTTTGAAGCTTGCTCTATTAGGAGCCTAGTCTGGTTAAAAACTTTACAATAAGGTGCTGCTAGGAACCAATCCTGTTAAAGATCACCTAGTTAAGGGATGGCTATATACCCTGTTAAAGGTTACCTTGCTAGAGGATTTAAAGAACTCAATGAACTTGAGTCACCTGGTTACAGGATTTACAATAAGCCTGTTAAAGCTACCCGGCAAATGGATTTTCCTTCTATTGAAATGGTTAGAAGACAACAGGTAAAACTCTGATCTGATAATATCACTGTATGCTAAGGCAGATCCTTTTCAGTTCCTCTACTCTGCAATCACACTCTGCAGTTTTCTCTCACTAGTCTAGCAAGTATCTCATACTTCGTATACATACACAAATTTTGCCAACAACTTACAATAACAAACATCATCGACCTTATAGACAACAATTAGGTCGGTAGCATAAACCCTAAACCCTAAGCATTTAGGTTTACAATTATAGGTGGTCCAATCCTGACCATCCAAACACTTTTCATAGAATGAAACAATCTCAAACAGATCACAAGTCATTCTGCATCATCCATTCTTCACCGCATATAGAAATCAGTAACCCATCATGCTTTCTTCTCATAAAGCTAAGAAGAATGTTCATTCCCGGGGTAGACATTTAATGCAATCGATCTTCACATGCAAGATCCTCAAGGAAATCCTTCACGTGCACAAAACTGACGTGGCATATCAATCTTATCCTTATTTCTTAGCTAACTCATCACAAAATATCATTGGTTGCATTGCACAAGCTAGATTGCCAAACCGGAAACCCTAGAGCTGAGACTACCAATCGGTAGTCACACTTAGTGGAACCCTGACACCGGTTCACTACATCTCTTCATACCGGTTCTTCAACTTGATCATCAATAACAACTGCTTCCAATCTTCATACCAGTTGACCTATACTTATTGACATCAATGACAACATACATTATTATCATATCATCATGTGCCAACAATAAGTAGAGTGAGAAGGCCAAATATTGGTAAAGATTTACGAGTTTGATTAGGGGGTGCCACAAAGTAGTTTCCTTTATCATTCATACCATCCACTACTATAGTATTAGAATTAATAAGGTATTGAATTTCATGCTTCAATCTAAAGAACTTACAAGTATCATTCCCAACTTGATGATGGAATTGGCAATAGGCTTTAGGATCAAAAGAACGTGAAAAAGGCTTGGAAGTATCTATGGTAATAATGGGAGGAAGCTTCATCACACTAAAATTAATCAATCTAGGCATGATGCTATGCACTAACTCAAAAAGAGGAGTGAGTTTGTAATGTATATATTATGAAGAGAAGTGAACTACAACATATGTTGTGGCCGCCACTTGCCAATCAATATGATTAGAAGAGTTGTTGGTATTAATCTTCATGAAGTTCTTGTTTTGTTTTCTGAAGTTTTAAAATTTTTAATTTGCATCTTCATTCTGATCAACCAAAGTCAACGATGAAGAAGATTCTATTGACTCACTTGAAGTTGATAATTATGAAGTGTTGTGCACAATTGTGTGAAAGATGCATAATCAAAAAATAAAATTTTATCTCTAATATTTTTTTGCAAATTAATAATAAAAATTATTTGAGCATCACCACTAGGCATAGGATAAGCAATTTATGAATGCAAATGTTTATATCTACCAATTAAATGAGTCACTTTTTCTTTAATACCTTGTTTACAATGCACCAATTTAGTCAAAGTAATTTGTGGACCAATATTATGTTAGCAACAACCAAGAAGGAAAACCGAGAGGAGGGAGGAATCAGTTTTCACCAGATTAGAACAATTTAAGCACAATCTCAGATCTTAACAACAACAAGAAGAATGGAGATAAGAACATTGAATCTACAACATATAACACCAAGATTTTGACATGGAAAACCTGGTTAAGGGAAAAAGCATGGTGGGAACCTACCCACAATAAGATGATACTCTACAGTAGTATGTGTAAATATTACAATGGGGATGCACATGCATTCAGACACACTGCCAAGAGCTCATTGCTCAAAATAAAATGACCTAGAAGGATCCAACCCTTAGGGAAGGCTCACTACCTTACAAAAAGATTCAGACTACAATCTGGATTACATGAACTGCAAAATTAGCATCTCCTTATGCCTAATGACAGTTCTGGTTAAGCATATTTTTCTACCCTACAATAATATCTTCTCAGTTCACCACACTGAAGGATAAATTCTCTTAAGCACCACATACACCTCTCTCTGATAGTGCAGACATAACACTGATACCCAAATTACATGACTATACCACCTATTTATACAAATCATCAACCTTGACTACAAGGTCGACTAAATCCTCAACTCTCAATTATAAAATTACATCTCATGATTAATAAATCAACCACCAGACCAATATGATGATATACAAGACATATCATGGACCTAAACCAAATCTCCAAACACGCATCACCACCGGAAATCTCGCCAAGATCAACCGCAACACGCTACACCATCGAGAATACCGCATAATGCAAAGAATGTCACTGGATCATAAAAATCACCAAGAACATGCACAAGAATTAATGAGGACCACCAAAACAAATAGGACACGATTGGGAAACACCAACAAGTACATTAGAACCATCCACAATAGTTGAACCAACACCACTTATGCAAATCTTCATCAATCAACACACTAACTCACATGAATACTCAACAACAGCAATTCGGACTAGAAAGATAACTTGCGGAGCACAAAATCGTGAACCATCTAAAATGAAAATACACATGAACATACAAAACATTCTCCCAAATCCGCAACCAAAGAAATGATCATACCGAAGCTCACTGGAGCAAATACCAAACTTTGTCAACCACTGTACAAAAAGACTAAACTATAAACCAGATCAAATAATATGATCGAGCAATCTCCCGAATCATTGAAACCAATAAGGAATAAAGTATTCTAGTATCCCAAATAGATAAACCATCCATATCAACTCAATGCAATCACCAGAACACCAAACATATCTTCTGCAACAATGAAATATGTTGACATCAATGACAACAACATATCCAACATATTATTTTACAAATGTTGAACAAATACATTAGTCATTTTTTTAAAAGAATCAATTGAATAAAGAGGCAAGGTGAAAATCCATTATAAATCTTTTTCTCTTAAGGTATAGGTGAACAACTTTGCCATGAGTTTGTGATATTAGAAATCACTACACAAAATTGAAATGCTTACACATGAATTTGGGAGTCACCTTGTCCATTATATTTTTTCAAAGGGGGCTTCAATGGTTTGTGAAAAATGAGTATGAAGGATGACAATAGAGAGTGGGATAGCAATAGGATATATAGAAATAATGGATTTTGATTGAATTATGGAAGCCAATTGTTGTTGTAAAGATGAAACATTTTGGATCAAATGGTTTATGGTAGCTTCAGTGGATGAATTAGATTGAGATGGAGGATTTGAAGGTGTTGTATAAGAGGTAGGTGGAACATTGTGATAGGTGGGTAAAGGATATGCTTGGGAATCAAATTTAAAATTGGTTGAAGGTGGTATGTAAGAATATTTATTGATAGGATCCCCCCCACTACTAACATGTGTAGCATTAACAGTTTGTGTATAGGTAGCCATTATGAAAGATGTATATGTATGCACATTAGGAAAAGATGTAATAATAGGAATGAAAGGCTCAAGTTGGCTTTAAGGATTTGAATGTCCAAGCACTTCAACACAAATTTTCAATGCCATAATTTTTTCATCCACAATATGAGCTATACATGCAACACTTCCACATCATTTTCATCATTTTAAATCAACCTATTTAAACCTCTAATCAAGGGGATTGACTCTCCACTCATGTGTTCCTGACTCACAAATTGTTGAATCCCTTCCAATTCCTTGTCAAGGTTCCCCAATCATTTATTAGACACTTGATTTGAATAGTCATCCTCGTCATGATCAGAAGCATGAATGGAAGGATTCTACAAAATTGTAGAGTCAAAAATATCACCCTCATCACCTTTAGTGGCAATTGCGACATTTGGCGCCTCCCCCACGCTTTTTGGAGGACAAGTCCGCTAACTTGTCCTTTTTTCCACCGAAGAAGTCCATGTCAGCTTCCCCGAAGGCGTTATCAATTCTATCAATCTGACAGGTTCGCAAATGCAGACATGGAGCAGGGACATCCACATAGCACACTACAGTCCCACCAACCTGCCAGCCAATAGGTGACCATTGGGGTGTTATGACCCGTGCTAGGAAGGAATTGTAATGCATGTCTGCACGACCACTGACATCCAGATTCGTCCCTCGGCCTATATCTTTGATCTAAGGAAATTTCCAAAGGACCTTTTGGCAGATTGAAGACTTTCTCTTGGAGATTGAAGCTCTTGGAGATACTACCACCATTGTTGCAGCATTATCAAGCTACTAAGTCCATCAAGCATACCAACACTTGCCAAGCACTAGGGGAGTAATCTAACTCTATCTTTCACTTCCAATATCTCATTTACTTTCCAATTATCAAATAGCATAGTATCATCTTTGCATTCTTTTTTATCATCTTCTTTATCATCTTCCTTTCCCGTGGCTATCTGGGGTTGTTCATGGAGGTGGAAACACCAAAATAGGGGTTTGACTTAGGCAAGCTCCAAAACACAACCCCCAACATTTTCTCTCTTTCATGTATGTAGGCACAGCTTCACAAAGAGGGAATTATCTTGCAAGAGGCTTCACAACGTGGACTAGTTGTGAGATTTCTTGATTCTCTACTACTTTCCTTATTCTATTTTGTAATTCGTTTTTTCTATAGTTTTTAGTATTGTTTAGTTATTTCATAAGTGCCATCAACATGTCCAGGATTTTCTATCTAGGCTCTACACTCTGTTTGTATAGGACGACAACGCACTACACTAGTGTCCCTATTCTGCACGCTCATCATGTGGATAGAGGCTCTACAAAGCCGTCCAGAGACGTTTCTTGGGAGGCTGACGCTCCTCATATAAATTTGTTATCCCCTAGCTCATCTTAGTGCCAGTTCACAGAGGTAATCAGAAGGACAATTTTTCCTTGAGGATTCATCATCCTTGAGGTGACAAATTCCCTCCATTACAAAAATGTTAGGCATGTTAGGTGTTGAATTGAAACAAGAGCGTTCATCAAAGCTCCTATAGAATAAGTTAATCAAGCTAAGCTCTTAGTGTTTAAACTTTAAGAAATCGTAGTTTATAACTTCATCTCATGTGATATTGGATTCACAAAAATGGGCAATGTAACTCTTACACAAATAAGGCAAAGCTTATGAAATAGATTTGTACTCACAATACCTCTTATATAATTGATAATGCAAATAATTATAGCAAATTAAGTGATTAAATAATACAATATCATAATATAATGATCAATTAACCACTTAATTAAGAAAAATGAACTATAGAAATGATAGATTTTATCAATTAATGTCTCTAAATCTAAAAATGATATGAAATTAAACTTAGAACTAAAAATACAAATTAAAAATTATACAATAAAAAGTTAAATTCACCAAAATATAATGGTGAGGAATGGGTTTCACTTGCTTAAACATACAAACTAGGAATCTAACCCATTCACATTAACATACATTTGGGAAACAACCAATAGACCCAACTACAAACCCTTGATAGAGCTAGGCACAATGGTAGATTATTTCCTTGTTAAGTGTAGATGCAATTAGATAAGATAAAATAATGAAATACAAGAACTAGGGCTAAAGATGCAAAATTGAGAGTAATCACTATAAATAGTAAGCTACAAGATATATACACAAACTTTGAGTACAGATCTGGAACATGAAACACAAAGGAACCTGCATCTGCAATTTGAGCCCAAAAGTGATGAACTATGTCAACAGACGTCACTATCCTAAAGGTGTTCGATGCAAATATTAGAAAAAAATTCTAGATCAGGATGCCACTCTTAAGATTTCCCCGAGATTTTGTTAGAAAAGTATCAAACATTGACAATATTTGTTGTACTATGGGGAAAATTGACATAAGGCAATCAAATTTAACGAGTTAACCACCAAAACTCAAATCCAATTGACAAAATCCGCAATAACAATGAAAAATAGAATAGAAATCAACAAAGCAATAAAGATAAATCAAATAAACTCAAGATCCCTTGTTGATTCAATCGTTGACTTCCCTCTTCTCAATCTTTTGGTTGAATGACTCTCAGAGTCACGCTTGAAAACTTGCATTAAGACACAAAGATTTTGAAGATAGTGGTGGTTGATAAAAAAAGGGAGATTGATGATGAATTTATATAAATTGGAGAGAATTTGATTGATAGGTGGAACTGAAGTGAGCTAAAAAGGTGATTGATAGTTAGACAGGTGATTGAAGAAGTAAACTGAATAAATCAATTATTCAGAAAAGGTGGAACTTAGGGCTGAGTGTTGGTTAGAAATTAGCATGTGTAATAGAATTTAGCATGAAATTACATTTAATCTATATTTGAATTTGATATTAATTTTTGAAAATATCCAAATTATGCACATGAAGTAAAATTAAATTTTGAGAATTTAGAATTTAGAACTAAGAGAAAAATTAGATTAAATAAATTTAAGAAATTTATTTAATTTGGAAGACATAGTTAGCTAATTAAATAATTTAAAGAAATTATTTAATTAGGGAGAAAATAGAAATTGAATTTAATTAAATAATAAATATTATTTAACTAAAGGTATAAATTCGAAATTAATTAAGTAATAAAATATTTAATTAATTTTTAAAAGAAGGAAGGTTGCATGATTAAATGATTGGAGGGAAATTAGAAGAAACTGAATAATTAGAAATGATGAAATGTGATGATTAAATTAGTTTAGAAGAACAAAAATTAGATTAATTAAAGACTTATTTAATTAATGAAGACGAATAATTAGCGTGTTAGTAATGCAACATTTTTTAGGTGTCTACATTTTCCCCTCTTTGAGACAATGTTGGAACAACATTGTTTCAAAGAAAATGAAAAATTTCCTGCCCCGATGTGCCTTGGTGATAGTAGGGTGTAATTATGCTCCTTCAAAAAATTGGTTGAAATTTTTTCAAAATTGAGACCAATTTAATGATATTGTACTCATGAGTGATAGTTTCAAATTTCATGAATTTTTGAGCTCGATTAACTAACCTACAAGTGCTTCAAAGTTTAGGGGGACCACAATCGTTTTAGAGGGAAAAACCTTAATTTTTGGCTATAAATAGGAATTTATAGGTTCATTTGCATTCATTGAGTTCAAAGCATCCAAAGCAACTTCAGAGCATTTAGTAAGCATTTTGAGTGCAATGACAAGGATTGGAGCAAGATGTCACCTATTAGAGCAAGTCAAATCATATCAACGCCCAGCTGGCATAGGCGACATGGTAAGTACCTTGAAAGTTTTTGTCAAATTTTTCCCGTTTCCAAAGTTTTTCCAAATTTCTAAAATGTCAAATGTTAATCGTTTTGCATACATACTTTGTCTTTTTTGCATGCGTTGTAAGTTTTGCACAAGAGTTTGTAGGATGTCACATACGTTAAATATTTTGCATCAGTCTAGTTAGGGTTTTGCATTATTCCATACACTGTCTTGCATTTTTCCTATTAGTATTTTGCAAACGTTTTTTCAATACTTCACATTCATCAGTTTGTCTTGTCGCATTTGTTCATAACATCATTTAGTCCTCAATCAGAAAATTCCTCAGGTTGAAAGTGAAAATTCATACTACAGGTCCCATCTTTCTGTGATTGAAAAGTCTATCTAGAATCTTTAGGTACATACAGGTTGCATTCCTTCACTGTCCTTAGGTTCCCATAGGTTGCATGTCCTTCATTGTCTTTAGGTTCTTATAGGTTGCATGCCCTTAGGATCAACTGTCTAAGGTTTTCTGCTTCTACAAAGTCTAGATCTCTTTTGGCTTAGTTTGTACTTTTTGAATCTATACTCCTCTGCTAAATTTGGAATCTGTACATACAAGAGAGGAAAAATGGTGTTGGATTGATAAGGGTTTTCCTAGCTCAAACCTCAAGTTTGGAATTAACCTTGTAATGAAGAATTGATAGAAAATAGAGCTTACTCTTCTAGGGTAGACGCTAAATCTAAAATAAAATGTTGAATTGAAATGTTATATCTTTACTCATGAATATCTCTTTACTCAAAGTCTTTGTGAAAGGTTGATGTTTCTAGATGGAAACTCATGCTTGCCTTCACATAAACTTGATCATGAGTGTCATCTTGAATACTTGAAAATATGAACTATCGACCTTTCCTTCATTGTCTTGATGATGCTTGATTACTTTCTCACTTGAAATACCTGATGTGAAATGAATTCCTTAATGAGAGATGCTTGAGAGTTGTTTCCAATGAGGGGACAAGAGCTGCTTTTATACTCAGCCTCAAGAAATGTGTTGAAACTTTCAAAGAAGACCGACATCGGGTATCCTTCTAACTCAATATTTTTACCATTAAAGGGTTCAAATTGGAGCCCCTTTTGTCTAGAATATGGTGCCAAGTGCCCAATCCAATCCTTTTGGACTAGGACAAGTTCAGGAAGAAAATACATAACAAAGACCTCAAATTTGGCATTGGTTTGAGCAAAATTAGACATAATTAGGGCAAAGAAGGAAAAACACCAAGGTGAGACCCAAATGAGCATAAAATTGTATGGGGATACAATTTATGACACTGCAAGATTCTATGCTCTTTCAAGAGTAGTTACAACATCAAATACATATGGAGAAATTTTGGATAGGTAACAATGTCTCAAATAATAACCAAAGTGTCTCACAAAACAGCTAAGAAATTGTCATATTTATAGAGCTCACATATCAAATATAGGCACCCATGTTTTCCAAAACCATCTCTAGTTCCTAGGTAGACAAGTGGTCTCCATAACAACAAATTTTTATATCCTTAACACTTTGCAAATAGAACTTTTCAAACCACTAAAATTTGTCCTATAACGATAACTTTCCATATGCAACTACACTCAATACATTGAAACTTAATAAATCCATAATTAAGCGTCCACCATACATTAACTCTTTTTGACTCTCTAGTCTTGACAAACAAACTTTCCAATCCTACCAAGAGTTAACTCAACAACCACGGGACACATGTCACCAAAGTGCACCTCCTAGGAATTTTATAAATTCCTTCACCCAAGATGAGTGCCCAAGTAACAAGCGACCCATTCCTGGCACACTTCTCACCTTAAGTAGAAAGCCAAATCACAATCGGGTTCCACAAAATGACATAGGAACTTTATTTTTTTCATCTACTTCCACTTCTTCTACCAAATCATCTCCTCCATTTCCAATCTCTTTAGGTGATCTTGATTAACCTCACCCTAAAATGTTGTAAGTGTTGACGACTCCCTCTTTTGAACCATCACTTATCACAATGTTTCTTAATGTTCTACATTTTTCTAAGGCCATTGATATGCTTGATAAAAAAATCATGTCTATCATTTCTCTTGTTGCTCATCCTACTCCATAGCGCATGATCCAGCCAAGCTTTCCAGGGACCCTCAATGCTTCCATAATTGATATGAATATTCCTCATCAACTGACTAAGCACAAGTTGAAAAATCCTCCTCCCTACTATTTTAAGGGATAGCAGGTTGATTAATTAAGAGGCATCTTGAATTGTGGGGGGCTAAAGTATCAGCCTGCAAAATAATGGCAGTGGGAGGAGGGGATTATAGCTATAATTCTCATTAGCCTTAGAATAGTAGGGGCCCACCCAAATTATCTTCCTCGTGCACACCCTTTCCTACAACTATTGATTTATTTTGATGAAATATCCATCCCACCCACTTGACTATGCCCCCCACCCAACCCCACACACACCCCTACTATTCTATGGGCTATAGTAATTAATTTATAATTTCCCTACTATTCTAAGGATGGAGCCCCCCTATTATTGTAGGGAATCAGTCCATAGAATTTCAAGGAAAGTAATTAATCAGCCTGTTAGGATAACATGCTAGAATAAGCTAGAATAAGCAATCCATCCCCCTAGTTGAACTGTAGGGCGAACTGTAAAGTAATGGTGTTCATTAATGTGCTTGCACTTGATAGTTGCAAAAATAGAGCTATAATAGGACCCACCCTCCCCCTATAATTACCTCCCACCCAGACAACTATCTGTTGGCTATTTGGTGGAATTGATTTTGTGTTGCATTGATGTTTTGTCATTGATGCCAACACTAGTTGTTTGGATGCTTTACCTGCACCCTTCTGGTCACGGTAGGTTGAGTGGTTTCTAGTTGATTTGGATCTAGTATGATCTGGTAGGCTCCGGTATGATTTGGTTAAGGAATTGGCTTGTTCATGATACTCATGCTCATATTCAGTAAGTTGGTTTTGGTCTGGTAATCGGATGCTATCTTGTTTGCTTAGAAACTTGGCTTCTGGTTCCGGCGAGGGTTTCACCGACAGATCTTTTGATGAAGATCTTTGATGAATTACATAAGTGGTGTTGGTGCAGCTTCTAGTGGAGTTTCAGGATGCTAATGGTGATCATGTTCGAGACTTGGCGGATGGAGATCATTGATGTAGTGTGTGGACCTATACTGGGTCCCGGTTGATCTAGGTTATGGACTGACTTTAATGTAACATGTGGATTGGACCTCTCGATGTGTTTCTGGGATGTCTTATGTGTTGGATATTATTTGTTTGGTCTAAGGCTGACATGGTTTGTAATTATGTAATTGGTTTATTATCTGGTGGCCAACCTAATTGTTAATGGTCGAGGGTTTGTATATATAGATGTAAGATCTCATTGTAGATCATCATGGTTATGTTAGAGGTCATGGTCAAGGGATGTAATGTGCGAATAATGTAATATCATTCAGGTAGAGGATTTAGTCGATCATTGAAGATTGAATTGGGTTTATGTAAGAGGATTTAGTCCTTCGGTATTGAGCTTAACCGGAACTGTACTCGAGCATAGGAGATGTTATCTTTTGTAGTTCAAAACTTCTCTGGATTGTAGTCTGGATTTCTATGTAGTCAGTGAGACTCCTTTTGTGATGAGCAGTACGGTCTAGGTTGTTGGCCTTCCTGCAAGTGCAGGCCCCTAAATTGTAATTCACATACTTACTGCAGAAGTATTATCTGACTATGGGTAGGCTTCCCACCGTGGTTTTTCCCTTTACCAGGTTTTCCATGTATAAATCTTGGTGTCATGTGGATGGTATTTATTCTATGATTATTGTTTATGCTTAATTGGTTTAACTGCTATTCTGGTATTAATGTTTTGGGTTCCGGTATTAAAGTTTTAGTTGCTATTGGTTCTGGTAATCTGTGACAACTGATTCACCCCCCCCCCCCCCCCTCTCAGCTGTCTTCCAGTTATTTGAACTGTCTAACACTACCCCCCTGAGGAGCTTCAATAACACATATTGATAGGGTGGCAGGCCCGAGTAAGACCTAATTCAATCACCCTACCTAGAAAAAAAAGGAGTGGTTCAATCACACATGGGCATGCCACCTCAAAAATAGATAAGATGTACCTAGTTGGTAAATAAGAAACAATTTCATATATTGGTCCTAATCTATCCCATTCGAAGCTCCCAATTGAAGGGAATATTTGCCCACCCCTACCATGTTGGCATGATGACCAACTAGCTCTCCTATCTTGGTTGGCTAAATGATTGAATGGATTGAAACATGGTGCTATGATCAAATGATTACCTTAGGGTGGGTTGCGGGTGTAGTAAATTGAGATCCTCTACTTCATCTTCTCCACCACCAATTAACCTATCTTATTTTGTTCTTGTTGTTGAAAAAGCTCGTCCATCACCTAAGTTTGTCATTGCTACTCTTCCAAAGGTTGGCAATGATCCTTGAATCATTCAACATCTTCTAGTTGAATCACCACACTCTTCTCAATAAAATTTTATGTTTTTCTCTTTCAGAGGATATTTTGAATTTGTCAACCATTTTCACACAATCTTTGACACTCACCTCACAAAAGGTACAAGATGATGATGTTTAGGTAGCTTCATCTTTGGTTCTTACTGTAGGTGAGACACCTGATACTTCCTTAGCTATCGTTTCTTTACAAGCACAACCTCCTCCCTATGATCAAGATTGAGAGTAAGAAGACTTTTTGGATATGATTTATTAGAGAAGTATACTTAATGTCTTTATATTTTAGAGTTTGTATGATTCTATATGTTCCCCCATACTTTCATTCTTATATTTGTGGTCACCCTTCGAGGACCCATGACACTCTTGTAGGTACTTGGTTACAGGGAAGAAAATTTGTTGTTAATTTTTTTGTATGTTTTATCATTCTTCAGTGTGTTGGTGCATTTAGGCCTCTTCCATGTTGATCCATTTTTTTTTTCATGTGATCCTCCCTCCTCTGTGCTTCTTATTCCATTGTATTTGGAGAAATTATGATGTTAGTTCATACAGTATTACATACACATATTTATCTATTATGAATTATATTGACCCCAAATACTTAGATCCCTCAGTATTTCTTATCGATATGTTGTTGATTTTATATGTCACCTTTTATCTACAAGATGGCATTCTGTGAATAAATCTATTTATGTATTTCATGGCACAACATCTCTTCTCAAAATAACTTGCAATGTTTGGAGTTGTGCAAGTTATTTCAAGGGGTGGCACTATCACACTATCACATGGCACTTTCACACTTATATATCAAAATAATGTATAATCCTTTTAGTTGTCTGATATTTTATGTACCATCTAGCATGGCTACACCTTGTTGAACTCGAGGTCTTTATATATGATGTCTTTTTTCATTGTTTTCCTGTGATGTAGTTTGCAACAATTATGGGCTAATTAGATTATTGTATGGTCTCTAACATAACACATCTTGATAGCCATACCTACCAATGTCTTTTATGAATCTAAAAATATTTGTGTAACACATTTGTTTGTAACTGATATGTTTGTGGTAAATTTACAACCTAACATTGTAGTTTTATGCAAGATATTCTAATTTTGGTACAAGTCTCCTCCATAGGGTCCAAGTCCACATAGATGAAAAGTTATACACCCTTTTCACATCCTATGTAAAACTCTTTTAACCTTACATCACTCTACTTGAACTCATGTATCTAGTAGATTATATATGCTCACTAATGTGGGGGAAAAATGTAATGTCACAAATTGCATACCCTTGCAATTTCATATTACATAAACCTCCATTTAGCCCAAGAAAAGACACTTCTACAATTGTATAATGATTTTATTAAAATCCTTCTTTTTAGTAAACATTATATTTTTCCTCGGTCTCTGAGTCCAATTTTTCTCAGACAAAAGTGCTACGCACAAACATCCATACAACACACTAGCATCTTCCAAATTTGAGAGATTTGGCTAACCATTGGAGCATCACATCCTAGATTTTTCCAATGTAACACCACTACCAACCAAGTTGGACACCACAAGTGAATCAGGACCTTCTATTTGGCTCCAAAACTCCCATTTTAAAAGAAACAAATTTAGAAGGCTGCTCTCTCTCAACTTTTCAATCATTCATGCATGTATACACAACTAATAATTTTTCTCTTAAGCTTTCAAGATAATATTTGTTACTGATTTTGGCAAAAACTCTAAAGCTTTGGTGCAAATGTTCTTCTCTTGTGGTATTAGCGTGAGGATAATCTTACTGTTGGCTGAATTTTCCTTCTTCTATTGTGGAAGATCGGTAATATTAGTTTTAAAAATATTTTAAATTGTTCATTGTATTATCTTTAGCAAAATATATTTTTTCTTTTTCTCCTTGCATGTCAATTACCTTTTATTTATCTTGGTTGCTTATGAAGGTGGAAACAACAAAATGAATTTTTGCCTGAGGCAAGCCCCTAAACACCCACCCCAACCTTTCTCTTTGTTTCCTATGTGTTTCTCTACATAGAAGCTCTTGTTGATTTTGGATTATATTCGTGACTTTATTTTTACACCATGTGCTTATTTATATTATAATGAAGACGTGTTATATCTTGTTGTGTTTTGCATTGTCTCATCCTTGAAATTTGTGTAGGTTAAGTCATTTTTCATTTGTTTCTTTACTTATACGTGATGAAAACATGTCGCTCTATAGTCAATGCACCATGCTCACATCTATGATAAAGAGTTAGTCCAGGTTTTAGGAATTCCTTAATGTCTGTATGTTCTATTTTTGTAATCATTTTAATCTAATTCTACAAGTATATATATATATATATATATAAAATAAAGCTTCTCTTTTGAGTTTCAATTGTAATCCATTATCAAAATATGATAAACTAGAAGGAAATGACACCTTTATTTGAGCGTAAGATAGAAGATTTAACTCAAATTTGGGATTGTTATACTTTTTAGAAGTTCATTTTTCATACTCTACAATAACAACTACAAACAAAAGATAAATATGGGACCCCCATATCCTACTTAGACAATACTAGAGTTTTCTTTAACTAGCCTATCACCCAACACTCTAGCATTAGTTTGTGAAAATTATGTAAGCACCTTGAATCAGGTAATCCCACAATACAGTGTCCCATTTCTAAGATGTCTAGATTATTTTTTGAAATCGCATAATTTTAAAAAAATTATAATGATTTAAGCTTAAGGGATTCCATTTAAAATATTTTAATTGATGAGGGTTGGATCAAACGCCACTAGATAGAACCCCTCTAGTCTCAAATCCTACTTACAATGGAGTATTCTCAATACCTATCAAAATGCTAACATAAAACCACTTTTGCTTTATATTTTGGGGGATAAAATGAATTCATTTACAAGTTTTGTCTTATAAGTATGTAGTTGTTATTATAAGCTTTCCAAAATGTATAATTAGAATATATTTAATTTGATTTCTATATTTTTTTTATTTTTTTTTAGATGTACTTTTTTCATGAAACATTAAGGTCTTTGTTTAACATGTGAAAAAATAGAAAAAAAACTAAAATAATGTGTTCTCTAGGTATTGATGTCCTCATTTTAACAAAAAAAAAGTGTTGGGTGAATATTTTGTAATCAGGTAATTGATTACAAAATGATGGATTCAACCATGGTTATGATGAGATTATATCTCTCCTCACAAAGGGGAGGTTGCCTTCTCATTGCTAACTATTAAAAGTAGTATCTAAACTAAAACTATATATACTAATCTATTCTCAGGGGCATAGCATTCATCATATTCTCTTCTTTTAGAATAGACGTTCTTTTTCTTACAATATCACCTTGATCACAAACTTGTGACAATTACAAAATATATGTTTCATCAAAATACTAAATTAAGCAATAATAACTGATAAATAGTCAAGTTACACAAAAGAGTAATTGAGAATGTACCAGCAATTCCTAAATAACAAATAAACTCATGCAAGTCCAAAGTCTTCCATTGCTTCTCCAAGTTGATCACAAGAACAAAATTATGATATATGAGCAGCTCAAAGTCTCTCACATATACCACAATTCAAATTACTCCAAGTAGATAACAAAATACATCACAAAGTCTCCAAACTATTATCAATTCACAAATATCAAGAACTTAAAATATAATGATGTAGCACAAAGTCTACAAGATCATATTTGATTACCTTTAAACAAATTGCCTCTCTGCAATACACAATTCAATCAATATAAGATAATGCAATGAGAAGGATGTAAGAAGAATCTCACCACATAAACATATTGAATCGAAGAAAAATATTAGATGCCAATTTATTTTCTTTATTGATTGAAACTTGATTTACAACTTAAGCCAAAGTCTTAAAACTTTTTTCAAACTGGCAGAGTTTCAATGCATAAGATAAAAGGTCCTATTTACAAATAAGCCCTTCAAATTTATAGAGGAGAGCTTATGAGAAAAAAGAGGGAAAGTTTCAACTTTGACTTATTCAACCATAGAGACCTATTTGACTTTGATTTGTGTTTTGTTACATGTAATTACAATTTTATAAATTACATGTAAAATGTCATAAACAAATTGCATAATGCATAACTAACAATATGAAAATAAACAAAGTCTTCGGAGTCACGTCTTCATTATCATCATCCTTCTTCATATCATTGCAAGGTAGCTTGTGCTTCAAAATCATTTGGTCTCAGTGTGTAGGACCAGGCATTTGGAACGAAATTGCATCATTGAGTTTGATAATTTCTCAAAGTTAGGAAAATTCTACATATGTTCCATATAATATCATAGAAATTCTCTATTTCTACATGACATGTGTGGAGTGGCGGAGTGATGCAGACCCCTGAGAGGATTGAGTAACTTAGACCAAATTTGGTCACCACTTCCCAAATATATTTGGGACCACTTAGATCAAACTCACAACCAATCTTAGATTCCTCACAAGGCTGTAGACATCAACAAAAACATACCAAGCACGATAGACCACACATCATGCAAAATCAAGCTTAAACCCCACTAGGCTTCAATGCTCAAGCATGAGACGACCATGAACTTGATGTGTAACTCTTAGGGAAGACATAAGAACACCTTGTAACATTTTTATGAATAAAATTTCAGACCCCAAACAAGTTTGTTTTGATCCTAACTTCAAACTATGACTATCCACCATGTAGACCAACCCCTAGGCCTAAAAGCCCTCAACGTAGGACAACACCAAAATACACATACTCAAGGTTCTTTAACACAACTTATATGCATTAAATTATATGTCTCAACAAGGCCTAAACCATAGTACAAACTCAGACCTTGACTCTTTATGCAAACCCCAAAGTGTAAATTTGACCTACTAGGCCTAGAGCCCCAATTAGGTCACTTTTATAAAGCAAGTACCCTCAAAATTATTCAAAAAAACATGAAACCACTTGTAAAACCTCCTAATATCTCTCAATCCACAAAATCCACAGTCATTTGGGGTCCAAACAACTCTAATTCTTCCCAGCACTCAAAATAGTAGCAAATTCATAACTTGTCACATAGAGATGCTAGGTTAAAACTTCATGAAACTCACTCCTCACTCCATGGCTTCCCCTAAAAAAAATTTAATATTAAAATAAATACATGTAATTTGCATTACCCCAAGTGGAATGAATTTTGGATCGGGGAATGTCAAGTTATTGACATTTTTGTACAAAACCCTAGGAATTGAGGGTATTCAAACCCTATTTTAGAAATTGGATGGATCTCACTCAAATTTGCACCAAAATGCTTGAATATTATGGAAAATTAAAGATATATATTTTTTATAACAATCCATATGCCTTCTTTTTGATCAATCAATCCATACAATAAAGATATAAGGTCTGCAACACGTGTTTTTACAGAAAATTTGTAGGGGAACAATGAAGTTTTGTATTCCAATCACCAAAAATTACATCAACAACCTTCCTCTCGGTTTGGGAGAGGTTTATATAGAACACATACATCCTTCCAACCAATCATAACCACCATTTGAACCTTATGACCGTTGGCAACAACTTTTTTTGAAAAAAATTGTCATGCATCTTTTGCAATGTTGACAACTTTTCACTCTAACCTATCATACTCACCTAGACTCAACAAAGTCATTACAAATAGGCCAAATGTGGCTCAAATATGCTAAATACATTGATCTCACCCACTTTTACACCTTTGGGTGACCATTGACCACTAGTTGACCAAATAGGTCCTGATGGGTTACAAAGTCCAAAATGGCATGAATGCCTTACATAATTAACAAAACATCATGAATTGGTCCAAGGGACCTTATTACATCATAAGAAAATGAAACACAAAAACCAAAAGATCAAATCCTTTTGAGTCACTAGCTAAGTGTAGAGGGGGTTGCAGTTCAAATTCTAAAACCTGAAGTACATGTGAGAATGTAGTGAAGGATATGTCAGTCGGGTTTTGAAACCTAATTAACAACTATGAATAAATAATGAAAGTGAAAAAGGTTGCAGGTCGGGTTTTAAAACCCAACCTGCATGGAGGTATGTGACATTGTGCAGATTGGGTTTTAAAACTTGACCTACAATTGAGTGTTATGTAATGGAGGTTAACATGTCCATCAAGTTTTAAAACTTGATCGACATGTGTGAAAGGAAATGCAAAGAGGGTCTATATCAGGTTTTAAAACTCGAGGCATATGTGGGACAACAAAGAAATATGCAAATCAGATTTTAAAAACCGAATCGCATTTTGTGCAACATGGATGACCTGTAGTTCAGGTTTTTGCATATTTGTTGTTAAGACACATGCAGTGTTAGAAAAAAAACCCGATTCTACATGAGAAGGAATTTTTCTAACTTCCAAAAAACAAAGACTTGTTAAAAACGGCAAGACAAGAAGGGGATCTGATCGAAATGGGTGATTGAACTAGGTGTGAGGGCACTTGAAAAATACCCCGATATACGTGTTTAGAGGGTATGAGATACAAAAAGAAAAAATTTGTAGGGGTTATCCCTCAATTTGAGTGAGCTCAAATCAAGGGATAACAAAAAGTTAATTCAAATGCATAAAAAAAATTTATATAAGACAATATACACTTATGTCCAAATTATAATTAATCTCACTTCAAAAATTAATTAAAAATCTATGCAACAAAAAATTACAAACAAATATCCATGCACTAGATATTGGTGTGAAAAATCTATATTTTAAATATTATAATTTAACTCTTTCTAAAAAAATATATGCATGACAACATAAATATCACTTTTTAAAAATATTGTTTACTAAAAAATAAGTTATTAAGAGTTACTTAAAAAAAATCATAATTTATTTCTAAATTTTAAGTATGTATGTATGTATGTATGTATGTATGTATGTATTTATGTGTATGTGTATGTGTATGTGTATGTGTATGTGTATGTGTATGTGTATGTGTATGTGTATGTGTATGTGTATGTGTCTGTGTGTGTCTATGTATGCATATGCGTATGCATATGCGTATGCATATGCGTATGCGTGTATGTGTGTGTGTGTGTGTGTGTGCACAAAATTTCACAAATTACTTGTTTGCATCACCTTGAATTCTAAATAATTTAGATGTTATAGGTATTTGAATCTAAAGATCTACTGAAAAATACCGATTTCATTGTTCTGATTTGTCCAAAAAGTGGGACTCATTATTGTGGGCCTATCAATGCTTTTTAAAAAGAAACAAAACAAGGGTGACAACCCTATACAAAGATAGGCCAAAAAGGCCGCAAACAATTGGTCAAGAACAAACCTTTGACAAAAAAGGCCAAAACAAACTACTTCCAACGCACTAGGAGAACAACTAGTAGCCCACATCAAAGGTGGGTAGAAATATCACCCACAACCTAGGGAAGAGTTTGGGGAGGGGGAAGATTGATCTTTCCTTTGTTGATAAACAACAGTCCAAACAATAATATCATTTGGAACACCATCACAAGGGGGACCAAGAGGCGGGAATCCCATAGACTGTTAGTACCAAGAGTAGAAAGTTGACCAAGCAACAAGACCTCCACCAAAGGCTAGATTAAAAATTAAGCAACAGATGAAGAAGGTCCCACAAGTCCAAAGGAGGCCACACCAGTAGTAGGAGGCAAACCATCATCTCGGGAGGAATTGCCAGTAGCATGTGAAGAGTCATCACGGGAAGAATCAAAAGTTAGGACATCTAGGTGATCACCATTAGTGTCCTTCTACCAAGTGGCAAAACCTTTATACCTCGAGAGAGAAGAATTAATGGCCAAGTGATCAGTAGAGAAGCAACAATGGCATCAAAAGGGAATCCCTCATAATCCAGCGATTGAGTCCATGGCCTATCCCCAAATATGAGAACCACATACTGAGGAAGAGGCATGGAAATGTTAATATTGACCAAAATGCGTGCAAAAATAGAAAGACCCATTAAGAAAGTGGTATTGTCTACCTTCAAGAAGTGATTGATAGAGTTGCCAATGGAAAGTCAAAACAAGAATCTTCCCAAAAATGAAGGGGAAGATTGGGAAGACAAACCCAAACTAGACACACATGGAGTGGTTCAGTAAGAGGGTAAATGAGGTTGTTCGTGGTTTGGTCGAGAGAGAGTGGATATCCCAAACCCACAACTTGCTCAAAACCAAATCACAATCAACAACATAAATAAAACAAGAAATAAAAAAACCTTAGCACAAGGGAAAATCTCAATGTTTCCCGAAAATAAGGGCCTCCAAGAATCCATCAACCATTAATGAAGATCTAAGAGAGAAGGCTAAAGACCAGTGAATCTACACAGCAACTTGCAAGGTTGGTGAAAGTCCACGTTTCCACCACATTTTGGCCATAGAGCACAACAGGGGAGGTCTTGGCACAAACAAGAGGATGTGATTTCCACTTGGGAGGAAGGGTAGCAATAGATTTGGCAACATGAGCAAATATTTGTCCACCAACAATAGAAAAAGGCTTTGGAGGTACCCCAACACCCATGACAGAAAAGAGAGCAACAACAGGGGGAACGTCATCACACACCAAATTTACAAGACTCCCGAGCACCATACTAACAAATCCAAAGATAGATTAATAGGAGACAAGGAAGGTACATCCATAGCTAGAGTAGATCTAGAACCCCCACAAGCAATAGAGGTAAACCCATGAACAGTAGAGAACCCCACGATAGCACATCTAGGGGCATGGGTGGGAGAAGCAAACTGAAAGTTTCAAAAAAGTTGGAGGAGCGGGAGCCATCAAGAGATATTCTTTGAAGCTTTTCAAAGAAACATGTTACTAAAACTATTTAGGCCTATTAATATTGATTAAATCTTTTGATGACATTTATAAATGTATAGGTTCTTGTTGAAAGGATAAAATTTCATATTAAAATAGTTATTATTTTCCTTTTTCAATTATCACTCAAACACTCTTAATGTTAGACTCCTATGTGTATATATGAGGGTTATCCAAATGTCTATGACTGTGCGATTCATAACTCATCTCAAGTGGAGACTCGGTTGTGTTTTAATAGGTGAAATACAAAGGGTTTTAAGTGCATATAAGTAGAGCCCTTTTAGTGTCAATGGTTTGTGAGTTCTAGTTGGTCTATATTATTTTAGAGAATGAATTTATCAAGTCTACATTGAGGATAAGGGAGAGGTGGTGGAATGGCTTACCTACTTGCTCATTTGTATTATATAATAGCTAGCCTCCAAGGTGCTAAAATAGCTATTGTGAAGAACTAAAATGAGTCCATAAGATTAATCGAATGATCAATGAGATCTAGTGGTTCCCTCGTACAAGGTATCATGTGATCTTATTTATCAAGGTTTAAGATATGTTAATCATGTAAGAGAGTATTATATGTGCTAATCATGTAAGAACATGTTGTATGTGATATTCCTTTTTTACATGTATGTGATGTTCCTTTAAGCTTTGATCACTGGTTAAAGAGACTATATGCATTGAAATTATACATATGTGAATGGAGTTGTTTTCCTATAAAGCCCTATAAAGATTTTTTCATTTTAGAAGAAGATTAGAGTCATAAAAGAATGGAGTTATGTTGAATTGTTTACTTTTCAAACTATGATTGGAAAAATCATTTATGGTTCTTTGTTGGGTTTATCGGATATGGTTTTAATGAAGCATATGTTAAAGTGTATGTACATTTAGTTTTGCCTAACCTATATATATGTGTGTTTGTTTGAATGAATCTCTTGAATTAGATAGAGATGGATAAGATCATACTTTTGGTTGGGAAGATGAGATTTAAACTCAAAACCATAAAACTAAAACCTATCCACAAACCTAAACCTAAACCTTTAAGCATGAGCCCAAGTTTCACACTTAATATAGACTTCAAACTTCAACCAAATTTGAGGAAGAACCTTTGGGACAATAATAAAAATGGCACAGAAAACAAAGGCAAGTTTATGTGGGGCTTGTGACACAATCTTATATAAGGGTACAAACATTGCACCTAGTGCAAGGTTTTTTTTGTTGGATGAATGGCACTTGACTAGTGCACTTGTTTTTTAGATCAATCAACTACCACTCAACGACTACTTAGAGTCTCATTCGATCAAGTGAGACTTGATAAATGTTGCAACCTAAATCTATGTACTCCTAAACAAGTTTAAGTTTCAAATGTTAGCGTGAATTCTAACAAGATCCTAATGGCTTGTCATATTGTTTTGTTTGAAATTTCTCTTTTCATTTTTCACTTCCTTGACTTTCACTACTATTTGTTTTCTTTTTATCTACTCATTGTATTTCCAATATACTTATTTTTATTTTTATTTTTTTTAAATATCAATATTTAATATTTATGTATTAAAATTGAGCCCTTGCTGCCACAATAGGTTATCCCTTTTGGTATAACTACTCATAAATACTCACCAGTCGAGACTGATTTCTAAAAAGATAAAACATTACCATGGACATCTAAGATGAAGATCATACATCACAATTTTTTGGCAATGGAAAATTTACCAAGGTAGGAGTCCGTTTGAAAGTGAATGTTGCACCCATATAATGTATTAATTAGATATATGAGAGCCTTCTTGTAACCTACCATCGATGATCCTTGAAGGAGGAAGGGGAGCGCAGGCATTCATGCAGGGATACAGTGGTTGGATTTGGATCTTCAATTTGAAAGACAATTTGACAGAGTGATAGCGACCATGAGGCCAAAAATAGAGATGGATCTACCTAAAATCGTATTTGAACATATTTATTAATTAATTTGAAAATCAAAACAACATTTTTTAAAAATTTTAATTATTAGCCGATAGGCTTTTTATGTGGGGAAAGCCCCCACCGGAATTGTCTCACGCCGGAGTTTTTGGCCGGTCGCAAAATTTCAAGGCTCATTGGCTTCCGAATGGCAGTGGGTTAGCGTGTTAGAAACATCGATTGGTAACAATAAAGTCCACTAGAAATGTTTGCATCTATTTATTTTGGAGTTTTGGGAATCGAATATTAATAGCCAAAAGAATGTAAACGACAATCGATCTCTTCTCCTATTACAGGCGGCATCGTAGCTTTAATTCTTTAAATGGTCTGTGGCATTCGCCAATGTTGAATGCTTCTCTTTCTGCAAATGAGGACAATTCTTTTGTCGTGAGTAATATAGCTCTTCTAATCCACATCCACGGCATCGCCTATAATTACTCAACCAGATAAGCTTACTCAAACCAAAAGTATCTCCAAGCGCTCTGCTCTCAACTGTTTTATTACTCTGAGAAGCAGGCAAGAAACCATTTTCATCTACACATTAATTATTATCTTAACTTGGCAGGGGATGCCATTGCATTTCTCCAAAATCACAGCGTTGGTGAAATGATTGTCATGGAACTCGAATCCGACACTTCTTTCTTCACTATTTGAGAAATTCCTCAGTATCGATTCGTCCAGGCTTTCGCTCTGTTGTTCCAAGTCATAAACACAAGCTTTAATTCTTTCAAATAATCTGTGTCATTCCCCAATATTGAATGCTTATCCTCCCCAAGTTTTTTTTTCCTTCAGAATGATTTAGGTGTAAATTTGTTTAATTATTTTTTATGAATTTATAATTTAAATAAGTTTATATTTATTTTGTTTAAATAATAAACGTTTTAAGATTTTTAAGATATTAAAATTGAGATCTATTATCTCTCTTGAAAAGAAGAAAAAAAAATTATTAATTTCATATTATAATAAAAAATCTAATAATTTATTTATTTTTATGATTTTATAATGGCAAAAAAATTAAATTATGTTATTTTAATATTAATTCGTTTAAAGAAAATATATATAGATATATATATATTTAATTATAAGGGGAGAATATTACATATATAAGATTTTTACAATGCATTCTAAAAAAATTTACAATGCATTCTAAAAAAATTTACAATGCATTCTAAAAAAATTAATTTGCATCAATGTTCTAACTCAAATTTGATTGTTTCCATCAATGTTCTAACTTAAATTTGATTGTTTCAAATTGAATTTCATGATTTGTCAAAATAACTAAAAGTAAATTAGTTAACATTTAAAGTTAAAAACCAACAAACCAATATATAAATTGTATTAAAATTAGTAGAACGAAACTTCACACATTGGTTCAAATATAATATACAAGATGGAAGAAATAATATTTTGGCACATCAATCACTAAACAAAGACTAATGTTATAATCTAGAATTAAATATGCAACTCTCTTTAGATTTGCTATTTATAATCTTCAAGATAAATAGGTGGCTCCAGATTCTCCTTGAAATAAGCCTCTTTATTGGGTGTTACCTTAAATCTTTGGATGATCTACATTTTTATTTTATATCTACTTTTCTATTTTTAGATATAAATTGGTATGTTTGTATCTACATTTACAGCTATACTATTTATTTAATATCCTTAATATTAAATTTGTTAAGATGAATCCAATTAAACATTATCCAGATGACCTATTTATCTAAGACCCCTGTTTTATAATATGCATTCAAAAATGAAGAGTCAAAACAACCTATTGTAAGTTTTCTTTGTGCATTAGGTTACCAGACACATCACAAATATTTAGTAGAAAATAGATGCAAAGATGCAAAGAATACATTCAAAGAAAATCAAGTTCTATTGATAAACTCAAAATACATAATAATTCTATGGTTTATTATATAAATAAATAAAGATATATATGATAGGTGATATCTACATTTTTAAAAATTTATTATGTCATAAAAATTTATATATTTTAAAATATTTAATTAAATATCTATCAAATGACAATAACAACGTATTGTAAGAAATTGTAAACAAATGGTTGAAATTGATTATTCCAAAGTGGAATTGAAAGATGACAAAATGGATAAAGAGATATCTACGGATAATATTATCTCTAGCACATTTCTCTCTAAAACACCTCAAACTTAACCGTTCGCTTTTCCAAGACATCATATGGGTGAATTATTACTTCGATCTTAAAAAAAAGATGTCAAATATATATTAGAGGAAGAAACATTGACAAGGTTTTTCATAGTCCACTAATTGAATGGAGCTTCTGTAAAACAATGAATTTAATTATTCAGACTCTACAATGAATCATGGCATGTGATCCAGAATATTGATAAAAATTATATTCACAAAATTTTGACAGAAGAATAATGTATAAAAAGATATTGATATCTAATTATTTAGTGAAGAATTCACAAATTGGAAACAAATGGACTGCAACAAATATACCTTAGCAAGTAACACCTAATTCTAATTTATACCGATCTGCCACTTTTTGAACAATACCCTTATTCTACATGTATGCCTTGCAGCTGTAATTTCCATGTTTTCAGTAAGGATATATTCCAAGGTACATCCTTTTAATCTTTTGCTCCTCCAATGGTATATCACAGTTCTTTATCCTACGTATCCATGGTGAATTCTTCAATATCAAACGCTTTTTCTTTGCTTTATATATTTTAAATTCTTAAATTCAGCGAACGTACTTTCAAGCTTTTCTTCTATCCACGAAAAAATGTTGCAACACTTGGAACATTTGCATTATGTTTGAAAATAGAAAATTAGGAAAATTTTCCTGAGAAATGAAATTGTTATAGAAATTTAGGGAATGGACATTTCAGACAACACTTGGAATGTTAAGCATGTGGAGAACAACCCAAATGATTAAGCTTTTTCCTTGTTCTAGAATTTACCATAAGAGTCGCGTCAAAGTAAAAGCATGCAACCTGAATGCTTAACATAGCTTATTATAAACAACAATCCCAAATCTTTAAGAGAAATTAATCCATCTTTCTGACAGAACAGATTCTAGAATTTACACTAGTCTAAGTCACCCAAAATAAGTAACTATGTGCCAAATTGCATTCAGTGCAATCTTGCATACATACAGAAATGAAGACTGACTGGGCAAGTAGATCTTCGCTCAACTTGATTACTTACACAACAACATAGTAAATAAATAAAGCAAACAATTAGCTCCTAATGATTGTGTCATCTTTTTGACATGATATACAACACTAATAGATACAATCTGCTTTCAACTACGTGATTTCCAAATCCTACGTATGTACAAGAGGTTGCCCTTGCCTTCGAAATACTTCTGCATCAAGAAACATATAATGTTCTCAAAGTGTTAAAAAACATTAGCTATAAAAACAAAACCATAGTAGTGCTTCAAAATTAGAACGGTACAATACAACATTTAGCTAAGATACTACTACTCACCTGACTTGTAAAATGGAAAGTATCAAACTTTCTTTGTTCGGTCGCTTCTCTGTGTACGCAATTGACTTAGTTCATCTCTCCACTTGGCTGAAAGACAAGAAAAACATGCATCTTAATCAGTAGAGCATTTACTGGCAATCAATGTAATTCCCATCAATAATTATTAAGTCTATTACCTGCATCAACGTATCTTTCTTCATCAGCAGCAACTATCATGTTCCGAACAAGACCAAATTCCATGGTAGCAAAACAGGTATTTCCATCAGGCCTGGTAAGAGGCCATAAACGGTGTAAGACTTTATGTCGCAGATTGTATATTCATATTACATAGAGAAAGCATAAGATTAATAGGATACCTGTCTAGTTCTCTGGTCATTAAATCTTGTGATTTATAAGTTCGTGAAGATACTTTGGCAAAACCATCAATTATTTTCATTCCATCAGAGAATGCTATGTGTTTGTTCACTTGTATTGGAACCTGTCAGGCATTATATCAGAAAAATGAATTATTTTCATGAATTTGAAAACAAAAAGGAGATACATATATATATCTGGAATCAAAAATCCAAATTCAATTTACTTTTTATTTGGCCAATCTGTTTTTTTGTTAAGTGGGACTATGTTTGGTGATAAAGTAAAGCAATTTCAATGACGACCCAACATTCAAGCCCTTCTGAACATGATTGTCAAGTTAGAGCATGCCAGATCAATGCACTGAGTATTTATGCATAGTGGCAACGGCCTGTTGTGACCTTTTCACACATCGCTCCATTGCTAACGGGGACCCCCTCTTTTCCGGCTTGTTGCGTTGTTAGGTTAGGGTTTTGGCTGCTTAGTGGGCAATTTTGTGTTTCTCATGCCCGAGTCTCCGAGTTTTTGATCATGCCTAATGTCGTCTAGGGTTTTGAAGTTATAGGATCAAGTTGCAAACGTTGATATTTTAATGATCCTAAATTTTGTCTAAGTATTGACCTTCTAAGCGTTAACTTGTTTTTAACACGCGCATCAGTGATTTTAAAGTGTCAAGGTGTTTTCAGACCTTTTGGAGTTGTTTTCTCGCTCCTAAGGTATTATTTAAGTTGATTTCGCACTTTATCCCGATAATTTCCTAACGTTTCGCTCATTTTTTTGGAAAATTTGCCTAAGTCCAGTCTAATTTTGAAGTCACTAAGTGATTTTGAGTGGTTAAAATGTCAAATTCTTAAGAGAAATCCATATTCCAAGGGTTAGAAGGTCAAATTCCAGGTTAGAAGTGTTTTTCCCCTCATATTCTAGACTACCCACCCTTTTCCCCCACTCAAAATCCACACTACACATGGGTTTCCCCTGAAATCCATACTAGCTATGATTTTCCACCACTGTTTACCCATGTCTGAGTCGTTTTTCCCCTGGAAGTGCTAAAATTAGGTAAGTGTCAGGATTTTTCCAGACTGCCATCGATTTTCCACTAGGAGTGCTGATTGAAGTACGAACTATAGTACGGACAATGTTAAGGATGATTCCATGCCTGGATCGATTTTCCACCAGGTTGTTTCATGACAAGTTAATGCGCATTTTTGTGCAGACTCTCAGTCCATACCTGAGTCAGTTTTCCACTAAGAGTAATTTGATGAGTTTAAGTCCAGATTTTCATCCAGACTGAGGTCGAATTTCCACCAGTGAGTGTTTTTTGCAAATGAAATGAATTTGGAGTGTGGATTCCTTGTCCATACCCCCATCGATTTTCTCCTGACCTGTTTTATATGCATTTTGATGAAATTTTGTATGGATTTTTATCCATACTGGGATCGATTTTTCTTTGTGGGGAATTTTTGACGTTCTTAAATGATATTTAGTGGGATATTTTAATCCCAACCCATATCGGTTTTCCCCTGGAGGGTCAATTTTAACTTAAAATTGAAATATTTAATAAGTGAGCCCCATTTTAATTGTTTTTAAATGATGATTAATGATTATTTAAAATTTTAAAAGCAAAAATTAAATAACTTGCAATAAGCATTTAATGTTTTTACCCTTCTAGAAGCAAGTTGGTTTTTGCCAAACAAGTCTATAAGCAAGTGTTTTATCCCACATTGCTTGTGTGGTGAAAATGAGAGGCAAAAGCAAGTATAAGAGAAGAGTTTCCAGCAATATTTTATTATTAAATCTGCCAGGTGTCTCCATGAAAGGCGATTTTTCTCTCTTATTGGCGAATTTTGGCAAAGTGTTGAAGTGAAGTGTAAGATTGAAGATTCTTTCCTCCTCCATTTTTTCCAACATGGCTATCCTTGCTATTTCTGCCATTGAAGTCCATTTCCAGATTTTCAATTTTTCCCAAGTTTGGCGATTTTCCAAGTTTGGCGACTTTTGGTAGAAATTGGCAATTTTGTTGAGGATGGTGATTTTTAGTGTTTGAGAGCTTTGGCAATTTTATTCTCCATTGTTGCTTGTTGTTCCAGACCTCCATTGTTGCAAATTTGAGCTACATTGAAGACATTTTCAGAATTTTCAGAAATGGAGCTATAGCTGGGAAAGTTCGATTTTTATTTTGCAAGTGCTTGGAGCGAGCTTTGGTAAATTCCATGCGTGCTTGATGCCACTTTTGCCTCCCTACTTGCTGTCATTTGCTTCAGATCTGAGTTTGCTTCAGATTTAGACCTCCATTGTTGGCTATACATTCAATTTTCAGACTCAACTTTTATTGCCCAACCAGCTGCAACTTTAGCAATTTGCATTTGGAGAGTATTTGGAGGCATCTTGGGATCATTTTCAGACCATTGGAAAGCTGTCTCAAGGTCTGCAACTGTGTTAATGGCTGCTTGTCCTCAGAAATTTATCTTTTACCAGCCATAACTATGTTTCCAAGATTAAGTTATTTTCATCAAGAAGACTGATTTTTATCAATTTTGTGCATATTTTTTAAGGATCGCAACATGTTTTTTTAAGTTAATTTATTAGTTGCAGGTTGTCTTCAGATTTGTGACCTTCATTGTTGACTGCGGAAGGTGTCCTCAAACATACCTTGTGTGAAAACACAACCTTTCACACCTTTCCTTAGTCATTGTTGATCCAGTATACTCCTTTGCATTTTAGTTTGCATAATTTCTAAGCATAAGGAGGTATTAATGAATTTTATAGAGGGTTTCCATGCCCTAGCGTTGTCACACTTTGAATCTAATTGTCAAAATCTACAAAGAGTATGGACTATTTTCTTGACTTCATGCTTTAATTAGCTTAAATCTTTAGAAAGTCGGGAATTTTATCAAGAACATTATTTATTTTCCTAAGTCTAACTTCAAACTTCGTACACGTGCGATGTCGAAATCCAGATTTAAAGAAAGGAAAGAACTACTAAAGATGTTGAAGAATGGATTCTATCCAGAGCTTAAGATTTCATTCAGATGGAAGGAGATCACAGATACAAACATGCATTTCCTAGACTTTAACCAGATGCAACAGCAGATGTTCGGAGTCGGAAATCAGGTTCTTTCCCCAGCATATGTGAACATTATGAAGAGTGGTATTTTTCATGCCATTGGATTTCCACAGTCCATACAATGCAGTGAGCTTTTATCTTGGAGTGCGCACGATGTTATGATCCGCCCACGCGAATGATCAAGACTCCTAAGGGCGTTGTCATTGCCTACCTTGCTGAGGATGCTATTGTTGAGGTGTTCCGAATTCCACGAGGAACACATATGAAGGATGTGACCAAGGATGAATATGCAGAAAGATACACGAAGAAGATGAATGCCTACAAGAATATGATAAACAAAGAGTGGATGATTGAGCCTAGGTCTCATCATTCCAAGGCTCCCAAGACACTCATGTGCATAGACTTCAAAAAAGAGTATAGCGACTTGATATTCCTACTCAAGAAAGTGATGGGGATGCAGCAAGGAGCAATATTCGATGGATGGATGTTCTATTTCATCCAGGATTGTCTTAGAGGGACATTGGTAAATTGGTCTAAGATTATAAGTGACAATCTAGACTTTCAGCTGAGGAATGTAGAGCGGTCCAAGTCATTCGCCATGATTTCTTACCTAGTATACCTGCTTGCACGGTTTGTTTCATACAGAGGATTGATATGCAAAGGTGAAGTCGGGAATGGGCAAGGACAATTCAGGAGTCATGAATGCTACCCCCAGCTGAGCATGTATAGAATTGAAGACTATAAGAGAGTGAATGATGCATTCACTATGTACATCATGCGGATGTTGCAAGGCGAAATCCACAGAAGATTGTCCAAGGAGGCAATGGAGCTAATAGAAAAATATGGATCATGGTATATTCAGTTTCCTACTTTCACGTACCTTAGGATTCATGGGTTTCAATTTGAACCCTACAGACCGACCAACAAAATGATCTTGTTAGAAGTGGTGAGACATTTTCTAGAGTTTGATGCCATTCAAATAGAGAAGCATAGGATAGGCATGACATTCCCTATTTCAGTTGGGAAGACATCAGAGGTTTGTCAGTCTGCCATAGCCGCCAGCATTGCGAGTGAGGAGCTAGCATTCTATCGATTTGCTACATATAAGAAAAGAGAAAGATTTGATCCAAATAAGAAAGTTGGAAGGATCCGGGGATAGAAGTTCATTCACAAAGTGGACATAGAAGATTATTGGGCCAACCTGATGGACAAGCAAGCAGTGAAGAGAAAAATGTGGTCCAGAATGTCAGTGGATTTCATGAGGAAGTGTGGACTTTTCCTCATTCCTGATCAAGTGTTAGATGACAGAGATCATACGCATCCACAATATGAGAGAGAAATGAAGAAGGCAATCCTATTGCCTAATTGGTCAAAGTCAGAATAGATTGACCTGAATGTATTGATGAGAGAGGTCTTGAGTTTCTCCCATGCATGGGTATATATATAGATGAATAAGTTAGTTGATATGGGTGATCCCTTCATTATGAAAGGACGAAGCCGGAAGAGTCTACTTCCGAGAATGATCAGAGGACTATTAGTGATGTCAAGATTTATGCAGACGAAGGGAGTCAAGCTCCCAAGAGAAGGAAGAATACGCCAGGAGAAGTCAAGGCCAGAGGGAAGAAGATTGATGAGGTGAAGAAGAAACAGAAGACTATCATTCCTCCACCTATCACTCCTTCACCACCTCTCAGTGTCTCATCAATCAAAGTGATTTAAGTAACAGAGCAGAACAAGGAGACCTAGCAATGTTTCAACACATTGATACTACCAAGGAATATTCAAGAGTTACATGCCACAGCGACATCTGCACCTCCAAATGAGAATGATGATCAGTCGGGATCACCTACTGTCCTTTTGGAAGTTAGTTTGGGAAATGAGATATACGATTTGACCAGGAATAATCCTGATGATGATGATGATGTTATCTCGGCATTGAGAGGACTTGATCAAGAAATGTGTCTCGATGATGGCATGGAGATGGCCACTATTCCTGATTGGCTGATGAGAAGTATGGAGAAAAGTAAGAAAATAGTAGAGGTACAGCCTATTGATGACATTGATGACTACCTAGTTAGGAGTGCCAAGGAGAAAAAACCCAAGAGCAGAGATTTTGTCACACATAGCTAGAGATGAGACAGGAATGCGGATTGCACAGATTGTTGTTCCTATTGCAGGCTTGACAGTGGACATTGCTACTCCTATGGATTTCCATATCACTTCAGTTGCCCTTGGTTGTACATCCAGAGAGCAAGAGTTTCAAGAGGTTGGTGAAAACCTCAAGGCAATCGATGCAAGGTTAGGCAGAGAGATTGCGGAGAAAGAAAGGTACAGAGAAGAGAATATCAGACTTAGAGAGTATATTGCAGGGATAAGGCGTGAAAATCCCACCTTTATTCCCCCTATTGCAGTTGACCATGGAATACATTCACACTATGAGGCAGCGAGAGATACACTATCGGAGGTGGAAACGTGGGTTGAGAGTACAAGAAAGCAGGCAGATGATTTCCTTACTCAATTTGTCCATGCATATGATAGCACAATAGGGCTTGTATTTAGAATCCAGTATTTGGAGGGAGTTTGGGAAGAATTCAGGCCTATCCAAGAGAAAGACTATTCCACGCCTCCAGGCTTTGAAGAAGATTCCTAATTCCACCTTGGTCAGCGAGAACATTGTGCACAGTGGAGACAAATACGATTTCCATGGCTGGTATTGTTCATTAGCCGTGAAGAAATCAACTTATGAGAACACCCAGTCGAGTTGTATGGAGATGGAAGGATTGATTCAGAACATTCAGATGAAGATCCTTTCCTCGCTTGAGGAATTATTGGATGTTGATGTTAGTGATGCTAGTGGTTTACACTTAGCCCAATTAAGAGACAAGATGAAATTTATGTATTTTTGCCAGTTAGACTCTTTGAAGAAGAGTCAGATAGACGACTTGGTCTTTTTGTTGATTCATGTTCATAGTTCGCAGACGCTCATGCCAGATTGGGAGAACACTTTGGATGCTTGTTCAGATTCACTGGACATGATTGATTTATAGCAAGATACCTTGCCTAGCATTTCCATGGAGTTAGATTCAGTATTGGCTAGATTCTTGGAGTATGCTGAGAGAGAGAGAGATGCAGGGAGGAATCTTCTAGAAGATTCCCTATTTGATGACTAGGTATCTTCTTATTGGGCCATATGTAGGTTGAGGAATGAGAGGATCAATTGACGGCAGACTTGGTGGAGTTGTGAGACGTGTCGGTCACGCAGTACGTGCCGAGAGAGGCTCACGAGAGAGCCGTCTCGGAAGGCACGGTACATGGTGAACTCACCGTCAGCACCCCCGTCTTTGACCTGCTCGAAAGTATTCTAAGGTTACTCGCCAAAAATCTAATTGCACTCCAAGACCGAAGGGAGGAGACGACACAAGAACTTCGGCGGCAACAAGTACGAGGAGCGGAGCCGTAGGGAGGAAGAGGAGAGGGAGGCTAGTCAGCATCATACCTCTGGCACTTGATGCCCCTACGGCCAAACAAAGACAAACGTACCACTACCACTGAAGGAGTAAACGAGGGAACTGTACAGAGATCTCTCCGCATAAAAGAACAGGCCGACAGGAGACGACGGCTAAGGGAGGTTGCCGACTCGAAGAGTCTAGAGAAACACAGCAGAAGTCGGAGTCGTAGTCGGGAGAGGCAAAAGTCGTGTATGTGGAAGGAGTTAGCCGAGGTCGCCAGGAACCTGCCACTTCCAAACGTAGCGGAGGAAGATCTCGCCGACCAGGCCCCACACTCGACGTCAAGTGAAGAGGACTCCAGAGTTGAGTCACAAAGCACCTTGTCCGAATATTCTAAACAAGGAGAGGAGGCGGTACGAGACCTTCATGAGGAAATCGCCACTATTTTTGAAGCAACATTATCTGGCATAAAGAATTTTTCCTTGTCAGAGGGTATCAAAATAGGAGGGTCAGATCCGGAAACCCCAGGAAGGAGGGACTATAGGAGCGAGGGTGACCAAAGCCCTACGGACAGGGGTCCAACCAGACCAAGAGCGTACGGTACCACCCGGACACATAATACCTTCCCGGCATATAGTCATTTCCAAGCGCTACATAAAACCATCTAGGCAAGAACAATGGCACACACTCCGGAGAAACAAAAGCTTCCAAAATTCATGGGCGACGGGTCAGAGGACCCCGTACGGCATTGTAAGACATGCGTGACCATTTGGGAGGCAAATGGCCAAGACAACTGGGATTACTGGTTGAAGGCATTCCCAGCCACTCTGCGAGGAATAGCCATTGACTAGTACACGAACCTCGATGCCCAGTATAAAACATCCTGAGCAATTTGAAGAAGGCTTTCGAAGAGGAGTTCAAACTCCTATGGGACGACAACAAAATTGTGGCAGAGATTTACAACACCAAACAAGGAAAAAATGAAAGTGTGCGAGCATATAACAAGAGGCTGAGGGAACTACTTAACAAAATGGAGAACCAGTCAGCGGATGGCCTCAAGAAGCGATGGTTTGTGGAAGGATTGGTACTATCCCTGAGACGGACGATGAAAGTGGTCCCTCCGCCATCGTATGATGAAGCATACAACCTCACGATGGATATTTAAAGTGAAAACAAGACATCCCGGGGTAAGTGACGGTGACAGTACAAATGAAGACAGCGATGGGGGGTCCAAAACCGTGCAAGCACTCCGGAAGGATATGATGAGGATGATGAAGGAATTAAGGGGTGACAAGGAAAGTGGTAGGGAAGGAAAAGAACTATGGTGCATCGACTGCAAGACTGAAGGACACGAAAGGAAGTTGTCCCCGCAAGGTTTTCTGTGACATCTACCAAGCAATGGGACATTCCACTAAGGAATGCTCGTACAACTTGAAAGCACGGAGCACACAAGTGCTCTACGCCCAACCCGACCAAGACACACCGCCAACGACACCTCCGAAGCCAACAGAAAACTCTGACACCTCCCTTAGAGGGTATAGAAACAATCGTCAGGGTAACAATAGATCCAATAATAACACACCAAGGAGTAGAATTCAATACGACGCGTAGGGACGACCCATGGTTCAATGCAGGAAGTGCAACAAATGGGGTCACTTTGCGCGGGAATGCCAAAACAGGGGTGATGCAGGAAGTTTGTTGTGCATATAGTGCAGTCTAGGAAATCACAAGGACATAGATTGTCCAAAGCAAAAAGGGGTGAATATGCTGGACGTGGAAGGATCAAGAGAAACGTATTGGCAATCACAACATTGCAAAACAAGAAAGCCATGTATCCTGACCCTAGCATGGAAAAGGAAAGGCTTCAAGAAGCCAAGGTGGATATCGAGCAGGTGATGGCAAAAGAGCGGAGGGCCTCGCACCTGGCTGCCACTACACCACTCCAGTCGGGACCAAAGAAAACTATCATTAAGCAAATGTTACAAACCACAATACCCGTACGAGTATCCGACCTTCTGTAGACCATGCCACAGTTGAGGATGGCTTTGACAAATGTAACCGGGGATAGTACCCTTGACCAGGAACACCAAACGATGACATAACCATGTAGTACGGACCTGATGAAGGGACCTGGTACGGATGCCATGAACCCTATGCTACTCGAGGTAAGCATCGAACGGAAACCGGCAGTAGTAGAGATGGATATAATGGGACAAAAGCTCACAAACACCATTGTGGATGGTGGGTTCGGAGTCAACGTACTACCGGACGAAACTTCAAAGCCTCGGCAAACCTACACTCTAGCCACCAACCTTCCACCTGGTCGATGCGGATCAACATAGTATCAAACCCCTCGGTACCCTTAAGGCACAAAAGGTGGTAATTGGGATGCAGCAATTCCTTCTGGATTTCATAGTCATCCCACTGGAAAGAAAAGCGTACGAAGCCCTCCTGGGAAGGGGATGGTTGATCATGGCCAAAGCTAATCATAACTGGAAAAAGAATACGCTCTCAATCGAGAGTGACGGTCATAAGTATGTAATCGATCTAAGGAACCAGTTTGTCAGTGAAGAGCTCGCGTCGTTCGACTCCGACTCAGAAGATTCAAATAGATGTGAGTGGGGTTCTGAAGGAGACGGAGGAGGGAAAGAGCCCGACGAGGAAGGAGTGTTGGAACTGGACGGATGTTCCGAAGATGGAACTAGTTCACTGGCCGGACTTTTTCATTGGTAAATGGAGGACTATGAGGTCTTCCACCCTGAGTGTCACATGCTTCAAATATGTGAGATAGGAGAATCAAGTGGCGGGATGGAAGAGCAATCCTTTCCCCCAGAGTACGGTAGGTACTAGGAGGGAATGGCGTGGATGGACGACACGCCAACCCACCAGTTTGAACAAGATAAACCCATCAAGTACGAGGAAAGAGGTGTGGAGAAGGTTAATCTCGACAATGAGGAAGAACCACAGATGATACTTGTAGGGGATGACTGGAACCCCGTGTTGAAGGCAGCAACCTTCAAGATATTCCTAGAATATAAGGACGTATTTGCTTGGACTTACAAGGACTTGAAGGGGGTACCGTCGGAGCTGTGTACATCGCATAACCCTCGTACCAGGAGCCCAACCGGTACAAAGGAGGTCGTACAGGATGAACAAAAACTACACAACCAAGTAAATGAGGAGATCAATAAAATGCTAGAAGCAAGGATCATATTCAAAGTGGAAACTAGTGACTGGGTTTCCCCAATAGTCATCTCTCTTAAGAAGGAAGCTAATCAAATAAGGGTATGCGTAGACTTCAGGTACCTGAATGCAGTAACCATCAAAGACACCATTCCCGATCCCGTTCACTGACAGCATCCTAGAAGAAGTCATCGGGCATGAGATAGACACATTCCTGGATGGATTCTTCAGGTACAACCAGATAAGTATTGCGGAAGAAGACAAGTTGAAGACCACATTCGTGGTGGAGGAAGGGGTGTATGCCTATAATCGCATGCCCTTCGGATTGTGCAATGCACCTGCAACCTTCCAGAGAATAAATTTGCACATTTTTGACAAGATGTCCGTAGGAAACTTCAAGGCATTCCTAGATGACCGATCGATTTTTAGCGATCAGGACACCCATTTGAAGGCTCCGGGGGAGTGCATGGAAAGGTGTCGGAAGGCTAGGTTAGCCTAAACCTAAGGAAATGTAGGTTTATGGTACCACAAGGGAAACTCCTAGGCCACATCGTTTGTAAGGAAGGTCTGAAGACAGACCCGAACAAGATAGGAGTAATTGTCAACATGGAGAGCCCAACAAACGTGATAGGGGTGAAATCATTCCTTGGCCATGTCGGCTACTACCAGAGATTCATCAAAGGCTTTGTGCGGGTGTCCTGGCCCTTAGATAAGCTAACAAGGAAGGGAGAGTCGTTCGTGTGGGGTACGGAGCAGGAAGAAGCCTTCAAAGAATTGAAAGACCGGCTAGTGAGCGCACCAGTATTGGTATACCCGAACTGGAACAAAGAATTTCACGTACACGTCGATGCCTCCAACTATGCAATTGGTGCTACCCTCGCGCGGGTAGGGGCGCAAGGACTGGACCATTCCGTATTTTTCGTAAGCGGACTCCTGTCAAGGGCCGAACGAAACTACAGCACAACGGAGCGAGAGGCACTAGGGATGGTGTACGCAGTACAGAAGTTCCGACACTACTTGTTGGCTACACCGTTCACATTTTATGTGGACCATCAAGCACTAATGTGCCTGGTGAATAAACCAATCATCCAAGATAGGGTAAGTCGGTGGCTACTACTCCTACAGGAATTCACCTTCACCATTATCTTACGGCCAGGAAAGTCCCATGTAATAGCCGATCAACTATCAAGGATCAGATCAAGGGAACCAACCGAGGGAGTGAACGAAGACTTTCCAGATGCACACTTGTTCCAAATTGCAATACTACCAGTCTGGTATGAAAAGATAGGCCAGTACCGATCTACCTCCACATTTCCAAGAGAGATGCCTTCAGGGGAATGGAGGAAGCTTGCACTGAAGAGCAAGACCTTCCAACTAATTAATGGGCTTTTATATAAAATGGGTCCCGACCAAATCTTGAGGAGGTGTCATGGAGGAGGAAATTTGCGATGTATTGAAGGAGGCACACGACGAGTTAGTAAGCAGACATATGGGACCAGATGCAACCGCCAGGAAAGTGCTTCTGGCCGGTCTATGATGGCCAACTCTACATACCGACGCTCGAGAGTGGGTGATCGGGTGCGACACTTGCCAGCGGGCGAGAAAACCACTCAAGAGGGACTTCATGCCACTCTTTCCTTCGCGGCCGCAGGAGTTATTCGAACAGTGGGGTCTGGACTTTGTGGGACCTTTGAAGCCAAGTAACATGCACCGGTGTAAATATATTGTAGTAGCCACGGAATACCTCACCAAGTGGGGAGAAGCTAGGGCCTTGCCGGACAACACGACTCTGAGTACGGCACGGTTCTTGTACGAACAGATTGTCACAAGGTACAGGATACCCCTTCAAATCACCAGTGACAGAGGAGTGCACTTTGTCAATCAAGTAATTCGTACCATGACCATAGAATTTAAAATATTCCATAACCTATCTAGTCCGTACTATCCTCGCGCTAATGGACAGGCAGAAGCAACCAACAAGGTGTTGGTATCAATAATCTACAAATCGTGTGGGGTGGAACGGGAAGACTGGGAGGAAAGACTACCAGTCATGCTATGGGCATATCATACAACATACAAAGTCACTATCGGGCAGTGGTACCAACTGAGTACACCGTACCGAGCCTTCGAGTGGCGGTGGAGAACAGACTAGGGGACCAAGAAAGCTTGAATGCAAGGCTTGGTGGCTTGATAAAACTGGATGAACGAAGACTGATGGCACAATGGACGACGGAGGTGGCGCAACGCCGACGGAAGCATTGGCATGACCAACATCTACGTAAGGCCAACTTTCGGCCGAGGCAGTTAGTTTTGAAGTATAACGGCCGAAATGAACTTCGACCAGGGAAGTTCAAGGTCCGTTGGCTCGGACCCTATAAGATCAGAGAGGTCGGTAGGAACGAGGCAGTAAAGCTTTCGACTCTGGACAACAATCCGATCAGAAACCCGATGAACGATTCCAAGCTGAAAATCTACAAAGAACGAAATAAACCTGTGATTGAGATTAACATGCTGGGATACGCCAACAGAGGACATTGGACCATTGGTCGGAGCAAGGAAGTCGAAGAAGACCCGGTGGTGAAAGGAGAACCCTATCGAAGAGATGACGGCTAGGTGAAGCCTTTGGCGGCCATGGAAGAACGACTTGTACCGAAAAGGGAGGAAGGTGTGGCGGTTCCCAAGATCCACAAGCACCTCACGAATGTGTATTTTGGGGACCCAGCTGTGTGGGTGTGGGTTTCAGGGCATTGGAGGAAGTGGGCCCCATACGAAGAACCTCGAGAAGGATACATAGCACATGATATTGATGAAGAAGCGGAAGCCCAAAGGAGAGTCGAGAACACAAATAAAGAGGAACCGGTGGACATGGAGAAAGAGCTCGACTTAGAGGTATATGGGGCATCCCTAGGTCCCTATTTAAAAATGGTGCTGAAAACAGAAGATCTATTCGTCATCGCTTCCAAAACAGGCGAGGTAGAAGTCGGACCCAATTCATTGTACCAGGTGATCCCTAACCCCGCTGGGCTACCGGAGGTTGACAGAGAGAGAGAGTAAAATGGTACCAACCGTACGGGGATCGCTACATTGATGGTCGATACAAGGGTGTGGGACCCGCTCCATTGGTGGACAAGATATGGGATCTGGAGTACGTAGGGAAGTGTTGTGCACAAGAATGTTACAAGAGACTACCACACGTATTTATGTGGTTGCACAACTCAGAGATAAGAATGAAGATGCCGAACGATGCCTCGGGGATGAAGACTCCGAACAGGAACCAAACAAGAAATGGAAGGAAGACAGGACGAGGAACAAAGGAACAATGAAGAAGGTGAAAAAGAAGCAGGGTATGTGGCCAGCAAGGAGAAAACAAAGGAGGCGGGAAAATCATTCAACGGCGAGGGCAAACGCAATAAACTGGCCAATGGCCCCCAGAAGACCAATTAGAAGGCACAACCAGACCAAGGGATACCTAGGTAAATTAAAGGTACAGAGACTAATATTTAAAAAGCCTTGTCAAATAAAGGAAGTAAAACAACTGTTAAAAAAGAGGGTCCTAAAGGGTAAGGAAGAGAAATACAGGGAAAAAAGAAAAAAAGTCCAAGTTGGCGAGTATTAAAAAATTGAAATACCAAGCAAGTATAAGCAAAATCACTAGGGAAAAATTAAGACTGTTAAAAAGGCATTTATTTTATATCAAGTTAATAAAACATTTGCACCTAACCCTAACCCTGACAAAGAAAAGTGATTATAAAAACCTCCAAGAGACCCCATTATGCACAGAGCAGGGAAGACAGAAAAGTGAACCCGACAGCCAAGCAAAATTAAGAAGACAGAGGCAGGTAACTGTACAGCGAAGCAGAGGAAGGGACTATAGCCAGTACACCATACGGACTACCCGTACGAACGCAAAGGCGGGTAGGGAAGAAGGGACAAGTCCATACGGCATACGGATTGCACGAGCGGGGAATCAAGGGCGCCGGAGGTCTTCATCGTACGGCCTACGCATACGAACGCATCAAAGAAAGACGGAGGATTGCCTAACCTGTACGGCGTACGACGCACGAGAAGTAGAGTAAGGTCTCTACCGTACGACGTACGGTCTACACATACGGATGCAACAAGAAGAAGCCACCTGTGGAATAGACCGTACGGCATACGGTATAAGGGGAGCAACTGAAAGGAAGGTGTACGACGTACGATGGTCATACTTGGTCCATAATGTAGGCACCAAGGTCGGCAGAGTATTCTGTACGGTAGGCTACCTCGGCACCATATTCCCTACGGAGCCCAGCACATACAGTACGGTCAGCTAAGGAGAAGGAAGTCGTATGAACATGAAAACAAGTATCGTACGAAGACCAGTACGCAACAGTCCGTTCAAGCAGGCAGCAAGCAAATATAAGAAGCAAGGGGTTCCTCTGACAAAACACATTAGGGAAGCTGTACGGCAAGGAAACTATGGGTGGTACAATGGGTTGTACAAACTGGAGAGACACTCTTTTTGACAATTATAATAATGACCAAGGACGGGGCAAGGGAAGAAGAATAGAACAAGGCAGTTGCAGTGCAGCCATGACTGCCACAGAGCCAGCCAGCAGCAAGAAAACCAAGAACAAACCAAAGGTACAGAAGGATTCAGAGGGAATCATGACGGCGAATGTAGCATTTGAGAGTGTGACTGGCACCGAATGTCGTACCTGGTGGAAAGAAACCCCTCTAGACCATGTGACAAAGGATTCTCTCAAGAGGGCACAAGTCGACCACACCATCCAAATGCCCACATTCAGCATTAAGGAGTTCGAGCCAGTTTTGCGAACCATAGTGTCGGGATACAACCCACAGGAACGAGCTTCAGTCATTCAGTTCCAAGGGTGCACAATGCGAGTTTCATTCAAACCAGAGGATTTTAGGAGGGTATTTGGTATGCTCGAGAAAGGGGCGTCTGCGGCCAAACCAACCAAAAAACTCACCAAGGAAAAAAAGAAATGGTTGATGGATTTGGTGTGCAGAGACGATCTCATGGAGGAACAGTGGAAAAGTGCCTGGGCCGATAGCAAAGGAATGAAGTGTGTGTTTATCGCACTAGAAGAATGGAGGATGTTAATGGACCTGGTCAAAAGTCGCCTTACCAGAGCGAGTTGGGCATCCGACATAGCTATATGGATGATAGGATTAATGAATGGGATTAAATGTGGAAAGGTGTACAATTGGGGCAACTCCTGGCAAAACGAATCCATGATTTCCTAAGACTATAACACAAGACGTTCTACACAGAGTTTCGTGACTCGCGGCGAGTCACGCGAGTCGGCGGGCCGAGTGACCTCCGCCGGGTCACGGCGACCCTGACCCGGGCCCGGACAAGTCACAGGGTGTGACTCGCCTGACTCGCCGAGTCAGCGAGTCACCCCCTGACTCGCCGAGTCCGAGGGTCGTGACCCGGCCGGCGCAGCTTGCAAAAAGTGGACGCTAAAACAAAAAAAACATAACACATTTTTATTATGTTTTGTGCCATTTGCCTTTGTCATAACCCTAAAAGGAATTGCCATTCAGTTTTATGAGTGGAAGAGAGGAAAAAAGAGAGCCATAGTTGTGCAACCAGCTGAGAGGAAGAGGTGAAAAACTTGCACAAATCACATTGGGGCAGCACTACAGTTGCATTGAGAGCATCAAGGAGCTCATTTCAAACACTTGTCAACAAATTTGAAAGAGGTAAGTTTTAATTTTTATTGATTATGTTGGTTTTTTTTTCTATATTATGGATTTTTTCATTTTTTTATTTTTTTTTTTTAACTTCAGCTTTCCAAATCTATATTGTTGCTTGCATACTTCAATGATTCAATCACAATGGCATAAATAGAACAATAGCATAGCAAACCCTAGACTTTTTTTTTGAAAAAATTGTATACATGTATTTATAATTTTTTCTAAAAAAAATCTAGGGTTTGCTGATTTTTCTGAATTGTTAATTTCTTTCTTTGAAATTTGAAAATTTTCAAGAAAAAACACAATGCACAAATTAGTCTTTGCTGATTTTTTTTAATTAGTTTAAAATTTAAAATTTAAAACTTTGTCAAACACAATGCTCAAATGGTGATTTGTAAAATTGTCTTATTGCAGCAGCCCTCACGTTTTGAAAACAATTTTTTTTCCTAATGGCTCATCCTAATCCTCCACCTAGGAAGCATGGTCAAAAAGATGAGGCATGGAAATACACTGAAGAATTCCCTGGTAGACAGAGAAATCAAACCAAGTGTATGTTTTGTAAGGAAATTAACCATGGGGGGATAAATAGATTAAAATATCATATTGCTGGCATACGTGGCCATGATACTGAGTCTTGTGACAAGGCAACTCCCGAAGCAATCCGTTTTTGTTACGTCCTATTAGAAAACTTTGAATTACATAAGCAAACCAAAAAAAGACAGAGAGGAGTTATGTCATATTGGTTCCCCTCCACCCACATCCGCATCTGGCTCCACATCCACAGCTGCATCCATAGGTTGTGTTGGAGAGGGTTCTTCTCTGCCTCCCTTTCGTCCTAGTGCTTCTGCTAGTGCCAGTACTTCTATTCCTACTCCTAGTCACACTTTTGGTCCTAGAGTGCGAAAATCCAAGATAGACAATTTTTTTGTACCACGCACTACTCCTGGCGCACAACCCTCGCTTGAGAGCATGTCTTGGAACAAGGAGTTCATGATGCAGGAAGAAAAGCAATTTGCAAGTTTTGGTACTTCTGCAACATTCCATTTATTGCAGCCAGGTACTTTTTTATTTGATTGTTTTAAATTAAAATTTAAAATTTTATGGTTTGAATTTGAAAGTTGAAATTGAAATTGAACTTTTCTTATTTAATCTATTTCAATTTGTGACAGGTCTCCTTATTGGCAAGGCATGATTGATGCAGTAACCATTTGTGGGCCGGGGTTTAAAGCCCCTAGTGATACTAAGTTGAGTGGTCCTCTCTTGTTGGAAATGGTGGAAGATATGAAAGTTGACCTAGAGGACCACCGCCAATCTTGGAGCCAGAAAGGTTGCACCATCATGACAGATGATTGGACTGATAGGAGGAATAGAACACTCCTAAATTTTCTTGTTTCCAGTGGAGGTGATTGATCATTTTACTTCTCTATATGCATTGTGATTGAAATTGAATAATTTACATTCTAATTTATTGATAACTAATTTGTTTTATTTTTAGGATCCACCATGTTTTTGAAGTCCATCGATGCTTCCTCACATGTCAAAAATGTGGCATACTTATGTGAGGCTATTGAGGAAGTTATAGATGAGGTGGGGGAAGAAAATGTGGTGCAAGTGGTGACGGATAATGCAGCAAGTTATGTTGCTGCAGGTAAACTTTAAAAGTTTTCTTTTAAGTTTTAACTTTTGACTTTTAAACTTTTAAGTTTTTAACGTTTAAATATTAATGGTAAAATTTCACATCTAATTCTTTAACTAATTTAAAATTGTTGCAGGAAAACTTTTGATGGAGAGGCACCCAAAAATCTTTTGGTCTCCATGTGCGGCCCATTGCCTTGACCTCATGCTGGAGGATATAGGTAAGCTTGGATGGGTGAAAGAATGCGTTGAAAGGGCCAAGAATATATGCAAATTTATTTACAATCATGCATTGGTCCTTAGCATTATGAGGCAATACACGGGGGAAAGGGAGTTGGCTCGTCCTGGTATAACGAGATTTGCCTCAAATTTCCTCACATTGAAATCCTTGTTAAAATCAAAGGCATCTTTGAGGCGCATGTTTGTTGGTGAGGAGTGGACTTCCTCATCCTATGCTACGACCACTGCAGGGATGGATGTAGTAGATTGCATTTTTGATGAGCCAGGTTTTTGGATCCCTTGTGCAGAGATCGTGCAGGTAATCTTATAAATTTATAATATTATATGCATATTTTTGTTTTGTTTGCAATGTGCAACTTTGCAATTTTTCTTATTTTCATGCACACTTGTGAGTTAACTATTTTTGTTTAACATTATTTGCAGGTCACTGAGCCCCTAGTAGTTCTTCTACGAGTTGTTGATGGGGAGAAGCCCGCTATGGGCTACATATATGAGGGCATGGATAGGGCCAAGGAGGCCATTAGATCCATATATGCTGGAGTTGAGGATAAGTATAGGCCCATTTGGGACATAATTGATAGAAGATGGCATAACCAACTTCATAGGCCCATCCATGCAGCAGCTTATTACCTCAATCCATCATTTCGTTTCCATGTTGATTTCAAAGCGGATGAGGAGGTTCTTAGCGAGCTATATTCAGTAGTACAATGGATGGTCACTGATACCACAGCTACACTTCTTGAGATGGATGCATTTAATAATGCATCAGGGGCAATCTTTGCCAGCCAATTGTGCAAAGAGGGTCGGACAAAATTGCAGCCAGGTAGAAAATTCTAAAGTTTATGACATGCATTTTAATTTTTCATTTTATAATCTAACTTTAAAGTTGGAAATGAGACTAATGTTTTTTTCTTTTCCTTATCTCAAATAGATGGTGGCAAATGTTTGGGCCTTCAACCCCAAACCTTCAAAAAATTGCCATCCGCATATTGAGCCAGCCGTGCAGCGCTTCTGGATGTGAGCGCAACTAGAGCATGTTCGAGCACATCCACTCGAAGAGGCGAAATAGATTGTCTGTGGAGAGGTTGAATGATCTAGTCTTTGTTCATTACAACCTCCGTCTCAGGACCAGACAGATTTTGGACGATGACTCCTCTTCGATCACTCTAGAGGAAGTCGACCCTGAGTCCGATTGGCTCACTGAGTCCACCGATCCAGTCTTCACTGATGAGGACCTTGAGTGGGTTGACCAGGTAGACAGAGAGGTTGAGGCTGTGGCTATGGCAGAGGAGGAGGATAGAGCACGATCAGGCACAGCACCTATGGCTACTCAGACTGGCACATCACAGGCAGAGACTATGGCTACTCAGTCATCCAGGACCTACCTTAGACGCCTTTGTAGGAGGCAGATAGACGAGCCTGAGCCTGAGCCTGAGCCATAGACTTGTTTTTTTTTACACTTTATAGTTAGATATATGTTTGGGAACATTTGAAGTCATGGATTTTATATTATACATTGGACAACATTTATAACTCTATATATCTATGTTTTCTAATTCCTTCAGCTACAATTTACATTTCTACGCATGTGATGGATGTATGTTTATGTATGTGATCAAATTAGCTTCTATTTGATGATGTTATAGTGTCTTTAAGCTTAATTCAATAATGGGTGTATGAAACAAGTTTTAAATCGTTAAAAATCTCTAAATTTCAAGGGTTTTCTTATTTTGCCGAGTCATTGTCGAGTCCGAGCCGAGTCACGAGTCGAGTCAGCCTTGCCAAGTCAGAGCCGAGTCCGAGTCTGGGAACTTTGGTTCTACATGTGTCATCATGCTATCAGCTTGTTCCTGGATGTCATACGCCTGTAGGTACCACCGGAAATATGGGGAACATTTGAACCACACAGACGGGTGGAACCGAATAAACCCACTATGTACTACTATATCCATCTGGACACACTAGGCGACACAGCACAGCCGACCAAAAAGAGAAGGAAACTGGACACATCCATCGAGGCCGAAGATGTTAGCAGTGCAGAAGATTTGGAGGAGGAGGTGGAAGAGACGAAGAGCAAGAAAGTGGTGATGAGGGGTTCCATCTAGCAGGACACACAGTTGTAGAGGAGGAAGGGGAAACAGAGTCGCAGCAGCAAGAAGAGGAGGAAGAGGAGCAACAGGGAAGGTTAGGGGCCCAATGGAAAAGTATGAGGATAAAGTTCACACCTTCGAAACTATCCTCGATACACTTGGTACCACAAGAAGCGCTTGTAGTGGCCAGTCCCATGGGAGATGTACGACCAATAGAGGTGGTGTTCGGAAAAATCAGCGAAGGGGAACCACCAGCACAGCAACGGGGTATCACTACCACAAATCAGCTTGGTTGTACTTACAGCAGAACCTACAAAGGGTACGATAGTAATTGGTACGGCAAACACTGGTACGGCCATAGTTTTAAAACTCGTGGACTCGCCACGGACTCGCGAGTCCATGGGAGCCACGAGTCAACTCGTCAAGGACTCGCGAGTCTTTTGCAAGGACTCGCGCGAGTCTTTTGCACAGACTTGCGAGTCTTTCAGATGGACTCGCGCAACCCAAAAAAAAAGTCATGCAAGCTTTAAAATCGAGTTTTTTTTAAAAAAAAATTGCCTTCATTTGGCATAACTGAGGGAGTGAAAAATAAAAGAAAAATAACACCCGATGCCTTTATAAAATAATAAAAGTATTTTTGGCCTCGTGGGGCGATGCCCCTTGACCCCAACTTGGGGGCACTGCCCCCAAACCCCCGTCGAAAAATATAGGGGGAAACTGCGCCGATGGAAGTAGGAAAAATTTAACCTCCAAGTTTGATTAGGCTCCATATAACAGCATAATTAGCATTGAAGAAATCTTGGTATTATACATTTTAGAGTTGAAAGTTTGAAACTATGAGTATGTGACATGTGTAATGTAACTAATGTTTCAATTATGGCTCTTATGTTCTCTAAATGCATTAATTTCTTTATGTTCTTTTGTAAAACTACGGTTTTTTTTTTTTTCCGAATCTTTCACGAGTCCGAGTCCGAGTCCAAATTTTTGGTTTGCCGAGTCCGTGGCGAGTCCAAGTTTTTAAACTTTGGGTACGGCAGACATCGGTACGGTACTAGCAAGAACCGATACGGGTGCATCAAATACTAGTACGACCCCAGCAGGTACTAGTACGACTCCAGCATGGAAGGAGACGGGGAATATACGGATGACTGAGGGTGACTTGGAGGCAGTGGTAGCATTGGATAATCTCACAGATGAAAATATAGACACCTCGCTGGATGGATGGCTAGGGCAGTTCGCACTTGCCCCGCACCTTCCCCCCTCCCCTGCACCGCATAACATGGCCATTGGGGCGCGCATGACTCCAGACAAAGATATTACTATCCCAGACCTGGACGGAGGGAGATCCGTTGATCGAGAGCATCAAAACCAACAGAGCAGTGGACCGGAGGGAGCACTCGTAGGGCTCCACATCACCCCACTTTGAGCAGCAAGGGTGGTCGGACCATAGTGCGCCAAAGATGATTCAAAATTGGACCCATGGGTATCTGGTGGGAGGCACATGCACCTTGGGCACCACCTTCTGCAGCATGGAGAAGGCCTTCCGGGAGGTGTACTTACAAATGCGACAACACCAGGTGGAGCAAGAAGCTCAGCAAATGTACATAACAACACTGGAGAAGGAAGGAGAGAAGCAGGCACAGTTAGCTACAGTGGAAAAGAACCTGAGGAAGGAGATGGAAATGAAGATGACCACATATGAGGCTCGTTGCAGCATACAGGAGAAGAAGGCGCAGGCACTAGCATCCCAAGTGGCAGAGCTCACCTCACAGCTAGAACAAAAAGATAAAAAGCTACTGGAAGTTGCTCACATGGTAAAGAAAGCACAAGAACAGCAGCTGCTGGCAGAAAAGAACCTGAAACTTCACGTCGGACAGCAACCTCCTCCTGCAGCCACTACAGGGACGCCTCCTCCCTCTTCTTGATCCTAGTTATGTTTTATATAATTCAGCTTTTCTTGTCTTAGTTGTCTAGAAGACGACTACGTTTTTTGGGGGGGCTAATGTTAGGGGTAAATAACGTATGTTAGTGAGAATAATAATTGTAAGTGTGTTATGTTGTGTTTATGATTATGTTTGTCGCCAAGAGGTTCCTGTCGGGTAGTTGGGAGTTGGTGACAGTTGGCAACTTGACCAACTGTCGGGTCTATATATTGTTTGGTCGGAACCTCGACAGAGGGAGATTATGTATGGACATTTTGGACACTGGAATAAAGATATAACTCTTTTGGTCTAACTGGTATCATTGTTATTTATGATGTGATGTATGACTGTTATGTTACATGAATATTTGGTATGTGTGGAAAACACTGCGTTATCTGTTCATTCACCAACTGTACATTAAGGACTAAACATAGGTGGCGCCATTTTTTTATGTAAACCTTAATTAGGGCAATTCTAGGGTTTTGTTAGCATGATCTTGGCCGTTGACCTTGGATCAATCTTGGCCATCCATTTTGTAAGAGACTATATATGCCTCCTTGTCTCTCATTTGTAAGAGAGTTTTTGTAGAATTGTTGGTATATGCTGCAGCTATTTGAATCATAATCATTGTTCAATTGTTGGTGATTTTTCTCTTCAAGTGTTGTGTTTGCATTCATAGTTCTCAATTCCTCAAAGTTAGATTAGAATTTTAATTTAGAATTTATTTTCATGTATGTTAGATTGAGTGAAAGATTTGTTGGATATATTTGTGTGGAATCCTTAATCCATACCACTAGCCTCTTGCCGCTAGTAAGTGCGCCTTGTGTGGTCAAATGGAGATTGAGTAAGCTTAACTTCAACTATTACACGTCCCTTGACAAGCATCAACTTGGATGGTGTCAACGTTTGATGGTGATAGTCTGAAAATCTTTAAGTATACCTTAGACGATTGCACTAAGCTTGTGTCAATACCTGCTTGTGAGACCTCGCCTAGTTTGATTCCACTAAATTCGTTCATCATTTCCAACATTCCTAGGCTTAGAATAGATTTCCTGAACCCTATTCCTTTTGCCTATTTTTTAGTAAGAATTAAATCCAGAGCCATATTGATAAATATTAAGTTGTCAGCACACCTATTCCGCATCTTCATGATAATCCAAACATTTGCATAAGTCCCCAAGTGAACACTGCAATTCACATCGACCACTAAGTTACCCACTCGTCAAGACCCGACATGTAGAAACCTTGGAATCATTTTAGTTGATCTCATTCTTAGCATCTAAGGTGATTTTGTTCAAGAGAGGGTAAATTACCTTTGGTATTTTATTTTGTAATGTTATGTGCCTAAAACACACATCAACACAGCCCCATGTAAACATTGTATGCTGTTTTTGGATTTGATTGTGTGAGAATTTTTAACCATCAATGTTTCGAATCACACTCCGTGATCCACCATCAAGATGCGAGAGAGCTCAAGGAGTTGTAAGATAGATAGTTGCAGACCAAGGCTTCAGTATAAAGAAGGGGTAAGGGGAGAGAGGAGGGGGTGAGCATGAGGACCAAGGGAAACAAAAAGGCCAATAAAAAAAAAAAATAAAACCCTTAATATATAAAAAATTAAGACCAATATGATACCCTACTTATATGAGGTATGGAACCATGAAATATTTAGGTGTTTTGTACCAAAATATCCTGCCTTGAGATTTTCCAATTTTTCTATTCATCCTCAAGGATCAAAAAAGTTTCATGTCAATAAGATGAATTCTGCAGAAAATAAGCAACAGAAATTTCTAGGGTCGGATCCATGTCTGTGGGATCAAACCTGCACAGGGTTGGATCTGCAACCGCAGTATTTGACTCCAACTGTCACCAAACAGAATCTAAAATGAACAAGCATCATTTCCACTGCTTGTTCAAAGAGAATCTTCGTAGGTTCCGAGAGGGATGTTCCAGCACTTCTATCACTTAAATATAGGAGTGCAGGGTACATTTTTAAGTATGGGAGGCAAGATTGATTGCTGTGTTGGTCAAAAAAAAGGAGAACTCAGCTGTTTAGAATAAGTTAGAGACATGACACACTGATTAAGAAACAACCTCGAGTTGATATGCACCTGTTTATTCAGTTGATTAATATCATGGTAGACATAACATTGCTGCTCCCAAGCTGTTTTTTTGCCTTAAGGGTGTTTGGAGGGTAAAATTATTGGGTTCTTAATGTCTGTCGATTACTTTTATTTCTAGCTTGTTATTTTTCTGATTTCAACAAAAGTTGTTATTTGATAAATCAATTAGAACAGTAAGAAATAAAGTTTGACTTATTTGCTCTACTACAATTTGAGAATTTTTGGATCGTTTTGGTATCAGACTGGTTTTGATCTTTGTAGAATTGTGGAAGTAAATTTGTTGTATTGACAGGTATTCGATTAGAAAAGAGAAAGAGAAGCTGCCTTCCAGCACAGAAATTGGTGCAAGTAAACTTGATGTATTGGCAGGTATTTGATTACAGAAAGATAAAGAGAAAGCTGCCTTCCAGCCCAGAAATTTCTACTCACAAGTGGAAAAAAGAAATCAAGAACAGAAGATTTAAATGCACGGGTGTCTACTCATTGAAAAGCCATATGGAAAGTGTGATGAAAAATCAACAATTGTTGGGCTACCAACAAGAGAACATGATACAAATGTAGAGCACAGATTTATTACCGAGAGGGAGGGGAGGGGGAGAGCGGGGCCGGGGTGAATCAGTAGTAAATAAATCTTAAATCCTTTAATAAACTTATTAAAACTTTTAATCTGAATTCTAAATTGAAAGCACCAAACTGAAAACTGAAAGAAACATCACACAACGATACCAATGCACACGAGAATACATGGAACCCAAGATGGGAAAACCATGGTGAGAAGTGCTACTAGGATCTATTGCCCTGATCCAGCCTCACAAAAATAATGTGTACAAAACTTGAGGGCACCAACCCACACCTACAGCCTTGTTTGAGAGCACCAACTCTTACAAACTTACTTTACTGAATCTAAGCACCAAGTAAGTGTCCCTAGGCACCAACCTTAAGGATGTTACAAGTAAGATATAACTAAATCAAATCTGCAATAATGTGCTCTGATTTTGTGCATCATAACATAGAAGATGTAAAGAGGACTCAAAGCATGTGTGACGAGTGGTTAAGGAAAGCTAGGCAAGCTAAGTTGCTAGCTGCCCAAACAAGGCAACGCTTACAAAAGGTCAAGGAACGCTACAATCATATAGATCGAGCACTTCAGCAAAGAGAAGCATATCATCAATCATTTTTTCTTCCAATGAAAGAAGACATAGAGATGGAGCACAAGCAAGGTAAATATGATTACAAATCAACTTTAGAGAAGTCACGTGTTGCTTCATTGGGTTTTCATGATGATCAAAAAGTTGAAGAATATACAATCACAGATGAGTATAAGTGACTTTATGAGATCAGCCACACATGAATTACTTTGGGGTGTTAAGAAAAACACCTACATTTCAAATTTGATGTGGGCACCTATTTCTTATGATATGGCAGTTATCTACTTGTTGATTGGTGACTCAATCTTCCTTGATTCTGCATGGGTTAGCAGCTGTCTTATTTTGATTTCCAATGCACTTTCAGATTTGGCATGGTCTACATCAGCTATTCAGTGGCACGAGAGTGTATGGGGACATACCTACTTGATGGGTAGCGAGTATGTGATGGATGGGTTACTTGATGGCTCACTTGGTGCAGAGGTTGGGAGCGAGTATGGTTAGTTCCTTGACTTGCTTCCTCATGAGTGATCACTTGCTGTGACTTTATTTCTTCTATTTCATATTGAATGCCACTGTGAATGTTCTTGACACTCCTTACTTTCAATGATACGACATATTAATCATAGTTTAGAAACAATTTTTGATCATCAAAATATCTCTGCCTTTCACATGTTTCAGAACCACCACACTCTCTTACACCAAAAACAAGTCACATTCAATCAGCATTTATATATTTCTTTTAGACTATCGGTCAGATGTAAACAGTTCCAAAGAAGTTATAAACACTTATAACCACCTTGGTGTTAAGCGAATTAATAAATGAATGTGTTTTCTTTATACACCCTTGCACCGAACTTTCAAGGTCTTGTATAGGCTAACAGAATAGTTATGTAATTATAAACTAAAGTTAACAAACAACCACTTTGGTATAACTGATTCCAACCAACTGGACTCATTATTTCAATCTTAAAACTAGCATGAGACCACAACTCATATTTAGATACTTCGCTGAAAGAACACATCTGTTTCAAATGATTAGATGCTAGATGAAGATCCGTATTAATCACAGTCTTATCTTTAAACCATAATGACGTTCGCACTAAGGTAAAGCTGTCAATATTCTCAGAACAGAAATATGTTATTCTTCATTTTCTGTTTGCAGAATACGATCCGATCATTTACAACTGATGTTATCAACTTTGCAGATCATTCTGAATCGGATTGGATTTTATTCAATGCAGACCAATACAGACCAGATCAAGATCAAATGATCATAAAGATAGAATATTCAGTATCCATTTGATTTGGTTGTGTTTTGTTATTTCAATCTAGATTTAATTCACTTGACATTAATGACCAAAGAACTAACAACAACAACAAATGGAAATAGCAAAGGAACAATCGTCCATGGGAAATTTGGTAAAGGCTCTAGCTAGGAAATCAGGCATTGGAGAAGAAGAAGAAATAGATAAAGAGGGATTCTTGAAAGAGCCATATGAGTTAAAAGAAAAATAGAAGAGCAAATCCCAGTTAAAGTAGAAACTGAAACTGATATAAATCATAAAATCTTTTGATGGGCAATTCAATGCTGAATTTTTAATTTCTTGGATAAAACAAATGGAGGCTTATTACAATGTACATGATAGTAATGGTACACGAAAAAAAAAGTCTCAAATTGGAGGTTAATGCTCTTGTATGGTGAGAAAGCTATGTAGAAAATTGTAATAAGGGGGAAAATCCTATTGTGAATAATTGGGAAAGATTTAGGAATTTAATTTGTATACATTTCTATCCTGTTGGGCATAATCTGACCAAATAATAAAAAGGATGCATTATAAACAAGCAAGTGGACAAAGCGTGCAGTACTATATACATAATTTCCAAAGACAGCCATGTTGAATGGCATGGGCATGGAAAAGGAAGACATGCTCACAGAGAATCTATATTATTGGCTTCAAAGAGGTAAACCAATCTGTTATTATTTAGAGATATTTACTTAAGCTGTTAGAGGATGTCTTATTTATGATAGAGAATTATATGCACTAGCTCAAGCAAGTAAATGGAGAAGTTACTTGTTTGGTAAATAACTTATTGTGCACACTGACCATTGACCTCTACAATATTTGCAAGCACAAAATAGATTACAACATAGAAGACACTATAAATCGATGGGATTTTTGCAACAATTTATTTGATGATCAAATAAAAGAAAGGAAGAATTAATGCAGTTGCAGATATACTTATCTAGGACACCTATTTCAAAACCATATCAACTATGGTTATGGTGGCACAATTGGAGTCTTTTACAAAAGAGGCTCATGTAGAAGAATATACTCAAGATCAAAACCTTGGGAAGAAGTGTGATGTCCCCGTTAAATTAATACTATTTGGTATTAATTATGAATAAAATTAACTTTTCTCATCTTATATTAGTTCTAAAATTGACTAATATATTATAATAATAGTTATTTGCTTATTTCAATAAAGCTTAATTAAGTGTTAAATATTGGTTGCTTTGTTTAGCTATTGCGGGAGTTGGTTTTCCTACGGGTTTCCCTACGGGAATTCTACCGCCTTGGTTCTTTAAATAATGCCTGGCACATAAAGAGAACATAAAGAGTTTTGATAAACCGAAAAACTAGAAGTAGAGCCTGGATATCTACGTGATATCAACTTGTATTGGAGAATTCCTTTCGCCAGCGACTACTGGCCTACTGGAATCGAAGTTAAGGATCGGGAAGTAATATAATAGCAATACACACCGTTCATATGTATGTTACCATTCCTTGTGAGTCGTGGTAGAGACCGCGCAAAGAACAGAGAGGGATCGGATTGTGGAAGTCCATCAGAGTTTCCGCAGAAAGGCACGTAACACTAAACATTACCGTATGTCCCTGCAAACCAACGGAGAGTATATCATTGGGCATGCAACGCTCCAGGAAGTCGACTGCGGGTATGACACCATTCAACACGTAAAGTCTATGTAATTATACTGAGGGTGGCAACCAGCATATCGGACCCATTCCTTTCATTGTGTTCTGAGAAGACCCGATATCGGGTGTGTATTAGTTACTATTGCAAACACGAAGGACTAAGGAGGATCGTGGTGTGATAAGTAGTGCTTGATGGAATCGCGGTGAGCCATGGACTCCATTCCGGGGTATCTGATGCGGAAGGACACCACCAGACACGCCACACGGTGAAATCTGAAGCTTCTTCAATGATAAATAACCACACGAAGGGACATCGACAGCCACGACAAACCTACAGGTGCACCATTTTGCGATATTGAGTACTAAAATTGAATGTTCATTAATTGTTGTGAATATCAATAAACCTGAATTGTGATTTGGTCTTCACGGGTTATATGCATAAATGAAAATTATAGGCATTTCAATGTTCAATTGGTTAAGTAAAAGTTACATCTCTGGATGAACTGGTTATACATAATTATTTACAATCAGAATCTAGTGAGGAATTTTACAGTGGTATCAGAGCTTTGAATCCTGCCAGCTTGTAGGGTATTTTCAGGAAAACTTAAATGCACAGTTGAGTATGCACCAGGGAAATTATAATTTCCGAAATACTAGGGCCCGTCAAAACAGATTTCCAAACTCTCCTTTAGCACAGAGTAGTTCGTCTATTCCGTTTGAAATTGAGGATAGCCACACAAAAACTGACGAGGAATTTATCTTTGAAACCAACATGGGAGACCCAGATAACAATAGGGATCTATTGGCTGCATTAATCAGAAGTCAGCAAGATATGCAAGATAGAACGACCAATTTGATGACCCAGTTTATTGCCAATAATATAAATCAACACCAAAATAATGGAAGGCAGAATAATCAACATCAAAATAATGGGGGAAACAATGGGGGTAGAGATGAACAGTCAATCAACAATCAGCCAGAAAGAACAGGAACAGCTAGATCATTTATGCCCAAATTTACTGCTAGAAAACAACCACCTGAACATGAACCTACAATAAGAGAAATACAGGAAGAAATACATCAGGATTGGTTAGGGTCAGGAGAAGAATTCAGGTCAACAATGACATTTAGAGAATATTTAGATGTCAAAAAGAAACATAGGCCAAGAGGACAGCGAGGAAACAATAGTGAATTGCAAAGAAAAATTGGAAAAATGTCCATTCCATAATTTGACGGAATAGGTAAAACAACTGCTCGGGCTTTTGGGTGCAAAAATTAGACACATACTTCCAATTAAATTGTATGTTGGAAGAAGAGGCAATTAAATATGTTGCGTTACATCTTGACTGTGTAGCACATGAATGGTGGCATCATGGACAAATAACCTTGGGTCATAATTTAATAGACACTTATGTTGAGTTTACTAAGAAACTTATTGATAGGTTTGATTCTAAAGATCCTGAATTACATCTTAAGGATCTGACTCAACTTAAGCAAACTGGAACTGTTGAACAATATATCTCTGAATTTGAAAAATTGGCAGTCTTAGTTACTGAGATTTCTGAAAGGCACAAGATTGTGATATTTATAGATGGATTATCTGATTCCCTAAAAGGTTGGGTTAAGTCCCTAAACCCCCTTACTTTACAAACAGCTATCAAAAGAGCAAGAAAATTAGAACCATCTTCTAAAGGAAAATTTTTAAATAAAGGACCACCTCATAAACCAGAAAAGAACAAACAACCTTTCAACAAGGATAATTTCCCTAAAAACAGGTTAGATAAGGAGGAAAGGGAAGAGCTCAGAAGGAAAAAACTATGTTTCTGTTGTAGGGAAGCATGGCAGCCTAGACATAGATGTTTAGGGAAAGGAAAAATTCATTATATTGAGGTTATGTCTGACAATGAGGATGAAGAGAATGTTGATCCTAACATAGAACAAACATCACTGAACACAGAGCCAGAAACAGGTACTAAACAGGGAGGAGGAGTAATAGCATCCATGACAGGAACTCCACATTATAATATTTTCAGAATTAGAGGAGTTTTGAATGGACAGCGGGTAATTGTTATGCTTGATAGTGGTTCCACTCATAATTTTATAGATGCAGCACTTGTGGAAAGACGTGGTTTGCAGACTGAAAAACATGAGGAATTTGATGTTAGAGTAGCAAGAGGAACTAATTTATCTAGCACTCATAAAGTTCCTAAATTGAATATTACTCTTGGCAATTACGCTGTTACAGATGATTTTTATGTGATTGATTTGGCTGACACTAATGTTGTCTTGGGCATACAGTGGATGGAAACATTAGATGAATATACACAGAGTTTTAAAAGAGTGGAATTCTCTTTTAAAATTGATGATAAGAAGGTAGTCCTTCGTGGTATGTCTAACAGTGGTCCCAGGATTTGCCAGTGCTAAAGGATGGAGGCTATTTTCAGACATAGAGATGTGGCATGGTTAGCACAATGTTTAATTTCCAACAAGGTATCAAGCTTTGAATCTAAATCTTATCAGGATGATTTGTTAACAATATTAGATTCACATCATTTGGTTTTCAGTGATATTCCTCCAGGAGTCCCACCTGATAGAGGATTTGAACATACTATTGAATTAGAAGAAGGTGTTAAACCTATTATCACTACTCCTTATAGACACCCTAAAACATTCAAGGATGAAATAGAAAAAGCAATTAAGGAATTATTGGATATGGGGCACATCAAACCTAGTTCTAGTCCTTTTGCTTCATCTGTAGTGTTGGTCAAAAAGAAGGATGGAACTCTTCGTATGTGTATTGATTACAAAGCTCTTAACAAGAAAACAATCAAAAACAGGTATCCAATTTCTCGAATTGATGAATTGTTAGATGAATTGCATGGTGTTGTATACTTTTCTAAAATTGATTTGAGATCAGGGTATCATCAGATTAAGTTAAGAGAACAAGACATTCATAAAACTGCTTTTCGTTGTCATTATGGTCATTATGAATTCTTGGTTATGCTGTTTGGTCTAACAAATGCTCCGGCAACATTTCAGTCTTGTATGAATCATATTTTTAACAAACAGTTAAGGAAATTTTTGTTAGTATTCTTTGATGATATATTGATTTATAGCAAAACTTGGGAAGAGCATTTGAACCATATTGATATAGTTCTTGGTATTATGGAATCACAATCACTGTATGCAAAGGCATCTAAATGTGAATTTGGAATGATTGAAATTTTGTATTTAGGGCATATGATTAGTGCAATAGGGGTACAGGTTCATCAAGAAAAGATAAGGGCCATTTTGGATTGGCCACCACCACGGAATCTTACAGAGTTAAGGGGATTCTTTGGTTTATGCAGTTATTACAGGAGGCTTGTCAAAGGTTTTTCACAGCTTGGGGCACCCTTGACAAATCTGAAGAGCACACAGTTATACTGAGAGGGGGGTGAATCAATATAATGAAACTTTTCAATTCAATATTTTATATGATAGAATCAATCACTAAAAATAATTTTGCATATGAACACAATAACACAAAGATTTAAGTGGAAACCCAATGCGGGAGAAAACCACTGAAAATGAATGCTATATATTTATGTTCTTTTACAATTTTGTGAGCACCAACCCACTGGAAGCACCAACTCCCTAACTTTGTTTTGTGAGCACCAACCCCCGAACTCTATTTTGTAAGCACCAACCCACTGGAAGCACCAACTCCCGAACTCTGTTTTGTGAGCACCAACCCACTGGAAGCACCAACTCTCTCTGCTGAAATTGTGAGCACCAACTCACTCTTCACAAATCTAATTTTCCCTCTTGAACATGTTGCTGTAACAATGGATGATGGACAATGGTAACACTCTTTAAATCTGCATACACATCTTCATACAAATATGTCACAATTTCTTTCTTAAATCTGCTGTAAGCTGATCATAAATCTGCCTTACTCTTCATTTCAAATCTGCATGTGCTAAGTTTATATATCTGCTATTATATTCTAAACTTATGCTCTTTTAGGACAGATTGTTCATGTTTCTCTTTGCACACCTCTTACTTCACCTACATGAGGTATACTTTCAAAAATCCACAGTTTTATACAAAGTATATATATCCAGCATATCACCATCCTTCTCAAAGCATTTTTAAAAATTCATATATATATGTGCTAGTTCCACCGGTTGCAAACCAACATGACTTTTAGTTTGAAAAGTCATATCCTTCAATATTTCAATAACTTCTTTTAAATTCTATTAATAAACTTTTTACGGGAGTATTTGTTTGCCAAACGCTTTTGTTTATATTAATAAACTCTTATGCCACTATACCTTAGACAATACTTTTCATAATAAACAAACCACCGAACTTAATGAAACCCGATAATATGTATTGTAAAAATAAGGTATGTAATTTATTTACGATATTATTTTCTCCCAGCTGGTATTAAGTAAGTTCCGCAAAACACAAAGTTTAATAATTTTTGTTGTCAAGATTTATTTTTCACTTTTAATTTTGCCGGTCCATATCTATCTCTGCTTTAATTAATTTAAAGTGTGTCGCCGATAATATTGTTCAATATATTAACACTCATGGGGTGCCGTAAAAAATACTTGGTTAATACATCCGCCATCAAAACATTTTTTTGCTTTAATAAACTTGCCGCTATATTAATATATTTGCCGATAATTATAAAGTCTTTCCATATTATATATCGGGTAATAAATATATCAGATTATTTATAAAGTCTTTCCATTAATAATTTTCATTTGATTTCTATTTTTGCCTTCAGATAATGATATATATACGAACCATGCTCACTATAATCTTCTGCTTTATCGTGCTGATTTGCCAGGAAACTTCCAAACCAACACCAGACTCTAGGATATATTTTAGATACTTTCATTCTTTCTGTGATGTCATTTTAGATGCTTCCTGCTTTCAATTAATTTAGCATCAATGACAATACTTGCATCAAGATCTTACCAAAAAAGGGGCTTTCCGATGGACTGAGGAGGCTCAACAGGTATTTGAGAAACTTAAAGAGGTAATGAGTTCTTGTCACGTACTTGCTCTTCCAGATTTTAATCAGCCTTTTGTATTGGAATGTGATGCTTCTGGTGATGGAATAGGGGCAGTCTTAATGCAAAACAAACATCCTATAGTTTATGAAAGAAGGAAACTTAATAAGCTTGAGAAATTGTATTCCATCTATGATAAAGAAATATTGGCAATCATGCATGCATTGACAAATTTAGACAATATTTGGTTGGTAGTAGATTTGTGGTGAAAACTGACCATAACAGTCTGAGATATTTCTTGGGACAAAGAGATTTAAATGACAGGCAACAGAAATGGATCAGTAAGATCCAAGCTTATGATTTTGAGATTGAATATGTAAAGGGGAAAAATAATATTGTTGTAGACGCTTTATCAAGAAGACCTAAGATCAATGCGTTCTCTGTAGTCACAGCTGATTGGAAATCTTTATTGCTAGTTGAATATTCAAAGGATTCTTTTGCTTGTGATTTGCTAGATGGTAATATACAAGATGACAAATATAAAGTTGTTAATGATGTTTTCTATTACAAGGACACGATTTATTTAATTCCAGGTTCGAAGTTAAAAGCAAAAATCCTCCAAACTATGCATGATATACCTTTAGCAGGGCATCCTGGATACTTCAAAACGTATCGACGGGTAAGAGAAAGGTTCACTTGGAAAGGATTAAAAAACGATGTTCTACGCTATATCAAGGAATGCACCACTTGTCAGCAAAATAAAGCAGAGCAAACTTACCCTGCAAGTTTCTTACAGCCGCTACCTATACCAAATCAGAAATGGGAAAGTATATCAATGGATTTTATCACAGGTTTACCAAGATCTCAAGGTAAAGATTGTTATTTTGTTGTGGTTGACAGATTAACTAAATTTGCACACTTCTTTTCTATCACTACAGAATTTACAGCAGTTCAGATTGCAGAGTTATTCTTTAAAGAGATTTTCCGTTTACATGGTTTACCAAAGACTATAATCAATTATAGGGATAAGCAGATTTCTAAGTATATTTTGGGGGGAGCTTTTCAGATTGACAGGTACAGAATTGAATCATAGCACCAGTTATCATCCGCAAACCGATGGACATATGGAAATAGTGAACAAATGGATCGAAGGTTACCTTCGTAACTATGTAGCTGGTCATCAGAAGGCTTGGGTCCAATGGCTATATCTGGGTGAATATTGCTATAATACTACCTTTCATATGTCAATTGGTATGTCTCCTTTCAAAGCATTATATGGCTATGATGTACTATCTTTCCTGGACCTCACTTTTGAGCAGAGCAATGTACCTAAATCTCGTGATTGGCTTCAAGAAAACCAAGAAATTTTGTCCACTCTTAAGGAGAATTTGCAATGTGCTCAGAATCAACAGAAACTCTATGCAGATAAAAAACACGTTGAACGCCATTTCGAAGTGGGAGATTTGGTATTTCTCAGATTACATCCTTATCGACAATCTTCTCTCAAACGTAGTGGGTCTCAAAAGTTAAAACCTCGATTTTATGGTTCTTATCAGGTAGTTCGAAAGGTTGGTGCAGTAGCCTATGAACTTGACTTACCAGTGGATAGTAAGATACACAATGTCTTTCATGTATCTTGTCTCAAGAAAGCTTTGGGGCAGCAGGTATCCGTTTCCGAAGATTTACCTCCTTTAAATGATGAAGGAAAGCTTGAAATGATTCCAGAAGTCATTCTAGACGCACGGGACAGGCAATTACGGAACAGAACTATCCGGGAATATCTCATCAAATGGAAAAACCTGCCTCGGGATGATGCCACCTGGGAGAATGAAAGAGTTCTAGAGTTGCTTGAGGGCAAGCAACACGAGGCAAGGGAGACTGTGATGTCCCCGTTAAATTAATACTATTTGGTATTAATTATGAATAAAATTAACTTTTCTTATCTTATATTAGTTATACAATTGACTAATATATTATAATAATGGTTATTTGCTTATTTCAATAAAAAGCTTAATTAAGCGTTAAATATTAGTTGCTTTGTTTAGCTATTGCGGGAGTTGGTTTTCCTACGGGTTTCCCCATGCAAATTCTACCGCCTTGGTTCTTTAAATAATGCCTGGCACATAAAGAGAACATAAAGAGTTTTGATAAACCGAAAAACTGGAAGTAGAGCCTGGATATCTACATGGTATCAACTTGTATTGAAGCATTCCTCTCACCAACGACTACTAGCCTAATGGAATCGAAGTTAAGGATCGGTAAGTAATATAATAGCAGTACACACCATTCATATGTATGTTACCATTCCTTGTGAGTCGTGGTAGAGACTGTGCAAAGAACGGAGAGGGATCAGATTGTGGAAGTCCATCAAAGTTTCCGCGGAAAGGCACGTAACATTAAACAATACCGTATGTCCCTGCAAACCAACAGAGAGTATATCATTGGGCACGCAACGCTCCAGTAAGTCGACTACGGGGATGACACCATTCAACACGTAAAGTCTATGCAATTATACTGAGGGTGGCAACCAGCATATCGGACCCATTCCTTTCATCGTGTTCTGAGAAGACCCGATACTGCAAACACGAAGGACTGAGGAGGATCGTGGCATGATAAGTAGTGCTTGATGGAATCGCGGTGAGCCATGGACTCCATTTCGGGGTATCTGATGCGAAAGGACACCACCAGACACGCGACACAGTGAAATTTGAAGCTTCTTCAATGATAAATAACCACGCGAAGGGACACCGACAGCCACGGCCAACCTACAGGTGCACCATTTTGCAATATTGAGTACTAAAATTGAATGTTCATTAATTGTTGTGAATATCAATAAACCTGAATTGTGATTTGGTCTTCACGGGTTATATGCATAAATGAAAATTATAGGCATTTCAATGTTCAATTGGTTAAGTAAAAGTTACATCTCTGGGTGAACTGGTTATACATAATTATTTACAATCAGAATCTAGTGAGGAATTTTACAAGAAGTTACATGAATTAAGTTTGCAAAAAGTGATGAAAACTTCTTAGAGAAGGGCTACTCTATAAGGTAGGAAAACTATGTGCACTAAGGGCACAAAGACTTCTTCTCATGAGGGTGCATATAACTTCAAAGTGGTAGAACATTTCAGTGCTAAAAAAAACAGTGGTTCATTTCCTAAGGCATGTGCATCTACCCAAAAAGCAGTAAGGTTTGTTAGAGGTTGCAAAATTTGTTGTACTAGTTCATCTAAAGCAAGAAAAGGAATGTATTTGCCACTTCCTATCCCCACAATATTATGGGAAAGAGTATATATGGACTTTGTAGGAGGATTAATGAAAAGGCATGAGCATGACTATTTCTTTGTCATATTAGATAGATTCAATGTGATGATTATATGTAATGTCCCTTTTGGGGATATTATTTTATTTTGCCCTACAATCACAATTTCAATTAAAATAAGAATTATAGTACATTTAAGAATACAATTTTACCCATTTGAAATGACTTCTATAAGGGAAATCTTGATATAAGTCCTGCACACAATGTTAGTTACTAGAAATTGACATTAAATAATAAGCCATAATATCAAATATCACACTAATCATTAGTTAACATCATGGCATCTATTAATATCATTCATATTGAAATCCAAATAAGTAATAACCATTTCAATGTGGATTCCTATCATAGTCTCATTAGGAATTAGTTGAAAAGTTTGCAAACTGCAATCTCAAGGGGAGATTCCCTTGTACCGCGAGAGCATGGGTAGGGCTTAGTCCATCCATTGTGGGTTGGTGTACTTGAGGGGAAACCTCAAGCCCAAGGGCACTCATTTGCCCCTTGGGCCATGACATCCATTGTGGGTTGGCATACTTGAGGGGAAAACCTCAAGCCCAAGGGCATTCATTCACCCCTTGGCCCATGATATCCATTGTGGGTTGGCACACTTGGAGAATTCCCCAAGCCTAAGGGCACTCATTTGCCCCTTGACCCACAACATATGGTAGCATCATAAGCCAGCTCCGTCCCTCAATTCACCTTGGAGACACTCCATCCTCCTCGTTCAAGTCTAGGAGCACTAACCAGCCATCCAACCCACAAGCACTCCATCTTGGGGTAGCGTGCTTGATGAGAGTATGAGACTACCCCCTCCACCAAGCCTAGGAGCACACATATGCCTCTCGGCCCACAAGAACTCCATCTCAAGGTAGCATGCTTTACGAAAGATAGGTCAAGTCTTCACCTCCCTGAACTCGAAAGGTTGATCGACCTTCCTGTTTTGCAACCCATTTCTCTAAATTAAGAAGGCACTATCATATGAATCTTCCATTAAATGTTTATAATAAGAGTATTTGGATTACTTGTAAAGATCATTAAGTGTTTCCAACATTACTATAGCATGGACATATAAATAAGCCTATAATTCTATCGCATTGTGCAATGTCACTGTTGTGACTTTTTCACACATCGCCCCATTGCAAATGGGGACCTGTTGTGACGTTTTCACACATCGCCCCATTGCAAATGGGGACCCTTGCTTTTTTGCTTTTTAGGGTTTGTTTTTTGGTCTTTTAGGGTTTTGTTAGTTAAGCCTTTGCATTTTGAGTGCTGTCGGGAAGATCAATAGATAGCAGGTCCTGCTGGAGTGAAGTCCTGATCCTGAAATTTGGCTAAGTCTGAAAGTCCTGATCCTGAAATTTGGCTAAGTCTGAAAGTCTTGATCCTGAAATTTGGCTAAGTCTGGAATGTCCTGATCCTGAAATTTGACTAAGTCTGGAAACTGAAAAACCTCCAAAAACTAGATTTTGCAATATAACTCCTAGAGGTCTGAAACCACTCTCAAACATCCTGAAAGTATATATGGAAATGTCACTTATACTTAAATGTTATATTCCATAAAAATTATCCTCAAAAAGTCAAATTTCGCCCCTGTCTTTCACTAAGGATCCAGAGCGAATTTCGATCCTGTCGCTTTCCAAGGGTCCAAGGCAAATCGCTCATGTCCCTCACCAAGGGTCCAGAGCGAAAAAGCTTAGTGGAGTCATTCCTGACCTTGTTTGGACAAATTGAGACATCAAAGGCATGAAGGAGGACGTAATCAACCCATTGAAGATAGTTTTGAAAGTTAACAAGGCATAAATGAGCTCATAAAGGCCAGGGCGCTCCTGTCCCTCTCCAAGGGACCAGAGCGATTTTCCCTCAAGACAAGTTTTTGGCAAAAGGAAGGCAAGTTTCGCGTTTGAGGTGGGTGAAGGAAGACGCAATCACTCTATTGAAGATAAATTTGAAGATTGCAAAGCACAAGTGAGACCTATTTTGCCCAAAGCGCTCCTGTCCCTCTCCCAGGGACCAGGGCGAAAAATGTATTATCAAGTCTATTCCGCCAAATTTAGGTGAATCCAAGCCAAGGCACATGATGGAGACGATATTGGGAATACTTTAAAGGAAAACAAAGTTGCAAAGACCGCAAGACTGGACGAGTGATGGCCAAGGCGCTCCTGTCCCTCACCAAGGGACCAGAGCGAAATAGTCAAGTATGCCTAATTTTTAAATGCCTCTATCGTTTGCAAGACTCAAGAAGGAATAAGAAACAACGTTTTTCGCTTTGAAGGCAATTGGAAGTTGATATGATCAAGGGTTCGCACAAAGAACAAAATGGCGCTCCTGTCCTTCAGTCAAGGACCAAAGCGATTTCAATAAAGTCAACCGTTCCCTTCAAAAACTACGTCAAGGCAAGGTTACGCAAAGTCAAAAATGACTTTCGAAGGACGATGAACGTGGAATTAACCTCAAGAATCAACAATTTTGAGCTCAAATGCAAAATTCGCTCCTGTCCTTCAGTCAAGGACCAGGGCGAAAAATCCTTAGGAGGGCTCATTTGGTCTTGGAGAGACGAGTTTGGCATGCGTAGAACAAACATGGATCATCAATTGCCCTCACAAGTTGATTTGACGATTTAAAAGACAAGGGCCAAGGAGGAAAAGCAAAAATCGCTCCTGTCCCTCACCAAGGGACCAGGGCGAAAATGGTTTAAAAGGCATTCATTCCAAAGATGGAATAGGTTAAACTCAAAATACCAAGCGAGAACCCCATTTTGGACGTAGAGGATGAAGTTTCAAACGTGAAGAATGAAAGATGGAGGACCAAAATGCATGGGCGCTCCTGTCCCTCTCCCAGGGACCAGAGCGAATTTGATTAAAGTCCCAAATTCTTCCCATGCTTGGACGCCAATATCCTTCAAATTGCATTAAATGACAAATTCAATAAAACCTTGAAATATTTTGAAATTAAATTGACATTTAATGATGGCGCATGGCATTTAATAATTAATTTTGAGCCTTAAAATCGAAATTTTTAATTATAAAGGCATTTGAAATTAATTATTATTAATTTAAAAATAAAATTGGGGCGCTTGGGGTATTATCTATTATTTTTTGCAAAGTCGGCCTCTTTCTTTTTATTAATTTTATCTATTTTGAGGCCTATTTCACCAAGTCGGCCCATGGGAAATGAAATGGTGAGCGCCTATATAGTGGGGGTATCTTGAGCGATGTTAATCCATCATTCACTCATTCACTCAAGTGCGATTTGGAGAAGAGCAACAAGGTGCGAAATTTGGTCTAGGAAGGAGCGATTTTTGTTGAAGGCCAGAGGTGGAGCGAATTTTCCTCAAGGCGTTGAAGGCTAGAGGTGGTGAAGTTGATAGAAGAAGCACATTTTGAAGACTTCGATCCACATTTTGCCTAGCAAACTTGCTTAATTTTGCATCTTTTCTTAGATTTAGTTCTCAAGTGGAGGTATGGCGAGATTCTCCTAGTCTCAATTTTGAATTTTCAATTTTCAATTTCAAGTGGCTTAGTTAAATTTAGGAAATGATAATTCAAAGATTTACCATGAGGTTTCCTAATTTAAAACTTAAATCCTCTTTCTAGTCTATATTTCCAAGTTGCAAAACATGTTACTAATTTTGAAATGTTGTGTAGGTATCAAGATGGCGACTCCCAAACTCGAAGGATCTACAAGTCGAAAGACTCTTCTCAAGGAAAATCAAGCCAGATCAAGGACGGTCTCATCAAGGACGATCAAGCAAGGACAAGGGCGACCTCCTCCAGTCTAGCATTGACAAGGACGACCTTCTTCGATCCAGCATCATCAAGATAAGGGCGACCTCTTCCAATCCAGCATTCCAAGGCGAGGTACATCATCATCCTGCAAATCAAGGACACAAGAAGTCAGAGCAAAGGGTTCGCTGAGGAAGCGAATAGTTCCAGATGAATTAATTAAAGATAGCTTCTCAACAACATCAAGTTGAATATTTATCAAGTTACAAGTGTCAGACGAGGTGGCATCCTAGTCATCACTTCTCCAATCAGTGTGGTCCACCTCAGCATTTCCAGATTCAATGTACCTAACTCATGGAAGGTGGCACAAACTCCGATGTACCTACCCCAGCTATCCATTGGTGGAATTTTCTAGAGAGGACATGTGTCCAAGCAATACAATTTTATCATTGGTCAGGCATTAAATGTTATGTAATGATTGTAACAAACCCTAATTAAGGTTTTCATTGTTGAATCTTGGCCATTGATCTCGAATTGATCTAAGCCATCGAATTGTATTGAGGGCACTATATAAGCCCTGGCATTTCATTTTGTAAAGGCAAGTTAGAAATAGTTAGAATAGGAATAGTTGGAAGCAGTTAGAAGATAGAGAGAGAATAGCAATTAGAGTAGAGTAGAGAGAGAAGGCAAAGATTGTTGCCAAGATGTTGTTGTAAAAGGCTTGTAACTTCATTGAAGAAATGGTGAAATTTATGGGTCGATTCGACAATTTGCATGGTCTTTATACTTCTCATGTTTGATTTCATGTTATTAGATGAGTGGAAGAAATGTGCTTGATTGATGGTGAAATTCGTATATCCATACTACTAGCAGTTTGTTGATTGCAGACTTGCCTTGCGTAGTCAACTGGAATCGTTCAGCTTAAGCTTAACTTCAATTATCGCTTCTTCATTGATATGCATCAGCGTGATGGTGTCTATGCCTGCAGTGATGATTTGAACATCATAAAGCTTTCCTTCGAAGATCGCACTAGCCTTGTGGAGATGGTCCTGTGATGTCAAAACAAGACCTAGTTAGAATTTCATCAAAGATCAATCATTGCTCCTACATTCCTTAGTATTAGGATTAGATCCTTTCCTCGCCCTCATCTTTTTTCCTTTTTTTCAAGTCAAAGTTAGTAAAATCCTGTGTTCCAGCAATATTCAAAGCAAATCAGGAAGTTCAATCATCAAGTGTAAGTCCCCTTGTGATTCCAGCAAATCACATCATACCACAAAGAGCTTATCCACACGTAGAGACCCTACATCAAAGAACCTTGGAGTCATCCTGATTGATCCTTTTTCGCGACATCTTCAGCAATCAGAGGCTTTATTCAAGAGAGGATAAGGTACCCTTGGGTATTTTATTCTGTGTTAGGCAGTGTACAAAATACACGTCAACAGGACCCCCTACTTTTTAGGTCCTCTTGGTCTTTTGGCTTTTCTTTCTTGGGTCTTTTCGCGGAAGTCTCGTCAGTCCTCTCGTTTGCAAGTGTTTGGGGGTCAATTTGATCAAGTCTGCAAGTCGTTTGAGTAAATTTGGCCAAGTCTGGAACCTGTTTTATCCATTTTAGGGTTTCATCCTTCAAACTTGGATTTGAGGCCTTTCCTTTAGGGTTTCAGAAAAATTGGACATTGCATTGAAATTTGGACTCTTCAAAGAACCTGCACGTGAAATTTGAGCGAATTCTGAGCAACTTTCTATTTTTAGAAAGTTACTATTTTTTAGGGATTTCACTGCCTCCCGGATTGCTCTAATTTTGCCAAAAATCAAACTTACTATTTTTAGTAAGTTTCTATTTTTAGTAAGTACCCTTTTGTCTTGTTTTTGCACTGATCTTAACATTTTAAAGTACTTACTATTTATAGTAAGTCTTTTCCTAGCAGGTTCATCAATAGGCAAAGTCAAAAAGCAGGCTATTTGAGCAAAAAATGGTTGTGCGGGAATCATTCCAAGAGTGGAAAGCATCAAAAAATCTTCCCAAGGCAAGAAAATCTCTTCAATTCCAGATATGGCATCTTGATCCGGAAACAATTGAAAAATGGCTAAGACAGGTTGAAAATCTCCAAAGGCATCAAAATGCATACCTAAAAGAAGATGGCGCCAAAATGAGACCATGGAGGAAAATTTTCCATGCTAGGGTGATTTTGGCGCTCTAGCATGAAGTTGGGCGCTAAACTCTAGGGTGGTGGAGGAATTTTCCTCCACCCCCAAAATTCTTGCATCATGGTGTTTTGGCACCCAAGGCCAAATGAGGGCACTGGATGAGGGGTGCCATGGAAAAGTGAAAATCTCAAAATTCCTCCATGATGGTGTTTTAGCACCCAAGGTCAAGTATGGGCACTGGAGAAGGGACATCAAGGAAAATCAACAAACACTCAAAATTTCTCCATGATGGTAAAATAGCGCCCAAGCCAAGTGTGAGGCGCTAAAGAGAGGGGGTCAAGGAAAAGTCAAGCAAAGTCAACATTCTTCCATGACATGAATTCCAGCGCCCAAGTTTGAAGATCAAATTCCAAGGCATGGAAACTCGCAAACAAGGATTAGAATTGAAAAGAAAATTCCCCCCAAAAAAAATTTTGAAAAATTCCATTTCAGGCACGAAAATTCGTCCAAATTTCAAAAAAAAATCAGATTTGGCTAAACAAGTGAATTTTCTCTCTCTTGGACCCTGGAACTTAAAATTGAAAAAAATCCCTAAAAAACAGGCAAATTCAAATTTTCAAGAAAATTCTTCCTGGATTAAATTTTATCTCTATAAATTTTCTCTCTCTGGGGGTTTCTCGCCAATAGCAGCCAAGTCAACGTATGTTGAGGTAGTGGAGCATCTTTTGCATGTAGCCATCACATTTAAGGCATTATGGCTGATTCTTTTGCATGCAGCCATCGCATAGGGGGATGATGAGCATTTATGGTAGCATGAGCAGTTTTGCATGGACGAATTTTTATTGCACAATGAGCAATCTTTTGCATGAGGGTGCACTCATTACATAGTGGGCACTTTTTTAATGTAATGGTTAATTAATGCTTTATGGGTGCCATTTTTGGTAGGATTGTAATTAATTGTATATGGGCATAATGGGCATTTATTGTTGATTCCCACCTTGTTGCATCATGCGTGGGGAATCTTTCAGGCATAACCCTAATTAGGGTTTTGCATGTAGTCGTGGCTTAAAGCCTATATGTATTGTTGCGATAAGTTTTTGAGATAATAACAACGAAACATTGTTCTCTGATGGTGTCCACTTAAGTTATTTTTCAAAACTTGCATGGTTTCACCTTCCTCACTTAGAGTAGAAGTGGAGTAGTGCTTTGATTTCAATGGAGAATGTAATGGTGTTTGATGAATTTCCATTGTTCATACTTTTTGCATCTTGTTGATTATAAGTTGCAGTGTAAAGTTAGCCTGAGCCACCAAATTTGTGCTAAGTTCAATTGTGAATAGTCGTTTGGATTGCGCTGTGTTGGGTATTCAAATGCACTTTCTCAATGTGAAAATCCTTCAACATCCTCAGAAGATCGCACCGGTTCTTACGGAGTTGTAGTTAAACTTGGCGAAGCAAAGCTTGGTTTATTTGGAATTTGTCCACTAAAGCATATCTATTGATATCACTGCCCTTAGGAGTAGATTCAGATCCTTCTAACCCTTTCCCCTTTATTTTCAATTCTTTTTAGTTCGTTCAAAAGAAAAGCATCGTAGAATTGCTATATCCGATGATGAAGTTCTAGCCACAGCAAATAAGTGAAAAAATGATCCAAACCTAAGTTCCCTTGGATTACCAACATATCACATCAAGCCAACTGAGTCACGTCCATTGCAGATAGGAACCTTGGAGTCTATTGTTTGAACTTATTGCAATCTTAGCATACAATCATACTTTGATCAAGAGAGAGTAAAATGACCATTGGGCAACTTTATTATGTGTTAGACGCTGTCATAAAAAACATGTCAACAGTCCCCCTTTGGGATTGCCCTAAATCTTGCCCTTGTAAATATCAAAATTCGCTAATTTTGACCCTTATTAATTCTAATATTAGATATTGATCCATTGACTTTCTTGTCTTCTTTTATCTTATGGATGATTCCTCCAATTCTCCCTTCTCAATTGCATTAATCTCTTCTTTATATCTTCATTTGTGGGAAGTCACACCTCTTCATAAGAAATAAGTCCTCACTCTTCGTTTGTCATGTCCCCAATTTTTGCCCTTCCTTAGTGACAGCATTTCTAGCAGGGTTGGTCTATTATCTAGTTCCCGTAGGCCAACAGAGCATGGAGGGAACCAACTCAGGGGCTTAGAGAGTCATGCATGAGCCTTTCAAGCAGCTTGGAGCAGTTGACAACAATTTCCTAAAATTTAGGACGGATCCCTATTTTTTAGGAGAATTTGAGTGCATCCAAAGACCTCTGGGAACGTTTTGGAGACTTTGAGTGCATCTCCTATTTTTTAGGAGGAACTCCTGGTTCACTAACAGACCTTCCAAAGGTACACACAACAGAGGAGGACCATTGGGGTTCAATTTCAAGTTGACAAGGTCAGTCTCCTACTTTTTAGGATTTTAGGGGAGAACTACCAATTGGCCTATGAGATTCAGGCATCCTTCACAGTCAGGTGGCTACAAGCAGTTTTTAGTTTTGAGCTCATTTGAGCATTTTATGAATAAATTGGGAAATATTTAAATATTTCCTCAGTTGGGTTAAATAAATAATTATAAAGTGAATTATTATAAGCACTTTATATTACAATAAAGTATAATAAAGTACCCATGGGGCACATTTACCTAGAAGTTATAACTTTAAAATGGGGCCATTTTATATTATGATAAAATAGACCCTTGGCTTAATTGGAACAAGAGAAGGCATTATAATATGAAATAAAACATTGTTAATACATGAAATGAGAACCCTAATTCGAAATTAGGGTTAGGGCTGGGAAAAAAAGTGAATAAAAGAAGGAAAAGGTAAGCCATTTGAGACATTCAAGTTCATTTTTGACATCAGCAACAGGTGGGAGCTCTGGAAAGGAGTATTCTGGAGCAGATTGGCTTCCAAGAATGAAAACTCATGGGAGAAGTGAGAGTTGGACGTAGCCCCAGCCCTCAAGAAGGCAAGAGCATCATATTTTCAGTTTGTTATCAGCTGGGTATCGATTTATTGAGGAGGAAATTGCAGATCAATCAGTTGTAAGGGCAGAAACTTACCATCAGATTGCAGATCGAGAGTTTACATCAGCATTGGAATCATATTTTGACCCAGCCGTACCATATTCTTGCTGGCAGTACCATTTGGAGCAGCAGCTAGGGTTATATCAGCATTTAAAATCAGATCTGCTTTGCATGTATGCATTTTCATGTCATTGGTTGCACCAGTAAACTTGCTTCCTTTTGGCTTGGACCTCCGGGTATGAGAATTCTTCTTATTCAATATTCTAATATTTAGATCTCGAAAATTAATTGAAGCTGTCAATAAAATTAGAGTTCTAAATTTTAGACCAGTCCGTACTAATTTGTAAATTATGCTCAGAAAGTGTTATTCTTATGCATGTGATGAATGTTAAACCCTTTGCATTAATATTTGGTATCACACTCCTAAGCAAAAACCAAAAATCCAAAATTGCAAACTTTCAAAAACTCAGAAACTCAGTGAAAATCAGAAAACCAGAATTGTTAGAGGGTAAAGTCAGAATTCTTAATGAACAACTAGCTGGGGATTTTCCATCGTTACTGCCCTTTGAGAATAATAAATTACTCTCCAAATGGATCTCCCTTGGATGTCCTCCTCAAATGAAACTTTCGCCTTTTTATATCCTCCAATGTGAGGGAGAGTCATACCTCTTCACCATGTCTACCCTTTTCAATGGTCACAACCTTCATAATAATCACCTTTTGAAAGAGACACAACCTTTCATAATTATTACCTTTTGAAAGAGTCATAATCCATTTCTGCATTTTTCAGAGAGTTGCTTCTTTATTTACTTCCCCATTCCTTCTTCCATTTATCTTTCCATAATTCTTATTCTTCATTCTTTTTCCCCTTCCTCCTTGTCCTCTTTCAAATGAACTCTTCTGCCTTTTATATCTCATGTCTGAGGGAATCACAACTCTTCATAACAAGCCTCTAGACTTTTCGTTTAACTTAATTAAAACTTGTAATTATAGTATGTTAAATTTTACTATTCATTTATTTATTTATATTTTAATTTAAATATTATTATTTATTATTAAATCCTATTTCAAAAAAGGATAACTCTTCATTACACATTGATATTCATAGATTTATCGTTGATCTGATTGCTGCTATAATATAATTATTTTCTGCTCTTAATTCATTTCTTACTTATCTGCTTGATCACTTTATCTTGATCCTTCATGGATTGTTGTTGAATGATTGATATTTGTATGAATGCTTGATTGATTGAATGAATTCCCTTGATTGTATGATTTGAGGTATTGATGAGTTATGATTAAGTGATTGTTGATTAGATGATTGATGAGTGATGATGTAAAGAATGATGGTTCAATATATTAGTGAAGATGGTTGAATGAATGCTGATTTCATATAATGACTTGCTGATTGATTGTTTTCTTGATTTGGTAATTGGTGACTGCTTTTGTGGATTCATGAGTGATGGTTTATAAATGAACCTTGAATGCTTGGAATGATTTCTCATTTATACTTGACTGGTGAAAGGGTCAACACCTTTCATAAGAATTGAGTCACCACCCTCTATTGCTGCCTTTTGAGAAAATAAATTATATTCCAAATCGATCTCCCTTGGATGTCCTCCTTAAATGAAACCTTTTCCCCCCTTTATATCTTCCAATGTGAGGGAGAGTCACACCTCTTCATTATGTCTGCCCTTTGCAAGGGTCAAAACCTTTCATAATTAGTGTACCTTTCACATTTAGCATACCTAATAATGATCCATACATTAATTAGCATCAGGGTAGACGAACAGTTGCTGCTAGGGTAAATTTGTTGGGTTGTGTTGATTTCTTTCATTTCCAGTATGTGATTATTATGATTTTCAACAACATTCATCCCTCTCTAAAGCTATCATTTGATAAATCAAGTAAAACAGTAAATAAATAAACTTTGATTGGTTTTTCTACCACAGTTTGATAAGTTATGGATCATTTATGAAGGAAAAGTTATTTCTATTGGTCAGGTATTTATAATTTTGATTGATGAAACTAAATCCCTCCATCATGCATAATAATCCAAGGAAAAACAACAGCATGAAAATCATATCTAATGAGTGCCAGTTGTCAAAATCTTCAAGATTAATCTTCACCGCAGTGTCATACCCTGCTTATTACTTGCACCAATTGGAGTTTATGTTGGTGCATCAACAATTCATTCAATGCTTCCAAAAATTGTCATAAACTTTTAGATAAAAAATAAACATATTACTTGGCACACCTGCAGTTGCTACTAGCATAGGTATCTTAAATATTTCTATCTAAAAGATTGATAGAGGCAACTATCTAACCTGTGTAACAAATCCAATACAATTGCCTCAAGACTAATATTATTCAACATCTTCTAGAGATGTATTTAAGATTCTATGCTACTAGTCATTTTCTTTAAGTAACATTTAGCCAAAAGGATTCAGTATATCCTCATTTTTTAACAAAGCAAGTCTTTGTTTTGGTTTTCTCTGTACTAGTTCCTTTCACAACATTTTATTGACCTTTTTTTAATCTAGTCTTTTGTATTTTTAATCCTCTATTAGATAGGAGGAGTCAATAGGGGACCGATACATTACTTTCAACTCCCATTTTTCAAGTTGGGACATTATTCTTGGGGTATTGCAGGGTGCCCTTTGGTTTGAAACAATGTGGCAAAAGTCAATTTAAGGTACAAAAGAATTTGATGGGTTTTTTGCGTTCTAGTATCTGAAGAATATTGCCATCACCCTCAATAGTTAAAACTTGTTATCATATTGTAAGGATGTACCTAAAGCTTAAACCTATTAAACAAAGTTGATCTTCAACTAAAATGTTCAATAGAATTCTCCTGAGGAAATTAGTTAAGCATAGGGCTTGCCTTAGGATACCAAGGGCAAGTGCCATCAAAATATATTGCTTGTGCCATGTGATTGTGTCTTGCTAATTTCTTTTTTAATGCAAGGTCACTCTCTGAGAATAGTCAAAGAAAGGAATAATAATCCTATGTGCCAGAAAATATTTTAAAATGCTGCAGGGTCTTTGTTTCCTTATTATAGATTAGCAGATTAGTTCACTCAACTCTGTTAATGTCTCTGCAACATTGTACCTACTTTTGCATCCTTGAACATATTTCAATCTAACAAGAGACTCATAAAGACAAATCTTCTTGTTCTACAATTTTTTGAATGCCAAAAGTGAATTGTAGAGAGTTAGAAATGAATTTTGCCCTATTTTAATGTATGGGTTATTATTAGGTACGCTAAATGTGACCTCAAGTTCTATCCTGTCCAGCTATTTCCTTTTTGGTCAACTTGTACAGCCATACAATCATATTGATGATGCTCTAGGCCATGAAAGTTACCAAAAGAGATCCTATTTTGGCCAAGTTTCGATTATTCTTTCCTTTTCATTGCCCTTGCAAGCTTCCCAAGCCTTACAAAAATGCTTAACAGCTTAAAGATGACTTGACCTATGATAACTGCATGAGGTGGTTAGTGCAAGTTTTGTCACAGTGTGACCTTGCCAAGATGTCATTTCTAACAAGGATACAAGGCCTTATCCCCTTGGAAGTCCTTGGCTCATGTCATGAACTAAGATACCACTTGTGAGAAAATATTAATGGTTTCACCTTCATTTTTAATAAAATAACACGTGAACCTTAGCATTCACATAAGCCATTTGTATGTTTCTCTAGCTGGGACTTCAGCTTACAAATGCCAAGAGGAAGCCAATATTTTTATTTTGGATTACAGGATGCAACTGATTTATATATGCTTCTGCATATACTCTATAAATGTCGTTTGCCACACTTAAATTTCATTTTTCTAAAGATATATGAGGGAAGGAAATCCCAACTTACTCTATGGGTACATTGTGTAGCAATGTATGATGTCCCTACAAATTTTGGCTATTCTTCTATGTCATAATAAGTTATTAACTAACAATGCAGTGGAAAATTTAAACTTTGTGTTTGTTCTGTGCATTATTGCTTCATGAACATATGGCAGGTTGTCCTTTTTGTGGTAGGTTTTCTTAGAAGGCATAGCATTCAATAACGGTAACAAACAATACTTTTATAACTTTGTTCTCTTGCAACTAATTTTAACTTTCCATTCTAACTATTTTCCATCTAACGTCTACACCTCGTTTACAAAATATTGGATGAAATGAGAGCTGGATGTCATGGAGCCAAGTAGATGCTTACTATGTAGAAAAAGGATCTGGCTTGCTTCTATCTTGGACCACCCATCATGCATTTTAAGGAAGCTTTGACTTTGGGATTTTACCGTCTCTTGTGATCCTTTGTTAAGTTCACTTAAAACTTTAAAAAGTATAACATTTGTGGAAGGTAACAAATGTAAGTTCAATTTGTACTTTTGTAACCAATGGCAAGTTGCTGGTTCATGAACTATTCTTATATCCAATATTTACACCTTATTGAAAAAATATAGAGTGAACTTGTTAGTTTTAGTACTTTCAGATTGAATAAAACTCAGAAAATCAGAATTAGTTTTAACTAGGTTAATTAGATTTATTGTTTTCCAGATTTAAGCATAGTAAAGGAAATGAATGCATAAAGACAAAGCACAATTACCCTGGGAAAACCTCCTAGGAGGAAAAACCCAGCCAGAAAAGATCCTCAGATCCGATTATGGTTTTGAATTCAACTGATAATTACACACTTATCTGGAGTATAGATGTTGCAGTCACAAGGAAGATGACATAGAAGTCTACACAATTAGTTTGCTAATGGAGATCATGATTTGCAGTCCTTCTAATCTGACTTGCTGTGCGTAACAAGGGTAGCAGCACCTTTCAAGTAGTTCGCAGTCCTTCTATAGGGTTTGTTTGAATGGAGTTCTCTATCTCTTGGTGGTGATCTGCTGCCTTTGATGAAGTTTGTTGTCTTCTATTAATGATCTACTACCCTTTAATGTAGTTCGCTGTTATCAACTGCCTTGAATATATATTTCGCTTCCTTAGAATATATTTCGCATCTTCTTGCAAAACTAAATGAATGATGTTATGTGAAGTATATGCTTTATTTATAGGAGTAGCAATACTTCTTAATCATGTCGGCCTTCTTTGCAAATTAAACATATTAATTTATTTAATTCCTTTTAAGCGAAATGGATAGGGTCGGCCCTATCATGGAGGCGTGTTGGGTTTGGATGTAGCGTGGAGACCTTTTAGGTGGAGCCGAGAGGTATGGGGCCTGGCCCTATATGTTGGAGAAGGGATTGGCCCCCTTAGGCGGATTCCAATGTTGCCCAAGGCAATTGGAATCCGCCAGCCCTAATTACAAACAACAGAACTATGGGGCCAAGATCATGGAGCCAAGATGCTTAGCATTAAAAAAATAAAAAACAGACCTAGCCCATTTATATCCTTTACTGTCCATTGTGTAGCCAAAGGAATCCTTGGCTTTGCGATTGCACTGTCTCTCATTAGATTATTTGGTAGATCGGGATTGAACCACTTTAGAATGCCTTGTAAAAGCTATAAGAAAAGTACACACACAAACCCCCTATCACATACAACGATTCAAATGCATATGAAATGCTATGAAGCAAAACTAAAAATCTGCAAACAAGAACCTGACTTCTTTCATTCAACAATGTGAGAAATGAGACTGTGTCTCTACAAATCATCAAATACACAGTATTGCAGCCTCATGGGCTGATTAAAACTCATGAAACATGACTTAAAAATCAGTCCAAATACATTTAGAATCATGGAAAAATAACCTCTGAAATTTCTTCACCAAACAAGTTCTCCTCACTAGCAAACTCAGCTCTCTAACCTGCAAAACTTCATATAGACCTGTAAAACTTTGTCAATGGCTTACTATAGCCATACTGCTGCTGCAAAACATCTTCACCACCAGCAACAAGAGTCAAAAATTACCTCTTTCTAATATCAACCCTCACACCTGCCAATCTTGACTTTAACAAATGAAAAGCCAACTTCAATCTCCACTTCCTAGAATAATATTACATTTCATTTCACTGAATTTGTCTCCCAGAAAATGCTACGCCTAAATGCCTACCTCCTCATTTGCATGCATTAAATGACATCTCACATGCACAAACATGCTCTTACAATTTCATAAAAGATTTGCCTCTTGTCTCATTCTTCTGCTGGCTGGCTCCTGGAACAGAAAACTGCCAAACATGCACCTAGGTGTCCACCTTGTCATAAAGATTGTCATAACGTGGAACCTCCATAATCATGCAATGTGTCTATTTTGGGTCCACCAAAGGTGTGAATTGTCTTCTTCCAAAACCCCATGCCTAACTCCTTCAGATTTACATTAAATTACATACAATTCATCGGCATCCAAATGCTCAGAACTAAATTTAATTTATTACAAATATGCCAAAATATTTGCTGAAATATTTGGCTCTATTAAATACATAAAATCCATGTAATGTCCCCTTCTCGTTGATGACCTCCCAGTGGTCCATTAGCCTATTCCTGAGACCCGTAGGCTAGGTGGAATGAAGAATGAGGGTCCAGCATTGATGAGGCGAGAACTTACTATTTTTAGTAAGTCAGGGAATGGCTATTTTGGTGATATTATCCTATTGAGCTCTCCATGCTCTGTCACTGGGCGAGAAGATCATGTTTTTCAGAGCAGTAGTTCATGACTTACTATTTTTAGTAAGTGGCAGTATGGCATAATTCTATTTCTGGCAGTGGACAGGGTCCTGATCCTGCAGCAGTTCAATGGTCTTCCTGGCTCAGTTTCATCCTGGTTTTGACAGTAATCAGTACGGGAGTCATATGTGACACAATTAAATATTATTTCCTTATCCTAAGGTTTAATATTTAATTAATTTGATCAATTACTACTGATTTATTGAATTTGGGATTAATGCCTAATATCTCCTAAGTGCTAGGCGAAATTTATGTCTAAGAAGGGGGCGTCAAAATTATTAAGGGAGATATTATTTTATTTTCATCTCTAATGTTTGCCAAGTGAAAAATTGTGGTCCTTGCTTTTTGGCATGAGGATTGACTTGTGGGATGGCACCACTCTTGAGGTCCACGTGAGATGGAATGAAATGCAAATGGAGAAAGATGAGTTTGAAGCAATTTGCATTTGGATTTGGTGGTGTGAAGTTATAAATAAGAGCCTTGGGCTCCCATTCTGGTTATCTTGAAAATTTGAAAATGTTATGCTATCAGTTTGGCGACAGAACTTTTGAGGCTTCGGAGTGCGTCTCCCTAGTGCTTCCCGGTTTCGTACTTGAAACATAGTACCTAGCTGTGTGTTGTAATCTACTATATTCTCAAAGCATGTCTTAGTCATTTTTGGTGTTGGAATGATTTTGGGAACTTGCTGGTTTGCCTGTGGCTGAAGTGCATTTTCGATCACACCTCTCTGTTGAAGCGACTGACCGTTATGGGTATTGGCTCTTTCATCCTTCCCGGTACTGGCGATATACACTGTAAGTTTGTGGCATCTTTAGTTAAGATTTGAATTTTCTAGACAAAATCGAAATTCCTAAGCTAGGCGTGGGTTTTTGAATTGCATTGGGATGCGTGCAAAATTAATAATTGAGTTATGGTATCATCTCTTTGGTTGGTTGTCATCGCAGTTAGTCTAGTGTGGGTTTGGGACTGATTTTGGGGATTTGGATGTGTATTGAGAGAGTTGTGAGCTTTTTTGAGTTTTCTTAGGCTGCTAGTTTTGCAATTCCAGCCTACAGATTCGATGTTAGCAGAAATTCATATTCTTATTGGGATAATCAACATTACTCTCTTCTCATATCATCTATTTTTGTAAGGTTAAGTAGTAGTACTACTAACCAGTTCTGTTTTGTAATTCTCATCCCGCTAAAAAGTGGAAGAGGCTGCCTATTATCAAGCAAATTGTAATTTCAGTCCTCCCACTACATAAGTGGTCGAGTGATATCGAAGTGTAGTGGTCCTCCCGCTGCATAAGCGTTCGAGTTGAGATTCTTATGTAATTGCAGTCCTCCCGCTGAAATATTGCAGTTGAGTGATTCGTATTTTTGTGTATCTCACTTTGCTGGTTCGCCGCCAAGTTTTCTTGCTTTCCCGCTGGATAAGCGGAAGGGGCTGGCTTGCCGCCCAAGCATTGCATTGTTTTCAGTTAATTAAGCTAATGATCCCCTCAACACCGTATGCTCTCACCTTCCCACATTGGGCACTTGGTGATCAAAAAGTGGAAGGGTTACTTTCCCAGCATGTTTCAATTTATGATTTCTAACCTTAACGGGTTATCTTCTTGTTGATGACTATTGTTGGCCTTAAAAATAAAAATAAAAATAACTGGGATATTACAATCCACCTCAAGTGTACATTATTCCACCTAGGACAAACAACCAAACATGACAAATAAAACTGAAAAATCCTATTGGATAATGCTGATTGCCACTGTACCAAGGATGCTCCTGCATCAAGGAGGCCTTTGCAAGTTTATGAAGAATTCAACTTCTAGAGAAACGTTTCACCATGCTTGGTTGAAAAATTCTTGGTTGGTGTATTTGTATAATTAGTGTTTACACCAATGCAGCATTGCAATCTAGGATATACCAGGATAAAGAGGTAGGTGAGTGGTGCAGGAAAATACGGAGAACTAAAAAGGTTGTGAATTATTGTAGTTTTATGTAAAGCTTGAGAATTCTATTGCAAAATCTTCCTTCTGTTTTCTTGCCAAACTTATTTTTCTCTTATAAATGTTTTTTATTCCAACATTTTAGAACTATGATGGAATGCACCATTTGCAACTTCAGTTATCACTATGGTGATAATGGCACAGGGGACATGTGTTCTTGGGTGTTCAATTATGGGGAGTGTTGGGGTAATTGAAGTCAGAAATATATATGGTTCGTGTGTTTGTAGATTACCAAGACATTGTAAAATGTATTTAGGAAACATGGAAGATGCAAGAGTCAAGAAAGTTATGAAGGTGAAAATATCCATAACTGGAAAGGTCTCCAGTTATCAGTGAGTGTTGACCACCAGGAAAGTTATGAAGCCGAAAGTTTAGGGAATTGGAAAGAGTAATTTATAAATGCAGTTATTGTTTTGTTAAAGGAAACCTGGAGTGCTTATTGCAACTCTAAGAATCTTCCTTATATTATGTGCTAGCCATCCTTCTTTTTCTCCAAAAGAGTTTGTTTTCCTTGTAGATTGGGAGAATTGAACTATTGTGGCTCTAATGTCTTTTCTGTTGAATAGGAGAATTGGTAGCTATGATTTTCGAAGGGTAATTTATGAATGTATTTATTGTTTTGTTAATGGAAACCTGGAGTGCTTGTTGCAACTCAAAGAATCTTCCTTATATTGTGTGCTTGTCATCCTTCTTTTTCTCCAAAAGAGTTTATTTTCCTTGTAGGTTGGGAGAATTGAACTATAGTGACTCTAATGTTTTTCTGTTGAATAGAGAATTGGTAACTCTGATTTTCAAAGGGTTGAGGATTGCTTCTAACTCCCACCCCGCCCTGGTGAACTTAAACCATTGTGGCTCTATTGAGATCAAAGCCTTTTGAACCCTCTCAGGCGTATATTGATTCAATAGATTTAAATGGTTTATTCATTTATTATACAAACATCTGCTTCACAATAGGTTTTTTTAACACACCACATGCCCCTCCTAACACTATCAAGTATGTGTCTCGGTGTCATAAACATGTTCCCTCTTAGTTTTAATAAAAGATGAATGAATGAGTAATACACCAAGGTATTCACTACAACCACATTACCCTAATTATTAGATTTTCTTATAGTCCTCTCGTGTTCCATCAACAAAATTTAGAAAGTTTTCTGTTTCTTTATTAAAAGTATACACTGGAACGTGATCTTGTAATTAATCTTGCATTACCAAACTCTATTTTGTCATTGCTTCAAGAGGTAATTATAGAGCCAATGGCTATCGACTTATAATTTTCTCTTCAGATACGTTCTTATTTTTCATCTCTTGGTGTGTCATAGTAACTGTTAAAATAAAAATCTTGATTTGAACTAGTGCTGAACTGTCATCTGGACTCTTCAATGATACTGCAAATGTTTGTAGCTTCTTGCAATCAATATCGATGATCTCTAATGCCACTAAATCTCATTAACTCTGAACTTACATTATATCTTGACCACACAAAAAGCTCGAACTTAAAAGTAGTTATCTCATGAATATGTATCTATATTATGTTTGCAACACATTACCTCCATTGGCCACCATATTTGCTTTCTCAATTGCTTTCCTAAATAAAAGAATGCCATTAAGATTCACTTGCCAGTTGCTTCTTTCACTTAAATTTTCTGTCAAATGTGGGTTTTAGTGCAATATACCTTCATTTATTGTGCCCTTAAACCTTATATATTGGGACCATTACTCCAATCTCGTTTCATCACTTTGCTGCATTATTTAATATTCCCATATTCTATGGCTTTTTGTTGGTAATTATAATGGTACCATGTCAGCACCAGAGAGATCTAACATGTGTTCTAGTTCTTGAAATGTTTTGCTAGATATGCATTGGCAATCTATTAAATGGTAGGTTGTAGCATGTCTTCATATATAAATTCAGCTATAAGGATGATAACAGATAGCACATGTATGTCACTTCTTGGAAAACACTTCCAGTACACCATGAACAATGTAACCTCGTATCTATGCAGTGCCTTAGATGCTTCAAGGACCTAGCTACCAGAATAGCATTCCACTAAATACAGCGATCTTTACACAAAAGCACATATATATATGATGATGACAAATTCAACCTTACATAAAAAGTCATCATAACAATAGATTGAAAGGGTCACTAATACCTTGCAACGCACTGCAATATTAATGGCATCCGAAGGGCGAAGGTCAAAGCTGACTTGTTCTGTTTCATCTCCTATCTGGCATTTTCAGAGGCATCAAATCAGAAAAAAAAATAAACTTGAGTTCATTACATCAATACATTAAATTTTACAAAGAGACAATTGATGGTTCATGCATATGCCTTGTTCAAGTATAATTGTGCAAAGTAGGCCTGATTCACTCTCTGTGTTACTCGAACAAGCTTCACCTGGCATGATGTTTATTATGTTGCATCAGTAGGATGTCAAAAGTAATCCTGCATATGAAAAAGGAAAAGCATGGCCCTTGTAGACAGGTGCTCCTCATAACTTACTTCATATCCCATTTTGTCAATCATGTCCTTCAGAATATGATATACTGTTGGTCTAGCCTGTAACAAATTTACAGTTCATCTCTGTAAGTTATAAACAAATGCTTCTATAGACATAAGATCACACAAAGCAAGCAAGAAAACTCTTATCAACTGTAGAACTCACAACTTGTACATCGCGCAATGCTTCCATCAACATCATACAGGATGATTCTACTGCAAAACATAATGGGATAAACAATCAGTTCCCTACAAGAAAACAATGAAAAAGAGCTATATTATAGGCCATTGATACACCAGGATCAAGCAGTATAATATTATGGTAAGCCCTTGCATTTCCTCAAAAATCAGTTCACGATAATACAAGCTGAAAAATCTTATTCCATTCGCAAACAAAATTCACCCGTGGTTTCTTCTTAGAATTCCATGGCAAATCCCCTGCCCTCTATATAGAACCATTGCCAGACATACTCAGCTCATGCAATCCATAAGCTACCCACACAATATAAATACATACCTATATCCTGAATGTGAGTCAGAACCAAACTAATTCATGGAATGAACTTGCCTAAAGAAAGACTGTCTAAAATAAATCAGCCAACCTCATCATAAGCCTTCCAAATGTTTTACTGTTAGAAAAGAGGAATATAATGTAAAAAAATTCAATCTGAATACACATCTTATGAAAATTTCGCAACACAAAGATAAACATTCTCAAGAATCCAAATCCCAAGGCGTACTAGAAGAGAATTTGATCTCATTAGAGAGATAAACAAGATGAAACATGCATCTCAAGATACCACTGCAAATGCACGACAAGAATTATAATTTGCATGCATATCAATTTTTCCTTTTCCTAAATTTCAGAATGAAGTCATGCATATTAAAGTAATATCATATTATTTAATGGTCATTTAGGAGTTTAGTTTATTTAGTTAGTTTCTATTTTAGTTTTTGTTTACAATTGTTTCATTTAGAAACATCATCGTGTAATTGCCTATATGTACACTATCGTTTTCATAATTGATTCAAGCAAATTACCATTTCATAGTATCAAAGTGGCTGAAGTTTTTGGAATTTTTTTTTTTTTAAGAAATTCAAGGAATTTTCTTTTAAAAAATCGGTTGTCTTTCTGAAAATTGTGGAAAATAAAAATCATGTTTTTTATGTTGAAAGTTCGTGGTCTTTCTCTGCAAGATCGCGCGATTGTGTGTTTCTTGGGCGCGATGGATTTATTTGTTTGTTTTGTTGTGACAGGTCACGTTTTCTTCCACATCATTTTCTCTAGCCGTTTTTTCTCTACGCATAAAGGGTTTCTTGTTGTTCGGCGCAACCTTTTCTTCTTCCTATGACATCTCTCCATCATCGTGCGATGGATTCGCATGGTTTTTTTTAATTGCGTGCAATCTTGTTTCTGACCGTCACGACTTCATTTTTTAACATGCGTGAGGGGTTTTCCTCCTCTGGTTTTTGCCGCCACTAGGTTTGTTTTCTGCTCGCAAGTGAAGGGGTTTACTACTGCATATCGCCTTGAATCTTCTAGTACAATTTTCCCTAATTTTCTGCGACTCGGGTTTTTGAATGCAGCTAAGTTTTTTGAACTCGTCTAGGGTTTCTGATATCTGGGTATTTCCTCATGCGGCCTAGGGTTTGCAGCGAATTTTATACACTCCTAGCCCTTCCATCTACAAAATAAAAATCAATTTTTTTTTAACACATGCCTCGAGATTCGTACCTTGGGATTTGTGCAAGTGTTGTCAAGTTAACTGTTTTTTATTAGAATAATATCTTAGTTGTTTATTATTTAATGGTCAATTTTGTATTCTACTGTAAATATTAGATGTTTCTAATTTTGCTTCTATTATTGATTGTTTCATAATGGAAACAACGGTCTTGTAATCTTATAAATGATCATTTGATCATTCATTTTATTCATTCAATATTTTACCAATTACTTGTGTATGGTATCAGAGCAAGTCGATGTGATTTCATAAAATTTGGTGAATTTTTTAGCCTAAACTGATCTAGAATATTTTTAAGAAATTTGTTCTTCAATTTTTTATGAAAATAAATTATTCATTGGAGTTTGTTTAAGCGTTGTTTTCTGTGTTCGTGGGCTTCTGTTTGCAAACCCACGTCTGTTGGTTTGTGGCTCGGAGGCAAGCATTTTTCGCGGACATTTGAGGTGTCAATTTTTCTCTATACAGCTTGCACGCAATTTGCATCCACGATTTCATCTAGTTTTCTTCCATTTTGGGGTATTGTTTTCACCAAATCGAGCAGTTTTGTGGACGAACCAGATCTTGTATTGACCCTTATAATTTTCGCGACCAGTTTTTTACCTTGTTTTTCGCGAAAAGTTTTCATGCCGTGCGCAACAACCCTTCTTTTCTTTGCTTGCGACAGGTTTTTTTGTTACGTAGTTTCTTTGTTCGAGTTTTTCACTGCTCAAGCAAAGGTTTTGTGAGCGTTCTCTAGAATCCCACACCATTTTTTTGGCAAGGTCACGTTTTACAAACGGGTCAAGGCACCCTTATCTCTATTCAGGTGCCTCTTTGTTGCCTACAATGTGGATTTTTAGGCTCTTCTGTCCACGGTTTTTTCTTAGAACTTGCAACCCACACGAATTCCTTCAAGTTCTTTTCAGCTCTGTGTTTGCTCTTGTATGCCCTGGTTAGGGTTTCCAAAGGTCCGGAGGGCTCTCTAGTTGCATGGGTTGTCTAATTTTTGTCCTTAAAGAAATAAAGTTGGTTTTTCTAATTTTTGTCCTTAAAGAAATAAAGTTGGTTTTTCCAATTTTTCTCCATAAAAAATTAGTTGTGGGTTTTTATAATTTTTCTACTTAAAAAATTCTAGAAGGGTTTTACCCTTTTTTCCTCAAAAACAAAGTTTTGTATGTCGATCCATATCTCGGATTATGTGCCAGCTACTCTCTAATGTTTCAGTTTCTGGGTTTTGTGCGATTTTCTCCTTAAAAATCGTTTATGGGTTTTGATTGATTTTTCTTCTAAAAAATTGTGGTGTCTTGCAGCTGTTCTGGATCCACCTAGAGTTGCTAGGGCAACAATCTGCACAAGGGTTTGCCAATTTTCTCCTCCAAATCGTGGTTTCAGTTTGAGAAGCTGCTCTCGGTATCTCTGGCTACAAGGAGGGACAGTTTTGTTTCCCAACATTAGGTTGGACGAATCTCAATTTATTTTGGTTGTCTTGGTCATTTCTAGAAGTTTTGCAGAATCAAGATCTCAGTAGCAGGCTCATTTTGCAGAGTGTTCTGAAGAGAATACCTAGGGAAAAGATATTTTTTACAAAAAAAATTCTCTACTTTTCATTTTTTCCATGTGTGAAACACAATCCTTAATGTTCGATGAAAAACCTACATTCATAAGAAATAAAACATAAATATATTAAAAAATATACTATTTGGAAAGCTTATAATAAGGACTATATAGAGGGGTCGAACCATTTACTATATGAAAAAAAGAAAACATTAAGTCCAAGCCTTGGTGTTTTTTATAAAATCTGATATGGGTCGAGTGCTTTATAGAATCCAAATGTAAATAGCATGCATACATGTTGAAGTCCGTTTTGTTTCTGAAGGAGTTTATGATTATTCAATGTGAACCGACAAGTGGAAATGTGCAGTGATACAAAAGAAAAAAAATCAATTTAAAAGGGTGTTTGTGTGCAGCGTAATTAGAGAACTGTTAAAAAACAGAGACTAAACATTATTATCGTCTTCAGCACGATCTCTATATATGATTGACATACAGTTGCAGGCTAAAAAAGGATGTGTTGCACAGAACGTGAGTGGAGGAAATCTATCGATTTAGAGAAAGTTCCAGCACAATTCTTATCAGGTTAGTTGTAATCCCTCTTCAACCAGTAAGGTGTTTATCATGCATGAGTGTTGAGAGAGATATATATTGTATCGAGCATTAACTATATATATGAGATTACAACTGTGGGAAGGATATGAATAGCTGATTAAGGGTGCAGAGATAAAAAGATAGAGAAGTTGAGCTATTTAAATGTTTTATTGACTGATATTCAGGGTAATGCGATGACGAAGTATGAAAAAAAAGAGTTCTATGGCAGACTTGTGATCAAATTGTAGAAGTTGTGAAAAAGAGAGCATAATGAATTGAAGAAGAGAAACATATCAAAATCAGAGGTATTGAGGTCGGTACCTCATTTTGGTGAAGTTGGTGCTTCATCATTTAAGTTCGTGCTTTGAGGAGAGTTGGTGCTCACTTGTGTAATCTAGGTTGGTGCCTAATTCTTGTTAATGAAAGCTATTGTGTGTTGTGGTTTTCTATCCGAAAGGGTTTTCCACGTGAAATTTGGGATTCTTGTGTCTATGCCTAATCTCTACATTTCATTCTATGAGCTTTCAAATTTAAAAATTTAAAATACTGATTCACATGCCATATCCTCCCCACACCCCCCACCTTCTCAGTATTTTTTGTGTGTGTTTTATAGTACCCTTGTCATCCTTGAGTTTATTTGCATCAACAATAATTATTAGTAATTTCAGTATATTTATTTTTAGTAATTATTGTTGATGCAAATAAACTCCTTTGGAGTCATTGGACGTCTTTGAGTGCTCACCCATTGTCACTTATTCAAGATTATTCAATAAATTCCCTCTTTTGGTTGGGTGTTAGACTCCTGGTATGTTCATTATGCCTTATGGAATAGTTTCCTAGATTCAGGAAGTTATTATGTTGCTGTCATATAAAATCAGAATTCTGAAGTTTAAATCAGTCAACTGAATTCTTGCATTTTGCTTTCCAAGTGTTGGTTTATTGGCATTTGATAATGGAAAAACACTATGCATTTATTACAAGTCTATTAATTTTATGGCACTCTTCAATTTTGATTTTTTTTTTTCTATTTCTAAAATTATTATTTTCAAATTTGAATTTTGATTTACAATTTATTAGCTCTTCACTCTCACTTTGCCTTAATAATTGTTGATTCCTCTTCATCTAAATGAAATTGGAATAAATATTCCATTCACTCAATGAAGTGCAACCTATTGGCATCAAGTAAAATACAGAGGCTAGTTTGCGTGCATTCCAACTTGAGTCTACTTACAAACACAACAAGGAAGGGGCAACAAAGATATGGAATGTAAACCTAGAGTGAACCAGCTTGTATGATTCTGCTGCAACACAATCCTCACTTTTGGAGGAGTTGGATAGCCAGCATACTTTCATTGCAAGTGACAATGGGGTTACATGTGGTCCTATTCTACCTATATAATTTAACGTCAATGATGGTGACAATGTTGATCTTGATGATATCAAATTACCATATTGAATTTCAAATTTGTAATATTTATGCTAGTTTTGTTTAGCATATGCATAATATTTGGTATTCCGAACTTAATTCTTGATTTTAGCCTGCAAATATGTATATATTTCTTTTTTTAATATGTTTTTTATATAGATGTACCCAAAATGTACACAATGCCAAAAACAATACATTGCAACAGCATACTATACTCATACCTTTACCTAATTCCAAGTCAGCAACTTAGGGAATAAATGAAGAAGGTGGTGTCTATACTAAATTCCTTTGAAAGAAAACCCACAGAAGTCATGATGAAAGAAAAACATGAACGGCAAAGTAATACTTTTTGTTTTTGGGTAGCACAAGATTATTGAAGACCCCAAGGTGTTAGAGTTTGCACCCAATAAAATGTGGTGATAGTACAAGAAATCTCTATGAGAAGTGAGGATAAAAGGGCAAGGGAGAGGTAAAGAAATGAGAAAATATGGTTTCCAAGTTGGTAGAGCCGATAATACATCCTAGAATGCATGCACTATGGTTGAAGGAGCTTCAAGTCCTGAGACTAAAGCATGGAGAAGAGCAGATTGCCTCAAGAGGCAATGAAAGAGTGAAGTTTTCCTATGAGCAACTCGATCCTGTTTTGAAGAATTGCATAGGAGGAGAGTTTGCAGCTTACATCTTGCAAAGAGAAGATGGTACTACAAGGATGACCATAAAGAAGATGAGAGATGCTAAATCTCATGATTTTTCTATGCTAACTATATTGCAAGTGAAGCTGAGCGTGCAGCAAAAGATGACATGAAGGCACAAGAGTTGCCTTGTGCAACTAAACATTGTCTTGCAAGGTGACAATGTGAGTGAAAGAAGCCTTATCTAATATCCCCACAATTTTTTTTTTAAATTTTGCAATTTACAACACAACAAGGACCCGTTAGCGTTAGCAAAGAAAATATAATAATTCTGAAAACAACAACCCTTCCACTTTTTGATCACCAAGTGCCCAATCTGGGAAGGTGAGAGCATACAGTGTTGAGGTGATCGTTAGTTGCAAAATACTTAGAATTATTACAATGCTTGAGCGGCAAGCCAGCCCCTTCGGCTTATACATTTGGATACTGAAAACACTGAAAATCACTTGGCGGTAAACCAGCCAAGGACAAGCTAAGAAACTAAAAATAGCAATCACTCAACCACTTTTCAACGGGAGGATGATTATTACAACAGAGAAAAGATCACTCTACCACTTATGCAATGGAAGAACTAGGAATGAAAACAACAATCACTCTACCGCTTGTGCAGCGAGAGGACAATATTACAAAATCCAAATGTAGGCGACAAGCCAGCCTCTTCCATTTTTCAGCGGGATTTGCTTTACAATCCAAAAATGGCTGATAGTACTACTATCTAGCCTTACAATGAGAGATATGAATCTTAGAATAGAGAGAAGATACTGTCCACTACAAATGAATAATTCCAAGCTAAACACACTTAACAAACTCAAACACACCCAATGAGAAATAATAACACACAACTAACTCCTATTCTGAAAATATAATTTGCAGTACGCATAACACGCAGAAAACAGCCACTACCTAAATCACTGAAATGCTCATAACTCGCCCAAAACACCACCGAATGACACAAGAACAGAAGCAAATGAAAGATAGGATAGAGGCGACAAGACTAGAACCCCAACCCTACAACATAGATGCCAAAAACCTTAAGCACACAACCCAAGGCAGCCAAGAAGTGGTACGACCCAGCTAGATAGTACAATTTGCATTATTAAATTCCATGGTGCAAATTAAGATCTGTAAATTGGTAGACTTCATCGCCTGGGGGGTAGAAATAATCAGAGCCAGTACCCAGAATGATTCGACCAACACGCCAAGACCCACGAACAGATTTCTACATCAGCACACGCACAAACCAGCAGCATAAACACTTAGAAAACACTCCAAACATCTGAAATTGACACATGAATCTGCAACATTGTTCTTCAATCCACTCCTCTAAATGAAGAGAGGTCACAAGCTCAACTAGTTGATGTATTGCAAGCAAAAAATCAAGCGGCAGCTAGGAGGTATGCATTCCCCGAAGCTTCATTCCATATTTCAGCAACACTTCTTTATAATTTCTTCATGGATACCAAAATGAGAGCCCAAGGCTCTTATTTATAACTTTGGCCTGGCCAAATTCAAATTCAAATGCTCTCCAAATGCACCCAAACCAGATGCCATTACATTACACCCACATTTGGCGTTGCATTTCATTTCATTTTCCAAGCATATGGCGTCCAAGATAAAAGTCCCCTTCCTCTAGGCTCCAAGTTCAAACTTTTCCTTGATCCACAATTTGCAACATAAAAAAAAACATTATAACTTGAAACACTTTCATTCTTGGCACCTAACTTAGGAGAATTAAATAAAATCTTTTGAATAAAATATGCTTTTCCTTTCCTAAATCAACCATCATAATAATTAAATATTAAACTTTAGGATAAAGTACTAATTAATAAATCACTTGCAAATCATATACTGATCAATGCCAAATTGAACCATGAACTAAAGTGTTGAAAACCATCAGACTGAATTGGGTTGGAGCTCTACACTAAACTGCTAAAAATAGCATTGCCTAAAATGGTACTTATTAAAAATAGTAAGTCATCAAAACAACTCCAAAAAGTTTGCTCTTCAAACCCTGTGGATGAGCTCAAAAAACCCAGAAAAACTTAGAAACCCTGACAGCTGTCACCAACTTACTAAAAATAGTAATAAGTTCTGAATTCTTTTTCAGAACTAAATGCATGTCACACCTTTGTGAAGCTTTCAGAAAACCCAGAAGGAATCCACAATCAGAATCATAGAATTCCAAACAGTCAAGCATCAAACAACTCACACAGACCTCCTCAAAAGTAGGAAACCCTAATTTCTCCTTCCAGTTAGCCTACGGGTCTCCAAAATAGGCTAATGGTCCACTGAACTTCTCCTTACCTGAGAAGGGGACATTACACTTTAGGCTCTATGAAGCCCAAGTTTGACAAAATTAAAGTGATGTAAATGGGAAATAAGTTTTACAAAAGATGCAGAAAGATCAACTAGTAGAAGACTTTCTCCATGTAACAGACATGGGTAGAGAAAGGGATGAAGACATTCTCCATCTTGAGAGATGGGTAGGGATTGGTGAGGCAGCAGAAAAAGTTTCTAACCTGCTAATAGAAAATGATCCAAAGATTCTTTGGACAACAACAGAGGAAGCATGTCACCCAAGTGACATAGAGATAGAGGCAAGAGAAAAGAGGATGGTTACAAGTCATTCAGAATTGATGAAGAGTGCGGTACATGTAAGCTTTGACCACAGAGAAGATGAGGAGACTTTCAGACATCAAATAGTACCTTATATACACTTGAGCAACGAAAAGACAAATTTCTTCACAAGGCAGGCTTGAGGGGGTAAAAACAAATGGAGAGGAGATGAAGATTGAAAAATGAATATGTTGCAACAAAAGAGAATGCGGATCTGAAAAGCCACAGATATGAAGGTGATAAAAGAAAGGTGTCGATGCAAGGATAACTAGAACAGAATGTTGTTCTTCAAACAATTAGATACACCCTTGATCAACAAGGATAATGTAGAAGAGAGTGGAAGTATTTAAAGGGATATAGAAACTAAAGAAGAGATGAATGTGCAGTTTTTGTGCAAAAGAATGTATAGTTGTGTATGCAATCCACACAGAGGAATTGATGTTAGGACTTACAAAAACCTTCAAAATGAAGAGAGAGGAAACAAAACTCAAAACTGTAAACTGTAAAGGAGAGAAAAGCTGAAGAAGAGGACAAACATATAGCAGCAGCAAAAGAATATCCCTTAGAGGAAACAAGATAAAGGTGAAGGATGTGCTATTGCTGCATTGCACATTGAATTGCAAATGTGGCAGAAGTCCACATAAAGGTTGAGAGGGAACTCTCAGGACTCAAAAGGTTGAAAATGAGACGTAACAGTCAATCTGGAGCTAAGGGATGAAAGAAAATGTTTCTTCTGATGTAACTAAATTCAATGATGGAGCATGCTAAGATTTGAGTGTATTCTAAAAGAATGGTTCTACCACTCAACTCTATTTTGTAAGCACTGTGCTCACAAAGTTTACCTGGGACAAGGAGTATCCTAGTCCACAAGCAATCTTGTATCACCAAAACTGTTTGTCTCTAGTTTTAATTGTTATTTGTCTACTAAGCCTTTTTTGTCATACGTGATATTCAGAAAGCTTCTCTAAGTGGCTAAAAGTTGGATTAAAGTTACCCGTAGAAGTTCTCTTAGGCTACAGACGCACCTGTAAGTTTGTAACTGTAAAACAGAATGCCTACATCTTGTCTACAAGTTGCTACAAGTGTTATGTCTTATGCCTGAGTAGTATAAGGTCACTCGAGGATTGTTTTCTTGACTTCCTACAAATCATTGGGGCAACATTATTCTTTCAAAATTGCTATTGGAGCAATTTTTTTATTGCTTCAGCATCATATCATTTGATCTCTTGAAAAATGATCAAATCTTTATCTTTTCTTTATTTGTCAATACTAAGGCATCATAATCATTTCCATTAGAAAGGCATTTGTCATATTCATTTGGGTGAAGTTTTTCAAGGTTGATGTTTGTTGGTGACCATCCAAGTTCCCTAAGTAAGCAATGTTTTTAGTTCATAGGCAGCTATTACTCATTTTCTCTACGCAGACAGGTCATTTTCTTGGTCTTTGGATGTTTAGTGATTACACAGGCTGTATGTGGGCATTTTTTGATTGGCAGTCAATATATGGGCCGTTGGATAGTCATCTTGGTGACCTTTTAGTTGCCCAAATGGCAGAACCACTATTATGGAAAGACCCATCAACCTTCAAATAGGATTGTTCCTTTTAACAGGGGCAGATAAGAAAAAGGGTAAATCCTCAAAGCAAAGAAGAGGGGGAACAGATAATAGATAAGTAGATCTCCAGATAGAGGGTAGATAGAAGAATCCAAGATAGGGAATTTAATTTGTAACACAATCCTCTAGAACAACAAAAAGTCCTTGTTTTCATTCATTAATTATGTAAGCCTATCACAGGTCAACTGAAATTTATTACTCACGCTATAACTCAATGGTGTTTCAGATTAGTTGGGCATTGATTTATAACAAAAATTCAAAACAAAAGCAAAAAGCAAAAACCTCATAAAATTCAAGCAGCACTCAAACAATATGCCCAATGCTTTGAAAAGTAAATGAAAAGAACAGAAAGAATTTCAGAAAAGACTATTGAAAATGAAAATGACCAACGTAAATCATAAAATCTCTTCCAACCACTTACCTATTGCCTCACACTAGGAATTCTGCGTGCTTCGGATTTTGACAGGAAAATTTCCATTATTGCATGAATTTTGGCAAATTATTTATTAAGTAAAAATTTTGTTAATCAAACCAAAAAATCATGAATATATACATACCAACAATTATAGGAAGAAGAAGATCACTTCCATCTTCCATCTTAAGTATAATTGCAGACTGTGGACCATAATTGTTGTCAATACCAGCACTGGGATTGTTGAATACACACTTTAGATGCCTGCCATCTTTCATTATTATTGAGAAGCCATCTGACCCATTTTTCACCTCAGCTGTAGATGCAAATGTGAAAATAGATAACTGTAAAAAACTTAGAAGCAGAAAGCACGATAAAATCAAAATTAATCACAAACCAGAAGCAGAGATGATCCAATCATACTTTAAAATTTTTAAAGGGCGTAATTTTTGAGACATGATTATCCAAGATCAATCCAGTTTTTTCATCTTTGTCCATAAATACCTTTTTTTTACAAATTTTCCCTCAGTTTTACAATACAGATTTGGATTCCCTCCCAGAACAGATGCATGTCAAAATTTCAAGCTTTGCATAATTTTCAAGAAGCAGTTAATCCTCATTATTAAATTCTAACTATAGTCCTGCAGCCTTGAACCTGCATTTTTTGAAGTATTTGGAGCTTAGTTGAAGTAGTAAATATTATGAAACATGGCATGTGCCATGAAGGTTCCTATGCCCTCAAAGGCACTAATTTATGCTTGGCAGCATTGCTCCTCAACCCTACTGGGTGTTGTCACCTCTAGAACTCTATTCTGGTTTGAAAAGCAAAAAATACAAAATATTTTGGGCTGTGGCAGATTAAAATGCTTTAATTTTGACTCTGAGGCTTTTGTTTCTATGTTTGACACTTAGAAAGCAACCTTTCCTAAGAAGTCACAAAAAGTACTGAAATACAAATGTGTGCCTTAATAATATTCAATTGTAATATATGCCTTGCGAGGTAGTACCTCTAACAAAAATAAGGAGCATAAATTGTAAGCTAAAGTTGAGCCTAAAGTATTAATGGGGAGTCATGGGTCTCAGAAAGCAGTAATTTTACAGTTAAATCTATCTCTACACACTTTACTAGGCATGAAATAAAATGAAGACATTTTTTCCTCTTTTTTTTTTAATATTTCAGCATTTTTTAGTTTGATGCTATTTCCTGAGTTATCCCAAGTAATTGAATTCCATTTATACGTTGGTTTACCAAGTCAATCCCTTGTCCAAAACAATGATGTTATGGTCAAAGGCATAAAATCATGAATGCCAACATTCTTCTAACTAAACAGTTAAAGGCACAAGCTACATTTTTATTACTGAATATCTTGTGTCAAATATCTATTCCCTTAATATTTTTAATATCAACGCCAAGGAAACCCCATACTTTCACCCAAAAAAAACCTCTATACGTCAGATTATTTTCATTTGCAACAAAGGCAACCAGACATTAATTTTCCCCATCACATGTCAAAAACCTTTGAAATCAACAGATAAAGGCACCAAATATAATTACAAGAATCCAAAAAATATTTTGTCAAAATTTATTAACTCAAAAAAGCACTAGCTTTTCAAAAAGAAATTTTATCAATGTCCTTGCATAACCAAGAAGAGGTCAAAGGGGCTGGAAGATACATCAGGTACAATAGCAAAGAGCTAGGGTTAAAAATTACATTTATAGTAGGCATGAATCATAACTTTCCCAAAACAAAACAATGAACATAAATGAATCTATATTTTTAAATAATATTTTTATGGCATAAAAATAATCAAACCTGCATTTTCCATCAATACAGACAAAATTAGGAAAAACAGCTAAAAGGCACAAAAATGCAATTTTACTATTCATTAATCTTGAGTGCAATTTAATTTTCACAATCTTCAGCAGGATTATCTCCTACTTATAAAAATTTAAAAAAAAAAGAAAAACTAAAATCTCAACAAAAATAAATCTCTAATGTTTTCAAATAAAAATTATTAGACCCCAAATTTTCACTTTTAGGTCCGATGTTAGCACAAAGATTTAAATAAACTAAAATCCCAAAAAAGATAAATTAGTTACAGGCACTAAATATATAGTGTTGTTATTCCACACTTTTAGCCAAAAATCTGTTGACTCGGTCTTTCAATTATTATCTCCACAATAAAAAATCCTAGCTTACAAAAAAAAAATTAAAAATAATCAGTTACAAATAAAATACACGGTTTTTATTATTGCACATATTTATCCAAATTTATTGCTCAAACTTTCGAATTATTATCTCCAAGAAAACACCATATCTTGAAAGTAAAAAATAAAAAATCCAATAAATAAATATAAAAAACAAACGCACCCAACAAGTTTGGAGCAAGTTATGAGAGACGATGAGTTTCATGCCACAGACCCAAGTTCCATTCCTAGTGTCAGGGTACCTTGTTGTGACCATGGGCTCACCTTGATTTAGGAGTCAAACTTACAAGTTATGACAAGGTTAAAGCCCACCCCTGCATCACCATGAGGGCACACTGTAGTACAGTCAAGTGTAACCATATTACGAATCCAGGCCCACCCCCATGTTCTCTATGGGATCTGTCCCAATGTTATTCCCAAAATTTTGTCAAATGGGATGAGGTCAAGTTGTAAACTACTGGGCCTTCCATAATGAAGGCCCGTGTTCAAATCCTTGGGAGACAGTTTATATCATTAACTGTATGGATGTCGAAGGTTGAATCAAGTACATCACTGCATCCAATTCTATATATGGCACACCCAACAAACGAGGCCCAATTCAAGTTCTAAGTCAATTTAACAAAAGATATACTTCTCAATCCTGAAGGTTAACCTACAAGGCCAATTTAACAATCCAAAAAAATATTAGTTATAGGCACAATATACAATGTTAGTATTCCACATCTTTTACCAGAATTTACCAATTTGCCCTAGGGATGCATCTTTGGGGCTAATAAGATGCCCCCTCATCTAGGAATGCATCACTAAGGTTAATAAGACGTGCCCTTGTCCAAGGACAGTTTGGTAGCACGGAGACGGGAAAGACCATCATACTCCCCATCCCAAAAGTGAAAAAACAATTGGACCATGCCCCTAATTTGGGGGTGATTCTTAGGGCTAATGCCCCCCTTTTTAAACTATTGTTTTTGGATGGTTTGTCATCCACAATATCCAAGAGTTTTAATGCCATCCTATCCCCATCAAAAAACAGTAAGTGTAAGACACAAAAAAGAAAATTAAATCCTTTGTGAGGATGACAGGTGTGCAAGGCCCCCCAACCTAAAGATTTGTACTTAAAACACCCAAAAACCCTAGCCCATACTCATTTACGATTTCACTGTTTGCACTTTTCATTTTGTCAATTTACTTTGGCAAGCAAGAAGAGAAAGGAATCTGAAAAGAGTAAAAGACAGAAGAGGAGAAAAGTATTGGAAGAACCAATCCATCCATTTTTTTAGATCTTATTTCTTATAATCATATGGCATTTTACCATTTGTAACAAGTTTTTTTCTGTTTTTTATTTTCAGTTTGTTTACTTTATAACGTACAAATACTTATAACAACTGCTAGCTGCTATAAGTTGAATAAATAATACAGTAGGATTGAACTTAGTTCAAATATCACTATTGCATAAAAACATTAAAAAGTTTGCTGCTTTTAAATACATATCATTGAGTTTTGTTGTTATTTTGTTGTACTTCCTTTTAGGCTCAAGATGAGTTGCTTGAGTGACAATGGAGACCTTGATTTCAGTGATGAAAGAAAGGAAATGTGAGGGAACAAGTGATGATAGCCAAATCCCAAAAAAAAAGCAGTTTAATTGAGAGTGCATAACAATGTGATTGCCCTTCCAAGATGTTGGCATCACATGCCAAGGGTCCATTTGACAAGAAAAGCCTTTTGTGTCAATTTATAGTGTTGCTTACTGCTAACAAGGCAACTAATTCAAAGAGTAGTCAGAATGGAAATGTAACATCTACCCACACAGTTGGAAAGGAAGCATCATGAGGGATGGCCTTTGTGGGCAAACTCACTTGCATAGAGAGATTCTACTTCCTTCAAGGTTTCTACATGTGGAGATAGACCACCTGTAATTCCGACATTTTAGGTAAGTGGTGCAGAATAAGGGGAAATGTAGGGCCACCAGTTCTACATTGCAAACCCAATACAAATATGTTCCATGTGCTGACTGGACATGAAGCAGATCATACAATGGAAAAATTGTTTTTGGCCAATGGTATTCATTTCCATGTTGCTTGATCTCCTCACTAAGAGGGGATATAGCCAATGTAGGCAAAGCTGATGGCCAAGGTAATCCTTTTCATGTTCCCTTTAGCAAAACCACATTGAGGACCACAATCTAGGAAAGAAATGATTCCAAGGTTAAACTATTTATGGAGAAGATGAAGGCCAAATTGATATCGCATGGCTACAACATAATCATGGATGCACACAATACGCATTGGACACACACAATACGAGAGATATGTTTATTTATTTGTCTTAATAAAAAAAAATTTAGTGATAAAATTTGGAGGGAAATGCTGAAAAAAAGATAAGGAAATGTATGTGCCTGTGCGACATTTCTTCATTATACAGCGGCCACATAATTTCAGCATCCCCCTCCTCTCCTAAACACCCCACCTCCCCACTACCATCCCCACCAGCCCTTACCATCACCCTATTGTCACTGATTTTTTTACAGCTTGTTTTCAATATCTAAACTAGCAGCTTCACCACTACAATCATGGGTCTCGGGTTTGACTCCCTCCCCAGATTTAAGAGGGGGGACTGTTTGCGGGATGTGGATCCTCCCCGCAGGCGATTAGTCTCACTTCCCATTGGCTACGCCTCCTTTTATTTGCGCCTGCTCCTGGCTAAGCTTGCTCCCAACCCCCCCCCTCTCTAGTTTTCTATGGGCCCTACTATTCTAAGGGGCTGAACTGTAGGAAGAAAGACCAAGGTAAGGCAGGTTGGACGCTGGACTGAACCACAAGGATACCCTGTCGTAGCTAATAAAATTAAAAAAATTTAAAAAAAAAAAAAACCAAATTATCTTTTATGTTAAAGTTTACATGAGACCATCTGTGCTACTATAATTTATACAGGAAACTTAAATAGGTGGCCTCATGGAACCACCTATTTATTCCACTAAATTTTCATCATTACCTCTCAGAAAAATTCCTAGCTTATTACAAAATAAAAAATAAAAAACATCAGTTACAGGTAGAAAGTAGAGTGTCTTTTTTCCACATACTTACCAACAATTTATTTCTAATTTTTCAAATTATTATCTCCACTAAAATATTCCAGCTTATCCAAAATTTTCAATAAACAAAAAGCCGTTGCAGGCACAAAAAAAAAAAATTATTAATCTACATCTTTTCAAGAGATCTATTACTTAAAATTAAGGAGCCATTAACTCCAACCAAAAAACACCATATCCACATAAAATCGCATAAACAAACAATCCGAAAACTGGATTCAAAAGAAGAAAAACCAACCTGCTTCAATAACACTAGAATTGACATAATCTTCATCATTTTCACTGAAATTCTCCGCCATGCTTCCACTTCCGTTATTAGAAGACATGCTGGAGCTACACTGAACTTGCAGAAATCCTTTATGAGACGTCAATTTCACGAAATTGGCCTTAAAAATCCTAGCCCTGCAGCTATCCTGTTTACCTAACCCCCAAAATCTGTTTTTCAAAGAACTTATTCTCGTAGGCATCGCCGACATGTTCATCTCCTGCTTTACACATACGGACGGGCAAATCACAGGACTCTGCAAAGCAGCCATAGCGAAAAAGAATACAAGATATATATTTATCTACGAGATTCAAACCCGCGACCCTGCGAAGACTTTCAAAATCTTAAGAGAGAAAAAATCTTCGCGAATTATACACAGCGGCAGAGTTAGAGACAAGTTCAGACAAAACTTTATACAGCTAGAAGACAAGTTTATACAAATCTTTATACAGCTGAAAACCCTAAGGTACTATAGTACAGGATCTTTTTAGAGTAAACTTAAAGGGTAAAAGACGATTATGTACAGAAATTGCTCTGAAAATCACTAAACATAGAGAGATATTTACAGGAATATGGAAATCTTCATGTACTGTGGAAAACTCAAGCCTACCATGGAAATCTACGCCAGATTTCACTAAATCTTATAGAATTTTGCAAGAATGAAGAAAATCTAAGTCAATTTGGAGGATTTTTAAGCAGAATTCCGGAGGACAGACAATGAGGACATAGACAGAGTCGGACTGAATTTTCAATACTCCTAGAAAAACGATATCAGGGTCAAATTTCACGAATTCACACGATTTGTGCGAGAAGTTTTGCAGGATAGACGATGAGACTACTACGTCATGAATGCACCAAATTTTCAGTATATTTTACGAGAATAACAAAGACTCGGTTAAATTTCACTATATCAAGCTCCTTTGAAAGGATAATTTTGACGATTTTTACAGAGGGGACAAATTGATGAATCTGCGCTTGAATCCAAGAATAATTCGTGTATATAATGGCCTGGAAACGATCTAAACGTTTGTGCCCATAGAAAACTGGGTCTTTTTCAGTTCATATATGAACAAAAGCTGATAAACAAGTTGTTCAGATTTTCTTTTTTCTATTTTTAACTCCTTATTTACCATCTTACATCGGGTGAAAAACGGCGGCGCTCTTTTTTCACCGCATGGATAACGAAAATTGTCGATAAAACTACTCATAACTCGTAGAAAAAAATTTGATAAACTTGTAAAATTACCATTTCACGCGGAGTTAAATCATGCGGCGGGTGACAAATAGTAGGTAAGACTTTCCAACTAAGGAAGATTATTTTAATACTATTTTAGTAGATGCCGAAAAGGTAAAATGAGTGCGTGGGACCCGTGAATGGATATATTTTGGGCTAATACAATAATATAATTTATTGTATTTCATCTTTAATGATCATGCTGCCAGGGTGGAAAGCTTATCCGCAAGAAGGATTTCTGTGTACCGTATTGCACAAAGACAAACCAGAGGAATTATTTCCCCTTCCTATGTACACTTTCTTAGATTGTTTAAATTAAATTAAATGAAAAAATAAATACAAGTATTTATTTTAAAAAAATAAATCTAATTATTATGTGTATTTTTTATAATTTTTTTTTTTTTTTTTGAAATCTTTCTATTTTTTAATATGTTTTAATCATTTTAATATATATAAAATAATTTAATAATTTTAAATCATAAATTTAAATGTTTTTTATTAAGTTATTTAAAAAATGTCTATTTTCACTTTTATAATTATTAATAGTTATTTTATTAAAATCAATTATAATTAGTATTACATAAATATAAATATTTCACTAAAAATTAATAATTAAATTGAGATTAATTTTATTATTATAATTATAATTATATATTTTTTTAAATTAAATTAAGATTATGCTTTTAAGTAAAATTATATTTTCACTATAAAATTTGTATTATATTATAACTATTTTATTATAATTAAGAGTTATAGTTAATAGTTTTTTTTGGTCAGTAAACTTATATGATTTTATTAATGATAATAAAGTTGCAGTTACATAATCTTCGAAAATTTCTTCTCAAAATGAACAAACCCTGCCTTCCACCTATGAACAATCAGGCTAGTGCCCTCCACCTATGAACAATCAGGCTATCAAAATTTCGCCTAATTTTCTACCCCAAAATACAACATTACAAAAAGATACGACGTTACGAGTTCACAGTGACAAAACTTACAAAATTATAGTCTCAAAATGATGCAAAAAAACCCCAATTCACAGAGCCTACTCCACATTACCCTGGCCATCCCTTGTCTCTGCCTCATCACCTTGTCTTCGCCTCCTTCGCGAGATCTGTCCACCCACCACTCCTCTCCTTGAGGCATGACGCCTATGATTCCCATGTTGGCCATCTCTCCAGTAATCCACCAAATTGAACTTGAGCTTTGTCAGGTCCATCTTCTCTTGCAACAAGCCCGAAGCAATTACCAAGTCCCAATCAGTAATGTAATCTCGAACCACACGCCACCCTTCCACAACTTCATGCCTCCTCGCATTCATGTCCTCAAGACCACAGTATGAAAGAGTGCACGTGTGGAGGGTAGCCCGGGACAGCCACCCAATCACCCAAAGCAATCACAAGCCCTCGGCCCGGCTCTGTAAATGCAAGAAGAGCATCCAAACCCTACCTCCACTCTGGTCTCACACACCTCTCCATTATTCGTTTCACCTCTTCTATGATATCACATTTGAGCCCCCAAGCACAGAACATGGACGAAATATTTGTGTTCATGTAGTATTTTTGATTTGCCAGGATGAAATCATACCCAAGAACAATGGGTTATCTGTAGTGAAAACTATCTTCAACATCTCTAATGTGATCTTTGCCCCAAATGCCATTTGTTGCTTCAAAGCCTTTAAGTTGAAGTTCGCCTCCATTTTCATGGCAGCGATTACACCTTGCACTAGCCACAATAGTGAAGAGGATACCATATATCAATCAAAATTTTGTGTGCACATCTCCCACAACAACCGAGAGTGGCAATAAAACCTAGAGTACGCACCCCAAATGAACAATAAATACCTATCACCAAAGACTGCCACCTCAACTCTTGTCGTCCTTCCTCCCTTCATGGTAACTGCCAAAATGAAAGTGAATAAATGCAAGGTTCATACAAATCCAGCTCACATATTTGTCATGCTTCATCCCACCACTTCCACTACCAACTTGGATAGGGAATCTACCAACTAATTTCCCTCCCGATACACATGCAAAATTTTGAAGTTTTTGAAACCTTCTAATTTAATTCTGATAATTCAAACTGTAGTCACACAAATATGTCCAGCTTAATTAAATAAATATTCGCTATTTATTTGATTAAAAATCCACTAGCCATCAGTTAATTAAATTAATATTTAATTAATTTATTCCCAAACATTCTTCTATTAATTAAATAAATTATTCGATTTATTTTAATTAATTCATTAAATCAAATTCAAATCAATTAAATAAATAAAATATATTTATTTAATTAAATCCCCCTATTCCTCTTTTAAATAAATTAAATTAAACATTTATTTAAATCATTATCCCCCCCACTTACATTTTCCTACAAATGCAACTTGCACACATTTATTGAAATAAATTAATTTATTTTAATAAAATCTTATTTTCCCTCACCCACCAAATCCAATTGCATTCCTAAATCCCCTTCTAAATTCTTCTAACCCCTTCCTAATTAGTCTAATCCATCCCCTAATTATTGTCACATTCCTAAGCAAAATGAAGTCACTTCTCAAAGACTCCAAAGTCTTTGAAAAGCATTTAATACTTTGTGTGTTCAACAAATTAACCCCCAAAGTCTTCCAAGACCACTAATGGCTCTTACATGACTATTTATGGCTCTTACATAACCATTTATGGTTATTTCAAACTTGTCCCCCAAACATTTATTGTTTTGACCATATTCATCCATTTCACACTTGCACAAGAGTTTATCCATTGGATAAAAATTTTATTATTTGAATAAAGAGTTTATTCATTCAACTAATCTTGACTCTAACTCCCAAAGTCATATCAAGCATTTAATGCTTATTCCCTCTCCTCTCAACCTATCTCACATTGACACTTGTCATCCTGGGATTGGGTTGAAAGCCCTCACATGGATTTGAAATCATTCAATCCTGACCCTTGTTGAGATTACTCAATCTCAACCATCCATTGCTCCATTTTTCCTATAAATAGAGTCCATTTCTTCATAATCTACATCTTGAAAACTTGTATGCATTTAACATGTAGGCATTTTAGAGAGCATTTAGCATAGCAAACCAAAATCTTGTTGTTTTTTGGTTAAAATCAATCATTTTATTATCATCTAGTATTTTAGCTTTTCATTTTACATTAAGAGCAATATTTCAATCTCAAACCTCCATAAGCATCCATAGTGCAAAAAGTTGTTGAGAGCTACACTATTTTGGAACTTGGAGAGGAGATGAACAAGGGAGAAAGAGCTAAAAGCATGCTAAGAGGCATTTGGAGATGTCTCATTATCTTTATTTCATTAGTTAGATATATTAGCATGATTTTAGTGTCTCTCTTGATATGCCTGTTTCGATTAGTTTTTGATTGAATAACACTAACGGTTTCTTGTGTCTTGTGTTGTTTGTCATTAACTAACCTTGTCCATTTAGCAAAGCATCATTTGGTGAACCTGACGTGAATCCAACCACCTAAAAAACAATTTTTTTAATCCAACTAACATGTTTGAATGTTGAACTTGACACACAAGTCGCGCTTTGGCGCTTTTATCGTGTTTTAGCTCTATTGTTTTTTGTCTTTTAGCGCTTTTGTTCTTACAATAGCACTATTGTCAAAGAATTAGCACTTTTGCCAGTATTTTGGCGCTTTTGTATTTATATTAGCGCTTTTGTATTGTTGTAAAAATATTTTCTTTTAGTGTTTTTGTAATATTTTAGCGCGTTTGTGTTAAAGTAGCGCTTCTGTTTTCACACAAACTAGCGCTATTGTAACAGAACGTTGTAAAAAAAGGCCTTGTAATTGATAAAATTATTTTTCTTAGGCTTGTGGTAGGCAAAATATATATAGAATATAACATTTAAGTATAAGTGACATTATACTTTAAGTTATATTCCATATATATTGTCAGGATGTTTGAAAGGGGTTTCAGACCTCTAGGAGTTGTAATGCAAAATCTAGTTTTTAGAAGATCTTCCAAATTTCAGACTTAGTCAAATTTCAGGGCATTTCAGGATCAGGATTTGTAAAATTTGTAACCAAAATCAGAATTTAGGCTTGTGTAAGCCCACACTAACATTTGATCACTGATTGTGTGCAGGTTCTAATCTATTTTGTGCAGGGGAAGGAGTTAGTTTAGAGGCTTTAAGTTTCTTTTTTCTTTTTTTTCTTTTTTTTCTTTCAACAAAAGTTGGTTAAAAAGAATCCATTCTCCCTTCTTGTACAAGTTAAAATAAACCTCACATTTTATTTTGGAGTGCATAAAATGAACCTCAAACTTGTTTTTGGTGCTTAAAAGAAAATTCATCTTTCTTTATTGCAAAGTAAAAAGAACAACAACTTCAAATTTGCTTTCATTGCAAGTTAGGACTCATTTTCTTTTGGTGCTTAAAATCAACAACACAAATTTGATTTCCTTGCATCAATTCGAACCTAAAATTTACAATCCACACTTCAAAATTTTGGTGCAAATAAAATTCACAATCAACTTGTCTCAATTTTGCAAAAGTGAATTACTTCAAGCAAACGTGCTTTTTATTAAGTTGACTAGGATTTCATTTTCCTAGTTACTTAAACATATTGCCTTTGAAGTTAAAAAGAACATCATGACTATTAGAGCAACATCTCCAAATAGTTAGATCGCATTGTAATGGCGGATTAAAAAAAACAAGTGTTTTTCATGCTTGGCACACTTGTGCAAAAAGTCGGTCGAGTGGTCCCACTTCTAACACACATTATCCTCTCTCTTGGATTTCGTGGTCCTAGGTGCAAGAGAAAAGTGTTAGTAACACTCAAAATTTTATCTTTTTAAGAGAGGTCTGCCAAGAGACACATCACTCTTGGGAACGACCTCGCGCGGTAAATCCTTCGAGCCGCTATAGAAATCAGGTGAGAGCGAAAGCTATAGCCTTGGGTACAGCTGTTCCTACAGTGTAACTGGCCGAAAGGACAAATGGGCCCCACCACTAGTTACAAGGCTCTTAAGTGAGTCACTGCAGAATGAACTTATGTCCAAAAACATCGAACATGACTAAACACCTTTTAGTAGTAGCCCACCCATTCTATTGATTGAGGATATTTGCGATATAATTTAGTGCAAGAGCATAGATGGTTTTGCTCCCAAGATACTCACCATACATATTTCCTTGAGTAGAAACATAGCTTTTTGAAAAGTCACTTGTGGCTTGATAAAAGTGGTGACTCCCTCATCATAGGGATCATCTATTTGTTATACTCGTGCAAAACTAAGTATATCACATCCTTACCTGCCACGACGGGATTCATAAGGTATGTAGTACCAAAGTCGAAGAAATATCAAGATGTGGGCTAAATTTATCACAACTGGCCATTTGACCTTAGGGATAAAAAGTGTTTGAAGTGTGTTCGTTTTAAAGACCAAGTGCAAATTGAGCCGACTTCAGGCTTTGGAAATACACCTTAAAAATACATCTAAAGGAAGGGTCATATACAAGTCCAAGGATTGGGTTGATCTAGACCCATACTCATTTGTGCCTTTAAGGGCAACATTCTTGTGTTTGTGTGCCTGCTTTTGTTTTCTTGTCAAAGAAACATCAAATCAGAAAATCACTTCCAAAAACAAAGTATTCATCCAACCAAACACATCAAAAACAAAAGTGCAAACAACAAAGAGTCAAATTTTATGACCATTCTTCACATCTTGCGAAAGAAGAAGTGTCATCAGAATATCAAAAGAAGACAATTAAGCTCAAAGGCTTTGATCAAAAGGAGAAAATTCTTCTATATAAATAGACAAATCTTTGTCTCACATAGAATTTTTCTGCATCACATGCATCTCTACCTTCAAGGCAAAACAAACGAATTTGATTCAGAATCATTAAACCGCAGAGCTTTTATGCAATATACAGCTCTGAGTTATCACAAAAACCAAGGAGGTAAGATTAATTCCAACTTTTTCCCAAACGTCTGTATCACATACAACACAGCTCGAGAAATACCACCAACACCTGAAAGGGAAGAGGTAGAGTTTGTCCCATTTGTAACACAAAACTTTTATTGAAGTTGAAAACATTTCATCCATCATCTTATTCATCCATCATCACTTTATCATCAATTCATTCCAAAAACTCTCAAAACATTCAGAGGTTCTTGTCCAAAATTCTCTTTTAGATATTGCTTGAAACAAACACATCACTTTTAGATTGTTTCTACATCTAGGATAAGTTCATCCTAAGAGACACATCTACGCAGGTTAAAACTGGTTCATGAGTGAATCCTCTCATTACTAGGTAGTTAAATCTGTAACACATCTCAGATTTCTCTACACCTTATCACATCCAAACTTATCAAACAAACAAGTAATTCAAAGAAGGAATTTCGATTACATTTACCTTAAAAGTGCTAGAGATCCACATACAACACAATTCACCAATCATCAATCTCTCATTTCATCAAAAACTCATCATCATTTTCACTCAACTTCAACAAAGACTCATAAACAAAATGGCTCAAACTCGATCACGGTCAAGACAACGAAAAATAGAAATGGAAGAAGAAGAGGAAAATCTCAATGAATTTCAAGAAGCACTTGGAGGAAATGCGAATGATGAAAACCCAAGTACTCCTACTCCTGCAACAATAGAAAGGGCTCAGCATAACCCTCTCTTTAACAGACTGTTTGACGAAATACTCAGGAGCAATGCAGATGCTCACTTCTTAAAACTCGCTCAAGAAGGAGCCAAACTCCCCTCTGACTTTGATCTTGCCCAATTAAGACAAGCATCAGAAAGACAAAGTCACCATGAAGAGGAAAGAGGTAGAGATCACATCATATATAACATTCCTCGAGGTAACCCACCACCTCCTCCTCCAACTGAAATGGAGATGTTGCGACAACAAGTCGAGAATCTCGCCCAACAACTTCATAGTGGTGTCAAGACCAACCAATTCTCACTCAATGACATCTGTCCTTATCCTTTTGATAGGAATCTTTATATGCCACCCTTTCCACGAGGATTCAAAACACCCAAATTCGAAAAATATAGAGGAAAGGGAGATCCCCGCGATCATGTCAGATAATTTCATTCTGCTTGTCTTGAAGTGGCATATGAAGACACCTACCTAATGCGCCTTTTTCCCCAAAGCTTGGGAGAAACAACCACATCATGGTTTTCCCGACTATCAGGTGGCATTAGAACCGTAGACGTATAAAAATGACCATATTCTTAAATGAATATTTTATGTTCATTTCTCTATTTGATTAAATCTAATTTAATTAAATTATCCACATTCTTCTATTTTATTAAGTAAATTACTCGATTTATTTAAATAAAATTCACTATACCCATTTAATGAATACATCATTTTATTCAATTAAATCCCCCCTATCCACTTTTAATTAAATTCAAACTTAATTAAATAGTTATCCTAAAATTGAATAAATCTAATTTATTTAATTTCTCTAAATTACAACCAAATTGAATTAAATTACTTTATTTCAATCCTATTATCCCTCCATCCACTTGCAAAATCTTAAACCCCTTTCTAATCCCTTATAGAATCTTCTAAACGCTTCTAATTAGCCTAACCCATCATTCTAAACTTTGTCACATCCCTAAGCAAAGGGAAGTCACTTCTCAGACCTCAAAGTTTTTAATAACCATTAAAGGCTTCAAGTCTTCGACCACTTAATTCCTCAAAGTCTTTGATAACCATTAAAGGCTTCCAACCTTCAACCACTTAATCCCCCAAAGTCTTCAATAACCATTAATGGTTAACTCAAACCCTCTTACAGGGTTAAAGAATTGGTTTTAACTCAACCTTCACTCCACCCAAGGGTCTCATCAGGCCTTTAATGCTTTGACCATGATTATCTCTTAATCATTTGCACAAAGGTTTATCCTTGGATTAACTCTTAATCCAGTGGGTAATCCTAACTTAAGCTTGACCCTTACCCTCTAGATAACCATGAGGTCTCTTCAGGCATTTAATGCCTCCAACCCTTTCTCTCAACCCAACCCTATGTTGACACTTGTCACCATTTCATTGGTGCTAGTTACAAACATGGATCCCCAACTTTCAAACTCAACCCTTGATTAAACCATTCAATCTTGACCATCCATTGCCCTGTTTTTGCTATAAATAGAGCTCCCATTCCTCCATTTTAAAACATCCTCCAAATTTGTAGTATCACACTTATGCTCAAATACATTTAAGCTCTCATATATCATTTTATGCTCATCATTTAGCCTCTCTTTAGAATAGGAATTAGTCTAAATATGCATGTTTAGAATAATTTCTTTATCATTTTAGCTCAATCATAGACTAATATATCATGTTAGGATAGTATTTATACTAATCTTGTCATCTTATAATCTAGTTTATTGCATTTTAAGATCATGCATAGTTTAGGATGTATTTCATTCTAAAAATCTATCAAAGCATCCCTCGTTCTTGCATTTGTCATCCCTGAACCATTTTGCTCAGTGATCTGAGAGCAAAAACATTGGTTTGAGGGACATTGTGAGATAGAGAACCATGGGACCCACCTTGGGAAGCTGAGTAATACTTTGTTACTCCATAGCTTGCACCAAGAAGTCGTGTGTGTGTGTGGACTAGTCATTTAGCAATATTTTCACATATTGAGTTTTATCAGCTCGCTTTTCCCGCATACATTTCTGGCGCCCACCGTGGGGCCCGACCCCAAATATCAAATCAGTTTTTGAAACTAACTACTTTTGCAGGCACGTGGGAAAAATGAATTAGCGCGTTCAAATCACTGTTTAGTACATCCAATAAACAGTGTAGCGCATCCAGTCCACTGTTCAGCGCGCAGGGTCTCTACTTCAGCGCGTAAAGTCCTTTCTTTAGCGCATAACACCACTAAACTTTTCTTGTAGGTCTCAGCGCGGACGAAAAACAGAGTAGCGCATGTGCAAAATAGATTGGCGCGTCGGGTCTGTCAGATAGCACATCCAGTTTACCATCTAGCGCTTTAAGTCCATAATCCAGCGCTTAAAAACCATCTTTTAATGCATCAAATCATCACTTTTCCTGTAGGTCTCAGCGTGGGAGAAAAACAGAGCAACGCTTCCGACGCACAGAGTAACGCATCCGGAACACAGTGCAGCACATTAAGATATTGTTTTAGGGCATAACGATATTGTTTTAGCGCGTACAGTCCTTTTTGTAGCACATCACAGATAGTGAGCAAGAAAATTACAATTGTAACCGAAATAAAATCTAGACTTTTAGAAGTCCACCAAAATCTAGATTTTCTAACTATTCAATTGACTTTTGGCAGGACTCTAACAATTTTCTTACAGGTGGAGCGAGCCATTTTCTTTTAAGCGATTTCTTTTACTGACCAAAATATCGAATTTACTTTGTTGACCAAAATTCATTTTCATAGATCAGAAAATCATTGCCCTGAAAGGATAAAATAAACACCATGTTTTCATGGAGCAACATCTCCATATAGATTTTAACAAATCACTGCATTGAAAGGCTAAAAAGAACCAACCTGATTGCTTTGTTTCGAAAGTGGAAGGAATATGCTCTCCCCTTTACTGGGTGATCAAAAATCTAGACCACTCTTACAACTTTCTGTACTTCAAGCATTTACATCTTTTAGCAGGTCTGTCTTCCTGAGGAGTTGGAATCAACTCTTAAAGTCGTTTATGACCGGTGTGAAGGGAACGACCTAAGTGGGGAACGGCTTTGACGCCAAGAATTCCAACCCACTATAATCAAACGTGGAAAGTGACGAAAGTCCTTTTCAACCGTTACGCGCAACGATTAGCCTTCCCCCAGTATCCTTGAGATACGTAAAGCCTTTGTTTTAAAGGTTGGGAAGCCTCCTGAGGGAGTTTATCACTGACGGCCAAACGGGAAGCCTGATTACGAACCATATAAATAGAAACTTTGAACCGAGTCAGTAACCAGACATTTATAACATCATAGTGCAAGGGTGGGGAAGAATCCGCCCCCAAGATTACTCACCATATATCTCCCAAGATAACTATTCAACTGTGAAGCAATTCACTTTGAGTTAATTTCTGGCAAAAGGCAAAAAAATGGGCGCCCTCTAGGGGGTGACACGGCTGTTTGAGCTGACGGAGTATCAAGACTAGTGGGCTATGATGTTATTTATGACCCTTGACTAAAGAGTCTTTCTGAAGTGTATTATTTATATCCAAACCTGTTAAAACATTGGGGATTTGAACACATCCTCGCCGAACATACACTTTTTGTTAGATTAGGCAAAATGGTTGTACTTTTCGTGCCGTGCTTACATTTATTACTTCAGAAAATCATCCATCAAACTTGAAAAATTCACAACAAAAATTCAAAATTCACAAAAACCAAACCAAAAAAAAAAAAAAAGGGCAGTTTAGCGCATAAGAGCAACTTTTTAGCGCGTAGAGTACTTTTGTTAGCACATCCAAACCTCAAGTTAGCGCGTCGGTTCCAAACAATAGCATTTTATCCCAAGACAAATCAGTGTTGAAACGTTTTAGCGCATCAGAAAAACAGTCTAGCGCGTGGAAGCAACAGCTTAGCGCGTGGAAACCAAACATTAGCGCATAAAGTCCAAAAGATAGCGAGTGACAGACCCAAGATAGTACATAGATTTTTCAACTGTTAGACAACAATTTTTTAAACGGTCAATACTTTAGCACGTGTCTGGGGGCAGCCTAGTGCGTGTGGTTATTATTTTAGCGCATAGAAGAATTTCAGTAGCGCATGTAGACTCTGTTATAGCGCGTGATTAAAAACAGAAAAACAGATAGCAAAACCGGAAAAAAAATTTGAAATTTTCAAAAATATTTTTTAAAGCCTTTTTCCATCAACACCATTTTTCATCAAAACAGAGTGACAAACAAACCACTAAAACTATTTCTTGAGCTAAATTTGTGTCAAAACGAACATTGTCAGAATCCTAAACGAATCGCGCGATAGAGGATGTCTCTCCTATCATAATCCGGAAACTTCATCATTAGTATCGACAGAATCCTTTACCATCTTACGGATTTTTATCTCAAAACACTTGTTTAAAATTTTCAAATTGTCAAATCAAGTTTCTAGATCGGGAGGCTTCTATCCATATCATTTGACACGCTTTGTTGTGAAGGGGCATTTAAACCTTCACTTTGATAGAGTAAGATTTGAAATTTTCAAAAACAAGAATCAACTGAATCCAAACCAATCAAAGGAAACCATTGATCACTCATGCATGACTAATCCTCATATTCTGAGAAGAAAGAACCTTTATCGTAACATCACGTTGAAGAAACAACAACCTAGTTTTTCTAAATTCATCAAAAGAAACAAGTTCTTATACATCAATTGTCAACTATTCAAATCTCATCGGATATTCTTTTATCACGTCAAACGTTATATCCAAAACAAATCTAGCGAATTTGACAAAGAACCCTTAAAGACAAGAGCATACTGTCAAAAGTCTGTTTTTAATCAAACCATAAACCGCAGCAGAAAAATCAATCCAGTATTCTTGCCCGACAAGTGTATCACTTATAACACATCTCGACCAGAACCACCCACCCCCGAACAACATATCAACGAGGCTTTTGTCCCTTTCATCACTGAGAGTTTCTACTAAAATGCCTGTTACTCGCTCTCAAGGAAACAAACAAAGCAAGACACACGCTGAGTCTAGTATGAACCAAAGATTGTCAAATCCTTTTGAAGTTCCACCCTTAGAAGAACCTGAAATTACTGAAGCACTTCTTCGGGAATGTCAAGAAAACCCTTCATTCCAAAAGCTTGTAGAAAAGCTCATGGAAAATGACAGAGAAAAATATCTGCTCATGCTTACAAGCAAAGGCGTTAAACTTCCCAAAGATTTAGACCCAAACATCTTTAAAACTGGATCTCGACAATATGCATATCAAGAACAAGAAAGAGAAGAAGACACCCGTAACTTTGAACAACATATATCTAAGCAACACATTCCAGAACAACGCATACCAGAAATGCATATACCTGAGCTAGAAACACCAGAGCAAAATATACCATTTACCACACCTTTTCAGCTAAGAACCAATACAAGGGAAGAACTTTTCCCTCGACAAGACAATATACCTTTGGCAGCCCTTACTCAACAAATGCAAATGTTGCAAAGGCAAATACAGGATATGCAACAAGGGACAACAGTGCGGTACTCTTTAAATGAAATCTGTCCTTACCCATTTGACAGAAGATTGAACATGGTGTCTTTTCCTCCAAACTCAGACGTTCCCAAATTTGATAAATATGATGGGAAAAGTGATCCCCGAGATCATGTTCGAGAATTTTGCACACTGAGCCTTGAATTTGCTCATGATGACACCTATTTGATGAGGTTATTCCCCAGAAGCTTGGGAGGGCAAACCATGGAATGGTTATCCAAAATTTCACCGCCTGTTAGATCATTTGATGAATTGGTTAAAAAATTCATAACCCACTATTCCTACAACATCCAACATGCCATAACCATGCTAGATGTCTGCAATACCAAACAAAAGAACAATGAAACATTCATGATATTTCTTCAACGCTAGCGACGCATGGTATCACGATATCCTCGAGATATTCCTGAAAAGGAGAAAATGGAAATCTTCATCGATAACTTGAATGGCGAAATGAGTTACAGACTAAAACTTCAATGCATACCATCTTTCGCTAAATTGATTGAAAATGGCATTCAAGTAGAAGAAGCATGTGTCAAAAAGGGAACACTCAAATTTTACAAAGAGGGAACAAACTCATCAAACTACAATAACCAGAACAACACCAACCTTGACAAATCTTGATTTTGGACTCGAAACAAAAACGAAGGCAATAATGAATCATATGATCCCAAATCTAAGCAACCAGTGCTTGCATTATCCGGAAATCCTCAAAATACAAAAAATCCTAAAAATGCTACTCCCAGTGCTAACACATATACACCAAACATTGATCAAGGACAACTCAACACAAACAACACCAACGATACTCAAAGCAAAAACATGAATCTAGGACCTAACAACAATTCAGGCAACAACACGAACAATTTCCAAAAGCGTATCTTCACACCACTGGGACAATCATTAGAATCCGCATTCAGAGAACTTTTGGCAAACAAGATTCTTTCTTTGCCTCCAATCAGCAACTATGAACCCCCAATCAAACCATCTTGGTGGAATGATTCACACTATTGTGATTTTCATCGCAACAAGGGTCATAAAACAAACGAGTGCATGAGATTGAAACACATAGTATAGGACATGATTGATCGAGATGACTTAACGGTGGATGGTTTCAAAACAAATGGTGATCACGGAGCCTTCAAAAATCCTCTCCCAAATTACAACAAAGATGGAGCATCAACTTCAAATGATACATGCGGAGCTCGTATTAATCACATCTACAACAACACCATCAACCACATATCAACTGAAGATCATCAATTCAATGTCATCACCATTCGAGATCGGCATGATCATGAATCTGTCAATGTAACAACCCGAACTCAGAAATATGTCTTGAAGGGACATACTGCACCTACAACTACCACACCAAAAATCCAATATGACTTGGTTAGCCAACTACGCAAGACTCCAGCTCAGATATTTATCCTGGAATTATTGAAACTATCACCAAAACACAAAGACATATTAGAGCAAGCGCTATTGGAAACAAATGTACCTCAAAATCTGGATACAGACAGATTTCAAGTCATGGTCGCCCATATGACAAGACCTCATAACCTCACCTTCTCAGAGCATGACAATACTTCCTTGAGTCATCCGCATAATACTCCTCTCCATATTGAAGTCATTGTTTGCAAACACCGAGTAAAAATAGTCTTAATAGATGGAGGAGCCGGACTTAATATATGTACTTTAAAGCTTATCCGTGCATTAGGCTTCTCAGAAGAATCTATTGATCCTCGCAAGAAGATTACCATAAAGGCATATGATGATGAGAAAAGATCCTCTAGAGGAACTGTGATATTACCTATTCAAGTGGGACCAATACAAAAGGATACTGTATGTCAGGTCTTGGACATAGACCTTACCTACAATATTTTATTAGGGCGACCCTAGATACATGAAATGAAAGCAGTAGCTTCCACATATCACCAGTGTGTAAAATTTCCTTATGACGGACAAGAAATCTCCATATCTGTTGATCACAATCCATTTCAACATTGCAACGCAATGGGGGCAGCTCAAGACAGTTTGGTTCCTCATAATAGAGAAAAGCAGCGATCTTCAACATCAGATCCACAAACAGCAAAGTCCAACTCCTTATGGGGAGACTTCAAACAGAAAATGCAAATCAAAGACCAAGGTATGGGGGAATACTTTTTGGAGCCTTTATGTTTGGCCAAATTACCAACATCACCTAGATCTCATGGATTGCCTACTACATCAACACATCTGGTCACTCAGCCCATCACCAAATTTGATGGTACCTTCATCCAATTGGGCACTCTGGCACATGAATCAGAAGATAAGGATATTCTTAGCTGGTTATACAAAGATGAGAAAGAAGATAATAGAGTAGCCGCTCTGGATATTGTTCTACCTACACACCTATATGGAAAAGGATACTTAATCATGCAACAAATGGGGTATGACGGTAAAGGACCTATTGGGAAACGTAAGGAAGGGGTCACTGAACCTATAAATCTTCCTTCACAACCTAGTAGAAACAAAGCAGGATTGGGTTCTAAACTCACATTCCTATTAAAACGGCCACCACACACAACTACAAAACCTCAGTGGAAGGTAAAGAAGAAGTACAAAGAAGAATCCTGGCAGGAAGCACTCTTTGAATCAGCAGAAACAATCCGCAAGGCACGGGAACATCAAGATCAGAAGTTGCATCAGGGAAAGCTTCTAAGTCATAAGAAGGCCCTATCTGCAGCAGTAGCTCATATTCAAACACCAATATCTCAAGAACAAATAAAATCATCTCTGGATACCTTTGTGTCTCCTCGAAGAAGCATAGTCTATGGACAAATCCAGAAAATAGAAGATGGATCTGACACAGAATCAACAAAAACTATCAAAATGGTATCTATCGTCAAAGATTTATTTTCACCATACAACATACCAGTTTACAGCACTAATAGAATCTGGGATGATGCCTATGAAACAGATTCCAATGAATATGAATGGGGTACCTGCTCCGATGCTACTACAAATGTCCTGGATGATATTGATTCTATATCCCTTTCTCAAGAAGAACATAACGCAGAAGATAGACCTCTTGAATTTGGACCACAAAATATCTATGACCCCAAGGAAAGCGAACAGAAACATTATGCACAAGTCTATGCAGAAGATAATACCATCGAAGACCTCGATGAAATCCTGGACTTCTTTAAAACCAAGACCCATCACGATGAAAACTCTGTCCTAACACTTACAGTAGCAGAGCTTGATCCACCCAACGATTCCTTACCGCTTGTCTTTCCTGACCTCATCGACTGGGATGAACCTGAAACACATGATATACCAATTTTCCCAGATGATGAATCTATTATCCATTACCTATGTACCGTAAATCCAAAAATAGGCTCTACTAGTGAACAAAATAACGATGTCTGTCAATCAAGGAGTGCCAAGTTTCTTAGTCGCAAAAATACACCAAATAAAGGATTTGATGCTGAAAACCAATCAATGGCAGCTCTAGATCACAAAAAAGTAAAAATAAAGGACGCATCTGAAGGTGAAAACCTTTTTAAGGCACCTAACGATGGGAGACTTGACACTTTTCCTGAACACTTTCATGAGCGATCACCCATTTTGATTGAGCCCACTCAATCAATCAACATTGGTACCACAGAAGCAGCTAGAAACATACACCTTGCAGAATCCCTGACAGAGGATGAAATATCGACATTCATCATCTTCTTTAAAGGACAACAAATTAACTTTGTTTGGTCATATGCTGATATGTCCGGCGTAGATCCACACTTAATCATGCATCACTTGTCCATTTTTATAGGAGTTAAGCCAGTCAAACAAAAGCTACGAAAGATGAATCCACAGGTGGCACTCATGGTCAAAACTGAACTGAAGAAACTATTAGATGTCAGATTCATCCGACCCATTGACTATGCGGAATGGATTTCCAACATCGTTCCAGTATCAAAACCAGATGGTAGTATCAGAATTTGCACTGACTTCAGAGACGTCAACAAAGCTTGTTCAAAAAACGACTTTCCTCTGCCCAGTATCGACATAATTGTAGATCTTACAGCAGGTCATGCAATGCTCTCACTAATGGACGGTTTCTCAGGCTGTAATCAAATCAAAATAGCTCCTGAAGATCAAGATAAAATAGTGTTCACCTATCCTTGGGGAACATACTGTTGGAATGTTATGCCTTTTGGCTTAAAGAATGCAGGGGCCACTTATCAAAGAGCAATGACAACAATCTTCCATGACATGATGCACACATTTATGGAAGACTATGTGGATGATTTACTAGCTAAATCCTTCACCAGAGCCGAACATCTCGGCATCCTAACAAAGATCTTTGTTCGATTGGAGAAATTCCAAGTTAGGCTCAACCCTAAGAAGTGTGTCTTCGGGGTTACATCCGGCAAGTTACTAGGCTACATTGTCTCAGCTAAAGGTATTGAAGTAGATCTAGCAAAGGTACAAGCCATTATGGACATGCCACCACCAAAGAATATCAGTCAACTCAGATCTCTACAAGGACGACTTCAATCAATTAGACGATTCATCGCTCAGCTAGCAGATAAAAGTCTACCATTTAACCATTTACTACACAAAAATGTACCCTTCAAATGGGAGGCCAAGTGTGCAGAATCTTTTTACCAAATCAAACAGTACCTGATGAATCCACCAGTTCTAGTACTACCAGTCGCAGGAAAGCCTCTTATCTTATATATCTCAACAACAGATATATCACTGGGGGCACTATTGGCTCAAGAAGATCAACAAGGGAAGGAACACACCATATATTATATCAGTAGGACATTGAATGGCTATGAACTCAACTATACATTCATTGAAAAGGCTTGCCTAACAGTGTTCTTCGCATCTCAGAAGTTCCGACATTATATGCTAGCACACACTATCAAGCTAGTCGCAAAAATTGATCCTCTCAAATATCTACTTAGTAAGGCAGCTCTTACAGGCCGATTGGCTAAATGGGTCATGATTCTCAGTGAATTTGACATCCAATACACAGAAAGACGAGCCATCAAGGGACAAGCAATTGCAGATCAGTTGGCTGAAGCACCACTCCCAGGCAAACACACCATGGAGATCGAATTTCTGGACAGGGACGTTCTTGCTCTTTCTACTAAACAATGGACCCTATACTTTGACGGATCCTATACACAACATGGTTCCGGTGCTGGCATTCTGTTCATCACTCCTGAAGGACACACTATCCCAAAATCATATAGGCTTATGTTTCCATGCACAAATAATGTGGCTGAATATGAGGCACTGGTCATAGGCATCAAAATGGTCGTAGAATGGAAAATCATAGAGTTAAAAGTCTATGGAGACTCACAACTAGTCGTCCATCAAATCAACAACGACTATCAGACAAAGGATGACAAGTTACTACCCTACAAACGAATGGTGGATGACTTCAAACAGTATTTTGTGCACATCACCTTCGAGCAAATACCAAGATTGAACAACAAAGCAGTCGATGCAATGGCTACTATCGATTCACTACTACAAATTCCAGAGCAACATAGTCGTTACGAGTTCCTGGTAGAGCAACTGTTCTCCCCCGCCTATGACCACTCTGAATTCCAGGTTATCTATGCCTTGACTGGTTCAGATTCTCCGTTATATGGACCAATATATGACTACCTCAAGCATAATATCTTACCAATTGACCAATCCCGTAACAAAAAACGTAACTTTATCCGATAAGCTGCCCGTTACACCCTTACCGCTGATACTTTGTATCGTCGAGGTCTAGATGGTACTCTTCTTCGTTGCCTTGATCGTAATGATTCCGATTCTGCTTTACACGAGCTTCACGAAGGTATTTGTGGCACACATTCAAGTGGTACTACTCTTGCTAAAAAGCTTCTAAGGATGGGATACTACTGGCCTACAATGGAGAAAGACTCCTATCACTTCGCTAAGAAATGTCCTAAATGCCAGATCCATGGTAATCTGATACATGCACTAGCACAGGAACTGCAACCATTTACAACATCCTGGCCCTTTTGTCAGTGGGGACTGGACTTAGTTGGCAAAATTCATCCTTCATCTTCAAATGGACACAAGTTCATTATAACAGCAACAAAATACTTTACCAATGGATAGAAGCAGTTCCCATGACCACAGTGACCGAGAAACAAATTGCCTCTTTTATCCTCAATTATCTAATCTGCAGATATGGTATTCCAAGTTCAATCATCACAGATAATGGACGACCTTTCAAGAATCAAGATGTCCAAAAACTATGTGAAAAATTCAAAATCCAATATAGGTTCTCTACACCATACTACCCGCAGGGAAATGGTCAAGCGGAAGCATCTAACAAGACAATACTGAAAATCCTCAAGAAAATAGTGAATGATGCAAGCAAAGATTGACACGTACAACTCAATCCAGCACTTTGGGCATACAGAACCAGCATCCGCACACCTACAGGAGCAACACCATACTTATTGGTATATGGATCAGAAGCCATTTTACCCCTGGAGGTAGAAATCCCATCTCTCAGAGTCTCTTTGAAAGGATTAATCCCAGATGAAGAGCATCGAGTTAACCGACTGCAAGAGCTTGAACTATTAGATGAAAAACGTCAGCATGCTTATACTCATCTCAAAACATATCAACAACGCATGTGCAGGAGCTACAATCACAAAGTCATTCCCCGCAACTTCAAGGTTGGTGACCTAATCCTCAAAGAAAATCCAAGAAATCAGCAAGATCGAGAAAAGAAAGGGAAATTTGAACCTAACTGGTTGGGTCCCTATGTTATCATATCAGTCTATGGATCAGGTGCCTATCAGCTAACAAATTCTGAAGGAGATGTGCTCGACGAACCAACTAACAACATCCATCTAAAGAGGTACTACACTTAAGTGGCCTAGTGCACGAAAAAAGTCAAAATAAGCAAAAAAAAATCAAAAAAATCCAGAAAAAGCAAAAACATAAAGTACAAATAAAAAACAAATTGTGAAAACCTGGTAAACAGGCGCTCTTGTGAAAGAATGGCTCCTCCATCTATATCAATACCATTTTATCCATACAAACACTATCGGCCATCGCCCAACACTTAGCAAATATCCATTCAGGACATACTTAGCGTAGTCACTATCCTGATTTGTCTATATATATCCTCTTACCACTAATCCACCATGGTTTGGAAATCACTGTACATATTCACATCAAGAGGCACACTCAGCTAGGGGCATTCCAATCGTTTAAAATTGGTAAACATTCAAGATATCAAGGCTATTTGCAAAACTCAACAGCTTGACATCCAACAACCAAAACTACACTTCATCGCAAAAACAAAACAAAACATTTCACAGAAATACCAAGGATGGATGATTTTTTGAAGTATTAAATGTTGCATTATCGCATAAATTTTTTTTTGACTATTTTGCATTTTGAACTTTTTAAATTATTGGAATCTTTCTCACTAAAACGCTTCAAAGCTAGAGATCAAGGGGAACTTCGAATATTTTCTTAGTCTTCTGTCTGGGAGGCGATCACTTGTACTGTGTGAATACATGCCTCGAGACGTGATATGTTGAATATCACTGAAGGCTTGATTTCACTTCACGCATACAAATGATCTAATCTTGTCTGTTTACGCAATGCGCACTCAGGTCGTCCTGGTTCAATTATACCTTGACGCTTGTGCTATCTTGCAAAATCAAATATCATGTAAATTTTTCTTAGGTCATTATGGTTCAATTATACCATTATGCTTGTATAAATTTTCAACATATCCTAAACAAATCAATGCTCAGTGATGATATCTACAAAGAAAGCAAACAAATGGCTATATCGGATGGCAAATGCAAAATCAGGATGCTCCAAAAACATTAGTTGCATATCATTTTACAATTAGTTGCATATCATTTTACATTAATTGCATATCATTTAACCATAGTTGCATATCAAATCATACATCTCATTTTCAAGATACATCTCACAGCATATAAAAACATACATCCTGCATCATACATTATATCATAAATTTAAGCATTGCATCATCATAAAGAAATAACCCACATAACATGCATCCATATAAACACACCACATGATCAAAGAAAATGGCGCCATATATATATATATATATATATATATATCAACAATGATCAATGTCCAGTACAGAGAATAACAATGATAAAAAATACAACAGAGACCACGTCTCTCAAGTATGACTATCCCCTGACGGAGATGGTCTCGCTCCAGATGCACCCGCCCCTGGATCCCCAAGAGGGTCCTGTTTCAGTGGCCCCGTGACACCTCGGCTCTCCGACCGCGACCCAGTATCTCGAGATCGACTAGATCTCGACTGTGTAAAGCTTTGTACTCGCCGGTCTCTAGGTACCATAGCCTCATAGTGCCGCCTATAATACTTCGCCTCCTGAGCTCTTAACGCCAGCTCTCTCAAGGTGTCTCTCATCGGACCACCTGCCGCTGCTCTTTGCATACTCGACACCACCTCCTCCGCTCGCCCCCTCCGCTTTATCTCTGTATCTCGCTCAGTGGTCAACTGAGCAATCTGTCGCTGATAGGTCAAAATATGTGCCTGCAGCTACTGAACAGTCACCTGTAGGGTCCGGATCTGGGCATCCTCAACATGTGTAGGGATTTGAACCCGTAGTGGTATCTGTGTCGGGGCAACTCCTCCAACCCTGCCTGTCCTCGGTACTGGAGGTGGGAGCACATCTGTCCTCCTCCTCTGAACTGGTCACCTCGCCTCATCATCACCCCCACCGCAGCTAGCACCTCCCCCACTCTCCCCTCTCCACCGGTTCCAATAGCCAATCCATCTCTCCCCCTATCTATCCTCCCCTGTCTCACCGCTCTCTCCACACCCCTATCTTCTCTCCTCACTCTACCTCCTCTCCTCCCTCTAGCTCCTCTCCCTCGTCCATCTCCTCCATCATCATCATCATCTCCCTCTCCCTCCTCCTCATCCGAATCAAAAGCTGGCCTCATCTCATCAGGATCAGATATCCTGGCCACCACCCGCGCAGCAAACAATCAGGCAAACTCATCCGTCATGCCCACATCCTGAATCTCAGGGGCATAATCAGATATCTGCTCAGCCAACCCAATAAACTCCTCCACCGCCACTGCACTATCAATGGTCGGCCCCCAATCCGCTACATCCTGCCACCGTTGTGCATATAGGCATGCTCCCTGTGGAATACCCTGTTGGCACCCAAACTGTCTCAAAACTCGGGTCACTACAAATCTCTCTATCACGAACGGGGTCCTCCCGATCAGGTATCTGGTCATAAATACAAAGGGCATCTCCAACCCATCCTCGGCCCACACCTCACATTCTGTGTACGGTCGCCAGGTGACTGTATCTATATCATCCAGCACTCTCTTCCAGTGCTCTAGTTTGCCCAGCTTACGCTGGACAACTAGACCCCTGTATCCTGGTCAACTTAATGAAAAACACGTTTTTTGCTTGAAGTAAAATTTGTTTGTAAAAATCAAAAACAAATGGTTTGTTCTTTTTACTTGCCCAAAATTGAAGTGTGGATTGTGATTTTTTAAGTTTGATGTAAGAAAAGAAACTTTGTGTGTTGATTTTAAGCACCAAAATAAAGATGAATCATAACTAGAAAGCAATACAATTTTGTGTTTTTCAATTTTTTAAGCACTAAAAGACAAGTTTGCGATTTTTATGGTGAGTTTTTAACCTACACAAACAAAAACATGTTAGTAAAATCGATGTTCAAGGGGGGCTTCCACAAGCCTAAGAATGTCCATTTTTGTGGTTACAAGGCGATTTGGACGACACTCTGTTGCAATAGCGCTAATCTGCGTCTAAACAGAAACGCTATTTCACACAGAAGCGCTGAAATAACAAAACTGACAGAGAGTCAAAAGCGCTAAAAAATCTTCAATAGCGCCAGAAGGATGACCAAAGCGCTAAAATAGTGTCAAAAGCGCTGAAACTTTTACAATAGCGCTATTGTAAGGGCAATAGCGCTAAAAGAAAAAGTGTCAATAACGCCATAACGTGTTCAATAGCGCTAAAGCGCAACCTATGTGACACTTTCAACAATCAAACATGTTAGTTACAAAAAAAATGAGATGTTTTTGGTGGTTCGATTCACGTCGGGTTCACCAAATGATGCCCTCCTAAATGGCACAAGGTTAGTAAATGATAAATAACACAAAAGACACAAAACCGTCAGTGTTAGTCAATCAAAAACTAATCTAAAAAGGCATACCAAGAGAGACACTAAAAACATGTTAATATATCTAACTAAAGAAGCAAAGATAATGAGACATCTCCAAATGCCTCTTAGCATGGTCTTGGTTCCTTTCTCCCTTGTTCCTCTCCTCTCCAAATTCCAAAATAGTGTAGCTCTCAGCAGCTTTTTGCACTATGGATGCTTATGGAGGTTTGAGATTGAAATATTGCTCTAAATGTAAAATGAAAAGCTAATATTAAGCTATTGATGCTAAAATAATATATTTTAACCAAAATAACAAGATATTAGATTGTTTATGCTAAAATGCTCTCGAAAAATGCCTATAGTTTAAATGCATACAAGTTTTCAGGATCTGGATTATGAAAAAATGGGCTCTATTTATAGGAAAAATGTAGCAATGGATGGTTGAGATTGAGTAATCTTAACAAGGGTTAGGATTGAATGTTTTCAAATCCATGTGAGGGCTTTCAACCCAATCCCAAGATGACAAGTGTCAATGTGAGATAGGTTGAAAGGGGAGGGAATAAGCATTAAATGTCTGATATGACCTTGAGATTTTAGAATCAAGGTTGGTTGAATGAATAAAATCTTTATTCAAAGAATAAAGCTTTTATCTAATGGATAAACTCTAGTGCAAATGTGAAATGGATGGATATGGTCAAAACAATAAATGTTTGGGGGGACAAGTTTGAAATAACCATAAATGGTTATGTAAGAGTCATAAATGGTCATGTAAGAGCCATTAGTGGTCTTGGAAGACTTTGGGGGTTAATTTGTTGAACACACAAAGCATTAAATGCTTTTCAAAGACTTTGGAGTCTTTGAGAAGTGACTTCATTTTGCTTAGGAATGTGACAATAATTAGGGGATGGATTAGGCTAATTAGGAAGGGGTTAGAAGAATCTAGAAGGGGATTATATTTTGCAAGTGGATTTGGTGGGTGAGGGAAGATAGGATTTTATTAAAATAAAAATTCATTTATTTCAATAAATGTGTGCAAGTTGCATTTGTAGGAAAATGCAAGTGGGGTGGGGATAATGATTTAAATAAATGTTTTATTTAATTTATTTAAAAGAAGAAAAAAAGATTTAATTAAATAAATAGATTTTATTTATTTAATTGATTGGAATTTGGTTTAATGAATTAATTAAAATAAATTGAATAATTTATTTAATTAATAGAAGAATGTTTGAAGATGAATTAATTAAATATTAATTTAATTAACTAGTGGCTAGTGGATTTTTAATCAAATAAATAGCGAATATTTATTTAATTAAGCTAGATATATTTGTGTGACTACATTTGCCCCTCTTTGAGACGGTGCGGTTTATTGCATCATTTCAAAGAAAGAAAAATTGGTGTGAAGAAAATGTCTCATAAAATGTAAATTTAATGGATGGTATGCCCCCTCGAGAGATGGGCCAAAAAATTTCGAAAAATCGGGCGATCTCTCGAAAAAGAACGAAAATTGGCAGGGTGGTAGAAGAGAAGAAGTTAGCCATACGGGTGAAAAATAGAAGAAAACGGAGGAAACATGGAGAAATGGGGCGCTCGGGAAGTTCACGGGGACCACGACGGTGAGTGGAGGGAAGTTACAGTGACGGTAAAGGGTATAAATGGGGTGAAAGGGGTGAAAACAGGATCATTTGTGACCGCGACCAGTTGAAAACGAGAGCTCTAATAGTGACGTTTGGAGGAGCGAGCAACAGCTACGATGCCAATTCCGATCACCGAGCACAGATTCGAGCGAGTCCGACAGTTCCAGCGCCCAGATGACTGCGGACTAGCGGTACGCAAATTCAAAAATTTAATTTTTGTGCATTTTTTATAGAGTTTTAGCTGAGTCAAAGTCAAGTCGGAGCAAGAGCGCTAGAACTGTTGTTTTGGCGTTTTTGCTCCATAAACTAGCGCTATTGTGCCGCAATGGCACTATTGTCCCCTTGTTTGAGCGCTTTTGCCATGCATTAGCGGTATTGCATGTAAATTTTAGCGCTATTGGTTAAGTAACGCTATTGTTGGGTTAATTGAGCGCTATTGTGTTAAAAGAGCGTTATTGTATAGGGGTTTTAGCGCTTTTGTAGTTGTAGCGCTATAGTATAGCTGATTGAGCGCTTTTGTTAGGGTTGTAGTGCTATTGTTGAAAACTAGCGCTTTTGTTGGTAAAATAGCGCTTTTGTCTTAAGATAAAAAGATGCCCCAGTTTGGATGAAGAAAATCTCCTGATGCCAATGATTGATGGATGGCGAGGTGAAGTGGGAGTTGTTTTGAGCCATAGCAGCCTGATGAGACTTAGGTCATTGTCAAGGTAAATGTCCGTTGAAGTCTAGGTGGCCATGATTGCTTACCTGTTGAGACCCGAAGATACTTGATCAAAGTATCTGTTGATAGTCTAGGTTTAAACTTAAGAAAGTTTGAAAACAAAACAACTGATAGTGATTGATGAATGTCCATGTGTAGGAGGATCTGCGCGTGTTGCAGTTACGCGAGCGTCATCCTGCGACACAGGGGTTGCGGGATCGATTGACCCAGGCAGAGATTGATTGTATTGCAGCGACTGGTCTTTATGAGGTGATGCACATGCCCGTGATTCGTATGAATTGCGGATTGATCACAACACTGGTAGAGCGGTGGCATAGTGAGACGTGCACCTTTCATTTGGCACAGGGGGAGATGACCGTGACCTTGGAAGATGTGTGGCGCATCCTACGGATTTCAATTCGATGAGAGCTGGTCACATATGATAGATCTTAGGGGACTGTGGCAGTGCAGCGGATTTTTGATGAGGATGTATTCATTGATGATGGCTCGATCGCGTGGGAGGATATAGCGGCACTGTATGAGCCACTTCCAGCAGTTTTGTCAGGGATCGTGGGAGGATTGTTGTGTCCAGACAGGCGGTCACATGGGTTGGCGGTGGGATGGGGACAGGGTATCGAGATGATGATGACCGAGGGGACCCGATTTGCATGGGGGCCGTGCGTGCTGGCGCACATGTACCAGGAGCTCCATGAGGTAGTGTATCGAGGGAGAGGTTCCTTAGCAGTGGGCATGACGCTGCTACATATTTGGGCGTGGGAGCACCTACCAGTGACGCGACCAGTGAGTCTTAGATTCCGAGCAGTGGACCAGCCGTATATGTTTATGTACAGCGGCATGATGAGTCAGCCACACTTGGGGAAGTTAGAGTGGTGGCGGCGGGCATTGGATGACCTGGATGCAGTGATATGGCGGCCATACTTGGAGTGTGAGCCATGGGATGATGACGCAGAGGCACTGCCTTATGTTTTCATGACCCGATTCCTCATTGGGAGGACCTCCTACCATGTGGAGAGACAGGTGCCTGGGCGAGTGATGAGACAGTTTGGACGGCAGCAGGGACTGCCTAGCGGATCTGGAGAGTATGCGCGGGTGATTCGAGAGAGGTATGCATGGGGTCCAGTGCTACCTTATGATCAGGCACTGGCAGAGTTTCGGACACTGCAGGCGAGACCATGGGACCTACGACCAAGGGTCGTTGATGCAGGGGTTACAAAGGAGTACACGCAGTACCGGGCGACACACCCAATTCCACGGATATCGGATCCAGCAGAGCCGATCCCAGCATTTGAGGATGAGAGGGGACGGAGACAGAGGAGGGCAGGAGATGGAGGAGGAGGAGATGGAGGTGGAGGAGGTGGAGGTGGAGGATTGGGGATGCGGAGCCAGCGGAGAGGGAGAGGTGGACTGCCTTTACAGATATCCCAGGGACCATTGATACCGAGAGGAGTTCAGCTGAGTGGGAGAGGGATGGAGCGGGAGATCCCGATGGACAAAGGGGAGGGGACTTCTGGAGAGGGAGGTGTAGGGGAGGCAGCTATGGACACCGGGGAGGGAGCCACTGGAGATCTGCGGGATCACATTATAGTGCGCTTGCAGACGCGGATAGAGGATTTGGAGGTAGAGGTGGCAGCTAGGGATGTGCAGCTATTTGTACGAGAGTCAGAGCTGACGGTGGTGCTGTGGGAGAGAGATACTGTAGTGGAGAGATTGGCAGAGCTACAGGAGAGAGTACGGGTTGGAGTAGGAGCACAGGGGCCTATAGGGGAGGTGATGAGGGAGATGCGGCGAGCTCAGGCGGAGATAGAGTACTGGCGGGGGTTATATGAGTAGGTAGTGTCAGTCAGTCAGCGAGCTCTTAGTTATTCTCAGATGCGGCAGGCTAGATCAAAGCGATCGCAGAGGGTGCAGAGCAGTGGGGGTGTGATGGGTCCTTTGAGGAGGGAGAGATCAGGGGATGCAGTAGGGAGTGGTGGTTCGATGAGGCCTGCACGGAGAGATGGATCAGGTGGTGCAGGCACCAGTGGTGGAGCAGGGGGAGGTGTGGGGACAGCATCTGGTCAGAGCGGTATTTGAGAGAGCATTCATGCATGGATGTATTTGTATCTTTATTTTGTGGACTATATCTTGGATGGCTCTTGGTAGCCGATTTTGTAGACTTCATTGTACTCTGATATATGAGATGAGATATATGAGATCCCATATTTTGATGATATGTAGTTGATTATGTATGGATGTTTATGCAGGATGATGAGTGATTGCTTAGATGGATATGATTACATGTATGCAGTGATGAGATATTTCTTATATGCATGTTTTGATGATGATACTGACATATGAATGCAGGGTTATATATGTATGATTTGTTTGATTTTGGATGCAATGCTTTTATGTATGTAATGTCATGATGATGATGTATGCTTATGATGATGATGTATGTTTATGATGATTTATGAACAAGATTTTGGTGTTTCCTATGTTGATATAATGATGAGATGATTTATGTGATGATGTTAATGCAATGGTCGAATGAATGATGTTTATGCATCTAGATGTTTTTTAGATGAATGTAAGATGGATAAACAAAATGTAAAGTACAAATGTTTATATGATAATGTTTTAAATGAATGCATATGCATAATGGATATAAATATATATAAAAAAATGGTATGGACCAATGTTTAATAAACAAGTGGATTTATGATTCTAAATGTTTTGAATATGATTTAAGTACAAATGATGATATTATAACTTATGTTTAATAACTGCACCTTAATGCAATTTAAAAAAAGATGATAATGAATGCAAATGTGAATGGATCCTAAAATGAGCATAATAAGATACTTAGTTAATGGATGAACGAATGTACTTTTTTACTAAAATGGATAAATGAATGTATACCATAATAAATGATAAAGGATAATAAAGAGATGATGGATAATCGATACTATATGAATGCCTAGTAAATCATTTTTAAAACAATCAAAGACAATTTAATCCCACGAATAAAGCTGCGTATTTATGATTGATGCAATGATGCAAATGATTAATGAAAACTAAATGTCAAGAAAATGAACTATATGTAAAGTTAAAAATGACATGAATGTTTAATGCAAGATGCAACTAAATGTTTAAGGCAAGATGCAACTAAATGTTTAATGCAAGATGCAACTAAATGTGAGGATGATATGATCATGAGGAATGCAAGGTTTGTAAGACTTTGCATGATGTATTGATGATGTATCAGAGTACTCGATCGTAATTGTATCCAAGACCAGATTAACTGTCACAGTTTTGCATATAAAACCTACATATGAATGAGTGAACGGATGGGTGATATGCAACGGAATGCAATATATAAATAGATGAGATGAAATGACGATCCATAGTGCTCTATTTTCATCATTGAGCTTTAAAATGTTGAAAGAGAATACAAGCATCTTGACATAATGATTCAAGATGACCTTAGTATTCCTTTCATGGATTTTATATAGCAAGTTAATACAAACGACTTGATATAAGGGTCAAGTCGACCAGAGTATTGCTTGTGGAACAGACAAGGATTATCTCCGTTCATGCATGACTTGGATCGTCCTCCTTGATCTTAGGCTGATCATATCCTGAGACAAGTGCATACCGTACTAAGAGATAAAAACCTTTATCCAGTTTGGATGAGGTAGGAGGAACCAAAGGAAGAGCATTGTACCTACAAACAAACAGTATATACATAAAGAATAAAGAATAAGGATCCTTGGTAATGGTTCATGCTCATATGGTCGAGGTATACGCTGTAGTCAGCAAGCCGTAGTGATCTATGACTGTATTTTTGCCTATGATCACGTAACTTAGTGAACTTCCCACGTAGACACCATTAGTACATGCCCCAGAACTTCATCGAAAATAATGCGCAAACGATACAAAACAATGCTGAAAGATCCTGATACAGATAAACGAATGATTGTACTCCCAAATCAACCAAGTATTTGATAGCTTAACATAATGTTCTTGTCAAAGAAAACGTCACTTTGTCTTTGTTTTGGTAAGGAAGGATGCATCCTTGTTAAAGACAGTTTTTGAGTGTTGATGTTGATTGTGTGGTTTGATTGATAAATGGTCCTTGTGTGAGTATTTTGTCAATGTTTGTCTCGGTATCTGCGGATGAGTATGTACAATGTTTTGTCATGTTTTTGTGTGATTTTCGATGTTTTTTGTTGTTTTTGGATTTCGAATTGTTTTTTGAATGTTTTTTGGATTTTTGCGAGATATTTTCCAATGTTTTTGGTATTTTGATGATTGCTTGAATGAAGAACTTAATGAGTCATAAGAAAATGTAGAATCCACTTCCATGAATAGGTTAAGGACATTGCCCCCAATTTTAGACATGACTATGAAAAAGCGGGATGCTAGACGCATGAAGTATTTATCATATTTGCAGAGAAATAACAAGCCATGGTTTTCGGATGGATGGATGTATGTATGAAGTAGATGTGATCGCAACAAGTTTGAAAGACAATGGAGCCATAGCCTTTACGAGTGGCACCTGTTTGCCAGGTTTTCACCATCGTACTTACCCAAAGTGCCACCGGAGTGGTTGTTCACCGTTTGGATGCACGATTTTTCTTTACTTTTTTTTTGAATGTTTTTGTATTTTCTTCAGGACATTTTTCTGAATGTTTTTGGTATTTTCTGGTATGCAGGGGAGCCTGATGCTCTGTACAGCTTAGGTATAAAACCGTTTTAGGTGCATGCTGTTGATTGGATCTGCAAGCGGTTCTCCTTCTGATGTAGCCAACTGATATGCCCCGGACCCGAATACAGCAGTGACAACATATGGGCCCAGCCAGTTTGATTCAAACTTGCCCTGATGTTCTCTGTTTGGTTGATTGCGAGGATTCTCTTATAGAACAAGATCACCTACCTCAAATGTATGAGGTCTAACTTGGTGATTGTAGCTTCTACTCATGCGCTGCTGATAGGCTTTGAGATGGTTATATGCAGCTTGTCGCTTCTCATCAAGTATTTCTAAGTCCTGAAGACGGGACACTCTATATGCTTCGTCATCTATCAGATTATGCAAGGAAACCCGTAATGATGGTATCTCGACCTCAATAGGCAAGATAGCTTCTGCACCATAGACCAATGAATAAGGAGTTGCACCTGTAGGGGTTCGAATGCTAGTTCGATATGCTCATAGCGTTGGATTCAATTGAACGTGCCAATCACGACCGGCATCATTGACTGTCTTCTTGAGGATTCTTAATATGTTCTTATTTGATGCTTCGGCCTAACCATTGCCTTGTGGGTAATAGGGAGTGGAAAAGCGGTGTTGGATGTGAAATTTCACACAAAGTTTATGGACATCCTGGTTTTTGAAAGGAAGACCGTTATCTGTGATGATGGACATGGGTACACCATACCGACAGATGATGTAGTTGAGGATGAATGAGGCGATCTGCTTGCCGGTGACTTGGGTAAGTGGAACAGCTTCGATCCACTTTGTAAAATATTCGGTGGCGGTAAGAATGAATTTGTGGCTATTGGATGAAGATGGATGGATTTTACCCACAAGATCAAGGCCCCACTGACAAAAAGGCCATGGTGTTGTGATTGGTTGCAGTTCTTGGGCTGGTGCATGTATCAGGTCGCCATGAACTTGACATTTCTTGCATTTTCTGACAAAGTAGTAGGAATCCTTTTCCATAGATGGCCAATAGTATCCATTGCGCAAGAGTTTCTTGGCTAGTGACAGACCACTTGAGTGAGTCCCACAAATTCCTTCATGTACCTCTTCCAAAGCCTTTGTTATCTCATCTTGTTCCAGACATCGAAGGAGAGTACCATCAAGACCGCGTCGGTATAGGGTTTCGGCAATAATGGTATATCAAGCAGTTTGGCGAATGAAGGTTTTACGTTGGTTATTTGATTGGTTGGGAGGAAGGGTGTGATCGCGGAGATAGGTGTAGAACTCACCATACCATGGGGATTTAGAACCGACAAGGCGACATATCATCTCGGATTCACAGATATCATAAGCGGGGATCCAAAGTTGTTCTACCAAGAACTCGTAGCGTGTTGAATTTTGTGGAAGATCTAGGAGAGATGCAATGGTAGCCATAGCGTCAGCAGCTCGATTCTGATCTCTTGGTATCTGCTCAAAAGTGATAGTAGTAAATGATGTCTTTAGAGTGTCCACCATTTGTTTATATGGCATGAGTTTATCATCCTTGGTCTGATATTCATCTGTTGCTTGTCGAATGACTAGTTGGGAGTCGCCATATACTTGCAGTTCTTGTAATTTCCATTGTACGGCGAACCTGAGTCCTGTGATCAAGGCCTCATACTCTGCTATGTTGTTTGTGCATGGAAATGTGAGTCTGTAAGACTTCGGGATGCTATCACCCTAAGGTGTGATAAACAGAATGCCTGCCCCCGAGCCGTGCCTAGTGTATGAACCATCAAAATATAGTTTCCATGGTTGTGTTATTGTGATCATGAATATCTCTTCATCTGGAAAATTGGAAATAAGAGGATGATCGCCTCTGAGGGGTGCATCAGCCAACTGATCTGCAATAACTTGACCTTTGATAGCTTTACGGTCCACGTACTCAATGTCAAATTCACTTAGAATCATCACCCATTTGGCCAAGCGACCTGTCAATGCTGCTTTGCTGAGTAAATAGTTGAGTGGATCAATCTTTGCAATGAATTGTACTTTGTGGGTTAACAGATAGTGCCTCAGTTTTGTGGCTGCTAAGATTACTGCTAGGCAAGCTCGCTCAATAGGTGTGTAATTGAGTTCATAGCCAACCAGTGTGCGAGAGATGTAGTAAACAACACACTCTTTGCCTTCTGCATTATGTTGTGCAAGTAATACACCCAATGCTGTACTTGTTGCCGAGATATAGAGTAACAATGGTCTACTTGGATCTGGTGGCATCAACAATGGTGGATTCATGAGATAGTCTTTAAGCATCTGAAATGCTTGCTGGCATCAGGCATCCCACTGAAAGGGGATGTTCTTGTGTAGCAGATGTGTAAATGGGTGACACTTATCAGCCAATTGTGCAATGAATCTTCGGATGGATTGAAGGCGTCCTTGTAATGTCCTTAGCTGACTGATATTCTTTGGTGGTGGCATGTCCATGATTGCCTTAACCTTTGCTGGATCAACCTCAATGCCTTTGCTTGAGACAATGTATCCTAGAAGCTTCCCGGAGGTTACTCCAAAGACACATTTCTTTGGGTTGAGTCGAACACGGTATTGTTCCAGTCTATCAAAGATTTTATCTAAGACGTGGAGATGCCCTTCTCTGGTGAGTGATTTTGCTAGTAAGTCATCCACATAATCTTCCATCATAGTATGCATCATGTCATGGAAGATGGTGGTCATTGCTCTTTGATAAGTCGCTCCTGCATTCTTGAGACCGAAAGGCATCACATTCCAACAATATGTGCCCCATGGACATGTGAAGGCTATCTTATGTTGATCTTCTGGTGCGATCTTTATCTGATTGTATCCTGAAAAGCCATCCATGAGTGAAAGCATGGCATGTCCTGCTGTCAAATCCACTATGATGTCAATATTGGGAAGGGGGAAGTCATCCTTAGGACAGGCCTTATTTAGATCTCTGAAGTCAGTACAAATACGGATGCCCCCTTTTGGTTTGCCAACAGGAACAATGTTGGAGATCCGCTCTGCATAATCAATTGGTCTAATGAAACCAACATCTAGGAGTTTCTTGAGTTCTATTTTGACTAGCACTGCAATCTGAGGATGCATCTTACGAAGTTTTTGCTTGACAGGTTTGGCTCCTTCTGCTATAGTGAGGTGATGCATGACTAAATCAGGATCAAGCCCAGGCATGTCTGCATATGACCATGCGAAGTTGATCTGATGCTTCTGGAAGAACTCTATAAATTTAGGTTGTTCCTTTGGAGTGAGAAGAGATGTCAGATGTATGATATGAGGATTTTCAAGAGTCCCCACATTGTATTCTTTGGTTTCCTCGATGAGAATCGTTGATCGTTCCTGTTGTGTACTGTCAGGGAGAATGTCAAACCCTTCATCCTCAGGAGCCTCAGAGAGGTTTTCACCGTTGGATACGCTCTTTCTTTTTACTTTTGTCGGATCAAATAGTGCCACAGTGTGGTTTTCACTGGAAGATCCATGTTTTAGTGTTATATTTTTGTAGCTGAAAGGTTTGGCATCCGCCCCGAAGTATGCTGCGCTATTAAGTTCGATGGCGAATCCAGCTTTGTGATCTCCACTTGGTAGGTTATCCCTTAATTCTAAAAAGTCAATGATGACCTCATCGTTTTGGAAGAAGTCAAGACATGGGGGATTTGGTTGGTTCCATTCGATGAGTTCAGGGTGGACAATGAGTTCAGGGTGGACAATGGGCATTACTTCATCGATTAGGTTAAGTGCGTTAGAGGTATCAGTGAGGGTTAAGATGTTATGGTGAAGGTCGTTGATGGTACTCTCCCTGTCAGAATTAGGCGTAGGATGAGACGTAGGGTCTGTGGAAGATGTTTCCAGCTCAGGAACCCAAGTGGTCTTTATCTGTGCTTCTCCGTAAATAGCGATGTCTTTGCATGGTGGAGGTGGTGATGTGTCTTCCTCATCTTAAGTGTTAAGCTGTACTGAATCAAATTCCCACTCATGTGAGTCGGTCTCTGAATCACTCTCCAGCATCCGATTACTATACCATACTGGGATGTCCTTTGAGTTAAATACTGCAAGTGTGATTGGTTGATGTACCTTGGTAATGATCGGTGTTGTAGGGAGATTGATGGGGATCAAGGAATCTAGTATAGGGAGTATCGGTAGTATTGACTCAATGGCTTCTGCTAGAACTATTGGTGCCATAGATGCTACTGCAGGTTCTGATACAGTGGTTGTTGCTAGTGGTGCTGCTGGTGGGTTTACGGGTTCATTAAATGGCTTTGGCGATAGTTGCATTGGGGTTGTGAACCGCGATGGGGCAGTCGGGATGGTGCTGGATGCCGCTTTGATAATGAAAGGTGGCCTTTTGGTAGTAGGCTGACATAATGGTTTGCTGGGTTTTCCTTTGAACTTGAGTTTAGGAAAGATCTCTTTTTCAAAGCCTAGGCCTGTATTACCTTTGGGCTTGAATTCTGGTAGTAGAGGTTCATGTCGTCCTTGTTTGCAATATCCCAAAGCACTCTGACCATCATACCCCATTTGTTGCATAATGAGGAGACCTTTGCCATACTGATCCGTAGGAAGTGTAACTCACGGTATGGCAGTGGTGATGGGATCTTTATAGATCCATTCCACTAGGTCCTCATCTTGTGTTTCTTCCTCTTGACTCTTTCCAAGAACGAAAGGCGTCAAAGCACATGCTGGTATGTTTAGTGGTTGCTGGAGTACCTACTGTGGTTTACTATGTGTTCTAGGAGAAGTGGGCATTTGTCCCACACAAAAGAGTTGACTCAAGTTGTATTCCCTCGGACCTTCCTCTGCGATCTTCATCTTAAGCTTTTCTTGCTTGGGTATAGTGGTGTTTGAACGGGCAAGAGAGGCGGGACTTATATATGATGTGGAAGAAATGGCTTCTCTATTATTAGGAACGGTAATCTCTGGTTGATGGCTGATATTATGGCAATATGCAAAGGGATTTGCATCGCCCAGGATTGTGATCTCTACACCGTTATGTGGGAATTTGATACATTGATGGTAGGTAGATGGAACGGCTTGCATGGCATGTATCCAAGGTCTCCCTAATAATAGATTGTATGGCAGAGGAAGGTCCAGAACCTGACAAATGATGTGCTTTACCACGGGACCCACTCGGATTGGTAGTACCACAGCTCCTTGGGATGAACGCTCCGCATCGTCATAGGCTTTGATTGTGATCTTCTGACGAGGATCCACTGATTCTACCGCATATCCCAATGTTGTGACCAACTGCAGTGTACAAATATTTAGGCCTGCTCCATTATCGATCAAGACTCGCTTGATCCTATGCTGGTTAATAAATACTTCGATGTGGAGTGAGGCATTATGTGGTTGCTGGAAGGAAGAGTTGTTACTTTCGGAAAAAGTGAGACAAGGTGATAACTTTAAACTTCCAACCATGGCTTGAAATTGGTCTGTATTCAAATTTGCAGGGACTGACGCCTCTTGGAGTGCTTGATCCAAGATAGTTTTATGAGAGGGCGATAGGTGCAGAAGCTCTAAAATGGATATAAGTGCAGGGGTTTTGTCTAATTGTTCCACAAGATTGTACTGCTTTGGGATGGAGGGGGTGCCTTGTGGAGCTGCCTTTATGGTGACCTTGCCACGACGTGTAACAACATTGCAATTTGAGTTGGGATTTTTGAAGGTTATGGTTGCAACTTGTTCATTAGCATCATACAGATGATTTACAGTGTAATTATACGCAGCCTGCGTATAATCAGTGGTATCAGTGCCTCGCCTGGAAGTGGAAGGACCCCTTTGATCTTGTAATGGAAGTGGATTTTTGAACATCAGATGATCATTATTTGTTGTTTTTGGGTCATGTCCTTCAATTTCAATTTCTCCTCGATCAATAAGATCCTGAATGAGATCTTTCAATCGGTGACAATTACTTGTCTTGTGCCCTCTTCCTTGATGGAATTCACAGTGTTCAGTATCTCTCCACCATGCGGGTTTGACCTGAGGCTCATAGTTTGATAGCTTAGGTAGAGTGACCAAATTTTGAGAAATGAGTTGTCGCAACACTGTTTCAATGGGTTCCCCTAAGGGAGTGTATGTGTGTTTCTCTTTTTGCTGACGAGGTCTAGGTTCATCATGAGATGTGATGCGACCTTGATTGGAAGGAACATTTGTGTTGTTTTGAGGTGGAGGATTTTGTCCTGCAAACCGAACCACAGGTTGTGCGTTTTGGATAGTCCAGGCATCCATAACCCCATCATTGACGATATTCTTGTTTTTATTCTAGAAGTTTGGTTTATCGCTATTGAAGCGTGGACGAGGACCATCTTTTGGTTCATTAAAGATTTTGATGAGTCCTTTCTTGATGAGTGCCCTTTCACATTTCAAACCCTTGGTGATCATATCATTGTGTCTTTGACATCCAGGTGAAATTCCATTTCTTCGTTTAAGTTGGAAATGAATATTTCCACTAGTTCTCGTTCAGGTAACTAAAGAGAATGTCTGCTAGACATTTGACGCCATCGTTGCAGGAATACTGAGAATTGTTCACCTGGTTTTTGTTTGGTGTTGCACAGATCAGCCATAGTGATGTCGCGTTCAATGTTATGAGAGTAATGAGCTAGGAACTTCTGGATGAGTTCCTCAAATGTTCTAATGCCTCCTGGAAGTCGGGAAAACCATGATGTGGTTGTTCCTCCCAAGCTTTGGGGAAAAAGGTGCATTAGGTAGGTGTCTTCATATGCCACTTCGAGACAAGCGGAATGAAATTCTTTGACATGATCGCGGGGATCCCCCTTTCCTCTATATTTTTTGAATTTGGGTGTTTCGAATCCTCGTGGAAAGGGTGGCATATAAAGATTCCTATCAAAAGGATAGGGACATATGTCATTGAGTGAGAATTGGTTAGTCTTGACACCACTATGAAGCTATTGGGCGAGATTCTCAACTTGTTGCCGCAACATCTCCATTTCATTTGGAGGAGGAGGTGGTGGGTTACCTCGAGGAATGTTATATCTGATGGGATCTCTACCTCTTTCTTCTTCATGGCGACTTTGTCTTTCTGATGCTTGTCTTAATTGGGCAAGATCAAAGTCTGAGGGGAGTTTGGCTCCTTCTTGAGCGAGTTTTAAGAAGTGAGCATCCGCATTGCTCCTGAGTATTTCGTCAAACAATCTGTTAAAGAGAGGGTTATGCTGAGCCTTTTCTATTGTTGCAGAAGTAGAAGTACTTGGGTTTTCGTCATTCGCATTTCCTCCAAGTGCCTCTTGGAATTCATTGAGATTTTCCTCTTCTTCTTCTTCTATTTCTATTTCTCGTTGCCGTGACTGTGATCGGGTTTGAGCCATTTTGTTTATGAGTCGTTGTTGAGATTGCATGAAAATGATGATGAGTTTCTGATGAAATGAGAAATTGATGATTGGTGGATTGTGTTGCACGTGGATCTCTAGCACTTTTAAGGTGGATGTAACCGAAATTCCTTCTTTGAATTGCTTGCTTGCTTGATAAGATTTGATGTGATAAGGTGTAGAGAAATCTGAGATGTGTTATAGATTGAACTACCTAGTAATGAGAGGATTCACTCATGAACTAGTTTTAACCTGCGTAGATGTGTTTCTTAGGATGAGCTTATCCTAGATGTAGAAACAATCTAAAAAGTGATGTGAAGTGTTTGATTTCAAGCAATATCTAAAAGAGAACTTGGAACAATAACCTCTTAATGTTTTGAGAGTTGGGACGGATTGATGATGAAGTGATGATGGATGAATAAGATGATGAATGAAATATTTTCAACTTCAATAAAAGCTTTGTGTTACAAATGGGACAAACTCTATCTCTTCCCTTTCGGGTGTCAGTGCTATTTCTCGAGCTGTGTTGTAGGTGATGCAGACGTTTGGGAAGAAGTTGGGATTAATTTTTCCTCCTTGGTTTTTGTGATAACTCAGAGCTCTATATTGCATAAAAGCTCTGTGGTTCAATGATTCTGAATCAAATTCGTTTGTTTTGAAGGTAGAGACGCATACGATGTAGAGAGACTCTATGTGAGACAAAGATTTGTCTATTGATATAGAAGAACTTCCTTCTTTTGATCAAAGCCTTTGAGCTTAATGGTCTTCTTTTCAAGTTGATATTTTGATGACACTTCTTCTTTCGCAAGATGTGAAGAATGGTCATAAAGTTTTTGACTCTTTGTTTGCACTTTGTTTTTGATGTTTTTGGTTGTTTTGACAGATGTTTGGTTGGATGAATACTTTGTTTTTGGGAAGTGATTTTCTGATTTTTTCTTTGACAAGAAAACAAAGCAAGCACACAAACACAAGAATGTTGCCTAAAAAGGCACAAATGAGTATGGGTCTAGATCAACCCAATCCTTGGACGTGTATATGACCCTTCCTTTAGATGTATTTTAAGGTGTATTTCCAAAGCCCAAAGTCGGCTCAATTTGCACTAGGTCTTTAAAACGAACACACTTCAAACACTTTTTATCCCTAAGGTCAAATGGTCAGTTGTGATAAATTTAGCCCACATCTTGATATTTCTTCGACTTTGGTACTACATACCTTATGAATCCCGCTGTGGCAGGTAAGGATGTGATATACTAAGTCTTGCGCGAGCATAACAAATAGATGATCCCTATGATGGGGGAGTCACCACTTTTATCAAGCCACAAGTGACTTTTCAAAAAGCTATGTTTCTACTCAAGGAAATATGTATGGTGAGTATCTTGGGAGAAAAACCATCTATGCTCTTGCACTAAATTATATCGCAAATATTCTCAATCAATAGAATGGGTGGGCTACTACTTAAAGGTGTTTAGTCATGTTCGATGTTTTTGGACATAAGTTCATTCTGCAGTGACTCACTTAAGAGCCTTGTAACTGGTGGTGGGGCCCATTTGTCCTTTCGGCCAGTTGCACTGTAGGAACAGCTATACCCAAGGCTACACCTTTCGCTCTCACCTGATTTCTATAGCGGCTCGAAGGATTTACCGCGCGAGGTCGTTCCCAAGAGTGATGTGTCTCTTGGTAGGCCTCTCTTAAAAAGATAAAATTTTGAGTGTTACTAACACTTTTCTCTTGCACCTAGGACCACGAAAGCCAAGGGAGAGGATAGTGTGTGTTAGAGGTAGGACCACTCGACTGACTTTTGTGCACAAGCGTGCCAAACATGAAATTCACTTGTTCTTTTTAATCCATCATTTGCAAATGTGATCTAACTATTTGGAGATGTTACTCCAATAGCCATGGTGTTAGTTTTAACTTCAAAGGAAATGTGTTTTGTAATCTAGAATTCGAAAATCCTGGTCAACTTAATGAAAAACATGTTTTTTGCTTGAAGTAAAATTTGTTTGTAAAAATAAAAAACAAATGGTTTGTTCTTTTTACTTGCCCAAAATTGAAGTGTGGATTGTGATTTTTTAAGTTTGATGCAAGAAAAGAAACTTTGTGTGTTGATTTTAAGCACCAAAATAAAGATGAATCCTAACTAGAAAACAATACAATTTTGTGTTTTTCAATTTTTTAAACACCAAAAGACAAGTTTGCGATTTTTATGGTGAGTTTTTAACCTGCACAAACAAAAACATGTTAGTAAAATCGATGTTCAAGGGGGGCTTCCACAAGCCTAAGAATTTCCATTTTTGTGGTTACAAGGCGATTTGGACGACACTCTGTTGCAATAGCGCTAGTCTGCGTTTAAACAGAAGCATTATTTCACATAGAAGCGCTGAAATAACAAAACTGACAGAGAGTCAAAACCGCTAAAAGATCTTCAATAGCGCCAGAAGGATGACCAAAGCGCTAAAATAGTGTCAAAAGCATTGAAACTTTTACAATAGCGCTATTGTAAGAGCAATAGCGCTAAAAGAAAAAGTGTCAATAGCGCCAAAACGTGTTCAATAGCGCTAAAGCGCAACCTATGTGACACTTTCAACAATCAAACATGTTAGTTACAAAAAAAATGAGATGTTTTTGGTGGTTCGATTCACGTCGGGTTCACCAAATGATGCCCTCCTAAATGGCACAAGGTTAGTAAATGATAAATAACACAAAAGACACAAAACCGTCAGTGTTAGTCAATCAAAAACTAATCTAAAAAGGCATACCAAGAGAGACACTAAAAACATGCTAATATATCTAACTAAAGAAGCAAAGATAATGAGACATCTCCAAATGCCTCTTAGCATGGTCTTGGTTCCTTTCTCCCTTGTTCCTCTCCTCTCCAAGTTCCAAAATAGTGTAGCTCTCAGCAGCTTTTTGCACTATGGATGCTTATGGAGGTTTGAGATTGAAATATTGCTCTAAATGTAAAATGAAAAGCTAATATTAAGCTATTGATGCTAAAATGATATATTTTAACCAAAATAACAAGATATTAGATTGTCTGTGCTAAAATGCTCTCTAAAAATGCCTATAGCTTAAATGCATACAAGTTTTCAGGATCTGAATTATGAAGAAATGGGCTCTATTTATAGGAAAAATGGAGCAATGGATGGTTGAGATTGAGTAATCTCAACAAGGGTCAGGATTGAATGTTTTCAAATCCATGTGAGGGCTTTCAACCCTATCCCAGGATGACAAGTGTCAATGTGAGATAGGTTGAGAGGGGAGGGAATAAGCATTAAATGCCTGATATGACCTTGGGATTTTAAAGTCAAGGTTGGTTGAATGAATAAAATCTTTATTCAAAGAATAAAGCTTTTATCCAATGGATAAACTCTTGTGCAAATGTGAAATGGATGGATATGGTCAAAACAATAAATGTTTGGGGGGACAAGTTTGAAATAACCATAAATGATTATGTAAGAGCCATAAATGGTCATGTAAAAGCCATTAGTGGTCTTGGAAGACTTTGGGGGTTAATTTGTTGAACACACAAAGCATTAAATGCTTTTCAAAGACTTTGGAGTCTTTGAGAAGTGACTCCATTTTGCTTAGGAATGTGACAATAATTAGGGGATGGATTAGGCTAATTAGGAAGGGGTTAGAAGAATCTAGAAGGGGATTAGATTTTGCAAGTGGATTTGGTGGGTGAGGGAAAATAGGATTTTATTAAAATAAAAATTCATTTATTTCAATAAATGTGTGCAAGTTGCATTTGTAGGAAAATGCAAGTGGGGTGGGGATAATGATTTAAATAAATGTTTTATTTAATTTATTTAAAAGAAGAAAAGGGGATTTAATTAAATAAATAGATTTTATTTATTTAATTGATTGGAATTTGGTTTAATGAATTAATTAAAATAAATTGAATAATTTATTTAATTAATAGAAGAATATTTGAAGATGAATTAATTAAATATTAATTTAATTAACTAGTGGCTAGTGGATTTTTAATCAAATAAATAGCGAATATTTATTTAATTAAGCTGGACATATTTGTGTGACTACAGTGACTATCATCTCTCTAGTGGCAAAATGGAAGGTGTTGGTATCACTATGCCACCTCTCTGCCAAAGCTGTCAGAGGCATATTCAAAAGAGAGGTCAACCCACATCTCTCAATAATGTCAAGATCGGCCTGTGACAACCGCGGTATCAATGTCGACGGCCTCGAAAATCTCTCCCGTGACTGGACCACACCCAATCGCTCCTGTCAAACAAGCAAAACAAATCCAATATCAGCTTCCACATCAAAACAAACATATCAAAATCAAACTTACATCAACAACATGAAACAATTTGTTCATCTACATCAAATTCAAAATCCTATCATTTCATATCAACTTGTAAAACAACTCAAGTTATCAAAAACCATATCAAAACTTGTAACACAACTCAAGTCTCCACAATCACATAAACTTGTAAAGCAACTCAAGTTTCCCACCCATATCAGCTTGTAAAACAACTCAAGTTTCCAACCCATATCAGCTTGTAACACAAATCAGGCTTCACACATTGAACTTGAAACACGGTGAGAAAACAAATCATATTTTGATCAAAACACCACATTGCTATCTATACATAACTTGAAAAAAGCGCAAATCAAAACAAGTAACTTATCGGGAGATGAATCAATTTCCCCACATTTCACATGCACGAAATCATACACATCATACGCAACTCATCAAATTAAATCAAAAAAATTTAAAATATTGATTCATCTCCCGAGGGGGAATCACCATCAAATATCGAATCTGGGGCATCACACATCAAATCAAATCCGGGGCACGACTGGTAAATCATAAGAGCGACACAAAAATTGCATTTGATCATAAATCACAAAAACACATCATTTTCTTTGAAATAACATGTGCACACACGTCACTTCAAAGAGGGGCAAAATGTAGACGTATAAAAATGACCATATTCCTAAATGAATATTTTATGTTCATTTCTCTATTTGATTAAATCTATTTTAATTAAATTATCCACATTCTTCTATTTTATTAAGTAAATTACTCGATTTATTTAAATAAAATTCACTATACCCATTTAATGAATAAATCATTTTATTCAATTAAATCCCCCCTATCCACTTTTAATTAAATTCAAATTTAATTAAATAGTTATCCTAAAATTGAATAAATCTAATTTATTTAATTTCTCCAAATTACAACCAAATTGAATTAAATTACTTTATTTCAATCCTATTATCCCTCCATCCACTTGCAAAATCCTAAACCCCTTTCTAATCCCTTCTAGAATCTTCTAAACGCTTCTAATTAGCCTAACCCATCATTCTAAACTTTGTCACATCCCTAAGCAAGGGGAAGTCACTTCTCAAACCTCAAAGTCTTTGATAACCATTAAAGGCTTCAAGTCTTCAACTACTTAATTCCTCAAAGTCTTTGATAACCATTAAAGGCTTCCAACCTTCAACCACTTAATCCCCCAAAGTCTTCAATAACCATTAATGGTTAACTCAAACCCTCTTACAGGGTTAAAGGATTGGTTTTAACTCAACCTTCACTCCACCCAAAGGTCTCATCAGGCCTTTAATGCTTTGACCATGATTATCTCTTAATCATTTGCACAAAGGTTTATCCTTGGACTAACTCTTAATCCATTGGGTAATCCTAACTTAAGCTTGACCCTTACCCTCTAGATAACCATGAGGTCTCTTCAGGCATTTAATGCTTCCAACCCCTTCTCTCAACCCAACCCTATGTTGACACTTGTCACCATTTCATTGGTGCCAATTACAAACATGGATCCCCAACTTTCAAACTCAACCCTTGATTAAACCATTCAATCTTGACCATCCATTGCCCTGTTTTTGCTATAAATAGAGCTCTCATTCCTCCATTTTAAAACATCCTCCAAATTTGTAGTATCACACTTATGCTCAAATACATTTAAGCTCTCATATATCATTTTATGCTCATCATTTAGCCTCTCTTTAGAATAGGAATTAGTCTAAATATGCATGTTTAGAATAATTTCTTTATCATTTTAGCTCAATCATAGACTAATATATCATGTTAGGATAGTATTTATACTAACCTTGTCATCGTATAATCTAGTTTATTGCATTTTAAGATCATGCATAGTTTAGGATGCATTTCATTCTAAAAATCTATCAAAGCATCCCTCGTTTTTGCATTTGCCATCCCTGAACCATTTTGCTCAGTGATCTGAGAGTAAAAACATTGGTTTGAGGGACATTGTGAGATAGAGAACCATGGGACCCACCTTGGGAAGCTGAGTAATACTTTGTTACTCCATAGCTTGCACCAAGAAGTCCTGTGTGTGTGTGTGGACTAGTCATTTAGCATTATTTTCACATATTGAGTTTTATTAGCCCGCTTTTCCCCGCTTTTCCCGCATACAAGAACATTTGAGGAACTCATCCAGAAGTTCCTAGCTTATTACTCTCATAACATTGAACGTTACATCACCATGGCTGATCTGTGCAACACCAAACAAAAACCAGGTGAACTATTCTCAGTATTCTTGTAACGATGGCGTCAAATGTCTAGCAGACGTTCTCTTCAATTACCTGAACGAGAACTAGTGGAAATATTCATTTCCAACTTAAACGAAGAAATGGAATTTCACCTGGATGTCAAAGACACAGACTCTTTTAATGATATGATCACCAAAGGTTTGAAATGTGAAAGGGCACTCATCAAGAAAGGACTCATCAAAATCTATAATGAACCAAAGGATGGTCCTCGCCCACACTTCAATAGCGATAAACCAAGCTTCTGGAACAAAAACAAGAATATCGTCAACGATGGGGTTGTGGATGCTAGGACTATACAAAATGCACAACCTGTGGTTCAGTTTGCAGGACAAAATCCTCCACCTCAGAACAACACAAATGTTCCTTCAAATCAAGGTCGCATCACATCTCATGATGAACCTAGACCTCGTCAGCAAAAACAAAAACGCACATACACTCCCTTAGGGGAACCCATTGAAACAGTATTGCGACAACTCATTTCTCAAAATTTGGTCACTCTAACAAAAACATCAAACTATGAACCTCAGGTCAAACCTGCATGGTGGAGAGATACTGAACACTGTGATTTCCACCAAGGAAGAGGACATAAGACAAGTAATTGTCATCGACTAAAAGATCTTATTCAGGATCTTATTGACCGAGGAGAAATTGAAATTGAAGGACATGACCCAAAAACAACAAATAATGATCATCTGATGTTCAAAAATCCACTTCCATCACAAGATCAAAGGGGTCCTTCCACTTCCAGGCGAGGTACTGATACCACAAATTATACACAGGCTACGTATAATTACACTGTAAATCATCTATATGATGCCAGTGAACAAGTTGCAACTATAACCTTCAAAAATCCCAACTCAAATTGCAATGTTGTTACACGTCGCGGCAAAGTTACCATAAAGGCAGCTCCACAAGGCACCACCTCCATCCCAAAGCAATACAATCTTGTGGAACAATTAGACAAAACCCCTGCGCTTATATCCATTTTAGAGCTATTGCACCTATCGCCCTCTCATAAAACTATCTTGGATCAAGCACTCCAAGAGACGTCAGTCCCTGCAAATTGAATACAGACCAATTTCAAGCCATGGTTGGAAGTCTAAAGTCATCACCTTGTCTCACTTTTTCCGAAAGTGACAACTCTTCCTTCCAACAACCTCATAATGCTTCACTACATATTGAAGGCTTTATCAACCAGCATAGGATCAAGCGAGTCTTGATCGATAATGGAGCAGGCCTGAATATTTGTACACTACAGTTGGTCATAGCATTGGGATATGCAGTAGAATCCGTGGATCCTTGTAAAAAGATCACAATTAAAGCCTATGACGATGCAAAGCGGTCATCCAAAGGAGCTGTGGTACTACCAATCCGAGTGGGCCATGTGGTAAAGCACATCATCTGTCAGGTTCTGGACCTTCCTCTACCATATAATCTATTGTTAGGGAGACCTTGGATACATGTCATGCAAGTCGTTCCATCTACCTACCATCAATGTATCAAGTTCCCACATAACGGTGTAGAGATCACAATCCTAGGCGATGCAAATCCCTTTGCGTATTGCCATAATATCAACCATCAACCAGAGATTACCGTTCCTAATAATAGAGAAGCCATTTCCTCCACATCATATATAAGTCCCGCCTCTCTTGCCAGTTCGAACACCACTATACCAAAGCAAGAAAAGCTTAAGATGAAAGTAGCAGAGGAAGGTCCTAGGGAATACAACTTGAGTCAACTCTTTTGTGTGGGACAAATGCCCACTTCTCCTAGAACACATGGTAAACCACAGCAGGTACTCCAACAACCACTAGTCATGCCAGCATGTGCTTTGACGCCTTTCATCCTTGGAAAGAGTCAAGAAGAAGAAACCCAAGATGAGGACTTAGCAGACTGGATCTATAAAGATCCCATCACCACTGATATACCGCAAGTTAAACTTCCTACGGATCAGTATGGCAAAGGTCTCCTCATTATGCAAAGAATGGGGTATGATGGTCAGAGTGCTTTAGGATATTGCAAACAAGGATGACATGAACCTCTGCTACCAGAATTAAATCCCAAAGGTAATACAGGCCTAGGCTTTGAAAAGGAGATCTTTCCTAAACTCAAATTCAAAGGAAAACCCAGCAAACCATTATGTCAGCCTACTGCAAAAAGGACACCTTTCATTATCAAAGCAACATCAAGCACCATCACAACTGCCCCACCGAAGCTCAAAATCCCAACACCACCGTCTACAATACCAATCATCCCACCAATCAAACCAGTAATCCCATCTGCAGCAGCCATTACATCCATAGTACCATTAGTAGCAGCAACTGTATCAGAACCCGCAGCAGCATCTATGGCACTAGTAGTTCCAGCAGAAGCAACCGAGTCAATATTTCCGATACTCTCATTACCATATTCTTTTACCCCCATCAATCTTCCTGCAGCGCCGATCACTACAAAGGTACATCAACCAATCACACCTGCAGTATTTAACTCAAAAGATATCCCAGTATGGTATAGTAATCGGATGCTGGAAAGTGACTCAGAGACCGACTCACATGAGTGGGAATTTGATTATGTACAACTTAACACTTCAGATGAGGAAGACACATCACTACCTCCACCACGCAAAGACATCCCTGTTTACGGAGAAGCACAGATAAAGACTTCTTGGGTTCCTGAACTGGAAACATCTTCCACAGACCCTACGTCTCATCCTACGCCTGATTCTGACAGGGAGAGTACCATTAACGACCTTCACCATAACATCTTAACCCTCACTGATACATCTAGCGCACTTAACCTAATCGACGAAGTAATGCCTATTATCCACCCTTAACTCATCGAATGGAACCAACCAAATCCCCCATGTCTTGACTTCTTCCAAAACGATGAGGCTATCATTGACTTTTTGGAATTAAGGGATAACCTACCAAGCAGGGATTACAAAGCTGGATTTGCCATTGAACTTAATAGCACAACATACTTTGGGGCAGATGCCAAACCTTTCAGCTGCAAAAATATAACAATAAAACATGGATCTTCTAGTGAAAACCACACTGTGGCATTGATTGATTCAACAAAAGTAAAAAGAAAGAGCGTATCTAACGGTGAAAACCTCTCTGAGGCGCCTGAGGATGAAGGGTTTGACATTCTCCCTGCTAATGCACAACAGGAACAATCAATGATTCTCATCGAGGAAACCAAAGAATACAATGTGGGGACTCCTGAAAATCCTCATCTCATACATCTAGCATCTCTTCTCACTCCAGAGGAACAACCTAAGTTTATAGAGTTCTTCCAGAAGCGTCAGATCAACTTTGCATGCTCATATGCGGACATGCCTGGGCTTGATCCTGATTTAGTCATGCATCACCTTACCGTAGCAGAAGGAGCAAAACCTGTCAAGCAAAAACTTCGTAAGATGCATCCTCAGATTGCAGTGCTAGTCAAAACAGAACTCAAGAAACTTCTAGATGTTGGTTTCATTAGACCAATTGATTATGCAGAATGGATCTCCAATATTGTGCCTGTCGGCAAACCAAAAGGAGGCATCCGCATTTGTACTGACTTCAGAGATCTGAATAAGGCCTATCCTAAGGATGACTTCCCCCTTCCAAATATCGACATCATAGTGGATCTGACACCTGGACATGCCATGTTTTCACTCATGGATGGCTTTTCAGGATACAATCAGATAAAGATCGCACCAGAAGATCAACATAAGACAGCCTTCACCTGTCCATGGGGCACATATTGCTGTTATGTAATGCCTTTCGATCTCAAGAATGCAGGAGCGACCTATCAAAGAGCAATGACCACCATCTTCCATGACATGATGCATACTATGATGGAAGATTATGTGGATGACTTACTAGCAAAATCACTCACCAGAGAAGGGCATCTCCACATCTTAGATAAAATCTTTGATAGACTGGAACAATACCATGTTCGACTCAACCCAAAGAAATGTGTCTTTGGAGTAACCTCCGGGAAGCTTCTAGGATACATTGTCTCAAGCAAAGGTATTGAGGTCGACCCAGCAAAGGTAAAAGCAATCATGGACATGCCACCTCCAAAGAATATCGGTCAGCTAAGGACACTACAAGGATGGCTTCAATCCATCCGAAGATTCATTGCACAACTGGCTGATAAGTGTCACCCATTTACACACCTGCTACACAAGAACATCCGCTTTCATTGGGATGCCAGATGCCAGCAAGCATTTCAGACACTTAAAGACTATCTCTTGAATCCACCATTGCTGATGCCACCAGATCCAAGTAGATAGTTGTTACTCTATATCTCAGCAATAAGTACAGCATTGGGTGTACTACTGGCACAACATAATGCAGAAGGGAAAGAGTGTGCTATTTACTACATCTCTCGCACACTGGTGGGCTATGAACTCAATTACACACCTATTGAGCGAGCTTGCTTAGCAGTAATCTTAGCAGCCACTAAACTAAGGCACCATCTGTTAACACATAAGGTACAGCTCATCGCAAAGATTGATCCACTCAAGTATTTACTTAGCAAAGCAGCATTGACAGGTCGCTTGGCCAAATGGGTGATGATTCTAAGTGAATTTGCCATCGAGTATGTAGACTATAAAGCTATCAAAGGGCAGGTTATTGCAGATGAGTTGGCCGATGCACCTCTCATAGGTGATCATCCTCTCATTTCCAATTTTCCAGATGAAGAGATATTCATGATCACAACAACACAACCATGGAAACTTTACTTTGATGGTTCATACACTAGGCATGGCTCGGGGGCAGGCATTTTGTTTATCACACCTCAAGGTGACAGAATCCCGAAGTCTTACAGTCTCACATTTCCATGCACCAACAACATAGCAGAGTATGAGGCCTTGATCACAGGACTCAGGCTAGCCGTACAATGGAAATTACAAGAACTGCAAGTATATGGCGACTCCCAACTGGTCATTCGATAAGCAACCGATGAATATCAGACCAAAGATGATAAACTCATGCCATATAAGCAAATGGTGGACACTCTAAAGACATCATTTACTACTATCACTTTTGAGCAGATACCAAGAGATCAGAATCGAGCTACTGACGCCATGGCTACCATCGCATCTCTACTAGATCTTCCATAGAATTCAACACGCTACAAATTCTTGGTAGAACAGCTTTGGATCCCTACTTATGATATCCCCGAATCCGAAATGATATGTCACCTTGTCGGTTCTGAATCCCCATGGTATGGTGAATTCTACACCTATCTCCGCGATCACACCCTTCCTCCCAACCAATCGAATAACCAACGTAAAACCTTCATTCGCCAAACTACTCAATATACCATTATTGTCGAAACCCTATACCGATGCGGTCTTGATTGTACTCTCCTTCGATGGCTAGAACAAGGTGAGATAACAAAGGCTTTGGAAGAAGTCCATGAAGGCATTTGCGGAACTCATTCAAGTGGTCCATCACTAGCCAAAAAACTCCTGCGCAATGGATACTATTGGCCATCTATGGAAAAGGATTCCTACTGCTTTGTCAGAAAATGAAAGAAATGTCAAGTTCATGGCGACCTGATACATGCACCAGCCCAGGAACTGCAACCAATCACAACACCATGGCCTTTTTGTCAATGGGGCCTTGACCTTGTGGGTAAAATCCATCCATCTTCATCCAATGGCCATAAATTCATTATTACCGCCACCGAATATTTCACAAAGTGGATCGAAGTTGTTCCACTTACCCAAGTCACCGACAAGCAGATCGCCTCATTCATCCTCAACTACATCATCTGCCGGTATGGTGTACCCATGTCCATCATCACAGATAACGGTCTTCCTTTCAAAAATTAGGATGTTCGTGAACTTTGTGAGAAATTTCATATCTAACATCGCTTTTCCACCCCCTATTACCCACAAGGCAATGGTCAGGCCGAAGCATCAAATAAAAACATATTAAGAATCCTTAAGAAGACAGTCAATGATGCCGGCCATGATTGGCATGTTCAACTAAATCCAGCGCTATGGGCATATCGAACTAGCATTCGAACCCCTACAGGTGCAACTCCTTATTCGTTGGTCTATGGTGCAGAAGCTATCTTGCCTATTGAGGTCGAGATACCATCATTACGGGTTTCCTTGCACAATCTCATCGATGATGACATATAGAGTATCCCGTCTTCAGGACTTAGAGTTACTCGATGAGAAGTGACAAGCTGCATACAATCACCTCAAAGCCTATCAGCAGCCCATGAGCAGAAGCTACAATCACCGAGTTAGATCTCGTACATTTGAAGTAGGTGATATTGTTCTACGAGAGAATCCTTGCAACCAACCAAACAGAGAACATCAGGGCAAGTTTGAATCAAACTGGCTGGGCCCATATGTTGTCACTACTGTATTCGGGTCCGGGGCATATCAGTTGGCTACCTCAGAAGGAGAATCCCTTGCAGATCCAATCAACAACATGCACCTAAAATGGTTTTATACCTAAGCTGTACAAAGCATCAGGCTCCCCTGCATATCAGCAAATACTAAAAACATTCGAAAAAATGTCCTGAAGAAAATACAAAAACATTCAAAAAAGTAAAGAAAAATCGTGCATCCAAACGGTTAACAACCACTCCGGTGGCACCTTGGGTAAGTACGATGGTGAAAACCTGGCAAACAGGCACCACTCGTAAAGGCTATGGCTCCATTGTCTTTCAGACTTGTTGCGATCACATCTACTTCATACATCCATCCATCCATCCAAAACCATGGCTTGTTATTCATCTGCAATTATGATAGTACTCCATACATCTTGCATCCCGCTTTTTCATAGTCATGTCTAAAATTGGGGGCAATACCCTTAACCTATTGATGGAAGTGGATTCTACATTGTCTTATGATTCATTCAGTTCTTCATTCAGACAATCATCAAAATACCAAAAACATTGGAAAATGTCTCATTCAAAATCCAAAAACATTCAAAACAACACAAAACCCAAAAACATTCAAAACAATTCAAAATCCAAAAACATCGAAAAAACCATTGAAAAATCACACAAAAACATGGCAACATTTTGTACATACTCACCCGCGCAGATACAAAACAAACATTGACATAATACTCACACAATGACCATTTATCAATCAAACCACACAATCAACATCAACACTCAAAAACTGTCTTCAACAAGGATGCATCCTTCCTTACCAAAACAAAGACAAAAGTGACGTTTTCTTTGACAAGAAAATTATGTTAAGCTATCAAATACTTGGTTTATTTGTGAGTACAATCATTCGTTTCTCTGTATCAGGATCTTTTAGCATTGTTTTGTATCGTTTGTGCATTATTTCCGATGAAGTTCTGGGGCATATACTAATGGTGTCTACATGGGAAGTTCACCAAGCTACGTGATCTTATGCCAAATGTAGTCATGGATCATTACGACTTGCTGACTATAGCGTATACCTCGACCATATGAGCATGAACCATTACCAAGGATCCATATTCTTTATTCTTTATGTATATACTGTTTGTTTGCAGGTGCAATGCTCATTCTTTGGTTCCTCCTCATCCAAATTGGATAAAGGTTTTATCTCTTAGCACGGTATGCACTTGTCTCAGGATATGATCAGCCTAGGATCAAGGAGGACGATCCAAGTCATGCATAAATAGAGATAATCTTTGTCTGTTTCGTAAGCAATACTCTGGTCGACTTGACCCTTATATCAAGTCGTTTGTATTAACTTGCTATATAAAATCCATGTAAGGAATACTCAGGTCATCTTGAATCATTATATCAAGATGCTTGTATTCTCTTCCAACATTTTAAAGCTCAATGATGAAAATAGAGCACTATGGATCATCATTTCATCTCATTTGTTTATATCTTGCATTCTGTTGCATATCACCCATCCATTTATTCATTCATATATAGGCTTTTTATGCAAAAGTGAAAATTAAGCTTGTCTTGGATACAATCACGACCGAGTACTCTGATACATCATCAATGCATCATGCAAAGTCTCAAAAACCTTGCATTCCTCATGGTCATATCATCATCGCATTTAGTTGCATCTCGCATTAAGAACATTCATGTCATTTTTAACTTAACATTGCATATAGTTCATTTTTTGACATTAGTTTTCATTAAACATTTGCATCATTGCATCAATCATAAAATTAGATTCATTCGTGGGATTAAATTATCTTTGATTATATTAAGTCATTTACTAGGCATTCATATAGTGTCGATTATCCATCATCATTTTATCATCCTTTATCATTTATTATTGCATACATTCATTTATAGTTAAAAGGTGCATTCATTCATTACTAAGTATCTTATTATGCTCATTTTAGGATTCATTCACATTGCATTCATTATCCTCTTTTTAAATTGCATTAAGGTGCAGTTATTAAAACATTAGTTATAGTATCATCACATTATCATTTGTACTTAAATCATATTTAAAGCATTTAGAATCATAAAAACCATTTGTATCCAAAAACACATTGGTTCATACCATTTTATAAATATCCATTTTACATATGCATTCATTTAAAGGCATTATCATATAAACATTTATACTTTACATATTGCATTCATTTAAACCAACATCTAGATGCATATTCATAAATAACATCATTCATTCAATCATTGCATATCATTATCTCATCATTATATCAAAATAAGAAACACCAAAATCTTGTTCATAAATCATCATAAACATACATCATCATCATGACATCACATATATAAAGCATTACGTCAAAAATCAAACAAATCATACATATATAAACCTGCATTCATATGTCAGTATCGTCATAAAAACACATGCATACAAGAAACATCTCATCAAATGCATACATATACACACATCCATCTAAGCAATCACTCATCATCCTGCATAAACATCCATACATAATCAGCTGTAGATCATCCAAATATGGGATCTCCTCATATATATCATCTCATATATCAGAGTGCAATGAAGTCTACAAAATCGGCTACCAAGAGCCATCCAAGATACAGTCCAAAAAATAAACAATGATACAATACATATATGCAAAAATGCTCTCTCAAATGCCACTCTGGCCAGATGTTGTACCACCACCACCATCGCCACCTACTCTCCCACTGGTGCCCGCACCACCTGATCCATCTCTCCGTGGAAGCCTCATCGAACCACCACTCCCTCCTGCATCCCCTGATCTCTCCCTCCGAAGAGGACCCATCACACCCCCACTGCTCTGCACCCTCTGCGATCGCTCTGATCTAGCCTACCGCATCTACGAATAGCTAAGAGCTCGCTGACTAACTGGCACCACCTGCTCATATAAACCCCGCCAGTAGTCTATCTCTGCCTGTGCTCGTCGCATCTCCACCTTCCCTGTAGGCCCCTGTGCTCCTACTCCAACCCGCACTCTCTCCTGCAGCTCTGCCAATCTCTCCACTACACTATCCCTCTCCCGCAGCACCACCGCCAGCTCTGACTCCCGTGCAAATAGCTGCACATCTCTAGCTGCCACCTCCACCTCCAAATCCTTTATCCGAGTCTGCAAATGTACTATCATATGATCACGCAGATCTCCAGTGGCTCCCTCCCCGGTATCCATAGTTGCCTCACCTGCACCACCCTCTCCAACAATCCCCTCCCCTCTATCCATCGGGATCTCCCTCTCCATCCCCCTCCCACTCAGCTGAACTCCTCCCTATATCAATGGTCCCTGTGATATCTGTAGAGGCAGTCCACCTCTCCCTCTCCGCTGACTCCGCATCCCCAACCCTCCTCCTCCTCCTCCTCCACCTCCTCCTCCTCCTCCATCTCCTCCACCTCCTCCTCCTCCTCCATCTCCTCCACCTGCCCTTGGTCCTCAACCTCCTGCCCTCCTCCGTCTTCGTCCCCTCTCATCCTCAAAATCTGGGATCGGCTCTGCTGGATCAGATATCCGTAAGATCGGGTGCGTTGCTCGGTACTGCGTGTACTCATCTGTAACACCTGCATCCACGACCCTCGATCGTATGTCCCACGATCTCGCCTGCAGTGCCCGGAACTCTGCCAATGCCTGATCATATGGTAGCACTGGCCCCCATGCGTACCTCTCCCAAATAACTCGAGCATACTCTCCTGATCCATTGGGCAGTCCCTGCTGCCATCCAAACTATCTCAACACTCTCCCGGGCACTTGTCTCTCCACATGGTATGAGGTCCTCCCAATGAGGAATCGAGTCATAAAAATGTAAGGCAGGGCCTCTGCATCATCATCCCATGGCTCACACTCCAGGTAGGGTCACCATATAATTGCATCCAGATCATCCAATGCCCACTGCCACCACTCTAACTTCCCCAGGTGGGGCTGACTCATCATGCTGCTATACATGAACATGTACGACTGATCCACTACGTGGAATCTCAGACTCACTGGTTGAGTCACTGGTAGGTGCTCCCAAGCCCAAATATGCAGCAGAGTCATGCCCACTGCTAAGGAACCTCTCTCCCAATACACAACCTCATGGAGCTCCTGATACAGGTGCACCAGCACGCACGACCCCCACGCAAATCGAGTCCCCTCGGTCATCATCATCTCTATCACCTGCCCCCACCCCACGGCCAAACCATGTGATCGCCTGTCAGGACAAAGAAGACCTCCCACGATACCTGATAAAACTGCTGGAAGAGGCTCATATAACGTTGCTATCTCCTCCCAGGCAATGAAAACGTCCTCATCAAAAATCCTCTGCACTGCAAGAGTCCCCCAAGATTTGTCATATGTGACTAGCTCCCCCCGAATCGGAATCCGTAGGATGCGCCACACATCCTCCAGGGTCACTGTCATCTCCCCTTGTGCTAGATGGAAGGTGCACGTCTCGCTGTGCCACCGCTCTGCTAATGCTATAATCAATCCGTGATTCATACGAATCACGGGCATGTGCATCACCTCATATAGTCCTGTCACGGCAATACAGTCTATCTCCACCTGTGTCAATCAATCCCGCAACCCTTGTGTCGCAGGATGTTGCTCACATAACTGTAACACGCGCAGCTCCTCCTGCACATGGACATTCATCAATCACCATCATTTGTTTTGTTTTCAAACTTTCTTAAGTTTAAACCTAGACTATCAACAGATACTTTGATCAAGTATCTTCGGGTCTCAACAGGTAAGCAATCATGGCTACCTAGACTTCAACGGGCATTTATCCTAACAAATTAGCTAAGTCTCATCATGCTGCTATGGTTCAAACAACTCCCACTTCACCTCGCCATCCATCAATCATTGGCATCGGGAGATTTTCTTCATCCAAACTGGGGCATCTCTTTATCCTAAACACAAAAGCGTTATTTTACCATCAAAAGCGCTAGTTTCCCAACAATAGCGCTACAACTCTAACAAAAACGCTCAATCAGCTATCCCATAGCGCTCAAACCACAATTGCGCTCAAATAACTAAACAATATCGCTAATAAAGTTCAATAGCACTTAAAAATGCCCTCAATAGCGCTTATTAATCAACAACGCTTAAACTTGCATACAATAGCGCTACTACAAAACAAAAGCGCTCAAACAATGGGGCAATAGCGCCATTGCGGTGCAATAGCGCTAGTTCATGGAGCAAAAGCGCCAAAACCGTAGTTCCAACGCTCTTGCTCCGACTTGACTTGGACTCAGCTAAAAACCTATCAAAAATACATAAAAATTAACTTTTCGAATTTGCGTACTGCTGGTCCATAGTCGTCTGGGCGCTGGAACCGTCGAACTCGCTCCAATCTGTGCTCTGCAATCGGTATCGGCATCCTAACTGCTGCTCGCTCCTCCAAAATGTCCCTATCAGAGCTCTGATTTTCAATTGGTCGCAGTCACAAATGATCCTCTTTTCATCCCTTTCACCCCATTTATACCCTTCGTCGTCACCGTAACTTCTCCCTGCTCACCGCCGTAGTCCCCGTGAACTTCCCGAGCCCCCCATTTCTCCATTTTTCCCCCGTTTTCTTCTATTTTTCACCCGTATGGCTAACTTCTTCTCTTCTACCACCTCGCCAATTTTCATTCTTTTTCGAGAGATCGCCCGATTTTTCAAAAAAATTTGGTCCATCTCTCGAGGGGGTATACCACCCATTAAATTTACATTTTATGGGACATTTTCTTCACACCAGTTTTTCTTTCTTTGAAACGACGCGATAAACCACACCATCTCAAAGAGGGGCAAATGTAGTCACACAAATCTGTCCAGCTTAATTAAATAAATATTCGCTATTTATTTGATTAAAAATTCACTAGCCATCAGTTAATTAAATTCATATTTAATTAATTTATTCCCAAACATTCTTCTATTAATTAAATAAATTATTCAATTTATTTTAATTAATTCATTAAATCAAATTCAAATCAATTAAATAAATAAAATCTATTTATTTAATTAAATCCCCCTATTCCTCTTTTAAATAAATTAAATTAAACATTTATTTAAATCATTATCCCCCCCCACTTGCATTTTCCTACAAATGCAACTTGCACACATTTATTGAAATAAATTAATTTATTTTAATAAAATCTTATTTTCCCTCACCCACCAAATCCAATTGCATTCCTAAATCCCCTTCTAAATTCTTCTAACCCCTTCCTAATTAGCCTAATCCATCCTCTAATTATTGTCACATTCCTAAGCAAAATGAAGTCACTTCTCAAAGACTCCAAAGTCTTTGAAAAGCATTTAATGCTTTGTGTGTTCAACAAATTAACCCCCAAAGTCTTCCAAGACCACTAATGGCTCTTACATGACTATTTATGGCTCTTACATAACCATTTATGGTTATTTCAAACTTGTCCCCCAAACATTTATTGTTTTGACCATATTCATCTATTTCACACTTGCACAAGAGTTTATCCATTGGATAAAAGCTTTATTCTTTGAATAAAGAGTTTATTCATTCAACTAACCTTGACTCTAACTCCCAAAGTCATATCAGGCATTTAATGTTTATTCCCTCTCCTCTCAACCTATCTCACATTGACACTTGTCATCTTGGGATTGGGTTGAAAGCCCTCACATGGATTTGAAAACATTCAATCCTGACCCTTGTTGAGATTACTCAATCTCAACCATCCATTGCTCCATTTTTCCTATAAATAGCCATTTCTTCATAATCCACATCTTGAAAACTTGTATGCATTTAACCTATAAGCATTTTAGAGAGCATTTAGCATAGCAAACCAAAATCTTGTTGTTTTGGGGTTAAAATCAATCATTTTATTATCATCTAGTATTTTAGCTTTTCATTTTACATTAAGAGCAATATTTCAATCTCAAACCTCCATAAGCATCCATAGTGCAAAAAGCTGTTGAGAGCTACACTATTTTGGAACTTGGAGAGGAGAGGAACAAGGGAGAAGGAGCTAAGAGCATGCTAAGAGGCATTTGGAGATGCCTCATTATCTTTATTTCATTAGTTAGATATATTAGCATGATTTTAGTGTCTCTCTTGATATGCCTGTTTAGATTAGTTTTTGATTGAATAACACTAACGGTTTCTTGTGTGTTTTGTGTTGTTTCTCTTAGACTAACCTTGTCCATTTTGCAGGGCATCACAAACAAATTTATCCAACTTTCATACCTTTGCTCCTCCATTGGCGATTGCTTTGATCACTATCTGAGAGTCCCCTTCCAAATGCAGTTGATCAATCCTGAGTCTTTTCACCGAATCCACCGCCAACATAGACGCCTGAATCTTCACCTCATTATTAGTTCCTATCTCCAATTGCTTTGAATCAATTGCCCACATGTTTCCTTCTGAGTCACGAGCTACACATACAACTCTTGAGTGGTCAGGGTTCCCCTTTAAAGCTCCATCAAAATTTATCTTCACCCACCCTGGTTTCAGCTTAGTCCATTCAACTCCCTCTCTTCTTGTTCTAGGATCATCCCTAGACTGCCCATTAGCAAGCAAAGTTATAGTTAACATTACATAAATATAATTATACTAATATAATTCTAAAGTAGCAATGATTCAAAATTATAATAATGAAAAATTAAAACAAATATTTTATTACAATTCAAAATTAGCAAATATTTTTATTACAATACTATGACGGCAAGTACTTGCCACTAAGGAAAATTTTGTAAAGATTATTAAAATGATAAAAAAATATAATTTAATAGGTATCAAATTTATGATATATATTTTAAAAAAATATATTTTAGCTAAGAACATTAGTTTTCCACATTCCATATTAGTTAGTACTATTACTTCTAGTTTAGATTGTGTATTTTTTTCAGTCAATGTTTCATAATACTCTATGATCCATCATCAGAATGATAGAAAGCTCATGGAATAGAAAGATACACATATACAATCTAGAAGTAAAATTGCTAACTAATATATCTTAACATTTGAAAGGTAATTTTTAATAGTTATTTGTTATAAAATAATTATTTGACACGAAGAATTGTCTTTCAAATTTAAGTTATTAAAAATTTAATAAAAAGATTTGTTTTCTTAAAATATGAGGGAAAGGGTAGTAAAAGATTTTATTAACATATAGTTTTAGGTGTAGGGTCTTTGGATTATTGATAAGAACCTTGAGTAAAGCTAACTTTCATTTATTAGTAATGATTAAAGAAGTGTTGATTTATTTGTAGATTTTTCAATAAAGTAGCATGATTTATTGATAGAGTCTTGAGTAAGAGTTTGATTTATCAATATAGTTTTGAGCAAAGGAGCTCTTATTTATTAAGGAATTATAGTTTATTTGTGAAGTGTCAAAGAAAGGGGGGTCTCGTGATATCTAAAATAAATCACAAGACCCCCTTTCTTTGAGACATTACAAATGAACCATAATCCCTTTATATATATATATCACCTAGAGCATTTGTTACACTTTTGCATTGAGTTTAGTATATTTATGATGGAAATTCGTGATTGAGATTTTATCACTCTGACATTATGAATCTTAAAGACAAAGTAGTACTAGCCACCCCTGAGCCAAATTTAGGATTAATCTAGTGAGACAATTGCACGACACACAGACATTTAGGCAACACACAAATGTCCTAAGGATATTTTGATTTAAAATGAGCACATTTGCCTTTAGGCCTTTGCTAATGTGTGTACCTTGGCTTGTGTGCATCCAAAATGGTCATTCATGCCCATTTTGTAAGGACTCTCACTCTTGGCTCTCGTTCTCTCACAATCATAGCGAAGCTCTATCAAAATACACACTCAATCTTGCTACAACTTGGTCTTCTATCAAAGCACAATCATGTTGCAATCTCAAGAGAGGGGTCTCAGTTGTGTAAAACTCTTCTTATCTCTTACCTTCTGTATCTATTGCATTGAAATACTCTCATTCATCAAATATTTAAATGCACCTACTATCTAGTTGCATTTAATCTATTTTATCACTTGTATCTCTTATAATAGGGGTTTGTCTCCATTAAGCGGGGTTTGTTTATATTATGTTATCTATTTTATCATTTTTTATCCAATCTATCTATCTAGTTGTCCATGGAAGTGGAAACACTGAAACAAATGTTTGACTAAGGCAAACCCCTATACAACCCCAATATTTTTCTTTGTCTAAGTGTGTGTAGGTGACGAGCAGGTTTGAGGATTGTGGAGTTGATTTCAAAGTGATTTTTGGTGATTCTTTTCTCTTTGGACATATAGACAACAAATTGGCATCAAGAGCCGATGCTCTGTTAAATTGGTGGTAAAATCTATGTTTTATTGGTTTCCAAATATTGTAGTAAGAGTATTTCTACTATAATATATGCTTCTATTATCTGTAATTTCCATTTGAGTTAATGTAGCTCTCTCTCTTTATCCATTCTTGATCTCATTGTCTCACTAGAATGCTAGTTAAGTGACATAGCAAAGTTTGATTTGTCCCTTCAGATCTCGTCATATTGAGGGTAGTGAATCCCTCCTCTACATTTTGATGAACCTAATGTAAATGCCTTATATCGGATCTCTTCCTCCAAGAGTTTGATGCAATCAATAAGATGTTTTCGAAAGATTATTTTGATATGTTGGATGATGCCTTGGATGATTTCCTTGGGACTCCTTCTAATCCTAAGGAGGTTAAGATTGATTCATGCATAGAATCTTCTTCCTTGTAGAGGGAAAATTCTATGAATGTAATCGTAGTCTCTGCCACTTCAAAGCCCAAGACACCAATTATTTACATGACTATGGCTAGTCCTTCCCCAAATAAAGTTAAATATTTCTATGGTAAGTCTTTTGAGAGTAACTCTCTCAATTTATTTACAAGGTTTACTCAATCTAAGGGTACTTCTTATAATGTTGTTGCTCACACATACAATACAAGACCTTCTCGAGCACCTAAGCTCGTAGCCAACCAACTCAATGACTACGATTGTATCAAGCAACTTCATGTTACTCCTACTAAGATCTCACTATGGGATTTGCTTCAGACTGCTTCGATGTATCAAGGTATGCTTCAGGAAGCTCTTCCAAATATTTTGTTACCCTATTTCACTAGACCAATAGATGTGAATGTGTTGATGGACCATATTTGTGCAGATACACCAAATATTGTGTTCTATCCACATAAACTACAGTTTTCATAAGTGAGGAACCTAGTAGATCCATTGATGATAATTGTTTGTGTTAATGGTGTTGGTACTAAGCAGACTCTGATTAATACTGATTCAATGCTCAACATTTGTAGTCTAGACTTATTACTGAAAATAAAAGTAGATTTGAATGCTTTTGTTGCATCTTCTCTGTTTATTCATAGCTTTAAAAGTACTAGTAAGACAACTTTGGAAACTGCTATTTCGCCTTTAAGAATTGGACTAATTATTATTCCAACCATAGTGCATGTAATGTCAAGGCCTCTACCTTATAATATTCTTCTTGGTAGACCGTGGTTGCATGCCTTAGGAGCAATTTCATCTACCCTTCATGGTTCTATTAATTTTGATGTTGATGATCAGGTGGCCACAATCAAGGTTGATCTTGATGCTATGCACTTATGTCAAATGGCAGTAGTTGATCAGATCATGACTACCCTGTCTTTTAAAAACTACATTACATTGTTATCTTCTAATGTAATGACTTATGCTTCTATGGTATCTCCTAAGGAGGAATCCTCGAAAAAGGAAGTTGTGTCTAAAGAAGGATCACCTAAGAAATAAGATCCTCCCAAAGAGGACCCTCCAAAGGTAGATCATCCTGAGGTGGGAAGCCCTAATTCTGCCCATGTTCAATCAACTCCTACTTCATCTCTAGCTAAGTCATCTTCTCCATCTAAGGTTAATGCATGTTTAAGTAAATTTTTGGGATCTTTGAATTTTAGTAACTCCCACATTGTTGAATACAAGGTTAATCCAGTCCACCTAAAGATTCCTAAGATTTCATTCGCTTCAGCTACAAAAGATGATTTTTGTCTATAAAGTCGAGTGATACTTATCATGTTAATCATATTTTCTATATCATCCCACTGACCTCTAGAGAATTGCACTGCATCTATGGGTTGGGGTTCAATCTAGTTTCTAAATATGGCTATGGTGGTAGACATTGTGGACCTGATCAGCAAGGTATCTGAGTTCCTTTGGAGACTAAACTTCATCATCATAACACTGGACTTGGATACCGCACTACATCCCGCAAGGAAAAACCATTGTTGAATGTTAACATGATTTTTGTTGAGCCCCTTCCTCTTAAGCTTGTTTATTCGAAGTGTATCGATACTGCTACAACATCCAATGAAATTCCATTAGATGTTTTCTCCTTGAAGGAAGTCCTTGCAGATTTCTTGGGTGTTTATTCTTATTTGCCTTCTTATCACCATAAATGTCAGTTCCCATATTATTTGTAATTGCACACATTTTGGTAAATCCATTATGAGAGAAAATGAGGAGGACTCTTTGTCTTTTGACAAAGAGAATACATCTATACCTCATTCTAAAGATCATAGTATGCTCCTTAAAGGAGATACTACTAACATTATCATGGATCCTAAGTCTTCTACGAAGGTGATCAAGGTTAAAAAGTGGCTTTCCTCGGAAGAAGCTAAATCACATGTTGATCTCTTACATCAATATTTTGATATATTTGCTTGGTCATATGAGGATATGTCTGGTATTGATGACTTTAAAGTGGTTCATAATATCCTTTTATAACTCGATGCCAAACCCATTAAGCAAAAGATTCATAAAATGAATCCCAATATTGCCTTACTAGTCTAGACTGAGATAGAAAATCTTTTAAAAGCTGGTTTTATCCACCCTATTGAGTATTTGCCTTTGGATTTCATGTATTGTTGCTTTAAATAAGTCTGATGGTCATATTCATGTTTCAGGATCTTAATAAGGCTTCTCTTAAAAATGATTTTTCACTTCCAAATATTGGTATGATTATTGATTTGACTATAGGCCATGCCCTAATTTCCTTTATGGATGGCTTCTTGGGTTATAGCCAAATCCTTATTAACCTAAAAGATCAATATAAAATCAATAATCAGGTTCAGGCTAACTTTATGTTGTGGCTTACAATCACTAATCTATAAAAAGTATGAACCAAGGAATTCATCCCAATATCTTCAAAAGCATCCACCATAATCAATAAAATCTAATTAATCTATTTTGAGGATATAACAAGAAACCATGCAATATGTAGAAGAAACAGTTGGCAATTGACACTCGTCCGGTGGATATCGATGCTTGATTAATGGTTTAGGGTTGTCATTGATGGTAACTCTTCATGAGAATCCTATCTGGGAGTTATAGTTTTTGGAAAAGTGGTCTGGTAACCGGTAATCTGACTCCGGTAATTCAGGCTAAGTAGAGCAGTTTTGGTCTGGAAGTGTTGCGGTGATTGCATTGGTTAGATTTGTGTATGGGATGATAGAGATGACTTATATAAATCATTTTATCATCATTTGGGCGATCCACATATGTTTTTGATGATCTAGTTCAAGCCGACTCATGATTACACACTACACTATATGGTCGACTTGACAATTGTTTATTTTGTGATTGTGGAGATATATAAGACCGGTGTAGAAGATATTTTTGGTGTGTGGTATGATATGATATGAGCGATTAGTGATCGAGAAACCTATTTGGTGCAGTTTCATGTGCACATTCTTGATCCGATAGCTGACTGAGACAGAAAATAGAGCAAAGGCAATCAAAATTTTGCATTTAATTGGAACTTATCCAGGCATTTGTTGATGCTATTTTAGAGTTCAACAATAATAATTCATCATTGTAAATGATTTGTAAGGCAGTGAGCCTTCCAGGGTTGTAGTCCTTATTGTAATTGAGTTGTAAGCTCTATGCAGTGTGCCTAAATGCTAGTGCATTCCCCTTTTGTAGTATTGTTTTGCTATCAATCATAGTAGAATAATATTGCGGCTTCAAATCCCACCGTGGTTTTTCCCATTTGGGTTTCCACGTAAAAATCTTGGTGTTATGATTTTGTGATTATCTTGTGTTTCTGCATCTTACTTTCTTGCACATGCTTCTAGTGGTTTCAAAATAAGTCAAAAAATTTGTTTGCCGGTAGATCATTGATTCACCTCCCCCTCTCAGTGATCCTTGATTCCAACAATTCGTATCAGAGCCTAGTTCCTCTGAGGAAGCCTAACCACTTGAGGAAGGTCTGGGAGATTGAATCAATGGATTATGGTTTGCAGAGACAACTTTGTGTGGCACTTGAGGATCTTGATGCAGCAAGAAATGAAATAAGTTCCCTAAAGAGAAACCTGAATGCAGCTAAAGACTTCATAATGATTTGAGAGATCAAGTCAACACTTCAAGAGAAAGGAGGAAAGAGTTGAAGGAGAAAGAAGATCAAAGCATGAAAAATTTGGACAAATGATGCAGGAGCACCGGTCTAGTTCTTACCGGTTGGGCAGTTTTCTGTGGAATTGCTTGAGAGCATGGCATTTCTTCATGTTTGAGTGTTTAGCTTTGTGGTTTTGGGTTTATTCCCTTGTGTTCATGGTCATTGTTGTGTTTGAGTTTCATAGCATTTGGCTTTGTTTCCGGTGAGATGTGGACTTTGGTATTGTCCCAATTGATATGTTCTTACCGGTTAGCCTAGATGTATGTTGAGCAAAGATGATTTCGGGTTGCAGTTGATCTCCATGACTTGCGGATCGTTGGAGGTGTTGCTTTGGGTCCTGGCCAGTATTCCCAGAAGTCAGTGCATCGTTTTATGATCTGGAGATTTTTCTTAGTGATTTGAGCCAACATGTTACTATTGCACGTTTCATGAACCGGTTGGTCTTTGGGCTGACTTGATTGAGTTGTAATTATTTCCAGATGGTATTAATGGAAACTTGTGAATCATTTGAAGATGACAGAGAAGTTAGAGGATCGAAGAGAGAGCTTTGAGATTGAGAAAAGATGTAGAACTGGCGAGATTTTGTTCCGGGAGGATTGAGGCCAAAAGGCTGAGGTCTGGATTAGGATAGAACCGATAGACTGTTACCGGAAGAGGATGATTTGTGAATCTTGTAATTGAAATGTAAGCATTGTTTGTATCCTGGACTACGATCTAGATGTGGCATGTATAATTCTTCAAATTGTAATAAGATTCATTCACATTGTTTACCGATTATGTGTTTTGTGTTGTTACCGATTGTTCTTCCTGTTGTTTCTGGCACCTTGTTATCAGTTACCAGTATTCTTTGCATGGTTTATGTGTCTAGCTGCAAGGTTGGTTTGTCCTTCATTGGATCTCCCTCCCTTGACTGTGTCAAATGGTATCAAAGCTGGTTCGTGAGCCTGTTGTTGGATAGAGTGTTGTTTGTGCACCGGTTGGTTGGAAAGAAGATTGAGGTAGCTTGTGGACTTGTTCAGATCATCGAATATGAGGTAGAGAAAGGTTTGTAGGTAGACCGCCAATCCTAGAGCTTGAGCTTGAGGCAGTTAGTGGGTGGAGACCTGAACAGATCGTCGATTGAGGCAGGCTACAGTTTGGACCGATAGATCATCGTGGAGAGGCAACCAGAAGCTGTGGTTAGATCGTCGAATCCTTGAGGTAGTTGCAAGTACCTACTGACCAATCATCAAACCAGATCAAGTGCTGGGACTCACTTTTCAATTAACCCGAGAGTCTGATGTAGGAGCACCGGTCTAGTTCTTACCAGTTGGGCAGTTTTCTGTGGAATTGCTTGAGAGCATGGCATTTCTTCATGTTTAAGTGTTTAGCATTGTGGTTTTGGTTTTATTCCCGTGTGTTCATGGTTATTGTTGTGTTTGAGTTTCATATCATTTGGCTTTGTTTCCGGTGAGATGTGGATTTCGGTATTATCCCGATTGATATGTTCTTACTGGTTATCCTGGTTGTATGTTGAGTAAAGATGATTTCAGGTTGTGGTTGATCTCTGTGACTTGCGGATCGTTGGAGGTGTTGCTTTGGGTCTTGGAAGGTATTCCCGAAAGTCAGTGCATCATTTTATGATTTGGAGATTTTTCTTAGTGATTTTAGCCGACATGTTACCGTTGCACGTTTCATGAATCGGTTAGTCTTTGGGTTGACTTGATTGAGTTGTAATTATTTGCAGATGGTATTAATGGAAGCTTCTGAATCATTTTAATACGACATAGAAATTAGAAAATTGAAGGCAGAGCTTTGAGATTGAGCGAAGATGTAGAACCGGCGAGATTCTGCTCCGGGACAACTGAGGCCGGAAGGCTGAGGTCTGGGTTAGGATAGAACTGATAGACTGTTACTAGAAGCCGATTTGATATGAGGATGATTTGGGGATCTTTTAATTGCATTGTAAGCATTATTTGTATCCTGGACTGCGATGTAGCATGTGGCATGTATAATTCTTCAAATTGTAATAAGATCATTGTTTACCGATTATGTGTTATGTGTTGTTACTGGTTGTTCTTCCTGTTGTTTATGTCACCTTACTATCAGTTACCAGTATGCTTTGCATGGTTTATGTGTCTATCTACAAGGTTGGGTTGTCCTTCATTGGATCTCCCTCCCTTGACTATGTCAACAAAGCTGATGAATGTGACAAGCTTGCTAGAGAGAATGTTGTATTGAAGAATGAAATGCAATCCATTGTGATGAAGCGGACTAGGAGATTGAAGACCAGAAGAAGAATGAAGAAAGCTTGACACAATCATTGAAGGAAAGAGTAGATGAATGCTTCAGGCTTACCTATGAGAATGATCAGATGAAGCTTGGGTTAACACGATCAAGGAATGATGGTCAAGAACTTGAAAGAGAGATTGTTGCCCTAAGAGATGAACCTGCTACTGCAAATCAATACAAAGACAAATTCAATGCTAGCTCAACAAAATTTGATGAGATGTTGGAAATTCAGAGACATGGAAAGGACATGCGAGGACTCGAATTTGAGAAAGGTGAATCCTTTGGATCTAGACAAAGCAATGCAAAGCCTAAGAAGAGCAAGAATCCTCTGCTAAGACAACCTAATGCCCATAAATTCAATGGTAGATGTTTTACTTGCAATAAATTTGGTCATATGGCAAATCGATGCAGAATTAGGATGAATAATGGAATGAACAATGGTCCTACCTTTACCGGTCAGTGTTTCATATGCAATAATTTTGGTCACAAGTCAAATATGTGCAGAGCAGTAATGAATAAATTTTAAAACAAGAGATGTTATGCCTATGGGATGTTTGGACATATCTCTAACCAATGCAGAATGAGAACAAATCAAATGAATTTAAGACCTATGTAGAGAAAAGTTGTTTGTCGTGCATGCAACAAGACTGGTCACATTGCAAAGTTCTGTAGAAGCAAGAATAATGCTTTGGTAAACAAAGACAAATTAGATGAAAAAGGCAAAGCAAAGGTAGAAGAAATAAAGAACAAGCATGAGAAGATGTGGGTTAGAAAACATGAATCCAAGACTGACAGTGGATCTGCACCTGAATCTGGTGCAGGATCTTCATCCAGTAACTAAGGATTTTGGCCTTAGGGGGTGGCATTATTCATGCAAAATATTGCAAAACCCCCTAGAGAGATCTGTGATCGATCAAGGTTGATTGCAGATGATTGGAGATGATAATCCAGAACTCTTCATGCCAATCTTTGAATCTGTTTGAATGGATTATGTTGAACAGGGCATCTAGTTGAACCTTATCAGTGCATTTATATCAACTTAAAATTAGGGTTTACGAGGTTAAAAGGGTAAATGTGAATCATTTCTCACATTGCATATGAACATTTCAAGTAGAAGAGCAAGACAAACTAGTTTCCAAGGCAATTAAAATCTTTGAGGCGATCCAACAAAGGTTATTGTGCATCCGTTAGGAAAAAGATGTATTTACATAAGCATATTTTGAACCCTAAATTTCTCGAAATGGCATCTTCTTTTGTTAATACTCCTTTGGTAGTTGAGGTTTCTGAAAGAGAAAGGTCATAATTTAAGAAACATCCATTTAAGTCAGTTGAGGATGATCCAAACGGTGCTTTCTCATTCGTACCATATGGAGTTTTGCATGTTGATGTTGGCATTTGCATGAAGATTGCATTGATGAACTATTATGTTGTCATTAATGTCAATTATAACCAGTAATGATGTTTTTATGATGTTGGTTTGCAACTGGTAGGTGAGCAAGTGAAGGAAACCGGTATTACTTAAGAAGCAGTGAGATCAACCGGTAACCCTACCTGTTGATGTGTTAAACCTTAACCGATGGAGCTTGGTGAATCGGTTGTATTGGTTTATGATCAAATGATGAACGGTAATGATTATGCCACATATGCATGTTGTATGTGAAGAGTTTCAAATGGTTTTTGGCTTGTAGAGATAAAGGTTTTTTATCTTGGGAATGAGCAAGTACATTGCATGAAGTGGAAACCGCGTGATGAGTTACATGAATCGATGAAGCGGTGATCAAGGAGCGATCGAGGTTGTGTTGAATAATGTCCAATGATTGCTATGTAATCCAATGGTCATACTTGAACCGATTTTTTTGTAATCTCTATGAGATCTTAGGTTGTTGATGTGTTACCGACCTATTATTTTTTTTATAAGATCGATGAGTTGTTTTGTTGTAATGTTGGCAATTTTGGTTAAGTGTAAGTGTGATTGGTTGCCAAACCAGAAGGTGTATCTACAGTATCTGTGAAGGCAGATATAAGCATGAAAAGGATCTGATCAAGCAGAGTAGTGCTATTTACTAGATCAACAAACCCCTGTTGTTCTCTAACAATTACAACAGTCAAATCCCTTAACCGGGTAAGCTCTAGCAGGCTTAGTGCTATCTAAATCCTCTAACTAAGTGATCCATTAGCTTGGATTTCAAATCCTCTACCGAGGTTATTCCTAATAGGGTATTGCTTCTAATAGGGCATTATAGTCAGTCCCTTAACCAGGTGGTCCCTAACAGGATTTGTTCCTAACAGGACTTTTTTAAATCTTTAACAGGCTTGGCTCCTAACAGGGCGAACTTCAAAAGATTTCAAAATACTTGTGGATATTCATCCCCACCATGGTTTTTCCAATTTGGGTTTCCACGTCAAAATCATTGTGTCAAGTGGTGAGTGGTTTTTGTGGTTATGTTTGCTATGGTTAATTTGCTTAACTGCTAAATCCACTTAGATATGATAAGATGACTAGTAGTAATCTGAAATGTGCTTTTACTATTGTTAGTAAAGTATTTGAATGTTTTTGTTAAAAGGTTTTGAGAGTTTCAGAGTTGTTATACTGTTATTCTGTTATGACAGTCAACCAGTATACTTGACAGTGTTATTGTAATTTGTAGTTCAGTGTTTGAACCAGTTAGTTCTGAGATTGACTTGTGAGATTGTTATTGAGTTTGGTGAAAGTTTAGTCAGTTTTCCATCTATTGTTTCACCCCCCCCCCTTCTTAGTAGTTTTTTGGATCCTTATTGATTCATTATACCATCAGTTGGTATCAGAGCATATCAGGTCCTCTAGTGTCTAAGCCTAACAGCTTGAGGTAAATTTCTAGAAGAACATGATGAAGAAAGAAGGTTTGAAGTTTAATAGGGAACACTATAGAATATGGAGTGACAGGATGAAAATCTATATCAAGAGTCTAGGAAGTCAATACTGGGAACATGTTTTTACTCAATATGTTGCACCTAGTGGGACTATGTCTGATGATCAAAAGAAAGAGCAACAAGAAAATAATCAAGCATTGGATGCCATTATCAGTTCTTCGTATGATTCAAAGTATGTTGATGTCCATGGTCTGGAGACTACTTATGATGTGTGGAAGAAACTTGAGGAAATCTATAGCAGTGATGAGCATGTGAAAATTGTCAAAGAAGAGAGTTTGAGAGGTAAATTTGATGACATGTGGATGGATGAAGGTGAGAATATTCAACAGTATGGTCAGAGGATCAAGGAGATAGTTGGTGAGATCAAGTGTTGGTGGTAAAGTGGAGGATGCCACATTGGTTAGTAAGGTGTTGAGAACCCTTCTACCGGTCTACACTATCCGAGTTGCCGCCATTCAGGAGCTAAAGTCTATTGATAAAACTAAGGTAACTATTGACTCTATCATTGGTAAACTTAGTGCATTTAAATTAAATGGTTATGATGGTAGTGCTCAGAAATCTGAATTTGCATTTAGAGCTTTAGTTTCTAATCCACCTATGAGGAAAAGCACAGATGTTAGTCACAGTTATGAGTCTAGATCCAACAGAGAAGTTGATAATAAAGATAGTCTGATTGAGCTTGAAGCATTGTTGGCCAAGTGGTTGCCCATAGGTACTGGTAAGTACAGAGGTATTACCTTTGAAGTGTTTTGCATGTAACAAGATTGGACACATTGCAGCTAACTGTCCTAATGGTGACAATGAGCATAAGCGTGAGAAGTACAAGAAGTACAAAGGAAAAGGCAAAAGAGATTGTCTCATTGCAGTTGACGGTGGTATCACTGATGAGGAATCTGAGGGAGATGCTAATGAAGACATTGTCTTTGTTGCCATTAAAGAGGAGACATTTGATCAGAAGGCATTAGTTTCTCACATGGATAGTTTTGATGATTGGATCATAGATAGTGGTTGTTCACACCACATGATCGGTGACCAGAGTAAATTTCTTTCTTTGAAGGAATTTGATGGAGGAGTTGTGAGATTTGGAAATGACTCACCCTGCATGGTAAAAGGAAAGGGAACCATTTCTCTTAATGGAAAGAGCAGTGCAGATGATGTCTACTAGGTTGAAGGATTATAGCACAATCTTTTGAGTGTAGCTCAACTCAATGACAAAGGTTATCCATTGGAATTTAAGAATGGAATGTGCAAAATCTATGGGAGCAAAGGTGAACTAATTGCAACCGGCAAGCAGACAAAAGGTAACCTGTTTCACCGAAATCCTAAAGTCAACAACTGTTTAATTGCTAAAGTAGATGATAGTTGGCTTTGGCATTGGATATTTTGTCATATAAATTTTGATAACATTGTCAAAGTCAGTAAGTCCAAGTCGGTAAGAGGTTTGCCTCAGTTGGACAAACCGGTGAATGCTCTGTGTAAGGAATGTCAGTTAGGAAAGATGACATCCTCAACTTTTAAGAGCAAATCTTTCTCAGCAGAACATTTGTTAGATTTGGTTCATACAGATCTCTGTGGACCAATAAGGACTAAAAGTATTCAAGGTGATAGATATTTTATGATCTTTACTGATGATTGTTCAAGAATGATGTGGGTCACGTTCTTGAAGGACAAAACAAAAGCCTTTAGTAATTTCAAGGCATTCAGGGCCTTAACTGAAAAGGAAAGTGGTAAGAAGATAAAGTGTCTGAGGACTGATCAAGGTGGTGAATTTACTTAAGAGGAATTCACTAGATATTGTGAAGACAATGGAATTAAGAGGCATCTTTCTGCACCGAGGACACCACAGCAGAATGGTATTGCAGAGAGGAACAACCAATCAGTTGTTGAAGCTGCTAGAATGATGCTAATACAAGGAGGTGTTAGCAAAAACTTTCGAGAGAGAAGCTGTCAGCACAACTGTCTACACTATGAACCGAATATTAGTAAAGAGAGGTAAGGATAAAACTCCTTATGAATACTGGTATGGTAGATCACCTAATGTTAGTTATTTTAAGATTTTTGGCAATAATTTGTTATCAAGAGAGGTGACTATGTTAGTAAGTTTGAGGCTAAAAGTGATGAAGGCATATTTCTTGGTTACTCCACCAAGAGTAAGGCCTACAAATGTTACAACAACCAGACAAAGAGAATCATTGAGAGTGTTGATGTGCGAGTGGATGAGTATCCTAAAGTTTCAAGAGAAACCGGTGAGAAGAAAAATGAAGATGAACCTTACATTCTGATTTTGGAACCAAAACTGGTGAAGCCAGAAGCTAGTGGATTGAATGTTGCAGTACCAGTTCAACCGGAACAGGTAGATTCTGTAGAATAAGATGATGATAGTGAGGAAGAAGAACCTGAATATAATGATCATGTTATTCCAAGGTATGTGAGACTCAATCATAATCCTGACTAAATTATTGGAGATAAAGATGCTGGAGTATTAACCAGAAGAAGAATTAGAGAGAATTCTTGCATGATCTCCACTATTGAGCCTAGAACTGCTAAGGAAGCATTTGGAGATGATCACTGGATTAAAGCTATGGAAGAAGAGCTTGACCAGATTGAAAAGAACAATACATGGACCCTAGTACCCAGACTGGTGAATAAAAATGTGATAGGCACTAAATGGGTATTGAGGAATAAACTAAATGAAGATGGAGTAGTAGTCAGAAACAAAGCTAGATTGGTATGCAAAGGTTATGCACAGGAAGAAGGAGAAGACTATGGCGAGGCATTTGCACCAGTTGCTAGATTGGAAGGTGTTAGAAATCTACTTACATTTGCAGCATATAAGGGATTCAAAGTATATCAGATGGATGTGAAATCAACATTTCTAAATGGAATACTGGAAGAAGTATACATTGTGCAACCAAATGGTTATGATTTGATTGATGCAAAGGATATGGTGTGTAAATTGCACAAGGCACTGTATGGTTTGAAGCAAGCATCAAGAGCATGGTATGAAAGACTACATTCACACCAGATGAAGATAGGTTTTCAGAGAACCAGTGAAGACAACAATATATATCTGAAATCTGAAGGAGATAAGATACTATTTAGTAAAGTGTTTGTAGATGATATCATATTTGGAGGCAATGATGATTTGAGTGATGACTTTGCAAATGAGATGAAAAGTGAATTTGAAATGTCTCTGGTAGGAGAGATAAAATTCTTCATAGGTTTGCAAATTCAACAGATGAAGAGTGGTATTTTTATCACAAAGTCTAAGTATGTGAAAGAGGTATTGAAGATATTTGGAATGAGTGACTGTAAACTAGTTGGGACACCAATGGTTATAGGTTGTAAACTGTCTAAGGAGGATGATGTCGCATCTATTGATGAAAAGGAGTACAAATCAATGATAGGGAAACTACATTATGTTGTTCACAGCAGACCGGATATTGCTAATTTAGTTGGTTTATTTGCCAGATTTCAGAAGAATCCAAAGGAGACACACTTGATAGCAACTAAAAGGATATTCAAATATTTGAAAGGTACTATTGACTATGGATTATGGTATCCATATGCAAGTGACTTTAATTTGAAGGTTTATACAGATGCAGACTAGGCAGCTAATGTTGATGATAGGAAGAGCACAAACAGTGGTGCATTCTTTCTTGGAGGAAGACTTGTATCTTGGAGCAACAAGAAGCAGAGTTGTATATCACAGTCCATTGCTGAAGTTGATTATGTTGCAGTGTATATGAACTGTAACTAGCCAATCTGGATGAAACGCATTCTGGAAGGATTCAAGCTAAAGATTACAGAACTAGTAAAGATTTTATGTGACAACACCAGAGCAATAAATATTTCAAAGAACCTGGGGTTGCATGCTAGAACCAAGCATATTGAGCTGAAATATCATTTCTTGATAGAGAAAGTGTAGAGTAAAGATGTGTTATTGGAGCATGTATCTACTAAGGAGCAGCTAGCATATATCTTTACTAAAACTCTGCCTAAGACTACTTTTGAGTATCTTAGAGGTCAGCTAGGGGTTGTGCCCCTACATGAGGTCAATTGAGCAGATGTGGAATACATCAGTCCCAGAGCTAATTGAAGAATCTTGAAGCAGGATTGGTGTAGAGTGGATTTATTCCACAGGGGGAGCATCAAGTTGTAGATTATTGATGTAGAACAGTGAAGTATGACACTGCATGTTTTACTTTCACTTTGGCATTGTTGTCGAAGGGGGAGAAGAACTATATTATTATGGGGATAAGAATTGCATGATTGATAGAGAAAAGATCTGTAGCCAGTTACCAGCTGAAGACATGGAAACTCAGTTGAAGGAGAGTACATGGTAAAATGTAAACTAGGATTCCTATACCTATTTATGTGCATTACTCTCAATCAAGGGTATTGATACTTGTATTGTCATCAATGCCAAAGGGGGAGATTGTTGGCATTTGCATGAAGATTGCATTTGAACTATTATGTTGTCATTAATGTCAATTATAACCGGTAATGATTTTGTTATGATGTTGTTTTGCAACTTGTAGGTGAGCTAGTGAAGGAAACTAGTATTACTTAAGAAGCAGTGAGATCAACCGGTAACCCTACCTATTGATGTGCTAAACCCTAATCAATAGAGCTTGGTGAATCGGTTGTATTGGTTTATGATCAAATGATGAACAGTAATAATTATGCCACATATGCATGTTGTATGCAAAGAGTTTCAAATGGTTTTTGGTGCGTAGAGATAATGGTGGGAATGAGCGATTACATTGCATGAAGTGGAAACCGCATGATGAGTTACAGGAATCAATGAAGCGGTGATCAAGGAGCGGTCGAGGTTGTCTTGAATAATGTGCAACGATTGCTATGTAATACAATAGTCATACTTGAACCGATTTGTTTGTAATCTCTATGAGATCTTAGGTTTGTGATGTGTTACCGACCTATTGTTTTGCTTATAAGGTTGATGAGTTGTTTTGTTGTAATGTTGGCAATTTTGGTTAAGTGTAAGTGTGATTGGTTGTCGAACCAGAAGGTGTATCTGCAGTATGTGTGAAGGAAGATAGAAGCATGAAAAGGATATGATCAACAAGAGTAGTGTTATTCACTAGATGAGAAAACCCTTGTTGTTCTCTAACAATTACAACAGTCAAATCCCTTAACCGGGTAAGCTCTAACAGGCTTAGTGCTATCTAAATCCTCTAACCAGGTGATCCATTATCTTGGATTTCACATCCTCTACCGAGGTTACTCCTAATAGGGTATTGCTTCTAATAGGGCATTATAGTCAATCCCTTAACTGGGTGGTCTCTAATAGGATCTGTTCCTAACAGGACTTTTTGTAAAGCTTTAACAATCTTGGCTCCTAACAGGGCGAACTTCAGAAGAGTTTAGAATACTTGTGGGTATTCATCCCCACCGTGGTTTTTCCCATTTGGGTTTCCATGTCAAAATCATTGTGTCAAGTGGTGAATGGTTTTTATGGTTATGTTTGCTATGGTTAATTTGCTTAACTGCTAAATCCACTTAGATATGATAAGATGACCGATAGTAATCTGAAATGTGCTTTTACTATTGTAGTAAAGTATTTGAATGTTTTTGTTAAAAGGTTTTGAGAGTTTCATAGTTGTTATACTGTTATTATGTTATGACAGTCGACCGGTATACTTGACAGTGATATTGCAATTTGTAGTTCAGTGTTTGAACCAGTTAGTTCTGAGATTGACTTGTGAGATTGTTATTGAGTTTGGTAAAAGTTTAGTTAGTTTTCCATCTACTGATTCACCCCTTTCTCTTAGTATTTGTCTGGATCCTTATTGATTCATCATACCATCAGTTGATGATGTGAGAGAATATATTCATTGCAACATTGAGGAGACCAAAAATGAGGTGATCCTAGCACTTTATAATAGACACCTCTAAGACAAAAATGGAAACCTCAAATCAGAATATGCACAGTTGTAGAGGAAGGGTTTCACACAATTTTTTCACTTCCCACTATTTGATGAAGGTGAATTGGTAAGACACATTCTGAGCCGTGTGCACAATAAGTTTATCTGGCTAGACAAACCATACAAAATAACCAACCAAGCCATCCATTCAATCACTTGTCTGAATCAAATCAGTGACAAACCTAATTTGAGGAATGTAACGAACCCTACTGTCACAAGGGTAATGAGTGCACAATTTGATAACAGATCTATGACCATTGATGATATCCTAGAGCATGATGTGAGATTTGCCTCTATGATCATCGTATATAAAGTTTACTAGTCTAGCAGATTGAATTTTGTCTCCGGTACAACAATTTATGTAGCATATCAGATGGTGAAGGAGGATATGCAATATGATCTATGTTCGGTCCTTCTTGAAAAGCTTCTCAGCAATTTGAAGAAGATCAACCCTGACAAGAATAATGTCTTTAGTTTTGGTTCACGAATTGTTTGTCTTGCACCGTACTTCATGAATGAGCTCCCTGACACAGAAAGAGTCCAATGGGCATTTGACTTATCGGTTGCCACCCAAATCAAGCAAGGCATGCAAAGATTGGGAAATAGGGAGAATCAGACTGCTGCCCTGTGGAGATTTTTCAAAATCTTCCAAGGCAAAATGAAGGATAGGGAAAGGATTCCAAAGCAAGTGGTGGATAAGTATGAAAACTCAATATGTTTCATGGTCAAAAAGGAGCAATGCCATATGGAGGAAGTAGAGCTCAAGACTGTATGGATTTTTCCAATGGGATATGAGGTTGATGTGCAAACACTTGAGGTCTATTCTCAACACCTTCTGATCAAATTGGTGGATCCGAATGAACCAAGATTTGGCACCTTCAAGGAGAAGGATATGGAGTTGCATAAGAAGTTCACCCAACCGACACGAAAAAGAAAAGTATCCAAAAGGTTGAAGAAGTGGTTGTGCAAATGGGAGTCATTAGAGAATCACTCAATCAAATGAGGGAGAAGGTGACACAAATGGAAGAATCAAAGAAGCCTAAGGCTAAAGCGGTTCCTTCCAAGGAAAAGCCTAAGGAGACCAAGTCTGCCCCTACTCCGATGAAGCCTTCTATATGTCAAAGCTCATCCGAAAAAGGAGTTATGAAGCAGAAGAAGAAACCAAAAAGGACTTATGTTTTTGTGTCTCTGGTTGCATCTGAGACTGAGTCAGATGAGGAAGCAAAAAAAGCTAAGAAGAAAGGATAATTTGTTAGGGTGATTAGGAAACCACAGTCTGGTGAAGCTAAATAGAGCAAGAAGACTCAATCTGAACCTACTCTAACCGGAAGACCTAAGAGAGGAATAAAGCTTAGGACCGAGCTTGATAAAGACCTTGAATCTGGTAATCTGCAAGGTAAATATACCATTCTTCCCCCATTGACAATAGAGTAATTAATTGATGAAATAATTATTGATGGTAATCTAAAGAACATTGGAGCATATTATGAAAATATTGTTGAGGATGATCAAAAGAAAGTTGAGGAAGTTGTTGTTTTTCATTTACACAACCTCAAAAAATCCTTGATTGAATTGGAATGTGTAATGTTGGTGAAATGTGAATGAGAGATCAAAAGGAACACTACCATTTCCCTCCAAGGAGAGATGAGAGTTTCACTATGGATTTCCCTTCAAACACTTTTCACCAAGTTACATTCGGAAGAGGAGAGGAGAATTCACTAGATTCAACCTTCAAGGATGAAGATTGAATTCTAAATGAAATGGGAATTATAAGTTGATCCCCTCTTCCTTATTTGAAATGGAAAGGAATTGATTGAATTATGTAGTGCAAAAGTGACAAAGAACTGAATATAGCTTGACATCAGAATATGGGATGAACCTATGCACCTGGATCTGGCAGTATCATGTTGAGACGAAGTCTCCCTGTGAATTTGAGGAAAAGTTGCCCGGACCGTGGCAGGAATGTATACAGTCCTCTGAAAAATATGTGAAATGAAAAGCATTTTTCCACCTCTGCAAATGGATCCTGAATCTGAAAGTACAGTTGCGCACCTGCAACCTACACACAGAAAAGAGAGGAAAATGGGTTGGGATTGGGGGTTTGCCTTTAGGTCAAACCGTAGTTTTGGAATTTACCAAGTAATTAAAGAATTGAATGTTGGAATCAATCTCCTCTTCAATGGTTGAATACTTGACTTGAATGCAACACCTAACCTTGAAGGGAGACTTGAGAATGCTCAATGTTGGAAAAGAATGCTTGAATGATCTTGATCACTTGTGCAACTTGATAAACTCCAATCTTATCCAACTTCAACTTATTGAACTTGTGCAAATGAGAGGACGAATGCCCCTTAAATACATGTTAGTGGATTTGATTTTCATCACAGGCCGACATCGAGGGAGTTTCCTGCCTAATTCACAACCCACAATGCATGCTCTAGGAAGGTCTTGCCCCAAAATAGGGCAGGGACAAGGGTGCCATGCCCCTATCCTACCCCTTTCTCTAGGGCAGAGTGCAAACAGGGTGATGTGGAGGCCAAGAAAGAAGCTGATTTTGATGGTTGAGCAGTCTCTGGTCTCCGATCAGGCTAGAGGATTCAATCTTGCATGCATGAGGACCCTCATGCAGTCAAAAATTGCTAGGGTCACAATTTTATGATAGTACATTTAGCCTCCACTTTAGCGAGAGTATGAGCGTACACCAATATTGTTGGTAAAGTACAAGGAAACAAGATTGAAAGACTTTTACCACATCAAGGAGGCAAGATGCGCCAAACCCCCAATGGACTTAGGATCTTATGACTTTGATTGACAAAGTAAAAGGGAAGATCGAGAAGGGGAGAACCATGATGGAAAGTAGCAAAGTTCCCTTCACTATGAGTCATGAAAGCAAGGATACCAAAGATTACAAAGCAAAACAAAGTTCACTAAGTAATTCTAAGTATCAAGAAGGAAAATATGAGAGAAGTGTATGCCCCCATGTTAAAGCAATCGCACGAGCCTTATTGAGAGCGGTTGCTTTAAGGTAGGATACACCCAAGAGAGATAGAAGGAGGGAGAACGTTATCGCAAGGATTTAGCCCCCAATCAAGGAATCAAACCAAGGATAATGAACACAAAACACGAAGTAGTATCTCTTTCCTTAGGGTTAGTATGCTATATAATAACTCATGTATATCATGTATGCATATGCATATAATAATTGTCATTCCCCAAAGACGGACACTACCTTAGAAGAAAGGGAAGAGAGGATGTCTTTTGAGTCAACATGAAAGAGACCAAGAAAAGATCTCAATGCTTTGCATCGTCCCCAAGTAGACATTAAGGAACAATAGAAGAATCAAGGATACACATAAAATAATGGTCACAAAAGAGAAATAAAGGAGAGAGAGAAATATCTGCATTGCTAATATTGCTAATCTAGCATGACATCCGCCTCTTGATCTTGTCGATCACTATTTTAGGAATGCGAGCAACATGCCAGAGAAGCGACATTGAGCACAACAAATGGAGCTATCACAAGATCCAAACAAGGACTATGCTCATGGTGTAAGTCAATTTGTTCAATTCTAGGAGCTAGGATTAGGGTTTGTGAAAACTCATCTAATAAATGCTTGTCCACATCAACATACTCATACTCACTATCAGAAGCATTAGGAGTTGTATTGCCATTATGAATAACATTTTCACCCATTTCTTCATAAAAGTTTAGAGAAAGAGGAGCAAGAACACGTATAAGAGTAAAAATATAACATGTTTTGTGCAACTTATGATTTGGAGATGTAGGTTGAACATCTTGCTTGGGAGAAAAGGGAATCATGTCAATTGTCAAAGTCTGAGGAGATTGAGTATTTTGATGGATAGCTTCACGAGCTCGAACATGGCATTCTCTTGCACAATGATTTTGTTGAGTCTTAGTGGAAGGCTGAGAAGGAGGAGGAACACTTGAAAAAGTATGAATGTTTCGCTCCTTGATATTTGAAGGTTTAGTTTGAGGTCTTTTTGGTTGAACAAGAGGAGAAGTGGGCCTCTCTCTATAAGAGGAAGGAGGTGGAATTGCACCATAGAAAGGAGGAATATTAGGTGTAGGATGGAGATCAGGTCCATCATGAGGAGGAGGTATAGGTCTAACCTTAGGAAGAATATTATTGTTCTCCTTAAGAGAAGGTAAAGTCGCATCCATAGGTATAGGTTGACGATCTTCCTTAGGAGGGAGATTAGTTCTATTCGTGAGGGGAAGAACCTCATCTTGAAGAATAATAGGAATGTCAAGTGTTGGGGATCTAGGTTGATTTAAGAATAAGATCACATCGTTCTTCAATTTTTTATAAGATTGAAAAAGAGCATCACTCCTTGATGGAAGAGATTGAAATTGTTTAGGCCAAAAGAGATCAATAGGAACACCGGGGCTTCTTTTGGATGGACAAAATAAGCTATGGTTCACGGTTATGATTTCTCCATTGTGAGGAAATTTTAGACACTTGTGGATTGGAGAAGCAATAGCCTTCATAAAAGATAGCCAAGGATAGCCCAACTTCACACGGAATTGCTTAGAAGAGGGTATTGATAACAAAGTCAACATCCATGGATAGTATAAACTTCAACATGAAGGGTGATAAAACCAATGGTAGGACAAGAGAATCCATCAAATAACTTCACAACCACATTAGAAGCATCATATATTGGTTTATGCAATCGTAAAGTGAAAAGATACTCTTCAGTTATGACATTAACCATGCAAGAGGGATCAATAAGGGCACCATGGTAAGGGATATCCTTAACTTTCGCAACTATGTATAAAGGGTTATCGGGTGCTCTAATGGTCTCACTAGGGTCAAATGTAATACAAGGATCCTTAGGCATATCCTATGCTTTTACCATATTAACCAAGTTTGGAGCCATAGAGGTGAATTCCTCATAAGAGAAAGATTTAGGCACAATCTCAATAACGTTAGAGGTATGAGAAGAAAAAGGGATCAGTGAAAATCTTAAGATTTTGATTAGGAGGAGCTACTAATTTATTCCCTTTATCATTCACACCTGCCACAAATATAGTATTATTATCAATCAAGTCTTGAATCTTATTCTTCAATGCAAAACATTTCTCAGTATCATGACCAGGTTGACGATGAAATTGACAGAAGGAATTTTTATCAAAATAAGAAGATGCAAGTTTAGAAGGATCAATTTGTCTTATAGGAGGAAGTTTGATAACATTTATGTGCAAAAACTGAGACAATATTGTAGTCACATAAATCTGTCCATTTTAATTAAATGAATATTTGCTATTTATTTGATTAAAAACCTACTAAGCCATCAGTTAATTAAATTAATATTTAATTAATTCATCTTCAAACATTCTTCTATTGATTAAATAAATTATTCAATTTATTTTAAATAATTAATTAAACCAAATTCACAATCAATTAAATGAATAAATCATATTTATTTCATTTAATCCCCTTTTCCTCTTTTAAATAAATTAAATAAAACATTTATTTAAATCATTCCCCCCCCCCACTTGCATTTTCCTACAAATGCAACTTGCACATTTTATTGAAATAAATTAATTTATTTTAAATAAAAATCCTATTTTCTCTCACCAACCAAATCCACTTGCACTCCTAAACCCCCTTCTAGATTCTTCTAACCCCTTCCTAATTAACCTAATCCATCCCCTAATTATTGTCACATTCCTAAGCAACTTGGAGTCACTTCTAGCATTTAATGCTTTGTGTGTTCAACAATCTAACCTCTAAAGTCTTCCAAAACCACTAATGGCTCTTACATGACCATTAATGGCTCTTACATAACCATTTATGGTTTATTCAACTTGCACTCATGTGTCTCCTCAAGCATTTATTGCTTTGACCATGGTTATCCCTTTTGCCTTTGCACAAGAGTTTATCCATTGGATAAAAGCTTTATTCTTTGAATAAATAATTTATTCACTCAACCCAACCTTGACCTTAACTCCCAAGTTAACTCTCAAGTCATGTCTACCATTTAATGCTTATAATGCTTATTCCCTCTCCTCTCAACCTATCTCACATTGACACTTGTCATCCTAGGATTGGGTTGAAAGCCATCACATGGATTAAATATCATTCAATCCTGACCCTTGTTGAGATTAGTCAATCTCAACCATCCATTGCTCCATTTTTCCTATAAATAGAGTCCATTTCTTCATAATCCAAATCCTGAAAACTTGTATGCATCTAAGTTATAGAGAATTTTAGAGAGCATTTAGCATAAATCACTAATATCTTATCATTTTGGTTTAAAATAAATCATTTTAGCATCATAGCATCTAGCATTAACTTTTTATTCACATTTAGAGTAAATACTTCAATCTCAAACCTCCATAAGCATCCATAGTGCAAAAAGTTGTTGAGAGCTACACTAGTTTGGAACTTGGAGAAGAGAGGAACAAAGGAGAAGGAGCTAAGAGCATGTTAGGAGGCATTTGGAGATGTCTCATTATATTTATTTTTCTAGTTAAATATTCTCTCATGCTTTTGGTATCTCTTTTGATATGTTTGTTTAGATTAGCCTTTGATTGAATAACGCTAACGATTTCTTGTGTTTTTGTGTGTTATACGACCATAGGCTTTTAGTCTAACCTTGTCCCTTTTGCAGAGCATTATTTGGTGAACCCGACATGAATCCAAACACTCAAAAACAATTTTTTTTAACAAACTAACTTGTTTGAATGTTTAGCTTGACACACAGGTCGCGCTACGACGCTTTTGTTCACGTTCCAGTGCTATAGTCATTTAGTCTTTTAGCGCTTTTGTTTATACAATAGTGCTATTGTCTAAAGTTTAGCGCTTTTGCATATACTCTAGCGCTTTTGTCTCTTAATTAGCGTTGTTGTTTAGGTTTTAGCGCTTTTGACCTGCTGCACAAATATCCTACTTTAGCGCTTTTGTCATCCTTATAGTGCGTTTGTGTTAAGTAGCGCTTCTGTTTGAACACAGAGTAGTGCTATTGTAACAGAACGTTGTAAAAAGACCATGTAACTGAGAAAATAAATTTTCTTAGGCTTATAGAAGCCCACCATGCTTTCAATTTTTTCTAACTGTTTGCTTCATGTACAAGTTTTAGAATAACTCTTTTTTTAGCTTAAAAAGTCAAAAACACTTCTTTTTGGTGCTTTAAAAACAATCTTCATTTCTTGCAAGATAGACTCACTTCATTTTTGGTGCTCTAAAACTTACAAGCAAATTTTATTTCCTTGCAAGTTAGGTTTACTTCCCTTGGTGCTCTAAAAATTCACAACACAAACTTTGTTTCTTGCAAGTTGGGCTTAATTTTTCTTTTGGTGCTTAAAATCAACAAGACAAAATTTATTTATTGCATCAAACTAAAATTCACATTCAACACCTCAAATTTTGGTGCAAATAAAAGGGACAATCCATTTGTCTTATTTTGCAAAGCGATTTACTTCATGCATACATGTTTCAAATTAAGTTGACCAGGATTTCAAATTCTAGTTTACTCAAACATTTTGCCTTTGAAGTTAAAAAGAACACCATGATTGTTGGAGCAACATCTCCAAATAGTTAAATCACATTGTGATGATGGGTTAAAAAGAACAAGTGCTTTTCATGATTGGCACACTTGTGCAAAGTTTGTCGAGTGGTCCTACCTCTAACACACACTATCCTCTCCCTTGGCTTTCGTGGTCCTAGGTGCAAGAGAAAAGTGTTAGTAACACTCAAATTTTATATTTTTAAGAGAGGCCTACCAAGAGACACATCACTCTTGGGAATGACCTCGCGCGGTAAATCCTTCGAGCCGCTATAGAAATTAGGTGTGAGCGAAATATATAGCCTTGGGTATAGTTGTTCCTATAGTGTAACTTGTTGAAAGGACAAATGGGCCCCACCACAAGTTACAAGGCCTACCACAAGTTACAAGGCTCTTAAGTGAGTCACTGCAGAATGAACTTATGTCCAAAAACATCGAATATTACTAAACACCTTTAAGTAGTAGCCCACCCATTCTATTGATTGAGGATATTTGTGATATAATTCAGTGCAAGAGCATAGATGGTTTTGCTCCCAAATTACTCACCATACATATTTCCTTGAGTAGAAACATAGTTTTTTGAAAAGTCACTTGTGGCTTGATGAAAGTGATGACTCCCCCATCATAGGGATCATCTATTTGTTATGCTCATGCAAGACTTAGTATATCACATCCTTACCTACCACGGTGGGATTCATAAGGTATGTAGTACCAAAGTCAAAGAAATATCAAGATGTGGGTTGAATTTATCGCAACTGGCCATTCGACCTTAGGGATAAAGAGTGTTTGAAGTGTTTTCATTTTGAGTCAAGACCAGTGCAAATTGAGCCGACTTCAGGCTTTGGAAAACACCTAAAATACATTTAAAGGCAAGGGTCATTAAAAAGTTCCAAGGATTGGGTTGATCTAGACCCATACTTATTTGTGCCTTTTGAGGCAACATTCTTGTGTTTGTGTGCTTCCTTTGTTTTCTTGTCAACAAAAATCAAAAATCAAATTCCAAGAACAAGTATTCATCCAACATAAACATTTTCAAACACCACCAAAAAGATCAAAAACAAAGAGAAAAGTATCAAACTATATGAACATTCTTCACATCTTGAGAAAGAAGAATCTTCATAAACACATTAACTTGAAAAGAAGACCATTAAGCTCAAAAGCTTTAATCAAAAGGAGGAAATTCTTCTATCTAAATAGACAAATCTTTATCTCTCATAGAGCTTTTCTACGTCACATGCGTCTTTATCTTCAAAGAAAATCAAGTGAATTTGATCGAGGGTCATTAAACCGTCGAGCTTTTATGCAATATAGAGCTTTGAGTTATCACAAAAACAAAGGAGGCAAGATCAATCCTGAATTCTTTCCAGACATTTGCATCACATATAACGTAGCTCGGGAAGAACCACCAACTCCTGAAAGAGAAGAAGAAGAATTTGTCCCATATGTGACACAAAGCTTTTATTGAAGTTCAAACATTTCATTCATTATCACATTCACATCTCATCAACTCCATTCCAACTCTCAAAACATTAAAGAGGTTTTTATCCTAAGTTCTATTTTCGATATTGCTTGAATCAAACACAATACATCACTTTTTAGAGTATCTCTACATCTAGGATAAACTCATCCTACGAGGCATTTCTACACAGGTTAAAACTACTCTATGAGTGCAATCCTCTCATTACTAGGTAGTTGAGTCTATAATACATCTTAGATTTCTCTAAACCTTATCACATCAAACTTTGTCAATCAAACACAACAAGCAAATCAAGAAGAAAACTTTGGTCACATTTACCTCTAAAGTGCTCGAGATCTGTATGCAAAACATTTCACCAACCATAAATCTCCCATTTCATCCACAACTCATCATTATTTTCACCCAACTTCAACAAAAACTTGTAAACCAAATGGCTCATACTAGGTCTAGGTCTAGACAACAAGAAATTGAAGAGGAAGAGGAGGAAAATATCAATGAATTCCAAGAAGCCCTTGGAGGAAACGTAAATGATGACAATCTGGGCACTCCTACTTTTGCGGCAATAGAAAGAGCGCAACACAACCCTCTCTTCAACAGACTTTTTGATGAAATACTCAAGAGTAATGTTGATGCTCACTTTTTAAAACTTGCTCAAGAAGGAGTCAAACTCCCCTCTGACTTTGACCTTGCACAACTAAGACAAGCATCAGAACGTCAAAGTCGTAATGAGGATGAAAGAGGTCGAGAGCACATTAGATACAGCTTTCTTCAAGGTAATCCCCCACCTCCTCCTCCTCCAAGTGAAATAGAAATGTTGCGGCAACAAGTCAAAAATCTCGCCCAACAACTTCATAGTGGTGTAAAAACCAATCAATTTTCACTCAATGACATTTGTCCCTATCCCTTTGATAGGAATCTTCATATGCCACCTTTTCCACGAGGGTTCGAAACACCCAAGTTTGAAAAGTATAGAGGAAAAGAAGATCCTCGTGATCATGTTAGAGAATTTCATTCATCTTGCCTCGAAGTGGCATACGAGGATACATACCTAATGCGACTTTTTTCCCAAATCTTGGGAGGAACAACCACATCATGGTTTTCCCGATTACCAGATGACATTAGGACATTTGAAGAGTTAGTCCAGAAATTCTTGGCACATTACTCACACAACATTGAACGTGATATCACCATGGCTGATCTATGTAACACTAAACAAAAACCAAGTGAACTATTTTCATTCTTTCTGCAATGATGGCGTCAAATGTTTAGCAGACGTTATCTTCAGTTACCTGAATAAGAACTAGTGGAAATATTTATTTCCAACTTAAATGAAGAAATTGAGTTTCACTTAGACGTAAAAGACACAGACTCTTTCAATGACATGATCACCAAAGGCTTAAAATGTGATGTGAGCGGGCTCTCATCAAGAAAGGACTTATCAAAATATACAATGAACCAAAGGATGGCCCTCGCCCACGTTTCAATAGTGACAAACCAAGCTTCTGGAACAAAAACAAAAATATCGCCAACGACGAGGTTGTGGATGCAAGAACTATCAAAAGTGCACAACCTGTAGTTCGATTTGTAGGACAGAATCCCCCACCTCAGACTAACACAGTTACTCCTCCAAATCAAGGCTGCATCATATCTCAAGATGAACCCAGACAATGTCAACAAAAACCAAAGCGAACATACACTCCCTTAAGGGAACCCATCGAAACAGTATTACGACAACTGGTTTCTCAAAATCTGGTAACCTTACCCAAAACATCAAATTATGAACCTCAAGTCAAACCTTCATGGTGAAGGGATACTAAACATTGTGATTTCCATCAAGGGAAAGGACATAAGACAAGCAATTGTCACAGATTGAAAGATCTTATTCAGGATCTTATTGACCGAGGTGAAATTGAAATCGAAGGACATGACCCAAAGACAACAAACAATGATCATCTCATGTTTAAAAATCTACTTCCATCACCAGATCAAAGGGGTCCTTCCACTTCAGGGAGAAACACAGATACCACCAATTATACGCAAGCCACGTATAATTATATTGTGAATCACCTATACGATGCTAGTGAACAAATTGCAACTATAACCATCAAAAATCTCAGCTCCACTTGCAATGTTGTTACACGTCGCAGCAAGATTACCATAAAAGCAGCTCCACAAGGCACCCCATCTATCCCAAAGCAGTATAACCTTGTGGAACAGTTAGACAAAATGCCTGCATTGATATCTATCTTACAGCTATTACGCCTATCCCCATCCCATAAAACAATCTTGGATCAAGCTCTCCAAGAGGCGTCAGTCCCTGCAAACCTAAATACAGATCAGTTCCAAGCCATGGTTGGAAATCTAAGGTCATCACCTTATCTCACTTTCTCTGAAAGTGACAACACATCCTTCCAACAACCTCATAATGCCTCACTCCACATTGAAGGGTTTATCAACCAGCATAGGATCAAGCGAGTCTTGATCGACAATGGAGCAGGCCTGAATATATGTACTCTACAATTAGTCACAGCCTTGGGATATGTAATAGAATCAGTGGATCCCCGCAAGAAGATCACAATCAAAGCCTATGATGATGCCGAACGTTCATCCAAAGGAGCTGTGGTGCTACCAATCCGAGTGGGCCCTATGGTGAAACACATTATCTATCAAGTTCTGGACCTTCCTCTGCCATACAATCTATTGTTAGGAAGACCTTGGATACATGTCATGCAAGTCATTCCATCCACCTACCATCAGTGTATCAAGTTCCCACATAATGGTGTAGAAATTGCAATCCTGGGTGATGCAAACCCCTTTGCATATTGTCATAATATCAGTCATCAACCAGAGATTACCATTCCTAATAATAGAGAAGCCATCTCCTCCACATCATACATAAGTCCAGCCTCTCTTGCCAGTTCAAACACCACTATACCCAAGCAAGAAAAGCTCAAGATGAAAATAGCAGAGGAAGGTCCTGGGGAATACAATTTGAGCCAACTCTTTTGTGTTGGACAAATGCCCACTTCTCCTAGAACACATGGGAAACCTCAACGGTTACTTCAAACACCACTGATCAAGCCAGCATGTACTTTGACACATTTCATCCTGGGAAAGAGTCAAGAAGAAGAAACCAGAGATGAGGACTTAGCATAATGGATCTATACAGATCCCATCACCACCAATATTCCGCAAGCTAAGCTTCCCACATATCAATATGGCAAAGGCCTTCTCATTATGTAAAGAATGGGTTACGATGGTCAGAGTGCTTTGGGACCTTGCAAGCAAGGACGACATGAACCGTTGCAGCTGGAATTAAAGCCCAAGGATAATACAGGCCTAGGCTTTCAAAAGGAGATCCTTCCTAAGCTAAGATTTAAAGGAAAACCCAGCAAACCTCTATATCAGCCTATTACAAAGAGGTCACCTTTGATTATTAAAGCAGCATCAAATGCCATAGCAACTCCCCCAGTGAGGCTAAAAATCCCAACACAACCACCTACAATACCCATCAGACCAGCGATCCCACCAGTAGCAGCAATAACATCAATAGCACCATTAGCAGCAACAACTGTATCAGAATTCTCAGCAGTATTGACAACACCAGCAGTTCCACCAAAAGCCACAGAGTCAACACTACCGATACTCCCCGTATCGGATTCATTGATTCCCATAATCCTTCCTGCAACACCGATTATTTTGTCTACATAGGTACATCAACCAATCACACCTGCAGTGTTTAACTCAAAGGACATCCAAGTATGGTATAGTAATCGGATATAGGAAAGTGACTCAGAGACTGACTCACATGAATGGGAATTTGATTCCATCCAGCTTAATACTTCAGATGAGGAAGACACATCACTACCTTCACCCTGCAAAGACATCTCTGTTTACGGAGAAGCACAGATAAAGACCTCTTGGGTTCCTAAGTTGGAAACTTCTTCCACAGACCCTACGTCCCATCCTATGCCTGATTCTGACAGGGAGAGTACCATCAACAACCTTCACCACAACATCTTAACCCTCACTGACACATCTAACAAACTTAACCTAATCGATGAGGTAATGCCCATTATTCATCCTGAACTCATCGAATGGAACCAACCTAATCCCCCATTTCTTGACCATTTCCAAAATGATGATGTGATCATTGAGTTTTTGGAACTACGAGATAACATACCAAGCGGGGATCACAAAGCTGGATTCGCCATAGAAATTAATAGCGCAACATACTTTGGGGCGGATGCCAAACCTTTTAGCTGCAAAAATATAACAATAAAACATGGATCTTCTAGTGAAAACCACACTGTGGCACTGTTTGATCCAACAAAAGTAAAAAGAAAGAGCATATACAAAGTTGAAAACCTCTTTGAGGCACTGGAGGATGAAAGGTTTGACATTCTCCCTGCTAGTACACAACAGGAACAATCAACGATTCTCATCAAGGAAACAAAAGAATACAACATGGGGACTCCTGAAACTCCCCACCACATACATCTGGCATCTCTTGTAACTCCAAAGGAATAGCCTAAGTTTGTAGAATACTTCCAGAAGCGTCAGATCAACTTCGCATGGTCATATGCAGACATGCCTGGGCTTGATCCTGATTTAGTCATGCATCACCTCACTGTAGCAGAAGGAGCCAAACCTATCAAGCAGAAACTTTGCAAGATGCATCCTCAGATTGCGGTATTAGTCAAAGCAGAACTCAAGAAACTCCTAGATGTTGGTTTTATTAGACCAATTGATTATGCAGATTGGATATCCAATATTGTGCCTGTCGGCAAGCCAAATGGGGGCATCCGTATCTGTACTGACTTTAGAGATCTGAACAAAGCATGTCCTAAAGATGGCTTCCCCCTACCCAACATTGACATCATAGTGGATCTAACAGCAGGACATGGCATGCTTTCACTCATGGATGGTTTTTCTAGATACAATCAGATAAAGATCGCCCCAGAAGATCAACATAAGACAGCCTTCACATGTCCATGGGGCACATACTGCTAGAATGTAATACCTTTCGGTCTCAAGAATGCAGGAGTGACCTATCAATGAGCAATGACCACCATCTTCCATGATATGATGCATACTATAATGGAAGATTATGTTGATGACTCACTAGCAAAATCACTCACAAGAGAAGGTCATCTACACATATTGGCGAGAATCTTTGACAGACTGGAACAATATCATGTTCAGCTCAACCCAAAGAAGTGTGTCTTTGGAGTAACCTCAGGGAAGCTTCTAGGATACATCGTCTCAAGAAAAGGTATTGAGGTCGATCCAACAAAGGTCAAAGCAATCATGGACATGCCACCTCCAAAGAACATCAGCTAGCTAAGGACACTACAAGGGCAGCTTCAATCTATTCGAAGATTCATTGCACAACTGGCAGATAAGTGTCACCCATTTACACACCTATTACACAAGAACATCTGCTTTCAGTGGGATGCTAGATGTCAGCAAGCATTCTGGATGCTTAAAGACTATCTCATGAATACACCATTGTTGATCCCACCAGATCTGAGCAGACCTCTGTTACTCTATATATCAGCAACAAATACAGCATTGGGAGTGCTACTATCTCAACACAATGCAGAAGGGAAAGAGTGTGTTGTTTACTACATCGCTCGCACACTAGTTGGCTATGAACTCAATTATACACCTATTGAGCGAGCTTGCCTAGCACTAATCTTGGAAACCACTAAACTAAGGCACTATTTGTTAACACACAAGGTACAACTCATTGCGAAGATCGACCCACTAAGGTACTTACTCAGTAAAGCAGCATTGACAGACCGTTTGGCCAAATGGGTGATGATTCTAAGTGAATTTGACATCGAGTATGTGGACCGTAAGGCTATCAAAGGACAAGTTATTGCAGATGAGTTGGCCAATGCTCCCCTCATAGGAGATCATCCTCTCATTTCCAATTTTCCAGATGAAGAGATATTCATGATCACGGCAGCACAACCATGGAAATTGTACTTTGATGGTTCATACACTAGGCATGGCTCGAGGGCAGGCATTATGTTTATCACACCTCAAGGTGACAACATCCCGATATCTTACAGACTCACATTTCCATGCACCAACAACATAGCAGAGTATGAGGCCTTGATCACAGGACTCAGGCTAGCCATACAATGGAAGTTACAAGAACTACAAGTATATGGCGACTCCCAACTAGTCATTCGACAAGCAACCGATGAATATCAGACAAAGGATGACAAACTCATGCTGTACAAACAAATGGTGGACAAATTAAAGGCATCATTCACTACTATCACCTTTGAGCAGATACCAAGAGATCAAAATTGAGCTGTTGACGATATGGCTACCATTGTATCTCTCCTAGATCTTCCACAGAATTCAACATGCTACGAGTTCTTGGTAGAACAGCTTTGGATCCCTGCTTATGATATCCCCAAATCTGAGATGATATGTCACCTTATCGGTTCTGAATCCCCATGGTATGGTGAGTTCTACACATATCCCCGCGATCACACACTTCCTCCTAACCAATCGTATAACCAACGTAAAACCTTCATTCGCCAAACCGCTTGATATACCATTGGTGCTAAAACCCTATACCGACGTAGTCTTGATGGTACTCTCCTTCGATGTTTGGAACAGGATGAGATAAAAAAGGCCTTGGAAGAGGTACATGAAGGAATTTGTGGAACTCATGGAAGTGGCCTGTCACTAGCCAAGAAGATCATATGAGTTGGATACTATTGGCCATCCATGGAAAAAGACTCATACTACTTTGTCAGAAAGTGCAAGAAATGCCAAGTTCATGGCGACCTAATACATGCATCAACACAAGAATTGCAACCCATCACAACACCATGGCCTTTTTGTCAATGGGGCCTTGACCTTGTGGGTAAAATTCATCCATCTTCATCCAACGGTCACAAATTCATTATTACTGCCAGCGAATACTTCACAAAGTGGATCGAAGCTGCTCCACTTACCCAAGTCACCGGCAAGCAGATCACCTCATTCATCCTTAATTACATCATCTGTCGGTATGGTGTACCCATGTCCATCATCACAGATAACGGTCTTCCTTTCAAAAATCAGGATGATTGTGAACTCTGTGAGAAATTTCACATCCAACACCGCTTTTCCACTCCCTATTACCCACAAGGCAATGGTCAGGCTGAAGCTTCAAACAAGAACATATTGAAAATCCTAAAGAAGACAGTCAATGATGTCGGTCGTGATTGGCACATTCAATTGAATCCAGCACTATGGGCATATCGAACTAGCATTTGAACCCCTACAGGAGCAACTCCCTACTCACTAGTCTATGGTGCAGAATCTATCTTACCTATTGAGGTCGAGATACCATCACTACGGGTTTCCTTGCACAATCTTATCGATGATAAGGCATACATAGTATCACGTCTTCAAGACTTAGAGCTACTTGATGAGAAGTGACAAGCTACATACAATCACCTCAAGGCCTATCAACAGCGTATGAGCAGAAGCTATAATCATCAAGTTAGACCTCTTACATTTGAGGTAGGTGATCTTGTTCTTCGAGAAAATCCTCGTAACCAACCCAACTGCGAACATCAGGGAAAGTTTGAATCAAATTGGTTGGGTCCATATGTTATCACTGCTATATTTGGGTCTGGGGCATATCAGTTGGCTACGTCAGAAGGAGAACCACTAGCAAATCCGATCAACAGCATGCACCTCAAAAAAATTTATACATAAAGCTGCATCAAGCATCAGGCTCCCATACATACCGGCAAAAACACCAAAAACATTTAGAAAAAAGTCCTGAAGAAAATATAAAAGCATCAAAATAATTAAAGAAAAGTCATGCATCCAAACGATGAAAAACCACTCCAGTGGCACCTTGGGTAAGTATGATGGTGAAAACCTGGCAAACAAGCGCCACTCATAAAGACTATGGCCCCATTATCTTTTAGACTTGTTGTGATCACATTCATTTCATTCACTCATCCATCTGTCCAAGTCATGGCTTGTTATTGATCTACAATCAAGGATAGTACTTTATGCGTCTGGCATCCTGCTTTTTCATAGTCATGTCTAAACTGGGGGCAAAACCCTTAATCTAGTTTGATGGAAGTGGATACTACATTGTTTTGTGATTCACTGAGTTCTTCATTCAAAACTATCTCACACAATACCAAAAACATTGGAAAACTATCTCACACAATACCAAAAACATTGGAAAACAATCATCAAAATCCAAAAACATTCAAAAATATCTCACAAAATCCAAAAAACATTCAAAAACAATCATAAAATCCAAAAACATCGAAAATACCAAAAACATGGCAACACATTGTACATACTCATCTGCATAGATACCAAACAAACATTGTGAAAAACTCCAAACGATGACCACTTATCCGATCAACCAAACAATCAACATTAAACACGCAAACTGTCTTAACAAGGATGCATCCTTCCTTACCAAAACAAAGACAAAATGACATTTTCTTTGACAAGAAAATTATGTTTAAAGCTATCAAATACTTGATTGATTTGTGGGTTATTTATTAATATCAGGTTCCTACAACATTGTTTGTGTATCTTCGGCGCATTATTCCAATGAAGTTCTGGGGCATGTACTAATGGTGTCTACGTGGGAAGTTCACTAAGCTACGTGATCATAGGAAAAATACAGTCATAGATCACTACGGCTTGCTGACTACAGCGTATACCTCGACCATATGAGCATGAACCATTACCAAGGATCCATATTCTTTATTCTTTATGTATGTTGTTTATTTACCGGTCCAATGCTCTTTCTTTGGTTCCTCCTACCTCATCCAATTTGGATAAAGGTTTTTGTCTCTTATTACGGTATGAACTTGTCTCAGGATATGATCAATCCAATATCAAGGAGGATGATCCAAGTCATGCATGAAAGGAGATGATCCTTGTCTATTCCACAAGTAATACTTAGGTCAACTTGATCCATTATATCAAGTTGCTTGTATTAACTTGCTATATCAAAATCCATGTAAGGAATACTCAGGTCATCTTAAATCATTATGTCAAGTTTCTTGTATTTTCTTACAACATTTTAAAGCTCAATGATGAAAAATAAAGCACTATGGATCGTCATTCCATCTCATCTGTATATATTGCTGTAAAGCGGAAAATCGCGATCGAACCCTAGTTGCTCTCCCCTCTTCCAACTCCAAGGAGAGAGAAGGGAGATTCACTAGGGTTGATGGTTTTCACTTAGGGGAGAGACTTTACATTCAAAAGAGGGGTTGAAACCCACAAGATCCAATCCCACACAATGCAAGATTGGATGCTAAATGTGTTTCAAGGGTTAAGAAAGCAAGGCTACCCTCTTTTGTAAAGAATGTTGATAGAAGAATTAAGCTAGGCATGCATAGAAAGTGAGAAAGATTCACTTATAAACTGAGATAGGGATATAGGATGAAGCTGCAGACCTGGAATTAGCAGTAAAATGTCGATACGGCGCTGTCCTGCAAATTTGAGCAAAAGTTGTCGGGACGATGGCGCCCGGCGCCACGGTCCTCCAAAAAATCCGCGAAACGAAGGGGGATCTGTTCGTCTCTGCACAAGGATTCCAGATCTTCAATTTCAGCCGCATACCTGCAACCTACACACAGAAAAGCAAAGACGATTGGGGGGTTAGGGATTAGGGGTTTGCCTTTAGGTCAAACCCCGGTTTTGGAATTAACCAAGAAATGAGCAATGCTGTAAATGTAAATGTCTTTAATGTAAAACAAGTACTAATACCTTGTTGTAAGGATGTTTGTATCCTTATGTGCGAAGGTATAGATGTTGTATGTTGTATGTTGTAGTAAGTGATCTCCTCTTCAATGGTTGAATCCTTGTCTTGAATGCAACACTTAGCCTTGAATGGAGACTTAGAAGGAATGCTTGAATGCTTGAATGCTTGAATGTTTGAATGTTTGAATCTTGCTTTCGCCTTTTTTCCATCTACCCCAAATGAGAGAGGAAAATGTAGTTTATATACTTGTCAATTAGGGTTAATAGACTGATTTTCCCGACCTTAGGCCGACCAGGAAAGATAATTTTCCAATTTGCAAACATAAAGACCCGAAGTCCAAAAGAGATCGGGCCCAAAATAGGACCCAGGGACCAGGGCGTTGGGTGCTCTAGTCCCACCTCCCGGGACAGCAGGGTGCAAAGGAGGTTCAGGCCAGGGTGCAAGAAAATGCAGTTTTTGGTGTCATAAGCAAGTTTCGGGGTCTCCATTCAGGTTGCGTGTTGCGTCGCCATCGTGAAGACCGAAATGCAGTCGAAATTGCAAGTGTCACAATTTTAGGATGCTACAATTGCATTTAGTTGCATTCCATCCATCCATACATTCATAAATAGATGCATATCATGCATACATAGTAATGATAATGCATACTCCATTTCACTCATCTTCTTCCATAGGACTCAGTCCTAGGTCCTCCATTTCTTCTATCTAAAATTGAATCCCCCCCTCACCCTCCCTATCTTGGACATCATCATAATCCCTTCATCATGTCCCATCAACCCAATCAAGCTACATTCATCACCATCCATCTCTAACAGGAGGGGATGCGCTTCCCATCCTCAGTCATCCACACAATCAAGCTAGTTACTCTGTCTGCACAGGTACATCGACTCATGCACACCTAGACTATCAATAGATACTCTGATCAAGTATCTTCGAGTCTCAACAGCTAATCGATCATGGTAATCCTAGACTACAACATGCATTTATCATAATGACCTAGTCTCAACGGGGCTGCCATGATTCCTCACAATCATCCATCGCACGCACAGACTATCAATTGATCAACCAATCAAACACAATCAAAATAGACAATTACATCAATTGTCTAAGTCTCAGCGAGTATTTTGCTTCATATATCTTGACTTCATCGAGCAATTACATCAATTGTCTAAGTCACATCAGATCACTGTGATTCACTTACTCAGACTTTATCCTCTCCAAGCGACCAACTGACATCAATTGTCACGCTTTGACTCGACCAAGGCAATTTCACCAATTGCACTAGATTGTTCAACCAATTTTGATCAATTATATAGCATCACTCGAAAGCACAAACCACTACATTTTCACCGTATCTCCTGCATGACCTAAGGGTATAAGGGTACTCACTGGCTTGTTGTTTCTCCATATTCACTCCAATTTCTTCCATTCTTTCACCGTTATTGCTCATTTCTTCTACTCTCCCTCCTAACAACTTCTTTCATTCTTTTTCGAGAGATTGCCCAATTTTTTGAAATTTCTCGGCCCATCTCTTAAGGGGGCATACCACCCATTAAATTAACATTTTATGGGGCATATTTCTTCACACCTATTTTTCTTTCTTTGAAATGACGCAATAAAATCGCACTGTCTCAAAGAGGGGCAAATGTAGTCACATAAATCTGTCCATTTTAATTAAATGAATATTTGCTATTTATTTGATTAAAAACCCACTAAGCCATCAGTTAATTAAATTAATATTTAATTAATTCATCTTCAAACATTCTTCTATTAATTAAATAAATTATTCAATTTATTTTAATTCATTCATTAAACCAAATTCACAATCAATTAAATGAATAAATCATATTTATTTTATTTTATCCCTTTTTCCTCTTTTAAATAAATTAAATAAAACATTTATTTAAATCATTTCCCCCCACTTGCATTTTCCTACAAATGCAACTTGCACACATTTATTGAAATAAATTAATTTATTTTAAATAAAAATCCTAATTTCTTTCACCCACCAAATCCACTTGCACTCCTAAACCCCCTTCTAGATTCTTCTAACCCCTTCCTAATTAACCTAATCCATCCCCTAATTATTGTCACATTCCCAAGCAACTTGGAGTCACTTCTCAAAGACTTCAAAGTCTTTGAAAAGCATTAATGCTTTGTGTGTTCAACAATCTAACCTCTAAAGTCTTCCAAAACCACTAATGGCTCTTATATGACCATTAATGGCTCTTACATAACCATTTATGGTTTATTCAACTTGCACTCATGTGTCTCCTCAAGAATTTATTGCTTTGACCATGGTTATCCCTTTTGCCTTTTCACAAGAGTTTATCCATTGGATAAAAGCTTTATTCTTTGAATAAATAATTTATTCACTCAACCCAACCTTGACCTTAACTCCCAAGTTAACTCTCGGGTCATGTCAAGCATTTAATGCTTATAATGCTTATTCCCTCTCCTCTCAACCTATCTCACATTGCCACTTGTCATCCTGGGATTGGGTTGAAAGCCATCACATGGATTGAATATCATTCAATCCTGACCCTTGTTGAGATTAGTCAATCTCAACCATCCATTGCTCCATTTTTCCTATAAATAGAGCCCATTTCTTCATAATCCAAATCTTGAAAACTTGTATGCATCTAAGTTATAGAGAATTTTAGAGAGCATTTAGCATAAATCACTAATATCTTATCATTTTGGTTTAAAATAAATCATTTTAGCATCATAGCATCATAGCATTAGCTTTTTATTCACATTTAGAGTAAATACTTCAATCTCAAACCTCCATAAGCATCCATAGTGCAAAAAGTTGTTGAGAGCTACACTAGTTTGGAACTTGAAGAGGAGAGGAACAAAGGAGAAGGAGCTAAGAGTGTGTTAGGAGGCATTTGGAGATGTCTCATTATATTTACTTTTCTAGTTAAATATTCTCTCATGCTTTTGGTATCTCTTTTGATATGCCTATTTAGATTAGCTTTTGATTGAATAACAGTAACGATTTCTTGTGTTTTTGTGTGTTATACGACCACAGGCTTTTAGTCTAACCTTTTCCCTTTTGCAGAGCATCAAATACTATGTAAAGATTCATTCAAGGAAGTAAATTGTCTTTCTCTTTGGAAAAATTTAGAAATAGGAGGCACACATGTTGTCGCATTCACATTGTGATTGTTGATTGTATCATTGAACTTGATGAAGCTTTTTGTTGGTTTGAACTTTGCAAACGGTTGTTGAAGACTCTCCCCCTTATCACTTAGAGCCATAGGAGTGGATTGCTCCATTTGACTCACGACCAGATGATAATTGAGGAGTGTTGTGCACAACTGCGGAAAGGAAGTAAACTCAGACAAAAGAAGTTTTTCCCTGATATCTTTTTGTAAATTAGAAATGAAAATTCTTTGAATATCATTATCAGGTAAATGAAAAGAAATTTGAGCACACAAATGATTATATATACCAATGAAATCAGTCAATTTTTCTTTAACACCTTGTTTACAATGCATTAAATCAGTCAAAGTGATTTTAGGACCAATGTTGTTTTGAAATTGTTGGATGAAAGCATTTGCCAGTTGTTGAAAAGAAGTGATGGAATAAGAAGGCAAAGAGCAATACCATTGTAAAACCTTATCTATTAGTGTTCTTGTAAACAATTTTCTAAGCAATCTTTGATCATAAGAAAAATCAGTACACAATGTTTGAAACGTTTTGACATGCATAAGAGGATCACCTTTTCAATTATAGAGTTCCAATTGAGGGATCTCAACATTTTTAGGTGGCACGGATTTAAAAAAATCAAAAGAAAGTGGGCTCACAACATCAAAAGTGGGCACACTAAACTTGGATTGACTCATAGAAGCAATTTGTTGTTGTAAGGAAGACACAGTTTGGGCAAGATTGTTAATTGTCATTTCGATAGAAGAATTGATTTTAGACATAGTTGATTGAGAAGGTGGTGTGATGTTATTGAAAGAAGGCATGGACTAAGAATAAGGTGGTGGGACATAATGATAAGTAGGCATGGGTGATGATTGGGTAAGAAAAGGGACACTTAAAGGAGGAATAAAGTTGTTGAAGGAATTACCCCCTTGTGTCACACTGATTTGTTGAGGAATAATAGGAACATTCATGGAAGACATAGGTAAAGATGGAGGATTAAATGAAGAAGAGGGGTTGCCCCCATGACCAATGGTTGTAGGAATGACATTTTGAGTTGAAGTAGCCATGATGTTGGAGGTGAAAGTAGGAATACTAGTCATAAGAGTAGTCAAAGGAATTGAAGGATTGACTTGTGTTGAAGGTTGTGAATAACCTAGGGTTTCGGCACAACTCTTGATAGGCATGACATTAGAATCAACAATATGTGCAATGCCATGCAAAATATCAATTCCATTCTCATCACTTTGAATCACGTGCTTAAGGCCTTCAATTAATGGAAGAGCTTTAGTATTAGGGTATTCTTGGGACATCCATTGTTGAAAGTTATCAAATTGATTTTCTAATGTGGAAAGTTGATCTATAGAAACCCTAGTTAAAGCTTCTTCACCATCATGGGATTCATCAATAGGGTAAATAGGCACATGATTAGGATGGGAAGAATTAGCATGATCGTCATTAAAGATTTCATCCAAATTAGGCTCCATCTCCTCGGTAATTAAACCTTGAGAAGCCTTAATTCTAATGCTTCGTCTAATGGGGATAGGATAGGTAGGACTGATAGTGGTAAAACTCATGCACTAGAGGGAAAATTTGAATTTTGAATTTTGGAACAAAGCTTACAAAATTGATTAATGCAAAATTTAAGAAAATAATGATTACACAATGTGAACTTTATTGGAAGATGAGGATGACACAATTTCCAAAAATGAAAGGAAATTGGAATTTTAAAATTAGGGCGAAGGGAATACCACTTAATTTTAAAATCAGGGTAGACTATAATTAACTTCTTAATTATAAAAACTTTCTTGAAATTTGAAATGTTGAATTTTGGAGGTATTTCCAATTCTAGAGGGATAAAAAATCGACAAAATCAGCCAATCTTCTAGATCTAGGCTATTAAATACAGTCATAACAGTCTCCCGAAATTTCAGGAAAAAAGCCGAGGACTGTGGCCAGAACGCACATGGTCCGACCAACATTTTTGAAATTTTTAGGGATGAATATTACGATGATTTCAAAGCGAACCCCAAAAAATTGGCAAATTTTACGATTTCTAGATGGGCAAAATGAAGGCGCAAATGTAAAAATAAGACCTTATTAGGGTTTTGAAGAAAAAGAGGAATTGAATTGCAAATTTTGAAAAAGGTCAAACCTAATGGATAGGGACACCTTGGAAAATGTGTAGAAATCTGAATGTAAATGAAATTGATTTGAAATTTGCACAAAATCCAATTAATTTTAAAAATTAGGGTTTTATGACCTAACCACTTAATTTTTAAATTTGAATTTTGGGAAAAGGGGGGAAATTGAAATTTTGAATGTCTGAGAACAACCAAAAATATGAAAATTAAATGAAAACCCAACTTTTGCACAAGTTCAAGATGATTTTTGAAAATTAGGGTTTTAACAAGTAACCGCTTAATTTTGTAAATTTGATTTGCAAATTGAACAAGACAATGAGGAAATCGACTTTGACAAACAAAACAATTTTCAGACCTAAGATAACCACAAACAATTTTTACAAATCACAAGTTCAATTTTAAGTTTTAAAACTAGGGTTTTTAATGATTTAACCACTAAGTTTGTAGAAAATTTAAACTTGCAAATGAAAAATATGCAATTTTGTTCAAAGGAAAGCATGCAAGACATCGGGTTCACCAAAATGTAATGTTCGTGAAATGTAAATTATAGATCAAGAGGAAAACTACCCTTTCCCTCCAAGGAGAGATGAGACTTTCACTACAGATTTCCCTTCAAACACTTTTCACCAAGTTACATTCGGAAGAGGAGAGGAGAATTCACTAGATTCAACCTTCAAGGATGAAGATTGAATTCTGAATGAAATGGGAATGATAAGTTGATCCTCTCTTCCTTATTTGAAATGGAAAGGAATTGATTGAATTATGTAGTGCAAAAGTGACAAAGAACTGATTATAACTTGAGATCGGAATATGGGATGAACCTGTGCACCTAGATCTGGCAGTAATATGTCGAGACAAAGTTGCCCTGCGAATTTGAGGAAAAGTTGCCCGGACCATGGCACCAATGTACACGGTCCTTTGAAAAATCCTCGAAACGAAAAGGGTTTTTCCACCTTTGCAAATGGAGCCTAAATCCAAAAGTACAGTTGTGCACCTGCAACCTACACATAGAAAAGAGAGAAAAATGGGTTGGGATTAGGAGTTTGCCTTTAGGTCAAACCCCAATTTTGGAATTAACTAAGTAATGAAAGAAAGTACTTGCAAGTAGATATAAATGAAAGACTGAATTGTAAATCACCTCAAGGGAGGTTGTGGTAGCAACATTGATAGAAATGCTTGTGTGGAATTGAATGTTGGGATCAATCTCCTCTTCAATGGTTAAATCCTTGACTTGAATGCAACACCTAGCCTTGAAGAGAGACTTGAGAACGCTCAATGCTGGAAAAGAATGCTTGAATGCTCTTGATCGCTTATGCAACTTGATAAAATCCAATCTTATCCAACTTAAACTTATTGAACTTTTGCAAATGAGAGGACGAATGCCCCTTAAATACATGTTAGTGGATTTGATTTTCATTACAAACCGACATCGGGGGAGTTTACCGCCCAATACTCAACCCACAATGCATGCTCTAGGAAGGTCCTACCCCAAAATAGGGTAGGAACAGGGGTGCCATGCCCCTATCCTGGGAGGACAAGTGATGCAGAGATTCTTGGAGTTACTCTCAGTCAGCTAGTGTCTTTCTTGTTCTCTCCAACCTTCTAACTCCTCAAGCCCATCCAATGGTACTTGGTAAGGGTTCTGCTGGTTAGACCTCCAAGGCTTAATCCACTTTGGCTTTCCTCCAAGGTATAGCCACAATTTTTTACAACAATGCTTCCTATTGAGGATTCCACCTCAATCCCTATCACACCTTCCCAGTGCTCCAACGACCTCTGCAAAGGATCTTTAATTACAAACTTGTTCCATGAGTGTAAATGAAGTTGACATAGTGTCTTTGGTGTTTTCTGAGGGTTTGATCACCTTTAAACCCATTTCCAAGCCTTCTCAAGCTCACTTTGTCTATACCGGGCTCCAAACAGACCTAATTCAATTAGGCCTCTTTTTACTATTTTCAAGGCTTAAGTTCACATCTACCTACACAAGGCCCCAAAAAAATTGCATTTATGAGTACCCTTTTCCTAGTTACATACAATATTGTAGAATGGCATATGGGTTCTTAGTACACATGGGGTTTCTAGAACTGTCCTATTTTTAAGGGTTTTAGGGCTACCCGGGTGACTTGCAAACTTGGCCTTAGAAAGATTCACCAGTCAAAACCTCTGCACAAAATAATCTTGGATTCTTAAAGGGCATTCAATTGGGTCTCAAAAAATGTATCAATGTTTTCTCTACCAATCCATGTGTGCTTGAAAACACACATCTTTTGTTGTCCTAGTCTCACCAACTCCTAGCTATGAGCCTAGGGTATAATTGTAAAACCACCAAAAAGGTTTGCAAAGCCAAAAAAACCTACACTAAACATATGTATAGACCCTAACCTATCATTCCATTGGATTTCAACTGGTGCCATCAGTGGGTGCTCAGGTTAGAGCCATTTATTGCTTAAACCCTAGCCTACAAGGGTTTTGTACCTAGTTCACAGAGAATGGTTTGAATCTCTGCAACTAGACACAATCAAACCTTGAAATCTACCTTTATGGAAAGTAGATTAACTATTCCTTCATGCCCTGTAGGTAGGTTCCTCTGAAAAGTCCGTACTGGACCATACAACACAGCAAAAAACAAGGAAAAATAGTGAAAGCGGTGTAAAAACAAGGTTTTTTTTCTTACAAACAAAACTTGCTTTGCATTCCAAACTCTTCCAACCTGTACAATGATGTTGTCTTTGGCTTTTAACATCATGATTCAGTTGGTTAGAACCAACTTCTTCACCGCCAACAGCATAAAGTGCAATGTTGCAAATGTTGCTTAGCATTTTACATCTTTTTTATCCTTAGGAGACAACCTTGCACTCAAGTGTACTCCAAGGCTCCAAAGGCCCTCTATGCATTCTAGGAGACCTAAAACAATGCATTACACCCTTATTACATGATGACTTTGTTTTTAGAGTAGTGCACCTATGAACAACATCAACATTACATCTTTCTAGGATATCAACATCCTGAACACAACAAAAGCTTGGAAAACTCAACCATGACTTCATTAAGTCCCAAATGCTTGGTCCACTTATTACAACATGACAGACAACATAAAAGACTTAAGAGCAAACCAAAATTTACATAGAGTGATAGGTGCCCTACACCAACAAGGGTGCCACACCCCTTTCCTAGGGGGGACAGGGGCACCACGCCCCTATCCTACCCCTTTCTCCAGGACAGAGTGTGGACAGGGTGATGCAGAGGCCAAGAAAGAAGCTAATTCTAATGGTTGAGCAATCTTCAGTCTCCGATCAAGCTAGAGGATTCGATCTCGCGTGTGTGAGGACCCTAATGCAGTCAAAAATTGCTAGGATCATAATTTTATGACACTATAGAACGTAGCATCCCAAAGGATCTATACAACATTCTTGATGCTAGGAGATTGACCGCTAGTAGAGTAGATAAAGAGATGAAAGAGCGTGAACTGATAAATGTTTGCACTTGTATCTCATAAGAATAAGCACATAGACTCATTGAGGAAGCCAATAAAAAGGAGTTCAGGAGCAGGAATACGATAAACAAGCTAATGATTGGCAGGGTTGAAGAAGTAAGGAAAGAAACCGAAGAAATATAGAAAAGGATCACAAAGAACAACCCTCTATATAATGATGCCGGTCAAAAGGAAGACATTTCCCATCCGGAAGTATAGGCACGTGTCCCAGATGATCAGAAAGATGAAACTCAAATTGAGATTTCAAAGGATGAAGAGGAACCAGAGAAGGTAAAGGTGCAAGACAAGGGAAAAGAGGTGGATAAAGGAAAGAAAATTGTTGATACTCCTGCAATTGACACTCCAAAGGACAAAGGGAAGTTCCTACCTTAGATTTCAATTAATCTTGATAGCCCTTTGGATATTGGATAGATGTCTCTGACTGAAAAGTTGATTGTTGCAGGCGCAGTTCAGGCCCAAGCTAGTCAAGACCTGGTTAAGTTTGGAAATAAAGACAAAAAGCTTATTCAGATGTCTATTGATGTTTTGCAAAAGGTGGTACCAGACTTGCAACTAGATCCCAATTCTAATCCCTCTGGTAAATTATTGCAATTGATTTAACAATGTAAATACCAATTTTGAATCATTGGAGAAGTCTACCACCAAGCGGGTATTAGATAGATTTAAGGAGGTTCGTATGCAGACATTCTGGAAGATGAAAGAGGATGACAGAGTGAGATTAAACACAGATCTACAAACTATCTCAGGGACATTGACAGAAGGTGGTAAGATATATAAATCTTGTCTTATTTTGCCCAAATTCACACTTGATAGTGACAAACAAATTAGTACTTGTCAGGGCAAGCTAGTGGGAATATCTCAGCCATTTGATTCTATTGTATCCCTAACCAGCAACATAGAAGGGCAAGTAATGGCTCTAAATGATCAAATCTCAAGCCTTAGTGCAGAAAAAGATAGAATTTTTAGGAGAGTTGGTGAACTCCAGAACATAATTACCCACCGGATGGACACCATGTTGAGTAATAAAGTAGATTGTATGAAGGCTATGGCACAACTTGTTCTGACTGAATTAAAGGATGTGGAAATTCATGCCTATGTTTTCAGTGCCTTCATCATAGTTTTGGATAACTTGAAGAGTGGGTGGGACATACACTTAGGATTTTTGAGGACCATTTTTGTTGATATCTTCAAGTATGTATAAAGTGTCTAGTAGATATCCCGATATATAAGTTTTGGTGCAAGCCCCGCAACTTTGGCATTGTTGTCAAAGGGGGAGAGTACGGTGAAAAAATTACAGAATGATACAGGGTTTTTTTTATCTAATGGGGAGCCTTAGAAATTTTGATCCGGTATCCAAGTTGTTTCAACACTTAGTCATTTTTCACAAGTGTTGCCATCAATTCCAAAGGAGGAGATTGTTGGCAATTAACACTCATCTTGTGGATATCAATGCTTGATTAATGTTTTAGGGTTTTCATTGATGGAAACTCTTCATGAGAGTTCTATCCGATAGATATAGTTTTTGGAGAAGTCATCCGGTAACTGGTAATCTGGCTTCGGTAATTCAAGCTAAGCAGAGCAGTTTTGGTCTAGAAGTGTTGCAGTGATTGTGGTGGTCAGATTTGTGTATGGGATGATAGATCTGACTTATAGAAACCATTTTATCATCATTTAGGTGATCCACATATGTTTTTGATGATCCGGTTCAAGTCGACTCATGATTACACGTTACACTATATGGTCGACTTGACAATTGTTTATTTTGTGATTGTGGATATATAAGATCAATGTAGAAGATCTTTTTGGTGTGTGGTATGATATGATATGAGCGAGTAGCGATCGAGAAACCTATTTGGCACAATTTCACGTGCGCATTCTTGATCCGATAGCTCACTGAGATATAAAATAGAGAAAAGTTGTAGAGCAGATGCAATCAAAATTTTGTATTTAACCAAAACTCATCTAGGCATTGTTTGATTCTATTTTAGAGTTCAACAATCGTAATTCATGATTCTAAATGATTTTAAAGGCAGTGAGCCTTTCGAGGTTTTAGCCCTTATTGTAATTGAGATGTAAGCTCTAGGTAGTGTGCCTGAATGCTAGTGCATTCCCCTTTTGTAATATTGTTTTTCTACTGGCCATAGTATAATAATATTATGGGTTCAAATCCCACTGTGGTTTTTTTCATTTGGATTTCCACGTAAAAATCCTGGTGTTATATTTTATGGTTAATTATCTTGTGTTTTTGTATCTTACTTTCTTGCATATGCTTCCAGTGGTTTCAGAATAAGTCAAAAAAATTGTGTGCCAGTAGATCACTAATTCACCCCCCTCTCAGTGATCCTTGATTCCAACAGAAACACCGTTGTCCACCATAAATTCAATGAAAAGTATGTTTATTTACAAGCCTTGGCAACAATTTCTACCTTTTCCTCCTACTCTATAATGTACCCAACTGTACGGTACCCAAATTTCCACCACACGTCACGTACTATTGTGATGTACCAGCACTCTCTGATGACACAGTACCCGAGGGCAAATTACTGAGGGAAGTACTTGAGGGAAATACTCGAGGGAAAAGTACCCGAGGGAAGCACTCGAGGGAAAAGTACCTTTAACACCTTCGACCCTCAATCAACGGCACTCGGCACCCTTCGGCTCCAGACGTGAGTTCCACTCGTATGAAAAAGTAGGCCTCAGAATTCCAAATACTCCATACGACAATGTTACTTCCACTGAAGGATCCAATCATAGATAATTCCTATGTCAATAAATTATTGCAGATATGGGAATGAATTATCAACATAGAGTATATACCATCAACATTGAATGACCAAGAACTAGATATTTGTAATTATATTTCCACACGGTAGAGATAGATCCAACAATGAAGTAAGTGAAATATCAGAATTGATATCTCCAATGGCAGACTAGGGTGGATGCTAACCACCGAAACTGTAATGACAGAATAGGGAGGTTCTTGTACCTCTGAAACTGCAACAATGCCAAACTCCAATTGGAATTCACAGATACAAAGAGAATATAAAATTCACCATACCTACAACTATTCCAAACTCGGCCTTATAAAGAGCTCCAAGAACTTTCCCGAAGGGTTACAAGCAAGACGACAATAGTTTACTATTTTATTAATTTGGGCCCCTTTATTTAATAATTTAATTAATTAATTAAATAAGTCCTTATGATATTATTTAAAATTTAGGACCACTTAATTAAGTCACTTTATTAAAATTGGGGACATTACAGTCCTCCCGGCCCAAAGATTGCTTGCCCTCAAGCAATCTGTAACTATCTACCATCTGACAAGCTTCGAGATCTTAGACCATGTGTGAATGCTGGTAGTCGTATCCACTGAAAGATTGACGCTGCACCATGACTGCGAGCACCACCTGCAAATCCCCAATCAGCTTGCGCTGCTCCACTCTAATATAAGCATTGCCCTGCTCGAAGTTGAGGAATAACTCATCAAAATCCAACTTGCTTACTTCATATGGATGCAACTCACGAGGAGAGATGACAATCATGCACGCCTCATGCCCAACCAAAGGGTAAACTTCGTATTCAACCAATTGTAGAGATTGCTCCTGTAAGGGATCATTGCTAGAGTTCACATCTCCATGAAGTTTATCAACCACTATTGGCTTGACAAAATTCATACAAACATCACCATCCTTGCACTTGTCATGAAAGTTTCAATGTTCTTCGCTTGAAGGGACAATTGTTATCTCTAGCTTGTCCATATCCTCCTGTCACTAGAGTGAACATGTGAACTTGTCTTCATCTTTCTTTGATTCTGATCGAGTTCCTAATTCAGGATCCAACTCCTCTTTTCTTTTCCTTACATAGTACCTATCAAAGGATTCGGTATTCTTGATCTCCTCAGGTTCACTCGAGTATTCATCAAAGATTCTGATAACCTCCTCATGCACAGGTATACTTTTTCCTATCAGAACTAGATATTCTTGAAATGTCAGAAGATTCTTCCTCTTTTGATATTTGTTATACCACTTGGTGATTTTATTGGCAGCAATTTCATTATCCCTTTCTTCCATTTCTGTAGGCATCCCAAGCATTCTACAGGCTGGCAGGTATTTTGGCTCTGATACCGCTATAATGTACCCAATCATACGGTACCCAAATTTCCACCACACATCATGTACCACCGTGATGTACCGATGCTCTCTTATGGCATAGTACCCGAGGGCAAATTATCAAGGGAAGTACTCGAGGGAAATACCCGAGGGAAGCACTCCTGGGCAAAGTACCTTTGACACCTTCGGCCCTCAATCAACGACACTCAGCACCCTTCGACTCCGAACATAAGTTCCACTCATATGGAAAAGTAGGTCGCACACTTCCAAACACTCTGTACGATCCAATCACTCTGGAAAAGTGTGTCACTTGCTCCACTCTTGAATGAGTCAAGTTCATTGAACCTAGACAAGTTCACCTATTTGAATTAGATGATGGAAGTGAGTTGTCGCCACCTTAGCATGCATATCTCTTTGATCATCACAAGTGTTTGTGGTTAATAAATATCTCTTGATTACTCAACATTTCCAATTGCTTCATGACAGATGTGATAATGATGAGAGATATTCTCAAATTGCATCATCTTATTTGATTTAATCAGTTTCAATTATCCTTCTTCATGATGCGTCTCACCTTTCAACCTTGTAATCATTCACCTTACTTCCACTAAAGGATCCAATCATAGATAATTCCTTCATCGATAAGATTATTGTAGATATGGGAATGATTTATCAACATAGAGTATATACCAACAACATTGAATTGCCAAGAAATAGATATTTGTAATTATATTTCCACACGGTAGAGATAGATCCGACAATGAAGTACAAAGTGAAATATCAGAAATGATATCTCCAACAGCAGACTAGGGTGGTTGCTAACCACCGAAACTGTGATTACAAAATAGTGAGGATCTTGCACCTCTAAAATTGCAACAATGCCAAACTCCAACTGGAATTCACAGATACAAAGAAAATATAAATTCACCATACCTACAACTATGCCAAACTCAGCCTTATAAAGAGCTCTGGGAAGTTTCCCAAAGGGTTACAAGCAGGCCGACAATAGTTTATTATTTTATTAATTTGGGCCCCTTTATTTAATAATTAAATTAATTAAATAAATAAGTCCTTATGATATTATTTAAAATTTAGGACCACTTTATTAAAATTGGGGACATTACATACTCTACTCTACTACTTATTGCTTCTACTATCTTACTCTATTATCTATTTTTAACCTTATACAAATGAGGAGAGCAAGCCTTTTATACTTCCCTTTACAAACAAATGGCTAAGATTACAATATAAAACCCTAATTAGGGTTAGTTACAACTAACTCTACATTACATTTAATGCTTGACCAATGATTTGATTACAACAAATAGGACACATCTCCTTCCTTGAAGGCCAACCAATAGGAATTGAGATTAGGTAAGATAAACAATATTTGATGAAGTGGCATGTGTCACTTGCTCCACTCTTGAATGAGTCAAGTTCATTGAACCTAGACAAGTTCACCTATTTGAATTAGATGATGGAAGTGAGTTGTCGCCACCTTAGCATGCATATCTCTTTGATCATCACAAGTGTTTGTGGTTAATAAATATCTCTTGATTACTCAACATTTCCAATTGCTTCATGACAGATGTGATAATGATGAGAGATATTCTCAAATTGCATCATCTTATTTGATTTAATCAGTTTCAATTATCCTTCTTCATGATGCGTCTCACCTTTCAACCTTGTAATCATTCACCTTGACTTCTCTTGACCTTAATTTATTGATGTATTTCTTGACCTCATACTGAAATCATCTTATGTTCAACATCATTGTGAAGTCTTCTTCATGTTTGAGCTAATTCTCATCTTCCCTTTGATAATCTAATAGATTCTTTATCTTGCATCCTTGTAGAATAATCTTTCCTTGGTAGTCTTCTTGAATTCCATCCTTGAAGTGTGGATGTTGTCTCACTTCGCATTATGGCACCATCCCTCTATCTACTCCCTTGATCTTGAAGTAGTCTCCTTGCGTTGATGAGTCTTCATGTTGCAATTATCATTACTCTTCATTCGCCTTGATGAAGTGTGAATCTTGTTGTTGCAAATCCTTTAACAAGTTGGTCTTTTTCCCTTTGGAATTCCTCTTTTGTGATTCCCTTCGTGTTGCAATATCACCTTGAAGTTTTGAGTTCTCAATGCCCTTGCAAATGTTATCCTCTCCATGCAAGTGAGTCTTTCATTTCACCCTTTATCCATGCATCAAATCTGAAAGAAGACAAAAGAGATATTTAAATTTGGATGATGAATGAAAACCCAAGTAAGTAAAATATAAGATAATGCATACTATTTTCTTCATAACTTTTCAAAGTCCTATAATGACACTTAAGAGTTCTGGGAATCCACTTTCAAGTGTGGAAATGCAGGGTTTCAGGTTTGGTTTTCCTCCTTCAAGTTTGATTTAGATTAGAAGTTCTAGAAATGTTACCTTCAAATTCGGAATGACTTTTAGGTGTGGAAACCACTGAGACAATGGTCCTAAATTCGACTTCAGTGTTAATTGTAAAAATTATTGTGACGCTGATGATCAAATTCAGATACAACGCTAGTATAATCTTCACTTAAATTTGCCCTCTGTTTGGTCAAATTCACATTCTTCTTAATTATTTTTAGATTCCTCTTTGATTAAGTTCGCAATCCTATAGTTCTTCTATTTAATTGAATTAATTTGCTTTAATTGAATGGGTGATTTGATTTATAGACCTCCCATATATAAAACTTTCAATGAATGGTTTTGCTGACTTCAAAAATGTTTTAATTACCTCTTAAAAAGGTTATTTCACAAACATAGGTCTAATATGGGGTATCATTAGGTATGATTATGTCCTTTAGAGGTATGATCCATCCTTTTGGACGTCATGGATCTTAAAATTTCATGGATTCTCTCAGTCCATGAAAAAATTGCAAGTTGCATTCCTCAATTTTGTGGATATCTTAGGTCATGGATTTATGAGACTTGTGGATAAAACTTAATCAACATCAAATTTTGATGCATTCTTGAGACCCATGGACAAATATATCACTTCATGTCTTGGTTGTGGATTTTAGCTAGTTATGGATTCTTTTTAGCCAAGGAAAAATGTTGCTCTCCATCTTCAAGTCATGGATTTTGGGAAGTGATGGACAAATCTTGCATTTGATCATGAAGTCATGGATAAAATCGTTCACTTCATCTCTCACTTATCTTGATCATTAGAATACCTTGCTTGTGAAATTAAAGGTTCAAGGACGAATTTGATCATTACAACTCTCCTCCAACATACCCCTCAAGACCTCCAAGTCATGGATTTCATCAAGTGAATGATAAAAATGAAGGAAAAGTTGATTTGAGGCGAAATCCTCTTGTCTAAGCCTCTCTAAGCACTAAGTCATCAAATCAAGGATCTCACCCAACTTTTGTGATCACCTCATCAAGTCACTCAAAGTCGTGGATTTTTTACACTCAAGGAAAAGTTGGAGATATCATTCCAAAGTTGTGTATTTCATCTCTTCATGGACAAATTCACACACCTCTATTCTCATTGATTTCTCCAAGTGAAGGATAGCATTGTTGCAAGAGTGACTTGATGTTAACTTTCATTGTCATAGCCATTATAAGTATTAAGTCACTCAAATCATATTCTTCACTTATTCCCTCAAAGATTGATCAATTCCCCTTTAAGTCATGGATTCTAGCAAGTTGTGGACAAATTCCTTCATTTCACCTCAAGTTCGAGGATTCCACCAAGTCATGGATTCTGGCAAGTCATGGAATATTCTAGCCAGTCGTGAATTTTTGAAGGTTGTGGATTGTGGAAGGTCAGGTATTCTTGCTTATTATGAAAAAAGTTTACAAGTGTGACCTCCAACTTGAATTGTTTTTTTTATGATCCCTAGGTCGTTGATTTTGGTGGTCCAAGGATAAAATCAAGAACTACATCATACTTCTCCCATTTTCCTTCTATTCTTCTATCATTTCTCACCCTTCTTAGTCATTGGTTGCCTTGATCGATCCATCCCTTCATCAAACTTAGTCGCTCACGTATTCAAACATTATGATGTTGCACTCACCTTTATCCAATCGTGGATTTTGTCAACTCAAGGATAAACTTGATCACATCCACCTCCAAGTCATGGATTTTGGAAGGTCATCGCTTTTCACGAGTCATGGATTATGGTGACTTATTAACAAACCCAATGACTTCCACTTCAAGTTGATTGTTTCATCCTTTGTCTAAGTTGATCATTTCAATGTCTTTGCTTGTAAACTTAGAGGATTCAAGGGGTAGACTCAACCATTGCCACTTTCATTTGGTATATCACCAAGGTCTTCAAGGTCGTGGATTTTTCCTGGGTGTGGATTCTAGTGAGTCATGGATAACTCACTTTGACCTCATCACTTATTGATTTCACCAAGTGTAAAGTGACTTCTTGATAGGGTTGACTTGGTGTATTCTTTCCTTTCATCATTGCTTAGACCTTGAATTATCTTCATCAAGCTTTTCAACTCAGTTGATTGATCATTACCTTTTGATTGATCCTCACTTTTGCATTATAACCTAAGGGTGCCCATCTGCTTTCTTGAGTGTTCATCATACATAAGACTCATACCTTGACCTGACCTATAGGTTGCATTATGAAGCGTCACCTAATGACTACCTTGACTCTCACCTATCACTAGAGAACTTAGAGTTGAGAAGACTCCAAACTAGTCTAGAGGGAGACCTAACTACTGCTAGATTGTCCAACTTTATCATAATCTGACAACAAGGCATTGCATCCCCTTGCAAGAAAGAGGTTAATAACTAAAGAAACTACTACCAAGCAAAACAAACTAAGAATAATAACTAACCTACGAGCAAAAAAAGTGGGGGTCCCCTTTTGCAATGGGGCGATGTGTGAAAACGTCACAACACTACCCATAGTCAAACGATAGGTGTAGAAACTAGAAACAAAAGCTACATATTTGGAAGGAAGCTTCCCCAACAAGTTGAAGACCAATTGTGCATCCTTCTTCTCAATGGCATAATCCATGAGTTGTGCTCTTAGCTAATTTCCCTTAGTGATATAATCTTGGATTGTATCAAAATCCTTAGGATCCAAATTTAGGAGATCACTTTCAAGTGTGTATCCTCTAATCTTATCAACTTGACCGTACAATTAACCAAGTTTATCCCAAGCTTCATTGATTATCTCACACTTTTCAATATGAAAGATAAGATCGGGTGATATATACTTTCTCAATGTTCTGAGAGCCATAGAAATTTTAATGAGCCATTCCATTTTCAGATTAGCATCAACATTAGGAACCAAGGGTTCTGAAATAATACCATCAATGTAATGACTTAAATATTTTCCCATTAGTTTACTCCATGCATTAACTTTCCAAGTTACATAATCATGTGGAGTTAAAAGTGGAAATTTAGGTCAACCCATGATTAAAAATCAAAGAGCATAAAAGAGAGAGAGAGGAAGGAGCACACAAGACACCCCGCTTGTCCCCCTCAATTCACTCAATCAAAGAACCCCCTCGTTCCCCACTCCCCACCACACCAAAAAAAATGATGATTTGACACTTTATACGCAGTGTGTTTACAATGGCCAACTTGCAAAACAAGGCAAAGTGGAATTCTAATTTCATTGTTTAAAATTGTCTCAATCAAGCTATAACAGACTCAAATCACTAATGCAAAAGACCAAACTAAGATCTAAGCATTACATATGACAAATAGGCCAAAAAAATCATATGTTGAAAGTATAATTTTCACTCACAATCATTACAAACTCATAGCACCAAAGTGAAGTAGAAAAAAATATGCACTTTAAAAAAAATGACACCTAAAAAGGAGTTTGTATAAGCCTGAACAAAGCCTTTGGAGTTGAAAAAATGGGGATTATTTAGCTACATTTGTGAAAAATTGAATTTTCTAAAAATTTGTGCATTAAAATCAAAAATTAATTTCACCACAATGTAGAGTATGAAAAATTAGCCCAAATAAAACAATTGTACTAAAAGGAGCTCGTATGACCAAGTTATGAGTGTTTGAAAATCAACTCCAAAATTGAAAAGCTCAACCATGAGGGGGCAAAAAATCAATTATCCCACATGCATTCTATTGTGCACAATTTTGCTATTTATATATCAAACACAATAGCCATATTGTGTAAGCTTGTTAGATGGTTTTGCAGGAGTTGAAATTGAGACATATTTTGGTGGAGCACTAACTGTGTGGTTCCTTTGGTGGATGTGTCAAGTCTAGAAAATCTGCAAGTGCCACGTGGAGCTATGACTAGATAGGATAAAGTGTCTTGTATGGACAAGTCGTTCACTGCCACATATCCTTATTGTTGACTGTGTTTTGGATGGCATGGCCCTATGCTAGCTCCTTGTGGAAGATCATGTTGAGTTGATTGTGATGTGGGTATGCTATGAGTTGTCATCTAATCTAATGAGGTGGCACAAATTTGTACATGAAACATGTCCTTGCTTGCTAAGTCAACTATGTTGACTTGCCAGGCAAAGTCAGTGGTTGTATGCCACATGTCTTGTAGTGTGTGTGGCAAATTTGAATGGCAAATTGTCTATATGTTAGAGTGGGACTGCCGCATGGCCTACCACCATTGGCAGATGTCATAAAGTACCCTTGCAAGTTGCAAGGATCTAAGTACCCTGCGTACCCACAGGGTACAAAATATTAAAAATTCGATTGTTATTTTTTTCAAAAGGACTTTGCATGTAATAAAAAAATTGTGATTGAGATATGTATAATTTTTCTAAAAATAATAAGTAGAAAATAAATAAAGCAATTTTTTTAATATATCTACCCAACTCGTAATGATTGCATCCATACAAATGATTGGAAGGAAAAAAATTATGATGCCTTAGGGACAATTGCTCTAATTTGGATGATTTGATAGGCGATCTTGGGGTTGTCGAGCCTTCTGAGTGTGATAGTGGTGTCGAATTTGGCCCAAAGTGCTCTGAAATTGTAGGTACCTTCTAGATCTAACAACCACCTCCAGGCTTCAAATGGCTCTAGATTTGGCTGTTGGCCTATTGTCATTGATGTCATTGATGTGATTTCGTCTAGCATGTATGTTTTTGTTTTGGTCCAACTTTTTGCTTCAATATACGTTATTCCTTTATTATGCAATGTATGTATATTTACTTCGTGCAGTTTTGAGGTCCGGTATCTACCTTATCAAAAGGAGTTTGGGGTTTGGTCCCATCCGAATGTGATGAAAGCATAATCCGCAAGGTATTTTTGGATCTAGTTATATCAAGACATATTGGAGGCGTGTTTTACAAAGCACTTTTTGGATCAAGTTTGAAGTCGATATCTTATGAAGATATTTGTTTGCTACATTGCGTGTGGATATTTTGGTCTCACTCCTTTCCAATTGAGTCGACTGATTAGAATATTTGGTGTAGATACATATAGCCATTAGTTTTGCAAGTTAGAGGCATGGTTGTTGAAAAATAACTATTTATGTACATTGTGTATATGCGAAAGATCTATGAATGTGAATGTTGTTGTGTCAGATGCAAGTCTAACAGCTCAATTTTGTATCCTATCATCCGGTAGTGAGCCTTTTTTGTATTCGGGCAGTGAGCCCTTCGGTAGTGAGCCAACCCCTTGTACTGTGTAACCGATTACATATTGTATTATACTTGAGAGATCACTCTCTCCATGGTTTTTTCGATGTTATGTGTTTTTGTGTTATGTTATGTTATTTAAATTATGTTATGTGATTGATTAGTTAGAAGTTTTAATAAGTTCGAGGGAATACCGATTCACCCCTCCCCTCTCAGTATTCTGGATATTCAACAATTGGTATTAGAGCCAAGTACTTTGGAAGATTTTAACCACTCGAAGGAGATCCAAAAAGTTGAACTTATGGATTTAAGCGAAGATCTTAGAAATGCTCTTGAGGATCTTGAAGCAATTGAAAATGAAAACAAAGATTTGAAAGAAAATATCCAACTGACAAATGAGTGCATTGAGAAGCTAAGAGAGCAGATCGTGAAATTAAAAATAAGGCATAAAGAAGTCAGTGAAGAGCTTAAGCAAGCAAACAACACTATTGCAAATCTTAAAGTAAAAAATGAAGACAATGAGAAGACCAAGGAGTATTTAAACAAAATGATGAAATGCAAATCAGAGGAGTGCGAGAAGCTAAAGTAAGAAGTAAAATCTCTAAAGATGCATCTAGAGAAAGTAAAGAAACAACAGAGTAAAGCCAAATTCGATAAGTTTGACAAGTTGACAGATGCAAAGAAAATCATGGAAACCAAAAAGGATGCAAAAAAAGAATCCAATGAATGTTTGCAATTCAACACAAATTGCAAAGAAGATTCACCTCTATCAAAGGCAGTAGATTCTAATAAATCTACCAAGGAAGATAAAGGTAAGTCACTAGTAGAGCAATGGGTAAGTATAAATATCACCTTATTTAATGGTTCTTGTTATAAATGCAATCAAGTAGGTCATAAGGCAGTAGAATGTAGAAGTAGCTTGAATCAAAATTCTAACCTATTCTCTAGTAGATGTTATGCATGCAATAAGTATGGTCACAAAGCTAACCAATGTAGAAATCTGGTTATAAATCAAAATAGATATAATCACTTTAAAGGTAGATGTTATACATGCAATATTTTTGGACACAAAGCTAACCAATCTAGGTCAAGACAAAATCCGACGAATATCAAGTGTTACAACTACAACAAATTAGGACACATGGCAAGGCAATCCAGAAGAAATGAAGCTCAAATTTGAAAAAAAACCGGCAAAGAAGATAAATGTAGAAGATGAGAGAGTTGAGATGAAGAAGATCTAGAGGATAAAGGAAATTGTTGAAGTATCAGCACCTAGCTCGGGTTTAGGTACTTCATCCAAAAACTAAAGAGTTTGTGGCTTTGGCCCAGGGGGAGCAATCAGAAAAATATCCTTGTCCCCTGCCAAAGAGTGAGGTAGTAGTGCCGACATAGTAGAGTGTGTGGTGGTCTGACTAAAGCATATCCAAGTCATAACTCATCAGAAGTCTGACATTTTATTGTGAAACTTGAGGAAGTAGATGATAGCTCACATGTATTTAATGTGAAGTGATAGTTGAAAGAATATAAGGACAACTCTTTGACAAATCTCATTCGAATTGAAGAAGCATTAAGAGTATTGAGAGAAATCAAGGCAATCTAAATATCTAGGGTTTCTCTAGCGAATTGATCAAGGTTGATAATTTGTTGAATTGGCAATCATGGCAACCCCTGTCATTGTTGATGTGGTAACCGAACCTCATCCATTGTTCGAAAAGACTCTGTATAAAGAAATGGAAGTCAATCCGACTAGAGCATTTTTTAACATACCCATTGGGGTTGTTCTGGTTGAAGATATCTGGTCCTTCATTCATGTCAAGCTTGAGGAATTCAACCATCATGGGAAGATGCTAAAACTATGGACAAACAAAATGATTAACGAACATGGTTAGGTAGGACCTGAGTTTGCAATCCTAGCTGAGAAGAGACTAGATACATAGAATGGTTTTCCTGACTTTTGCTATTATGAAAAGTGGGTTAGGATAGCAATGAGAATATTTCATGATGAATTTTTGTAGTTGGATCACACTCATCATACTACTAAAGATGTAGTGAGAGCAATTATCGTTCTAAGCGATTTTGAAGAAATTCTCACTCTAAAATCGGCAAAGAACAAAGATATTATTGATTAAACAGGTGCAACCTTTGATAAGTGTTCTTTAGCCTTTACCACCATCATGAATCTGATAGTAAAGTATTTATCGATGATGGTTGGAAACAAAATTTACTTCACCAACAGGGATAACTCCATTTCGGCCACAACAGTGAATATGGCTTACGAAATGGCAGCGCTAAATAAGGACTTTGACCTTTGTGAGATCTTGAGATAGCGGTTACTACAAAATCTTGCATAGTGCGGGAAGAAAAAGAACCCATTCAAATTTGGAACCCTATCCCTATGCATTATGTTTTACTTTTTACAAGAGGTTCTTGGTCAAGGAAAGGTTCTTTGGTCACCAGCAAAGTTGGTAGCTCATCAAATTGTAGAAAGACTAAATAGATTCATCAGTGAAACGGTAAGAGAAGACGTGTTTGTAGCTTACTTTTTAGTTTTTCAGTTAAACATGTAGAGAAGGCAAAGGATACCAAAGGAAATAGTTGTTAAGTACAAAAATGACATCACTTATGTGCTTAAAACTGACAAGTGCTACATGGAAGCAATTGTGCCAAGGAAAATATGGATTCCGCCTTTTGGATATGAAGTCACCAAGGAAATGATTGAGGGCACTACTCAAGTTCTATTACAAAATCCGGTAGATGAAACTCAAGAACAGTTTGGCATTGTAGATGAGAAATCCTTGAAGGTTCACATGGAACACTCAAAGAAAACTCGAGATAAGAATGTAAAGAAAGTTGTACAAAAATATTTAGCTAAGGAAAATCTTACTGAGAAAGAGATTACCAAGTTTAGGCGTTCCGGAAGCCTTGCCAGCTCATCTGAAGCATCTGCAAAAGCCACTCTGAAGGATCTTCCCTCATCTGAATCCCCGAAGAAGCCAGCGGAAGCAAAGAGAAAGACAATAATTGTTGAGTCTAGAGAGAAAGAAGAAATAGAGCAATATTGGATACACATTCAAAAGCCTAAGGCCAAGAAATTCAAGAAACCACTTGTTGCAGAGAGCCTGTTTGAATCACTTTCTCAAGGTGAAGATCCAAAAGAGGTAAACAAATTTTAAATTGAAGCCAATGATGCAGATAAAAGTTGTATAGTTAGAGCTTTTCTATTATATTGTGTCAAATTAGAAGGTGATGCAGAATAGTTTAAAGGTGATATTTAGAATAAATTAAATGAGGAATTGATTAGGATTAGGCAACTTGCTAGAGAGGAAGAGCAAACTATTAAAGATCAGGTTTTCGAATTTGTTTGTTCTGCTTTTTCAAAAGAAGATAAGGCTAGTCTCAAAGAAGCCTACACAATTGAACCAAGGACAAAGAGAAGTCTAGGCAATTTCATGTTAGGAGAGACTAATGCCAAGGAGGATCTTTAAAATGAAATCACAGAAACAGTAATATATGTTGCAAATAATCTTGGTATGTTACCCTCTGTTGACTCCAACACTCCTACCGATGAATCTAAGAATGTGGATAATAATCCTGTCGACAACCCTGTTAATAATCTTGATGAAAATCTCGTTGATGATACATCTATTATGGATAATGTGATGGATGCCCCCAAAACTTTTGATGTTCCTCCAGTAAAACCTGAATTTAGAAAAGGTAAGGAAATTGAAGGCTCTAATGATAAAGGTCAAGATGAACAGGTGATAGCTAAAAGGAATGAACCTGAGCCCAAGGCTCTATCAGAAGAAAAGATAGATAATCTGATAAAGGAATCAAACGTGAATGTATTTGGAACAATGACAATGATTGGTACCAGCTCCGGTATTGTTGATGATTCATTGAAGAAATTGTTTACTACACCATTAATCATTCAGCCCATCACTTCATCTATGCAATTAGTTGATTTCTCGAATGTTGATCCAGTTCAATAACTCCAAATTGGAGAAGTCTTTCTATTATCCGCTAGACAAGATTTCCAGAATAAGGATAAAATTGTTTGAGGATTTGTTGACAACACTTCATGTTGTGATGCCTAGGTGTCAATTAGATTCGGATACCCCTAGTGCAGACAAATGCAAAATGTTAATCAGTTCATTAAATAATCATGTTGAGAATTTGAAGAAGAAATATGAGAAAGACAAAGCAAATGACCGAGAGAAGTTATTGCAAGAACTTAAGGGCAAGTGTGAGTTTGCACTTCATCAGTTCACACATCATAACTCTTAAGGTTAGTCATACTTGGCAAATGGTAACATGCTTTTCTCATACAACCTTCAATGGCCAAATGCCACAAAGAGCATTAAGGATGAAATGAATATCATTGAGGAAAATATCCAGCAGTTCTATGCAAATTACAGGTTATCTAAGGACTTATCTGGTTCCGGAAGGTCGGCAATTGAAGAGCTCCATGAGAAATATTATGAGTTACAACAACAAAGAGATGATATCATTATTCCCTTAGTTATATTGCAAGATCTAAGCAGAGAAAGCATATATATCATGAACCAAGCCCTTTCCAAAGCCATATAGTTCACATATTTTGCACCCAATTCCATTCAAGAGGTAGAACATATGCATGTGTCCTTGTGGGTACAAGTCGAGTTCCTATCAGAGGCTATCTCACATTGGGATAAAAATAAGGACTCTTGGACCACGCATATTCAGAAGATCAAGCATTTCTCCTATTGACATTGGTTGTGTCCCTTAGGGGGAGTTTCAGTTATATTTATGCACAATTTTTAGTTTTATGGCCCTTTGTCGTTGTTGTCAAAGGGAGAGTAGTGTTATGTCATTTTATGCAAAACTTTCAGACAATTAGTTAGTTGTTATCTTAGTTGTCTTTCTGTTGACCGTATTACTTAGTTAGTTATACCGTATTACTTTATGTTGCCATCAATGACAAAGGGGGAGATTGTTGACCTATTGTCATTGATGTGATTTGGTCTGGCATGTATGTTTTTGTTTTGGTCCGGCATTTTGCTTCAGTATACGTTATTCCTTTATTATGCAATGTATGTATATTTACTACATGCAGTTTCGAGGTCCGGTATCTACCTTACTAGAAGGTGTTTTGGGTCCAGTCCCATCCGGATGTGATGAAAGCATAATCCGCAAGGTATTTTTGGATTCAATCCTATCAGGACATAAGGACATATTGGAGACGTGTTTTACAAAGCACTTTTTGGATCAAGTTGGAAGCCGACATCTTATGAAAATATTTGTTTCTTGTTGCATGTGGATATTTCGGTCTCACTCCTTTCCAGTTGAGCTGATTGATCAAAATATTTGGTGCGGATACATATAGCCATCAGTTTTGCAAGTTAGAGGCATGATTGTTGAAAAACAACTAGTTGTGTACATTGTGTATATGCAAAAGATCTGTGAATGTAAATGTTGTTATGTAGTATATGTACAATGGATGTATAAAACAATTTATGCACTTCAACAAAACTGTAATTCATGCATATGTTAGATGCAACTCTAACAATTCAATTTTGTATCCTATCATCTGACAGCGAGCCTTTTTGTATTTAGGCAGTGAGCCAACCCCTTGTATTGTGTAACCAATTACATATTGCAATATACCTGAGAGATTACTCTCTCTGCGGTTTTTCCCATATTGGATTTTCCACATACAAATTCGATGTTATGTGTTTTTGTGTTAATTTCCTTTACTGCATTTAAATTATGTTATGTGATTGATTAGTTAGAAGTTTTAATAAGCTTAAGGGAATACTGATTCACCCCTCCCCTTTTAATATTCTAGATATTCAACATTGGCCTTCAAAGTCTAATTGAGATGAAATAAAAGGTGATTCTTACTTTTCTCGAACCTCCCAAGTCCAATGGTGGCCTTAGATGAAATAAAAGGTGAATCTCTCAAAAATCACAATCCAAAGACACTCTATTGGCTCTAATACCATGTAAGAATTGGCTATGAATGTAGCCACCCAATATCTAGAGACCAAATGAAAAACACAACAAGAAGAGAGATAGAATTTGACAAGAATAAACTATATTCCTATCAATGATGAGATAGGATCAACTGGATTAGACAAATGTACATAGGAGACCCCATGGTTATATACCCATGGTGAGTACAAAGGAAAAAATGAGATAATGACAAGTGTCCTTATCTCATGATATGATAACACCACAAAAGGCGGATAAGTGCAACCACTATAAGTGGATATGATAAAGTAATAACATGATAAGTCCACCTAAAGTGGAAATGCTCCAACTACTCCTATGTAATTCCCTAAGTAAGATCAAGTAAAGTGTAATTAGGACCTAAGTGAGAAATAACCAAGGTAAAATACCTTAATTACACCAACACATTTCACTTTTAATATCTGGTTACATGCATGCCTTCCCCAACTTCGTGGGTCTTTACTTTTTTACATACCAAAGGACGAACATACATAGAGATATCTAGCAGCATAGACCCGATATTCTTTTTGTGCATTACCCAATCCTTTACCTATATCTATTTTCATGCATTTGACCATACCTTATATCCATAGCCACACACATACCCATGTATCTAACATTTATCATGCCTATTTTTGCCCACCATGTTTAGACATTCATTCCCCATCTTCAAAGACTAGTCTCATGCCCTCAACACTAATCCCCAAAATTTCAAAATTCAAACTATTTTTTGCAAATTCCCACACATTTCCTTTCTACCACAAGACAACTTGGTGTATTTGTATATAGTGGTAGTCAAAGATATTCAATATATACTCATTTTCATATCAAATCACATTGAGTAATTGATTTGATTATTTATATTTCATTTTAGGAACACTACAATGGGAGCACTAAAAAGAAGGTTATATATGCATCATCATCCAAAGTGCTTGCATGACCAAAGATTGTTTAACTCAATCATTTATATGAACATAATGCTAGTCCTTCTAGGTATTGATGTAGTTGAAATTAATCCCAACAATCTAGCAAGAATCCTAAGGCTATTTTCAAAACCACCAACGATCAATAAATAGCATACTTCAAGAAGTACTAAGCAACAAAACGTCAAATTACTCAAATCATATACTTCAACTACAAGACAATTTTACACCCACAAAAGTGACCCAAACCTAAAGAATTGACCCAAAAAGTATTGTGTGTATAATTTCAAGTGAGAGCATACTTAACTTTTTATTTTTGTATGTTAATGCCACACTATATCTATTATCTCCCATTAATTCTAATGCTAAAAACATTGATCCATCACAATTACTTTTATAAATATTTAACATTTAATCACTCTATTAGATTGCCTAGTGAAAGATTTATTTCCTTTTTCAAATAGTAATGACATTAGATTTGCTGCTCTTTAAATTAATATTAAAAATAACAATTATATCAATTTTAATATCTAAAAATACAAGAATAACACTTTGGAATAGTTATCACATCAATTTATTTTTCTTAATAATATTGGAAGTGTCATCAAGTATTTATTATAATTAATGTCATTCTACAATGATAGCAAGGGATGGAATTTAACATCAAGTATAATATCAGATGGAATGTAACATCAAGTGTAATATCAAGTGTTAACAAAAACTCTTGCATTAATTAAAACATGAGTCATTAACACATTCTCCATATTGACATATCTCATCATTTCTTTTAATATAAGTATATTACAATCTACTAATTTCAAAAAATAATATTTATAATACAAAATATTAATTATTATTATTAAAACAGAATTCTGAAATATCTTTCCAATAACCAATTAAGAAATTGTAATTTAGAATTTAACTATTTTAATTCGTTATACTCGTAACGATTATTTCATTTTAATTGTAGTTCATTTAGTCAAGGGACCTCGTGAGTGTTTATGCATACCCTCCACATTTACAGTCCATTAAACTTTTAATTGTGGTAAAGCTACTATAATTGATAAGCTTCAAAACTTAAGCAATTTTTTTCAATTTTCGCCACTACAGTTCACTAATGTAATAGCCTTTCCTTTTTAGGATTTGATGTGCCACTAGTCTTTGGCAACATTTGTTTAATGACTCTTTATTTTACCCACCCAGCGGTTTGTTGAATGACATTGTTTAAGTTCGTCTCCCACTCACTCTTGCAGTTCATCCACCCCTCTACCTACTACAGAATCCCAACAACTTAATTTATCTTCTTTCTACCACGCAATCATTGCATTTGCTTGTAGCTTAGAACCTGGTAACATAATTATAAATTGAATTTTTTCTTTTGAAATGACATGCTAAACTCAGCCATAATGGAATTGATCTTTTTAAAACTAGTCTGATCTCTAAGTACTTACAAAAACCTAGCAGATGTCAATATAAATAATCTTTAAAATTCTCACTTGCCAATATTTAAAGTTCCTTTCTATGAATATGCATACAACATAGAAGATATCATAAATCGACATCATAAACTACTTACAATATAATATGTAATTAAAAGCCAAACTTAAATTTCACTACTCACAACTAGTTTACAAGTGTATAAGATCATAACTTGCCCTTATCTCTACAAAAAAAAAACTACAGCTTGAGAACAGAACAAGCATATCCTATCGCTTTTAAGTTTAAAAACATTACTTGAATTTGTCAGGTAGCTGGAAAAAGAATAGGACCAGCCTAAATTAACAACCACCACTAGAAGGCTGAAAGAACCAATCAATTCATCCACTTTAAATTTTGAAACGCTTATTAACATTTTCAAAGTCCTCTACCCAAACATGGACATCAAGAGTTGTTCTTACATAAAACATTGGTTTGATGCTATATAGAGTTTGACTCAAAAACTACACAATTGAACGCTGATAACAATATCATAGCTATATAGAGTGTTCATTTGTACATTGCATCTAATATAATTGTATTTCTTTTATATTCGTGACAATTACCCCATATCCTAATAAAATTGTCATTCTTGATCACAACTGATATATACCATCATTAGCTCCTACTGCCAATCTAATCAAACTAATAAGTATCAACCAGCAACCAGTGATGGTTGTTGCTCTCCTTGATCAATGATTAATGATCATGACTAAGAATTGCTTCCAGGTTCAAATAACTAGCATTAATCGCCAATTGTTATTCTCGAACGGTGATTTATAATTCGTATTTAAAATCTAAAAAGCCAAAAAGAAGCTACATTAATTTCACATTGAATGGTGTTTTTTATCAATGGAAGTTGATAATACGGCAAACATAAATGGTATCCTAGCTAAGAAATCAACGTCACAGCTCGATTTATTTGTTAGGGATAATAGAGCTGCTTAAGTCTGTGATCGTGTAAGGGATACCTATACCATCAACAGTTAGTATGTTCAATTTGATAAAAATACTAATATGGCAAATATATCATAAGTTATGCTTCACGAATATTCCAGTGCAAAAAGTTAATGCTCTGAAAATCCAAGAATACTGTACAGTAAACTAAGTGAGGTTTATAGGAATTTCTAAAATTAAGGAGCCACTTACCATTTAAACTTGACACACGTTAAAAATAACATAAGCATGATGCAAGAAAATACTAAAACGGTAAAATTAGAGCCTTGTGGTAAAAAGCAAATATTCCAACATTTTAGTACCTTAATTTTCCTTCCCAGCTTAGAAGTATTTTATCCACAAAGCATCATTAGCCGACACCATAAGTGTTTTTCAGGCCCAACAGCTTCCTAATTGTAGAGCTTCTAAAATCCTCCCCCAACCCCACACTTCTTGACAATCCCTCCTTGGGCGAGAGATTCAGAAGAAATTCAAAGTTAACAACTATTTATGCCGCATGTGGGCAATGGCATGATCCAATATATACCAAAACAGGAGCCCAATTTCTCAAGATCGTAGCCTTTAATCATTTCCCACACCAACATAGGTAATTTTTAATTCACAAGACACCAAGTAGATTTAGGGGGAACACTAGCTCTCGAAAAGAAATTTCAGGTTGTCTCCTGTTTGGGTTGCAAATTCAAAAGAAATTCACTAATTCACATCCTAGATAGTTGGAATTCTACCCAGGCCCATACAGCCATATTTTTTGGCATAAACCAAATGCAAGTGTGTGTCTGCAGTCCCTCAAATGCAGCCCTAAAGAAATAAACTAGTTCACAAGCCAGATGGTTAAACTCTCCTTGTTTAGGTTAGCAAATTCAAAAGAAATCACCCACCCCACTTCAGAATCCATTTACGCCATAATCCTATACGATTTCAATAATATGCTCCCTCGTTTGCAAGTACACCATCTTCAAAACGTGCAAATTAATTAAAATAGTTTGTTTACAAAAGATTGTTAAAAGGATATGCTCCCTCATTTGCAAGCACACCATCTTCAAAACGTGCAAATTAATTAAAATAGTTTGTTTACAAAAGAGTGTTAAAAGGGACTCCTAAAACAAATTGTAATATAGAATTTCTAAAACAGCGGAACAAGTGATACAAAAGAGTAGGAAGGTAATCCAATTACTACTACAATCATCCTACTCATCAATATTTGCAACTCTCAACAAGACGAAAAATAGATTAGAGTACGGAATGCTAACATCATAATATGTGATTTCCCTACAATTAAAAAAAAAAGATGAATTATTGCATCAAACCAAATTCCGTGCCCATAATGTGAAACACGAGAAACATTTCAAAGAAAACATTTCAATTGCATTCAGTGACCATATAGCATAATTTTTCCTAATCTCTGCAAGAAATTTGTTAACATGATGTAGTTGAACCAACATCATTTACTTGAAAAATGATGTCAACCTTTGAAAGGAGACGCTGAAATATTATTATTCAGTTCTGTGAAATCTAGCCTCAATACAGATGAGAGCCAACCGTAAAACCTTGCAAAATTATGAAGGATGAAATGCAAACAAGTGAGTTTGTGCCCTCAGCTTCAGGGTACTCAACAAGGAAGACTACAAATTGCAAGCAACTATAGCTCGTCCTGAAAAAACATGATAACAAAATGACTCTTAGCAAATTTTCATATAAATGTTATTTTGCATCAAAAAATTACTACTATCCATAATCTACTTGCCAACATGATCAGAATCTTACATGATCATCCTTATCCTCTTCTACATCTTCATCTTCGTGTTCTTCATCATCCTCCTATTACAAAGAAACAATACATATTAATATAATTTAAGGAAAAAGTATGCTGATGTCCTGAGCAACCACATCTTCAGATTACATCGTAATAAAATCACATTTCCATGTACAGTGGATCTAAAACACATTCAAAAACAATCCTTGATAATTTCAAACACATTCAGAATCAAGATAAAGGAAAAAATATTTGAGTTTCTGTAGATTTTAGAGATTATTTGACATTCATATTGATCATAAAGAGTCCTGACTTGTTTGAAATGTCATAGAAATATTAATTAGTACCATCCAAAAGCTTTTATCTTCAACTAAGTGCACATAATATCTCCACAAATCGAAGTAATTTTGTTTAGGTTTCATGGGAGACAAAACTTACATCTGTATCCTCATCAGCATCAGTAGACTTATCTTTCTCCTGCAGGAATTTCAGGTTTTAGTATCAACAACTAAACACTTCTCAAGATCTTTATTTGCATGGCCAATAAATTAACATGTGGCTGTAAAAATAGGCACACTAAAAATCCCATCAATTTAGTAGGAAGTAAACAATGTGAATCATAAGCAGACTGCACTGTAAGATACATCACCTCTTCCTCTTTCTTTTTCTCAGCCTCTTCAAATGCTGCCTTTTCAGCCTGAAAAAGCAACAAGGAACAAAATCGTCAGGATAACCATGACCAGCTCTACATTCAGCTCAAATATTTATAACAGAGAATTTCAAAACACAGCTGACTCACATCTTTGTTTTTGCCCCATGTCTCTTCTGCTAACTTCTTTGCATATTCAGGGTCATCAGACACTAAAATATTATCAAATAAAGTTCCCGATTTGACCTGTTGTATTAAAAAACAGGAGAAAACAGGTCGTCAAATGGAATCAAGAACTCAAAGTCAACCAAGGCACTGAAGGTAGGCTAAGTTGACAGCTTTAGAGATGAAAAACATATACAAACCTGCCATAACTCAATTCCAATATATTTCAAATTAGGGAATACGTAGAGCTCAGGATCATCCTTGAATTCTATTCACAATAAATTAAAATAGAGTGTCAAACATTACAGTATGGGAGACAATAAGCATATTCAAAGATTGCCAATCCCCAATGATACATCATTTGAAAGAAATGCTTACCAGGATTGTCAATCATTGGAGCCTTCCATTTGCCCTTGAAGTTTGGATTCTTGATTTTCTGTCAATTATTTCATACATTATCATAAGTAACCACATATACAAGCACTAAAAACATGCAAGAAAGAAGCAGGCTACCAACTATATTGATACATCAACTGTTAATGTCACAAGATTTCCCTCCATATATACCTTGGGCTTCCAGGGACCATTGTATTCTGGGTTTGGAATAGTGGGAGCTTTCCATTCACCATCTTCCTCATCATCCCAATCCTCTGGCTACAAAACACAGGAATAGATCATTAGAGATGTGCTGCTGAGCACAGATGGCAGTCATCATCAATACATAAAAAGGTTATATTAGAACCCGAATTGGCTGTTGAACAATGAAAACAAAATGGCATGGAATAACTACGTAGGAAAACATGTTCAAGACTCTGTAATCTCCAATGATAGAAGTGCCTACCTTAGTGGCATCAGGGTCAGTTATTTCCTGTGGTATGTCATCATATCCCTGCACAAACAAGGACATCAATCTTGAGAGAAAATATAGTTGCAGTTATCGACTGCAGACTATAGCAAATTGTTAAAATAAGTAGAAAATCACTTTGCGATTGTAAGCAAACCCACCATACCTCAGGTTTCTTGTCTTCTGGATCAGGAATGAATTCCTTATCATCCCAATCCTCAGGCTGCAACCACAACCAATTAGATCCCTCACAACACAAGTAGGTCATAAGTGCACGAAATATCAGACCATAATATCCCATGAAAAATACTCATACCTTTGTCGCATCTGGATCCTTGATCTTCTTTGCTGGTAATAACTCCCAATCCTTATACAGACTGCCAGATTCTTTTTCAGTGTTGTCAATAAGAATGCTATATGTTGCATCAGGCTTAAGAATAAAAGTATATACATGTGAAAGTTGATCAGTTTCACATTGGACATCCTTTTTAATATTTTGGTTCTTCCCTTTATAGTTCAGTATAGCATGAACTTTCTTAGTACTGTAACCGCAAATGTCAGGTCCAAACATGATGCTGCAATAAAAAAGCAATAACAAGCAGAAGCATTAAAACAGACATTCCAAACTCAAAAAAACAACATATAGCTAAAACTCATCTAAATGCACAATAAATACCTATAAGGTGTCTCTCCACTGAATGTCTTCTGGTCAAAGTCATCACTTAGCAACTTTACATAGCCACCACCACAATCAAGTTTCTGTTCATGTTTGACAGAAAACTGAAGAACAAGTGTCTTATCCTTGTTGCTGAACTCGTGGAATTTGGCTGAGATAGCAAAAAACCTGTAGTCTGGACTGGTCTGGATGCCTGATTTCCATAAGCCAGTAAGTACCACATAGTACAACGAGAATACATACTGTAAATTCTCATTTTCACAAGAGCAGCTTTAATAGCAAAGTCTCTAAATCTTTTTAAACAAATTAAGACTTTAAAAAAGTTGTGATGCATTATAAGGGTATCAAAAAACAAAATAGCAAGATATAACTACACACCCTTGTCCTCTGGGTCCCCATGCCATTTTCCTGCCGTGTGAACCCATTCTCCAGCTGTGCCTTCATCCTTTTTCCAATCAGAGTGCACCCAACGGTTCTCCCAGCCATCTATTTGATAAAAAATTGAAGAGTTAATTTAGTCATATACAAGCAGTAATCACTCCAATTACATTTACTCTAACGAATATAATGGCATAAAATGTCAAATATGAATTCAAAGCAAGATCTTTTAGTGCCATCAGAAACATATATTGTATATTTTCAACAAATTAAAAAATCAAAATATGATGCAACAGCCAAAACACCAAATTATAATTATGATAAGTTTCAACCACAAATTACTCATCTAAGGTTCTCAGCCTATCAACAGCCAGGTCTTTCAAACTGGGATGATTGTACAGCTTGCCATGAAAGCTCTTTTAATTTTTAAATTTCTTCAAGGCCTTCCAAATCCACACATTGTTTAGAGCCCAAAAGGAAGATGGAGTATCTAGAGCTTTGATCATGCCTACGGTCAGGCTTGTACCAAAAGAACCCCATTACCTTTAACTAACCATATGAAAGAACATAGTTATAATTTCAGTTTCTGGATAAAATGCAATATGAAAATGGATAAAATAGTAGTACCCACAATTAAGGCATGAACTACTGATCCCATTAATGGAGCATCATAAGTCCAAGAAAAGCACTACTACTAAAGACATCAAATTAAATATTTCTATAGATCTAAAGTGCTTGTGGTTTACAATACATGTTCATTAATTTGATAATTGTTTTTCTACATTCTTAATATATAGACAGGGATCAAGTACAATGATCAGATGACATAAATAATAATCACACTATCATTGACCTAAATTACACCTGTTGAGAAAGCTCACAAAGGAGAGAATCAAGTCTTGCTAAAGCTAAACAATTATGAGTTGATGTTATCATAACAACCTCTATATTTGTAGAACAACAATGTCTGTATTGGTAGCATACCAATCTCTGTACTTGTAACCATCCTTGACCTCTACAAAGAACTACAGTGGCATGCCAACAAAATCAAAAATTAATAACCTACGAAGCCAATTTGCTGGTGCACATCAGCATAGAGATTCATTAAGAATAGGGTGTACTTCATGTAATTAATCAAACAAACCATACAATGTTACTGGGGCTAATAAGGAACCTCAACCTAGCCGCCCTTTCCTGTTCCAAAACCCTTAAAACTAGGATGCCTTGACTTCATTTGCATACAGTGCTGCTGGTTGTCAGGAATGCTGGTTAACATTGTAACATTGTAACTTAGACTCAAAAGCTTGGATCTGCACCTTCTCTGTTTCATTAGATAAACAGTGTACTTTGTATGTAAAGATTTGCACCTACTACTTAAACCAACCCAGAAAAAGATATCTAAGGGGATCATGACAAAGGTTTCTCACTTGATAACAATATAAAATACATGTACTGTAAAAGAGTTTGCCCACTTAATAACGATATAAAATACATGGGCTGTAAAAGAGTTTGCCCACTTGATAACAATATAAAATATATGGACCGTGAAAGAGCTAGCATATTGATAACAAGAACATCTTTAATATCACAAGTTAAAGAAAAACGAGGTTGCTCCCTAAAAATACCACTTCTCAATTCATATCACATGTACCAATAATTGTTGAAACCCAGAAATCCTCTCAAAAAGCAGATGGAATAAGTCTGGGAAAGATTGGAAAAAAGATCCGATGTTAACAAGTATTATAACAACATACACCAAACAGCCAAGTGGCAAGTTCAAATGCTATATGAAAATAACAAAACTATAAATGCTAAAACTAGTCCCTTTCTGTGACCATGATTTGGTGAAAATACAATAAACGACTTTATTTTGAACAAAAATATAAAATCCTGATATGTCTTTTCCTATGCCCGCTGCTTAAATCTAAAAGATGGGCTCCAATTAAATAAATGGATATTTTCTTTCCATGTATCCATAGATAGATCAGATTTCCCATACACATTCAGGAAACATTAGTAATAACTTATATTCATAGATGACTCTGGATTATAAAGTTAATAAATATAGTTGTCACTATTGTCTGCTAAATATGTATTGGAATCCGATATATCTACATGCATGCAAAGGACATATTCATTTTTTATTGGAGCCCATCTTTTTAGATTCGGTCTACAATTTTATCCAGACACGTTCCCGAATACCATTATGGACTGTGGAAAATTGTTGTCTCTTATTGACGTCTACATTCCATATCAATTCACGACAGCTTCACGAACTAATGCACAAAATACATTCACCAATGTAGCTGTTACTAATATCTGCCGAATATATTTAGGGACTCTACTATATCAAAATGCACGGAAAGAATATATACATTTTTCGGATATCCGATGCATTCCGGATTCCTGTTATGGACTGTAGAGATTTAATGCCCCTTATAACTACATTCCATATCAATTCACTAGAGCTTCATGAACCCATACATAAGTGAAACATCGCCATTGCATTTTTAAGATATATATTCTTAATCTTACATAAGAACGGCATTTCACTTATCATGTAATCAACACCTAAACGAGATTGGTCACTTCCGTACCCTTGATTCTTGCACTTTATTCAAGTCTTTACAATTACCTTTCCATACTTGGCCCTTAAACTTATAACAAACTGTGTTACTACTATGACATAATTTTCCAACACTAAACTGAAACCATAAGTGCAAATTAACACTGCCAAACAAAGTAAAAAAAAATTATTATATATTCCAACATTAACAGCTTCACGAAAAACTAAGTCCTGACAGCAAACAAAAATTTTCCATAAGATTTTCAACGCAGCTCTATAAGCAAAGCAGATCTATCCACAAAGAAACAAATTTGGCAGCATTTCAAAAACAATTATTAGAAAAATAAAAGTAAATATTTCTCTGTAATTTTACAGCATTTTACAATGTGTGTAAAAAAACGATAAGCATTCCCATATAAGACAAAAATTTAGCACCAGGCAAACATTTCTACACAAGACTCAGCGTCACATAAGTTTCCTACCAGCTTCAAAATTTAACGCAATTTTCCCGCATGCTATCTCAAAAAAATGACCTCCTGAAGGCAGATCGGGACACTACGCCTTTCGCTCAAGCAGCAAAAACACATCTTAACCCCATCCACTCCACATTCATCAACAAAATCTTTTTAAAAACTCACAACCAACTAGACCACGCATCCTTAACATTTCTGAACCAAATCTCCCCCAAAAACACTCACAAATAATTAAACCACCCCAAAGATTTCGCATTTCAGTACAAGATCTTTAAAAATTAAATCCAGAAAGTCTTAAAACCCTCAGATTTCAGATCGATCTCCCCCAACCTCAAAACCAACACATCAAAGTAATTTTCACATTCCTCAACCAAATCTAACTTAAAAAGGATCAATCGTAACATACCATCGAATCGCTCCTCAAATATCACATCGGCGGAGACGATCGAAGCCAACACCAACCCAACAGTGCAGAAGAGAAGCAAACTTCCCCGTCCGCTCGCCATTGTCAGCCACTCTACTCAAGACTACCAAGCTTTACCCTTCCTTTATGTAAATATACCGCACAAAAAAATTAACCGTCTTGTACAAAATTTCGCGTCCGGCATGGAGGACAATGAGAAACTACAATGCTGACCTCGGATGAACCGCAATTTAATATGGCATTAAATTGATTAAATATTTTTCACCAAGGATTAGGGTTTATGATCCCTCATATTTAGTGTTTGACCCTATCTCCTGAGATTTTTCTATTTGCAGATTTTATATTAACCCTAGAAGGACGGATTTATCGTTAATTGTTTTTTTCCCTCAAATTGCATGTTGTTTTAGTTTTAAAATACTAAATAGATTGTTTATTATTGCCCATTTAGATTGGGTTTTATAAAAATATTAAAACTACTCTTTTTAGGATAAGAGGCAACCTTTATCATTGTTTGTTATGATTGTTCCTTCACACCAAAGGAATGGTGCATTTTTTTAGGTGGAACAGCACATGAGTGCGTAATTGGTTGACAGCAATTTATTTATCCTAGAATTCCTTTAAATTGCTTTACTTTTAATGGAGGGGGTGTTGGGTGACCAACATGGTCTCTTCTTTAGTATTGTTTTATTTGGGGTCTATTTTTATAGATTTTCAAGAGTTCTATTTGGGGTTGGGAGAGATTGGACTTCATGACCTTGTATCTATCACAAGAAGTTCTAGTCAATCATGTCAAGTTGTATCCTTTATGATCTTGGTTTTTATGTGTTTGTTTTGTTTTTAAAGATTTTTTTAATTTAAGGATTTTATATATAGGTAGTGTTTTACAATTCGTTAAACTATATAGCAATTTTTTGGTCAATCATAATCAAATCAAAGAAAGATTGCCTTAGAAATTATATAGTTTAATTTCAATGAATTAGAAATCGTATTTAACATTTATATTGCTTTGATTCAATTATATTTCATTTAGTTTGATCATGACTCCTAGTTGGAGTAAGATTAAGCTTTCCAATTGTCTATGTCTCAGATTAACCTTTCCAATTGTCTATGTCTCATGCACCCTTACTTTTAAATTCTTCTTTTTTTAATTGGTTGTTTGGCATAAACTCCTTTTGCCTTAATTATTTTAGGTTTCCTCTATGTGAGTGTTTCCAACTAATTACTCCAAAACCCATGGGAACTAATGTGGGATGTAAAGGTGCAGTGGTAACTCAAGTATTTTGGGGCATAGAACAAGATGCATTTTGGGTCATACCAAAGGCTTCAACAGATGTAGAACCTTTGTTGGAGTAAGTAAAATGATTGAACACAGTAGGCCATCCTTAAGCATTATTTCCAATTGAGGTTGACATAATAGATGAGGTATAGACTAGCACATTTGAGGGTTTGGCCTAGGTACTACTCATATAAGTAGTATTTTGGATCAAAGGAGTGGATATATTAGAAAAAAGATACACTAGTGCTTACATTCCCTTTGGGCTATAAGGCTATAAATTGTTGAGAAAGAGCTTCCCTTTCCTTTTCTAGCCTAATTCTTTCTGCTTGGTCCCTCAAAACCTGGATTTGCAACTTCAACTCATGATCTAATAATTGGGGAGCAGAGGTTAAGCAAGTGTTAACACTTGTATATTGTAAAGCAATAGAGGATTGGACTACTTGGACCCGATTTGCAACAGAGGTTTGAGGTTGAGGTATGTGGTAGGTCGAAGAGCTTGGGTCATGTGGTGGGGATACCCATTGGGTGCTCAAATTTTGATGTTGCTTTTAAACCATATGCAAAGGGTCATTGGATTGTTGCCCATCTTGTTAACTCAAATGATTTAGTAATATTAGGGATGGCACTATCTAACGACACAAAATGAACATTCATACTCCCTTGAAAGTTTGAAATCCCTTCAACTCTTGCACCCATCCTAAAGGAGACATCTGAGACATTGTTACTCATGATAACTTCTTGTTGATGCCCTGTACTTGGGGTTAAAGCAGGCTCCTGACTTGTAAAGTTAGGGGTATTAGGAGGTGTTGACTAAATTAACTGTCGAGGCACCCAAGTTTGCTTTGGGGTCTCTTCACTCATGTTCTTGTCTAATTAGACTTGAGATAGTTTTTACCATCCCCTTTTCTGTTGGGAAAATGGTGTCTCAACCTTGCATTTACATGAGGTTACTAGTTATAGTAAGTTTTTGTTTGAGCACGAAATGGTGCAAAATTCTCCTTGAAGCTTCTGGTTGGCTAGATAAGCATGTTGGTAAATTTTGGTTGCAAGATCATAGCTAGTTTTGAAGATATTAAAGTTTTCATTTTTAAAGGGTGCAATGAAAAGTTTAAACTTAATTTTGAAGGCTTTAGAGGCTTTGAAACACCCTGAAAAGTGGGCATCATCAGCGTAGTGGTTTACGAGGTGATAGAGTACTTCGCGAGCTTTCTGACGCTTCAAACGGTTCATCAATCGGACAATACAGTTCACAAGATATAGCCTCTGGAAGTTTGGATTCCTAAAGTAGGAAATTTAAAATGTATCGGACACATAAATGAGTTGTAAAAGGGAGGATCATGTGTTGATGTGTGTTTTGACACGTCATAGGGCATCTAGAATGAAGATAAGGTCAACTCTAGTTTATTGGGTGGTTTCAGCCCATGGTTTTGTAATATTGTTTGACGGTTTCTTGTATTGTATCTCCTATATATGAGGTGCATGAGATATAGATTGTATGTAAGAGTCTTATGGCGATTGAGTTACCTCTGTGTCTCTTACTAGTGGTACTCCTATGAAGAGCTTGCTCTGCAAGTATATTGTAATGTGTTATTGATTACTGAATAATATATTGAGCGGCTTTTGGAGTGTGGGGTTTTTCTCTCGAAAGGGTTTTCCCCACATAAATCATTGTATTGTTGTGTTGTGGTATGCATGATATTTTGTTTATTTATGTTAAGTTTATGTAATTGTTGAAACGATTTGTAAAAGTTTTGCATTACCCTCCTCTCAATATTAGTGTAAGAAGTTGTTTTGCTACTTAACTTCCTTACATTTTCAGTAGAACAAAGGATTCTTAGGGATCTTAAACTAGCTGGTTTAGAGATGTAGTGAGTCGTCACCCTTGAGGTTTAGGGATAGAATTAATTTAAGATTCAATCAAGATGGTAAAACCTATCACAATTTATAATCAATACAATGTTAAAGACATTCACATAGGTTGGGGGTGAAGCAATCTTTCAACTTCTTCATCAACCAATTGTGCTTTTTGTTCTCCTTTTGTTAGAACCACATTGATTCTCATATACTCAACAAGGCTTCTCCTATTATCCTAAGCAGCAGTGCTTAAGTGAGCAACCAAATCTGTGAGCTCTTCATGTCTCTAATTTGCTGCAAGTTTTTTAAATGGAAGATCATTATTGTGGGGTAACACCATTATGGGAAATCTTCTAAAACCAATTTTTTCATGTTAAATTCCCTAGTAGATTCGTCATCTCTATTGGTGTTTCCAACTGATTATTCCAAAATCCCTCTATGAGAAGCCAACCTCAATCTTCAAGGCTTTGGATCAGTGGACCAATTGACAAAGTAAATGACTATGGATGAGGAACTAGTCACTCTCTCTACACTTTAGGCTTTGTAGGACGTAGGTGGGTATCCCTTTTAACAACATATTTAATATTTATAACTCATTTGATGCTACAACAAATATGTTCTCAACCTATTATGTGATTCAGTAAACTTTAAAACCTTTAGGATGTTGCTTTCACCCTTATATAGATTTTGATCACTATGAGAACTGACTATCCTAATTTCTTCAAAATGAAAAGCTCTGATTGAATTGTAGATAAAAATTTATTTTTGTCATAGTTAACAATAGAATACCATGATCAATGTCTTATCCATTGGGCTAGATGAACCGTTATTAGAATATAAAATGTACAAACCCTGCACTATCTTCTACCTGATATGACTAAAATTTGATATCAATCACATCACGAAATGAATCTCGTAGTTGCAACTTAGTACTTGTTCTCTACATAGAATCCCTTTGAATTGAGTTATCAAATTTAATCTCCTACTTTAGAAGAAGTTGAAATCTATTCAAACTCAACAACACAGTGTAGACATATGAACCAAAATCCTTAATTTTATTGATTCATATAACATGAACTAGATAACAAGTAAAAGAAACAACTTGGAAATCATTGAGTTAGATTTCAAGATGTTTATATAATGGCAAAGTCCTTGTACATATCCTTTGCAAAATCACAAAAAGTAGGAAATGGAAGTGAATTAGAGTATTGTATTGCAAAAACTATGAACTTTGTTGCATATTATTCACCCTTTGTGAATGAGTATAGAATATTTTCTATCAAAATTTGGTAGTATATCTATATGTCAAAGAAGAAGAAGAAGAAGAAAATAAGGCCTTGATTATCCTCTTATATAAAAATTGAGGATGCAACAAGCTTTGAGCATTTTACAATATCAAAATTCAGGTAACCGCTTGACAGGAAAAAGGCAAACAACTTTTTTGAGTTCCCTAACAAGGATAGACATTCCTTTATCTTCCTCTGCAGGTGGTAGTTGTTGGAGATGATCTGGAAACCTCCTTTTCTTTTATTGAGCTCCCTTATCAAGTTGAAAAGTGTGATAACCCTACAGACGTATTAAATACACATTGACAAAGAGTAGCTTACAAATCCTTCTCAAAGATATGCATTTAATAAAAAGGATAAAGATCAATATCTTTAGGGAGATGTCAAATATTTATGATTCATCCAATAAATACACCTCTTTAATCTCATTACATTTGAGAATAGAAAAAGAGTGCAACAAAATTTAAAGAGGCGGGAAACTACAAATTAAAAAATTTTAAAAACTTGAAGAAGGGAAATAAGAAGGTTCATAAATCATTAAATCCATGTTGCTTGAATTCTTGAAGTCCTCTGAGATGTTTTTGGTAGTCTTCATCTTCTATCTCTAACCTAGCCACCTCCATTCTTATCATCCCACTATCAAATCTTGATAGGGCATCCATATATGACCCTAACTTCTTCAAGAATTGTGCATCATCTGCAATGATATCAACAAATATTTGGTCTTGTGTTTTTCTAATATATGTCTTTCATTCTGAATTGAACCTAAGGACCTTCCCACCTTCTACTTTGCTCCTCTCTCTGTCAAACAAAGTTGGCATATGGCTTGTAACCAGGCACTGAAAACTTATGATCTCACCTCCTATCCTTTGTGTGTACATTTTGTGGATAGTGAAGACTTGCTTGACCACTTCAATTTTTGCCTTGAAGCTCACAATCATGCTATACAAATAATTTGGAAAGGGCCTAATCAATAAACCTCTAATACTGCAATTACTTTGCTCATATGAGATAATGAGCAAGCTAGGAACCGTTACCACTTCAAGTGTACTTGAGAAAGCCTCAACAACTCTCTGTGTTCATTCCTGGTAATATCTACATGATCCAAAATTTCATTGATCCTTGACTCAAGCAATGATCGGGCCATCTCTATCCTCACTCCCTTTTCTATTTATGAAGTATTTGACTTCAATATATCAATCTCATTATTCAACCTTGTTATGTCCACCCTAGCTTGAGCCAAATCACTTCTCAACACCATTAATTAATCTAAAGAGTATTCAATCATACCAGGAAGTCTGCATGTAGGTCCTGCATATAGATATTCTTGCAGTGCTTTCACCTTATCCCTTAGGATAAGAACTTCCTTTTTTGCCTTTATAGATACATTGTGGGAAAACTTTGCCACATTTAAATTCAAACTCGTTGCCTCTGTAATGGAAGTATCGACCACTCTTTTGACAAGCAAACTCCCAAATAACTAGTCTATCTCATGACTCAAACTTGGCCTCTTTGTAACAAGATGGAGACACCAAATAACCAATTTATTAAGATGATCATCAAAAATTGCTCTTGAGAGAAGTTTATCTCTATGCACTCGATCATTTCTTCCAAGTCAATATCATGTCTCCTCCTCAATTCATCAAAAACTATAGCAGAGGAGATATCCCATCCTTCCAAAATGAGTACTCCACTTATTTTTACAATCTATCTCCCCATTTCAGGGGTTATAATAGCAAATTTCTCTTTGGCAACTTTTAATAGCTCATCCTTAATTCTCAACCTTTCATCATCTCTTAGGTCATTTAGCCTGATACCCTTCCGTATTTCTTTCTCATCTACCAAATTCCTTATAACAAACTACTAGAACTCTCTGGTATTTATAAACTCATCGTCACTCATGAATTGCGCATAGACATTTAGCCTTACATCCTCATTGAGATCACCCCCAAGCTTGAATGCATCAAGGGCCCATTCCTTGGGAGGATTCTAAATTGCAACATTTTATCTGGTATCAAATCTATAAGGGGGTGGAGGATCATCTCCTTGGAATTCAAAACCTTCATAGGAGTAAAATGGAATATCTCTCCCTGGGGATAATGTATGTAAGCGAGTTATGGCTCTCAAACTCTCTGAGATTTGAGAAAGGGGGCCACCTAAGGATGAGGCAAGCATAGGATTTTTCATACCAACCCATGTAAGTAATATTTGTGAAGGAGAGGGGTCAGGTGATACAGGGGAAGCAGTAGAGGTTGAAGAAGGATCATCAAAACCAGGTGGAGGGGAAGCAGGACCAATGGGTGAGCCAATGGACTGAGGAGATGGTACAGGAGCACCTAGGTCCTAGTTTTCTTGTCTTTACAAATTTTGGCTTGTACTGACCCTATCCAAGTCAGTAGTAAATAAGGACTCCAGGAGGGTCCAAGAGTGAGTATTTTGTCAATGTAGGCCTAGGTGGAGTTCATTTTACCTAGGTTTGCATTTTTGTGTAAATAGTGTATTTGCGAAGGTTTTTGGCCTTTTGGTTGGTCAAAAGTGTCAAATGTTGTCAAAAGCCTTAAATGGGGTCAAATAGGTCTTAGGAATGTTTTAAATGTCATATGTGATGACTGGGAATAGGTCTCTTAGGTTGGAGAGATCAAAAATGTAAAAAACACAAAGTTGCAAAAAGTTATCATGACAATTTTTGTCTTGAAATTGGTTCAACATTGAAGCTAGGGATTTCCCAACGCCATGGAAGGACTCCACACATGGGAAGGATATATAAACCCTCTCTTTCACATTTATCAAGGTTGGTGTACTTGGATTTTGGAAGCAATAATCAAAATACAAGATTTTGGACTGCACTTTTCATTGTTTTTGTCAATTTTTGCATTCTTTGAAGGTTTAATAGATTGAATCCATGAATCCAATGATGGATTGAGGTTTAGTAGTGTTTTTTAGGGTAGGAGTTTCATTTTAAATCTTTGTATTTAGCATTTACTATTGTTTAGGTGATTTGATTCACAAGTAGCTAGTTTTGGCTTGTAATTAGCAGTTTTTGCTAAAATGGGTGCCCCATAAAATCCCACCGTGTGTTCATCACGACCTTTTGGGAAATGGTAGGAAACCCATTTTATAGTGTACATATGAAAGGAGAAGGTCTGAAAGTGTCATTTGATATTTTTAGCATCTTGCCCTAGGCGAGCCCAGGAGCATCTTGACTAGAGTTGGCAAGACGAAAAGTTAGCACAAATTGCAGAGGTGAATGTAATTGAAAGTCCCAAGCTTTTGGGAAGTTTTAATAGGATAGTACATGTTTTCTTATGCAGGAGTAAGCCTCAAGAGTTCCATTTGAAGGTCCAAAGATAAGATTTACTTGCTGCTGCCAGTCAAGTGCCTATAAGCCCTTGAAATTCTCATTTTGGGGTTTGTGTATGCAAAGAAGGGTTGGAAGCTTAAAACCACTGAAATTATTTGGGGTTGAGTGAATATTTGAAGAAAATACATTTTAGTTTGGGGGTCGTTTGGATCATTTTAGCCCAAGACCTCAAAAACCGGTTCTAGGAGGCCTAATTGGGGCTCTTTCCCTTGTAGCCTTTTCTAGACCAATTTTTGAAATCGGTAAGAAACCTTTGGATTACAAACCATAAATGGACCTTGAAACCATCTAAAAACATGAGATAAGAGCCCTCTACACCTCTGCAACATCTCAAGACCATTGGAGGGAAGTTTGATGAATTTGAGCCAAGAAGCCATCATTGAGCATATGGGAAACATAGCAAATTGGTAGGGTTCCTAGCAAGGAAACTTGAAGAAAACACCTTGGAGTGAGTAAGAGAAATACCTATAAGAGATTGAGAAGGACTTGTAGGTATAGAAAGCAATCAGGCCTGATGAGTTGGTGAAATTGAGCAACATCAACTTAGTGAAGTGTTGAGTAGGCTAGGTGAACTCTATTAGGAGATTCTAGTCTTTCTTCTTCGGCTTATTGAACGAGTGATACAACATTCAACCAAGGCCTCTCATGAGGTAGGGAGATTATATCAACATCCAGATAAGAGACAAATATAGTCATCATTCTTGCCTCTGGGATCAATAACATTTTGCATGTAGGAGAGTAATTACTATCCTCCCTCTTCCTTCTATGTTCCTCATAATTAATCTTATACCACCTCTCCTTTATTTCTAGCACATCATTGTAATTGTATGCATTTCTTATGAGATCATCTTCATTATCCCATTCATGTTGTCATGGCTTTTCTTTCCCAAGCTTTTGGACAAACCATTCAAAGTCATAAAACCTATAATTATCTCGGGGAAGCCCGTATCTATTCAACATAGAGTCAAGAATCTCACGTCTTTCTATTTAGTAAATGATACATCCTAATTACAACTTGTGATGGGATCAATGAGCCCTTTTTACGATCTCCCCCAACCAAAGAATTATCAACTTCTACCAATTGATGCATTATCTCCAACAAAGCAACCCTGTCCTGAATAGTGATATGTAAGAACCAAGGAGTAACGAGGATACCAAATATTCTTATAATTGTATGGTCCTTAAAATAGAACCATGATCCTCAATTATGAGGGATCCCCAACTCAGGCTTAAGATCCAAGGATCTCAAAAATTATTTGGCTCATTGACTCGAACCTCATTGACCTCCTTTTGAAAAATACTTAACAATTTTCTAACAAAGAGATTCTCAAAGGTCGGACAATTAGATCCATTCATATGTAAATCCCAAATATAAGTTCATTCTTGTACTAGGAGTTGCTCTCCTCTAGCTACAATAGTAATTTGTAGGTTCAGATGTCAAACCTTAAGACCTTTATATAAAAATATGTGCATCAACAAAGAGTAGTACCTAAAGTTTGATGACCTTCCTGCTTTGAAATGACAAAGGGCATTATGGAGACCCTCAGCCACCAAGGAAGAAAAATCAAATGCCCTATTGATATCCCTTCTCTAGATATCCATACACGTCACCAGCACCCAATTAGGAATCATATCCTTGGCATTGCAACAAATTCCTAGCTTAAAAGCATTGTGTGTATCTGTGAAATAGCCAGCAAAGAGATCAACATTATAGGGGGGAACTTGTTGTTGAGTCAATTTCCTTTCATCCCCCTTTACCCCTATGGGTCTGAATGATGTCAAATTCCTCCTATACAATTTCTCATTCTTCTTGTATTCTTCCTCCAACTCCTATGGGTTGATAGCACAATCCATATCAGGGTTGAGCATGAAGCCCTCATTAATAACTCTCTTGTGATATGTGTGAGTCTACCACCCTCTTTAGCCACAATTTCTTTGGTGTCTGGCTTGTAGTTTGCCAACAATTGTAGCGACCAACTCAACATTGGCATATACATTTGGGACCACAAGCCTTCCAAGACTGCAATTCCAAATATTTGGCATTGGGATTATTTCCCTCTTCTTGTTGTATCCCCTTCTCTAGAGGCTAAAACCCCAAGGTGGGATCAATGCATCTCTACATCGGACTAAATGGTCAATTATGAACTCATCCAGTCTGGACCCCAGTTTAGACCTCTTCCGAGTTTCAATTGACCTAGGAAGTTACAAAATTACTTCTTCTAGAAACTTCCTCTTTCCTAGGCTAGAGGATTTGGCCATTTTTAGGGTTAGGGTTTTCTTAAATCAATAGAAATAGTAGCTAAGGCTTCAAAATTTAGCTCAAAACACACCCTAGGCAATCAAATTGTCATACACAATAAAAAATCACATAGGGAAGGAAAGAGAAATGCTATAGCGAATGCAACATGAGTGTATGTGATAACCCTATCACATAAACCCTAATAGTGATAACAAAATATTGCAGTGAGAATTTAAAGCATGTCTAGAGAACTGTAAATGTTGAATTGAGCTAGGATGGTGAGCAGGTGATATAGCCAAGAGATTTTGGATTGCAGTGGGCAATTGAATTCATTAATTGCAGTCACGTAGGATGGTTTGATGGTGGGAGGTAACCATTAAAATTCATATTTGAACGTTGGGGCCCCAATAGAAAGATCCTTGTCAGTCGGTGATTTATGAGAAGTCGGCATGAAGAAAACTTTTTCTTTTTTTTTATTTGCCACCATTTATGAATCTCCACAACATTTTGGAATTAATTTTGTTGTGCATCTCTATTCAATTGTACAATCACACGAGGATCTTAGTCATGGGTTCACTAAGAGGTATCGCTCTTTTTTATAGTTAGAAGGCGGACCAATGGGACCCACATCCCTACCACGTAGCACAACTACCCATGTGTCCAAGCTTTCATTGTTCCAAGTGTCTGTCATCATCACCTACAAGGCCTACATGCTCATCCACAATAGAGTTAAACTTGGTGTAAGGACTTGCTTGTCCTAACCCTAGTTAAACCAAACTTAAACTCACTGTTTTAATTAAAAATTAAATTAACCATTATTGCACATGCAAAAGCAATAATTATCAACATGCAAGTAATAGATAAGTAACTGAACAACCATGCAACTCATAAATAACATGTAGAAATTAAATGTGCATGCAAAAAAAAAAAAAAACTAAAATTAAAAATGAGGACCGAATAGAATGCAAACCATAATTAGTTACGATGTCGAGTTACGTGTGTGCATGAGTAGCGTAAATCGTATGCATGAAATTATTACGAATTAAATTAACATGCAAACACTCATAATTAAATAATCTACCAAATAATTAAATATGACCATGCATGCATGCGTAAATGAAAACTAATCTAAGAAAGTAAATCATGCATGTTAGTGGGTTAGTATGTTAGTAGCCTTTTTTTCTTCTTCTTTTCTTTGTCAGTTACATTACATGGCGACTTCTTGTCGCTTTACATCACGTGACCTTATAGGTCCTTTTTTCATAACTTCTACATGCGACCATTATGGTCTTTACAATGAAATAAAATATACATCTTCAATTATTACATAAAATTGTATCTGGAATCTCTGACTTTCTTTGTCTCTGGATGTGTCACCTCCGTTTGACCTGGATAACCTCCTCTCGCAAACCGGATGGCAGACATATGACCCATGTGTTTTATTCGCCCAACCAAATGAAGCATAAGCTTCCCGGTGCTCTTGATAAGCTCTCGTCCCTCACGACGGAGTATCCTAGCAAGTCGGTACCAACTGGTAGTAAAGGAATCCTGTGCAATCATGTAGAACTAACAACCCATCCTGGTTGAACTAACTACATGTGTTATGGTAGGGAGAAAAATAAATAAATAAATATGATGGCCATCATTACCCTATTGGGGAGGTGAAGAAAATCACCCTTCCCTGGTTAGCCCATAAACAAGCACTCTCGTTCCATAATCATCCCTCATAGACAGAAAAATAATTAACCCTCCGCGAATTAATGTCAGAATAATATTATTATATGTTTTCTTTATAAATTTTTATAAATTTTCCCTTTATAATATAATTTCCTCAAATCAAAATTTAATTTTTATACTTTCAATAATTCTAAATTAAGAATCTCTATTTAAGTTAATATAATCTTTAAAATCAATTCCTAATATATATATATAATATTTTTATTGCTTTTATTCTTTTCTTAAAAATTCTTAAATCAATATTGATGTTAGAATTTACCACTATCAAGACTTTCCAAATATAGTCGTAATGTTTTAGTCGTTTCTTAAAAACCCAGATCTCAATTTCTCTAAAATTTTCACAGTAATTAGAAATACTTAAAACGCAAAAACTTAGTAAATTTTCTCAAAACCCAATTTCTACTTTTTAAGATACATCGAGAAGATGGCATTGACAACACAACTGACACATCAAACAAACAAGCATTAAATCCACAATATCCAATTTTTAAAGAAAAAGATCAAATTAAGACTCAAATTAAATATGAAAAATAAATGAACCTGGCTGTGAGAAAGAAGAATCTCAGGTGTTTCCCAAATTTCAGACAATCTCTTCAATCTACCTTGTCGACTTCATAGCAATCACACAAATCAAGAAACTCAAAAAGAATTGGAATGATCAAATAACAGGTTTATTCCTATATTTATAAACATTTAATTCTCTAAAAATAAAATTTAATTGTTTGCATGATTAAATTCTTAAAATAAAACTAATTATTAAAATTAGAACTCACAAAATAATTAATTGATTTTATTAAATTACAATTTGTTAAAGATTTAGTTTTTAATAAAATAATTAATTATTAGGCTCTCGCATGTCGTCTATATTTTTAGTACATAAGTTTACTCCAACATTGTATTTTTGCATGCCTTGATCATTTATTTAAATTTATTAACTAATATTTTAATTAATTTCTTGAATCAATCTCGTTCTTTATTTTAATTAGTCCTCTAATTTTAGTATTTATTTATATCTTACATAGTTTTTTTTATGTTTTATATATTAATTATCAATACAATTTATTTTTAATTACTCAACTAGTTAATTTATTTACTCTCTTTTAAATAATTATATTATAAATAAATTTCTAGCTTGATTTAATAATTTATCCTTTTATTGTAATTTTATTTTATTTTATCAATTTATATTAGACTCCATAATTTAATTTATTAATTGCTTATCTAACTGGGTACTTTGCACAAGGTTCCAATACTTAGGTTGCTACTGGCGAGCTAGAAAAACCCCTCCTCGGTCATATGTCCGCCTTCAACGGTTACCCTGCAACTTATACTTGACAAAAATTCGTCAAATCCCATTACATAAAAAAAATCTAGCAAAATATTAACATCATTAAATATCATAACAATATTATTCATCATTATTAAATAACAACATCATTATTAAGTATTATTAATCATAACAGTAAAGTAACATCATAAAATAACTAACCATCGTCATTGTCACTAAACCACACAATATCATCCATCATTATTAAAAGTTAATCAAAAGGTATCCAACATAATAAATAAATCCAACTGAGGTCTAATTCGAGTCGTGACATCCTTCCCCACTAGGAAGAGACATCGACTCGATGTCTTATTACAAAAAAAAACATGCATAAAAATAATAATTGAGTCTATCAAAATAAATGTGGGAAAGAATGCTTAATATCCTCAAGGTTTTCCCATGTAGCACCATCCTTTGAATATTGATCCCACTAGATCTTATATTGCAAGATCTTTCTCTTGCGCAACTTAATAGTACACCCATCAATGATTCGAGTAGGCTCCACTAACAACACCCCTGGGTCCTATACCTGTAGTGAATGCCAATCAAGGATATGATTTATATTGGGATGGTAGGGCTTAAGCAATGAAACATGAAAAACATTGTGGATCCGGGCAAGAGCTGGTGGTAGGGCAAGTCGATAAGCAATTGGATTAACCACTTCTAGGATGTCAAAAGGTCCAACATATCTAGGTGCCAATTTGGAAGATTTCCCAAAGGAAATAGAGCTCTTATGAGGTCTCACTCTCAGAAAGACCTTATCTCCTGCTAAAAACTGTCGAAAGGTCCTATTCTTATCTGCATAGCTCTTCTATCTATCAGTTGCTTCCTTAAGTCTAGCTTTTATTAATATCATCTGTTCTTCTGTCTCCATGAGTAATTCTGGTCCAATTAAAACTCTATCTTCTACCTGGTCCCAGCTAACAGGTGTCCTACACTTACGTCCATAAAGAGCCTCAAATGGTGCCATGCCTATAGAGGAGTGATAGGAGTTATTATATGCAAACTCCACTAAGGCAAGAAAATCCTCCCATTTGTACTGTTGGTCCATGCAGTACATCCTTAATAGGTCTTCTACTACCTGATTTACCCTCTCAGTCCATCCATCTGTCTGAGGATGATAGGCTGTGCTAAAGTTCAACCTTGTCCCCAAAGCTGCATTCAGGGTGGTCCAAAACCATGAAGTCATTCTCACATCCCTGTCTGAAATAATTGTCTTAGGTACCCCATGTAACCAAAAGATCTCTTTAACAAACTTTTGTGCTAGGGTTACTGATCCATCCTTAAGATTTATGGGTATGAGGTGAGTTACTTTGGTCAATTTGTCTACCACAACTAGTATCATGTCATGCTTATATCTGGACATAGGTAATCCCTAGATAAAATCCATACTAATGACTTGCCACTTGTAATTTGGTACACGGTGCGAAAATAACAACCCTGTCGGATACATATGCTCAGCCTTGACTCGTTGACATTCAAAACATTGCCTTACATAGGTTACCACATCCTTCTTAAGTCCAAGCCAAAAGTATAATGATTTCATATCTGCAACCATCTTATTCACACTAGGGTGTCCAGCATAGAGTACGTTATGCATCTCCTCTAAGATCAAATCCCTCAATCCCCCTTTATTGGGAATATACATCCTCCTCATGTATCTAAGAAGTCCATCTGGTTCCAACATGTACCCATCAAAACAGTGGTCAGAAGGATTAGTCTCTAAGGCATTTTTGACTAAATCATAGTGCTCATCCCCTTGAAGATTATCCAACACCTGTTGTCTCAAGGTAGTCCGGGTGGTGGCTATCACTGCTAGGTGTCTTCTTCTACTTAAAGCATCAACCACTCGATTTTCTTTCCCTTTGATATAATCTATCCCAAAATCATACTCACTTAAGAACTCTAACCACCTTCTCTGCCTTGCATTCAAATTTGGTTGGTTAAAGATGTACCGCAACCCATGATGATCAGTCTTTAGCTCAAAGGGCTTACCCAAAAGGTAGTGTCTCCACATTTGGAGGGCATGAACAATAGCAGCCAATTCTAAATCATGTGGTGCATAGTTGGCTTCATGTATCTTCAACTTCCTGGACTCATAAGCTACCACCTATTCATTTTGCATTAATACTCCTCCTATTCCCTCTCCCGATGCATCAGTGATAACTGTGAATGGTCCATTTGGGTCGGGTATGGTAAGTATAGGTGCTGATGTCAACTTCTGTTTTAATAAGTTGAAGGCTTGCTCACATTCTTCCATCCAATCAAATTTTCTTCCCTTCCTTTGGAGTGTAGTAATAGGAGCTGCAATCTTAGAGAACCCTTCTACAAACTTCCTATAGTATCCAGCTAACCCCATGAAACTACGAACCTCAGTAACACTTCGAGGGGCTGGCCATTCTGTGATTGCCTTGATCTTCTCAGGATCGACGGAGACTCCATCTTTGGAAATGATGTGCCCTAGGTAGTGTATTTTCTTTTGGAAGAAGGCACGTTTAGATAATTTACCATAGAGCTTATGTTCCCTTAGTATTTGCAAGACTATTCTCAAATGCTTCTCATTCTCCTCTATAGATCTAGAGTAGATGAGGATATCATCTATGAAAATCAGGACGAAGTCATCTAGACAATCTCTAAAAACACTATTCATAAGGTTCATAAAGGCTGCAGGAGCATTTGTCAACCCAAAGGGTAACACTACGAACTCATAATGTCCATAACGAGTTCTAAAAGCTGTCTTTTGTATATCTGTATCCCTTATTCTAAGCTGATGGTACCCAGACCTGAGATCAATCTTGGAGAAAACTTGTGCACCTTTCATTTGATCAAACAACTCATCAATCCTTGGAGTGGGTACCTATTCTTGATGGTGACTTTGTTCAACATTTTATAATCAATGCATAAGCGGAGTGTACCATCCTTCTTCTTGATGAAGATTATGGGTGCTCCCCATGGTGACACAGTTGGTCTAATCAGACCCTTGTCCATTAACTCCTGCAATTGCACCTTTAGCTCGTATAACTCCGTGGTTGCCATCCTGTAAGGTGCCTTAGATTGGGGTTCAGTCCCTGGGTGCAAGTCAATAGTAAAATCAAACTCCCTCTTAGGTGGTGTAGACACCAAAAATTGTCCAGTCTAATTAAATAAATAATTTATTTATTTAATTATCTAAGCTTAATTCTTCTATTAATTAAATAAATATTTATTTATTTAATTCATTCATTTATCCTTTTCTAGCCTTATTTCTCATTTAAATAAATACATTTATTTATTTAAATTATCCTTTTCCTAAATTAAATAAATATCTTATTTATTTAATTGATCCCACTTCTTCTATTAATTAAATAAATCTTTATTTATTTAATTAATTCATTAACCTTTTCTACCCATGACACATGTCATTCATTTCTTAATTCATACACTACCTACCTCTTTCATTATTTTATTATTTCTTTTACCTACCCTCTAATCATAGCCGACCTCCTTTTACACCTCTCAATCTTATCCCTCCATTTCATATAGTGTCTTCTATATAAGGAGATGCTTCCTTTATTATCAAACCCTGGCTAATCAATCATTCTAACTACTTGATCAATTGACTACTTGGCATATACGATCCTACTTGCAACCACATTCTGTTCTTTGTTGAGCTCTTGTGCACATAAAATCTGAGAGCAAATATATCAAGCAAGATCAATGGAGATAGGAAGAATGAAGATCCAAACCCTATTGGACATGTGATGGTATAATCTTTGTGATTTCGTTTGATTGGCATTGTCTTAGGTAACCTTCATATGTTATGGTGGATCTTTGTTGTTGTTAGGCTAGGGTTTTCTGGTTGAATTCATTTAGCCTTTCAATATCGTTATTATTGTTATCCATTTTCACCATATACATTTTGGCACGCCCGATGGGACTCTTGTCCCTTTTTGCATTTAACATCCTTGTTGCAGATTTTGTATTTTGAAGTTGCAGATCTGATGTTTTCGACAACATTTAGATATTTTCGCGTCTGCGTACTTTCGGATCGCGTTTTTGATTTTTTGGCACGTCTGAGACATCTAGAATCGCGTATGTGTTATCGGCAGTATTTTATTATTTTTTGTAGGTTCCGAAAATCGCGTTTGCGTTCCGAAAATCGCGTCTGTGGTGTTTTCATCTGCGTCTGTGTCCAGAGGTCGCGTCTGCTTTCTGGAGCCGCGTCTGTGTCTCACAGAACCGTGTCTGCATCACGAAGTCGCGTCTGTGTCGAGGGTAATCGCGTCTATGTGCACTGATTTCAAATTTTGAGTTATTGATTTAGTCTTGGGTTTTTGCATTTAGGGTTTCAGATGTAATGAAATTGGTGCAGCTTGTCTTGAAAACAAAATCGTTTGGTTGAAGGCCCCTATTTTCACAAAGTCTTTTGGATTTAAAATTTACCTAACTTGTGTGCTTGCAGGAAGGGGTGATTATTTCAAACAATCCAAACTACTAACAACTCTTTGTTGCAGGTCCTTGGCAAGGGTTTTTGGATTTTTATTGTGTGCCTTGTTTTCATAGACTAGCAAACACTTCAATTGGTGCACTAAAATTGAATCATTGTCTTTTGTGTCTTGAGCAATAGGCTCTTTTTGTTTAATCTTTAGAGGGCCTGTCTTCCCGTGTGGTCATTAGGACTACTAGTGAGAAGAGAACGACCCAAGTGGTAGCGAGGAAAACCCACCTCTTCCGAACCACTATAAATAACTGTATTCATGGTGAAAACTATGGATAACGTGTGCTGATTAGTTCATATCGACACTATGTCTCCCCATAAACCCGTTTGATCAAATTTATTTGATCATTTGTAGGGCGTAACCCCTACCGACTGGGAGCCTTTTGTATTTACAAAGCTGAAAGTGCCGCATGTATGGCCACACGAGCGGATGCCCTTACTAGCACCTTTTTGTTTTAGAAGCCCAAATCCTTCTAGTTGTTGGGGCAGGAGGTCAGACCTTTGGTAGCGGCCCACACACATACGGTTCTTAGTAGAGATACAAAGTTCGCCACGGGGAGTTTTCATGGGGACTGATGCTTGGCTGACCCGAGAAGTGAGTGCCGAGGGTGGAGCTAGTGAGGTCAAGCATCTAAGTATCCGCTCTGAATAGCATAGCCTCGGGGGTAAAACCCCATGTGGGATCAACAACTATTATCTTGGCCAGCCATACAAATTGTGCTTGACTTATTTTAAACATTCAAACATTCAAGAACAAACAACAAAACATTGTGTCTTTTGTGTCTTCAAGTGTATGCAAAACAATTTTACATCAAACAACACACTTTTCTTGGAGTCATTTTGAGTCTAAACACTTGCAAACATTGGGTCTTCATCAACACTGTATCCTCTTGTCACGAAAAAATAGTCAAATAGTCAGATTTGGTCACAACAAAACAACTTCACAGATTGGAAAAAATTGCACAAATTTTGCAGAAATGCGTCTGTGTCTGACATAATAGTGTCTGTGTTGTATAACTACGTCTGTGAAGGGCAGAAACGCGTCTGTGTTTCCAAAATCAACAGTGAATTTTGCAAAAATCTCAGAAACGCGTCTGTGTTAAACAAAACCACGTATGTGTCAGAAAATCGAGTCTGTGAAGTATACAGGCGCGTTTGTGTTCAGAATTGAAAAAACTGTTACAGTCTAGCAAACAAACACAGTCAGTTTCGGCATTCTTGAGCTTCCAAGGTCATTTCTCCAGGGTTTCATCTAGCATTCAACCTGTCTTTGGGTCTCACAAAGTCCATCATTTCTTTACACCTTACATTACATTCACATTTGTCTAAACTTGAGTCAAAAGGTCACTTGCTTGTCCTCATCATACTTTGTCAACATACTACATACAACAACATTTTGCTAAGTGGTCCCTCATCAAGGTCTATCACCTTTGGGTCTCATTTGGTCTTACTTAGAGTCAAGGTCAACTTACCTCATCAAGAGAAACTATCCTCTCTTTGGAAGTCACACCTACTCTACTACATACATACTTGGTCTTACACTTTGGACATTGCAAGTACACCTCAGATTCATTTACATTCCATCCAACTCTTAGTCTTCCATACTCTTTCCATTTTCATCTAGTTTACCACATCTTGGTCAATACCTAGTTCATGGTTGAAACCCGTCTTCAAAAATCTAGGAGAGAAACTAAAGAGGCTCAAGAGTCCGCAAACATGAGTTCTTATGAGTATGACAATGATATCTTTTTCAATTCCGATCATACTACATTACCTAACATGGATGCCTATAGAAACATTCCAAATGTTGAGAACATGGACACTACAAACAACAATGCTACACATAATGACAATATGGATAACTTTTCTGTACATTCAGCAGATGTGGAAGAATCCATTATGAATCCCCATTTCAATCGATTGGTTGAGGAAATAATGAGGAGGGATAGACAATATTTCTTACAAATGATGGCACAAAGTGGAGCCAAGATACCTCATGATTTTGACATGTCTCAAATAATGGAAAATCGACCTTTGCAACAACCTTACTCCAACATGGATCAAAGGAGACCTAATAGTGGAGGCAATAGAGGACCACATATGGTGCCTGAATCACCATCATCTTTGTTTCAAAAACCAGAGGTCCCAGATACACATGGTCAAGCATATGATACCAACCTTCGCAGACCATTATGGAAGTCTTATGCAGAGAAATATGCTCAATCACATATCAATGCTAAGGATCAACCACCAAAGCAATTGGATATTCAAAGGCATGCTCAAAATTTGGACACAAGGAAACCCCGTGTCAAATTTGGGGGCAACACATTAGAACACGACATGCCTGTAGAGTATGGTATACATGGACAAAATAGATATTCCGTTCCTCAACATGAATCTATACCAAGTGGTCCATATATGCAGCATCACTATAGACCTCCTCCATATGAACATGTGTATGATCAATATCATCCATATATGCAACATGCTTCTCCTCCAATTGGTGCCTCAAGCATAGGGTATGGTCCAAGAAGTCGATCTCCACCTAAGAGCAATTTGGAGCAACAAATCAGGGACTTACAAAAGAAAATGGAGGACATAAATACACCAAAGCCAACATACACAATGAGAGACATATGTCCTTATCCATTTGACAAGAGCATCCCAATGCCTCCTTTTCCTACACACTTTGTGACGCCTAAGTTTGATAAGTATAGAGGAAAAGGGGATCCTAAGGCACACATAAGACAATTTTTCACAGCTTGCATTGAGGTAGCAGCAGAAGAGACATATTTGATGAGATTATTCCCACAAAGCCTAGGTGATCAAGCTATGGAATGGTTCTCCCAACTTCCACCTGGAATTAAGTCATGGGGTGACTTAGCAGAGGCATTTATCCAACATTTCTCCTACAACATAGAGACAGACATATCAGTCACTACTTTGTGCAACACCAAGCAAAAAGAGGGAGAGTCTTTTGCATCATTTTTACAAAGATGGAGGAATCTAGCCAGCAGATGCTCTTGTGAAATTCCACAAAAACAAATGGTAGAAATGTTCACCCAAAATGTTAACAAAGACATTGGTTATGATCTAAGGAAAGCTTGTTTGTCCACCTTCAAGGACGTCATTGAAAAAGGATTAGCGACAGAAAAGGTCCTAATTGAACAAGGAGTTATTAAGATATTCAAGGAAAACAAAGATGACTTTAAAGGAAAAGACAAGCCAAGATTTTGGAATAAAAACAAGAACACAGTCAATGATGGTGTGGTTGATGCCAACACAGTGCGACCCAAATTCATTTTTTCTGGATCAAGCTCTACAAACAATCAAGTGAATACTCAAACAACTTCCAGATCACGAAGGAAGTACACCCCATTGGGAGAACCACTTGAGTCAGTCTTCAAGAAGCTAGTGGCAAACAAGGTAATCACAGTTCCAGATTTTCCTGCATATGAACCAAAGGTTAAACCAAATTGGTGGAATGATGATGAGTATTGTGAATTTCATAAGAGCAAGGGTCATAAGATAGGAAATTGTCATCGAGTGAAGAACATCATACAAGATCTCATTGATAGAGGTGACATTGAGATTGAAGGGCACTCATCCAATCAAGAACTTGAGATGTTTAAGGAACCATTCCCAAAACATGACAAAGGAAAAGCTAAAGTCACAGATGATCAAACCAACTATACCAGAGCATCCTACAACTATGATTCAACTATCAATCACATCTCGATGGACAATTACGTCTCTACCATTATTATCAAGGACAAAAACCCTGAGAATTCTACCCAGAGACCCAGGATTGTCTTAAAAGGTGTTGGATCTTCTTCTGAACCTACCTCTAAATGTAATGTCACAACCCGTCGAGGTAAAATCACTTTGCAAGGTGCTCCAGCCAAGAACAATGCTTCTTCATCAACCAAACCTGAGTATGATCTTGTAGAACAGTTAGGGAAGACACCCGCGCTCATCTCCATTCTTGAGCTCCTACGTATATCCCCCGCACATAAAGCTATTCTTGACAAAATCTTGAGAGAAACTGTTGTTCCTACTAATCTGAACGTGGACCAGTTTCAAGCCATGGTGGGATACCTTTCCATTCCACACTCCCTTGCATTCACAGAAGCCGATGACGCCTTCGTAAGTCAGCCACATAATGCACCATTACACATTGAAGCCTTCATACACAAACATCGAATAAAACGAGTCCTGATAGATGGAGGAGCAGGTCTAAACATTTGTACATTGAGCACAATTAAACAATTGGGATACTCTGATAAAGCTATGAATTCTACAAATCAAATCACCATCAAGGCATATGATGATGAAGAGCGTTCGTCCAAGGGCACAGTCACCTTACCTCTCAGAGTTGGGCCAGTTACGAAGGATGTGGTTTGTCAAGTTTTGGATCTAGATCTCACTTATAACATATTGCTAGGACGTCCTTGGATTCATGAAATGAGGGCAGTCCCATCTACATATCACCAATGCATTAAGTTTCCTCACAATGGAGTAGAAGTAATAGTTAACGGTGATCCTAATCCGTTCATATACTACAATAACCTGAGATCAAAAACTGAGACCATCATTCCCAGTAATCGTGAAGCTGTTCCTTCTTTGGCATACATTGATCCTGAGTCATTGAAACCTTCGACATCAAAAGAAGGTGAGCTTAAAGGCAAATTTCAGGACAAGAGCATGGGGGAATACACTTTAAATTAGACCATGTACTTACGACAAGTCATGAGTTCCCCAAAAGAATATGGAAGACCGCATCCTAACAAGCAAGTATCCATCATGGTACTCAAATGGGACCCTACTACCTTTCAAAGAGGGGGCGAACTGGAAGAGGAAGACTTATACAAAATGCTTTACAAAGACATTGAGGATGACACACAAGATCACATCAGTCTACCATGTGAGAAATATGGCAAAGGCTTCAAGATTCTACAAAAATTCGGGTATGATGGAAAAAGCCCTCTGGGGTTACGAAAGGAAGGCATCATTGAACCTTTACAACCTGAATTGACTTTAAAAAAGGAACGCTCGAAAGGAGTTGGTTTCTTGACTTCCGAGGTCCACACTCAACGGACAAAAGAAGCCTTACAAATCAAAGCTGCCAGAATTCAACAAGAGGATCACTATTCCACAGACTCCAACGAATGGGAATGGGGTTCAGACAAGTCTTCCAGTGACTACGAGCTCACCGAGATATTCAGAGAACCAGATGAACCCACAGAAGAAGAGGAATTTTATAAAAGATTCAAAGTTGGTCAAGAAACAACCCATGAGGATTCCACACAGTCCTTGTCTCAAGGTCCTAGGTTGAAATCACATAGGATGAGAACCCCTATCCCAGAATGTGCTACTAGTGATGATAATTTGGATTCGTTCGTGATTGAGACTGATGAGGAGAGTGCCATTGATGACCTCGATAATTACCTTGACATACCTGAATATAACTACATCTTCACTCTTAGCCCCACTAACTTTGAAGACATTAAAGGCCTTCCCCTTGTTCACCACCAACTCATTGACTGGGATCATGAAGGACCTGCACAGTTTGACACATTCCAAAATGATGAAGCTTTTATTGACTATCTGGGCATACGAGATGATCTTCCCCTTGGGGACCACAAAGCGTGATACACCATAGAACTCGATAGCGTGGCATATTTTGGTGAGGGTGTCGGACCTTCCAGTCGCAAAACTGTGAAAATAAGAACAAATCAAGGGTCTTATGGCGAAAACCACACTGTGGCGCTGTCTGACACCAAAAAAGTAAAAAGAAAGGATGTATATGAGGGCGAAAACCTCTCTGAGGCACCCGAAGATGGAAGGCTCGACATTCTCCCAGCATCATATGAGGAAAATTCATCCATGTTGGTAGAGGAGATTATCAGAACAAACATTGGTACAGAAGAGGTTCCACACAACATATTTCTGGCTCAATCATTGACAAAGTCAGAAAGGTCAAAATTCATAAGTTTCTTCAAAGAACGACAAATCAACTTTGCATGGTCATATGCTGATATGCCTAGATTAGATCCAGATTTGGTAATGCATCATTTGACAGTTGAACCGGGGGCAAAACCAATGAAACAAAAATTAAGAAAGATGCATCCACAGGTGGCATTACTAGTCAAAGCAGAACTTGAGAAATTATTGGATGTCGGATTCATACGCCCAACTGATTATCCTGAATGGATCTCGAACTTAGTGCCTGTCAGTAAACTAGATCGTAGCATTAGAATTTGTACAGATTTCAGAGACATCAACAAAGCTTGTCCAAAGGATGACTTCCCATTACCAAATATTGACTTGATTGTTAATCTCATAGCAGGTCATGAAATGTTATCATTGATGGATGGATTCTCTAGTTATAATCAAATAAAGGTCACGCCTAAGGATCAACACAAAACATCATTCACTTGTCCATGGGGAACTTTCTGCTAGAATGTCATGCCCTTCGGGCTAAAGAATGCAGGTGCTACATATCAAAGAGCCATGACTACTATCTTTCATGATCTCATGCATGTAACCATGAAAGATTATGTCGACGACCTCTTGAGCAAATCAATAGACAGAAATACACATTTGGACATACTTTCAGTCGTCTTTGATCGGTTGGAAAAATACAAAGTAAGATTAAACCCCAAGAAATGTGTTTTTGGAGTAACCTCCGGGAAGCTCCTAGGATTCATTGTATCCAAAAGAGGAATCGAAGTTGATCCAGCAAAAGTCAAAGCCATCTTGGAGATGCAACCACCAAGAAATATCAGTCAACTTCAATCTTTACAAGGCAGACTCCAGTCCATACGAAGATTCATAGCGCAACTTGCAGATAAGTGTAATCCTTTTCAGCACTTGCTACATAAAAACATCAAATTCAAATGGGATGATAATTGTCAACAGGCTTTCTAGACACTCAAAGATTATCTTCTGAATCTGCCAGTTCTGATGCCACCAGTTCCATATCAACCTCTATTACTATACATATCAGCTACTCCAACAGCACTGGGGGCACTCTTAGCACAACAAATTGCTGAGGGCAAAGAAAAAGCAGTATACTATATCAGTCGCACATTGGTGGGATATGAGCTAAACTACACACCAATTGAGCGTGCATGTCTTGTCGTGGTCTTCGCTTCACAAAAATTACAACATTACATGCTCACTCATAAGACTAAGCTGGTTGCAAGAATTGATCCGTTGAAATACCTTCTCAATAAAGCGACACTTACTGGGCGACTAGCCAAATGGGTAATGAACCTGAGTGAATTCGACATCGAGTATGTGGACAGAAAAGTGATAAAAGAACAAGCCATCGCAGATCAATTAGCAGATGCTCCCATGATAGATGATGTTCTTCTAAGTTCAGAATTTCCAGATGAATCCATTTTAACAATGTCACATGCAAAGCCATGGCAACTGTACTTCGACGGCTCATACACACAGCATGGGGTAGGAGCCGGCATCCTCTTTATAACTCCTCAAGGGGATTCTATACCAAAATCATACCACTTATCATTTCCTTGCACTAACAATATAGCGGAATATGAGGCATTAACAACTGGATTACGGATTGCAGTTCAGTGGAAGATCCAGGAACTTCGTGTTTTTGGGGACTCTCAACTTGTAATCCGTCAAGCAACTGATGATTACCAAACAAAAGATAAAAAATTAATGCCTTACAAACAAATGGTGGATGACCTGAAACAACACTTCACCAAGATAGATTTTGAGCAGATACCAAGAGAGCAGAATCGCGCCGCAGATGTCATGGCTATAATTGCTTCACTGATTGATCTACCTCCAAATGAGACCCGCTATGAGTTCTTGGTGGATAACCTTTTGGTTCCTTCATATGAAATCATTCCTACTGAGATGATATGTGTTGTCGGTCCCGAGTCCCAGTTATATGGTTCCATTTTCACACACCTTCGTGACAACACCCTACCTCCTGATCTATCAAATAACCAACGTCGCACTTTCATTCGCCAATCCTCTCAATACGTCATTTTAGCTGATATCCTATACTGACGAAGTCTAGATGGCACTCTTCTTAGATGTTTAGAAAGCGACAAAGCCCAGATTGGGTTACGTGAAGTACATGAAGGGATATGTGGTCCACATGCTAGTGGTCCTACCTTGGCCAAGAAAGTCATCAGGACTAGATATTACTAGCCCAATATGGAAAAAGACTCATATCAGTTTGTCAAGAAATGTAAGCAATGTCAAATTCATGGAGACCTCATACATGCGCCAGCACAAGAACTTCAACCAATTACGTCTCCTTGGCCCTTTTGTTAGTGGGGACTCGACCTCATAGGCAAGATTCACCCTCCTTCTTCCAATGGTCATAAATTCATTATCACTGCCACAGAGTATTTCACAAAATGGATTGAAGCTGTACCTCTCACACAAGTCACTGGAAAACAGATTGCTATGTTCATCCTCAACTATATCATCTGCAGATACGATATTCCTATTTCCATTATCACTGATAACGGACGTCCCTTCAAAAATCAAGATGTTCGTGAACTCTGTGACCGCTTCCATATTTCCCATCATTTCTCCACACCATATTACCCCCAAGTTAATGGACAAGCTGAGGCGTCTAATAAAACAATCCTTAAATTCCTAAAGAAGACAGTCGACGATGCTGGCCGTAATTGGCATATCCAACTTAATCCTGCACTTTGGGCCTACCGCACAAGTGTCCGCACACCTACAGGAGCTACACCCTATTCACTTGTCTATGGCACTGAAGCCATCTTGCCTATTGAGGTCGAGCTACCCTCTTTATGGCTCTCTTTGCAAAACATCATCAGTGATGAAGACTATAGGGTCTCTCGCTTACAAGAACTGAAACTACTGGATGAATGAAGACAAACTGCTTTTAATCATCTCAAGGCTTACCAACAACGAATGAGTCGCAGCTACAATCACAAAGTCAAGCCTCGCACATTTGAGGTAGGTGATTTGGTTCTCAGAGAAAACCCCCAAAATCAGCAAGACAGAGAGAAGAAGGGCAAGTTCGAACCAAATTGGCTTGGTCCTTACATCATCACAGCAGCATATGGATCTTGTGCATATCAACTCTCAACTACAGAAGGTGAACCTTTGGAGGATCCTATCAACAACATGCACCTTCGTAGGTTTTACACATAGCTCTTTGAAATATCCTAATTCAAAAATACAAAAAAATAAAAAAATTCAAAAATACAAAAAAATAAAAAAAATTCAAAAAATACAAAAAAAATTATAAAACAAAAAAATCGTTACTTGGTGAAAACCTGACAAATAGGCGCCTTGTGACACAAAAAAAATTGAAAAATCGAAAAAAGTAAAGAGAAATAATTTCGTCCAATGGTGAAAACCACTTCGGTGGTGCCCTGGGCAAGTACCATGGTGAAAACTGGGTCACCAGCGCCATGTGTAGAGACATTGCTCCTCCCTCATTCAGGATTCTCTTTCATCACTTCACTTTACACACACTCACAACCTATTCGTTCATAATAAACTTACCCATTCCCATCATGGCTTGTTATTGATCTACCTAAGATTGGTTCGGCATTCATAATAAACCTCCCTTTTCACCTCCCTTTCCATCCATAATAAATCAGCTCCTATCTGTGGCTAAGGCAAATCCTACGTCTAGTGATGGGTGTGGAACTAAGAGCATCACATGTTTCGAGGAGTACAGTTTCTTCCAGTTTCCTCCAGTCTATCCACGCACAATCCGCAATAAAGCAACATTTGCATCACAGATCCGCAATAAAGTTCCGTCTTCTTCGCAATAAAGTATCAGTTTCATGGATTCAGTCAGTTTCAGATGAGACACAGCAGCAACAATGGGCTTCGACAAATCAAATCTTTCAACAGACTTAGACAACATATGGTTCAGTGCTATCTATCCTTTTTGTGAAAGTAAACATTGTGACCACAATCAAATAAGACTTATACAAGTGACAAGAGACACTAAACTTGAGGGCTATAGTGGATGTTGGTGTCAAGTCTTGGTTTTATTTTGATTTTATTTTTTTGGTGACATGTCTTTTAGCTTTTCCGGGATGTCTCTGACTAGAGATTTTATCTCCAGGATGTCTTTGACTAGAAAGGCGAGGATGGGGTATCGTCACCTATTTTTCTTTTGCTGTATGTGGATTGTCTCTTAGTAATGCTATGACTTGTCCAAGGATATGAGGACACTATGAGTCTAGTATGAACTGGGGCATTCTTTGTTTGTGACTGTCTTATCTCCATGCAAACAGGTACAATGACTTTTTGGGTCGAACATATGCCTCGATTGTCATAACCTACTTGCCATAATAAAGCTCAATGATGATAACGCACAAGAAGCTCTTTCACTTTCATATCTTCTGTCTTTCATCCCCCTTTCTTGATTGACTTCCATCGTCCTTCTCGAGTCTGCATAGCCTGCTATCACATGACTGAGTATAATGACACACCAAAAACATTTGCATTTCATATAGTTGCACCTGCATTACCACATATAAGCATTTCATACATACATATAGATATCACAACTGCATCACATCCTGCACACAATACCTGTTAGCACATTTTACATTTGCATTATAATATTCATCTGCATTACATACATTCACATTTGCATCATGCATACACATATAAAAGAACAAAAAAAAAATATATTCCATTTCCTCATGTACATATTTGCATCCATATCATAAGCATCACATAGAAACATACATCACATAGGTACACATGCATATAGCTGCCGCAAAGATGAATCATCTCATATATATATATAAAGTGTCATGATACAATGATGTCAAAATCATATGGCTACAAGCACCCGCAGGTGTCTACATCATCATACAAAAATGGTACAATACTGATACATAAGGAGCCCTCTACGGCTATGATGAACTCCCTCCCTCGGAGCCGCCTGGCCTCAACGGAATCTGAGCCCCCGAAGGACCTGCCCCAGGATCATCCCTCCTGTCCCCTCTATCTGGTGGTGATGGAGGACCCATAACCCCACCACTAGATGTCTGTCTCCTCCGACTCCCTCCCGTAGCTGTCGCTGTCCGCGATGGTTTATGGAAGCTCCTCGCCCACTGATCTGCTGGCACTGCACCATAATAGAGATCTCGCCAGTAGGCAATCTCCTCCCCTGCCCGCAGGACGTAGGCATATCCGACCCCTGTGTCCTCTGCTGCCTACCTCCCAGCCCTCAGTGCTGTCTCAGCCTATGTGTAGCGCTGAATGGCCTGATCCCGCTCCTGCTCAGTATCTTTGAGCCGCCTCTTGAGCCTATCCCTCTGTCTCTCCAACTCCTGGATCTCATCCACCTATCCCTGGCAGATCTCCCTCAGCTCCATCAGCTCATCCTCCTTGGCCTCAGCCCCCTGTGGCTCTGCCTGTGGCTCCCCCTATATGGGTGCCTGCCCCTGTGCCTGTGCCTGTACTGGTGCTTGTACTGGTATATGTCCCTGTACCTATCCCTGTACCTGCACCTGTCTGGGACCCTGTGCTACTGACACTTGTAGCGGTAATCCACCGCGACCCCTCACCACCCGAGCCTACCTATCCTCTCCACCCTCCCTCCGCGGTGCCACTCTCCTCTCTCCAACTGCCCCCCTCCTCCTCCGTCGGCCTCTTCCCCCATCATCTCCATCATCATCCCCATCCCCACCACCATCTCCATCTAGTAGATCCCTTGGATCCGTCAGGCGTGGGAATGGATGCTCCGCCCAATATGTTGTGTACTCAGCATCCATGTCGGCATCCTCGATCTTTGGCCACATGTCCCAGGGTAAGGGCATCATCTCTGCTAGCTGCATAACAGCCTAATCATATGATAGCAATGGCCCAAACTGCGCCTGATCTCTGATAGTCCGTGCATACATGCCTGAACTCCGTGGCATCCGCTGAATCCTGTCGAACTACCTGCCCACCCTGTCTACTAACTGCCTCTCCAGCACATAGGGCGTCTGCCCAATCAGGTACCTGCTCTGGAAGGTGTAGGGAAGCTCTACAGCATCGTCCTCCCACTGCTCACATCCCAGGTATGGCCTCCATATGACCATGTCGATGTCATCAATCACCCGTCGCCAGTGCTCTAGCCTGCCAATCCGTGGCTGCGACGTGATCATGTCGTATAAATGTACAAAACTGTGTCCTTGACCTCTGCCTCTAAAATGTATCGGTCTCGTCACTAGCAGATGCTCATAGGCCCACACCTGTAACAATGTCACCCCGTAGCCCAATCCCACTGACCCGTGGTACACGAATTGATGCAACTCATAATACAGATGTGCTAGCACACACGGTCCCCAAGCATATCTGGTGTGTTGTGTCACCAGTGTCTCCAGTGCACCTCCCCAGCCCACAACCAACCCTCGTGTCGCTCTATCCGGACACAGGAACTCACTGATTGCTCCTCCTATCACTGCTGGCAGCGCCAATCCTGTAGCAGTCATGGTGTCCCAAGCCACATGTCCAGCCCTCATCTCTAGTCCTGGGTCCTGAAATACTCGTCTCAGGGCCTCCCTGTCTCCATCTCGATCATATGAGATCAACTCCCCGTCGATCGGTATCCGCAAAATCTTGTATACATCCTCAGGGGTGACTGTCATCTCACCCATCGACAAATGAAACATATAAGTCTCGGAGTGCCATCTCTCCGCCAGTGCAGTCAGCAGTCTCATGTTCGCCCGAAACTCAGGCACATACAAAATATGTCTCAGACCCATAGCCTTGATCGCAGCTCGGTCCTCGGCTATCAACTCAGGTTGCAACCTCTGAGTCGATGGGAATCTCTCCTGTGACTCCAACATAGGCAAATACTCTTGCAGTCAAGCAAATCAATCATGTCAGTCATCGTGGCATTTAATGTTCATCACAAAATGCTACTTTTTATCTAAGTGCATATGGTTATCTATCCTAGTGACACTCCATGTTCATCACAAAGTGTTGCTATTTATCCTAGTGGTACTCCCTATTCATCACAAAGTACTACGTGTTTTGTACTCCTTGTTCATCACAAAGTGCTCCTCACATTTGCACTCACTGTTCATCACAAAGTGCTGCTTATATTTTAGTACTCCCTGTTTATCACAAAGTACTCTATCTTGGTACTCACTGTTCATCACAAAGTGCCTTGATCTATCCTAGTCTTCCCTAGAGGACTTGCTTGAGTGTATCCTCTCAGCAACTTATCCAATCGACAGCGTATGTTCATCACAAAACTGCCGATTTGACTTAGAAGACACAAATTCACATTTTTGGACACAAACGCGCTTTCCTGACATAAACGCGCTTGAAGACTGCATAAATGTGCCTGTTTTACATAGACGCGCCTGAAACACACAGCTGCGCCTATGCTCTGCACAGATGCGCCTGGGCGACACAGACGTGCCTTTTTGGCATAGACGCGCCTACACAGCACAGACGCGGCCGCATTCGACACAGACGCGTTTTCCATCATAGACGCGCCTGGCACCAACACAGACGCGCCTCACCAACGCAGACGCGCCTGACACCAACGCAGACACGCCTGGATGTTTTTTTGACATTTTTGGACCCTAACCTAAAGCGCATTTATTGCCCTATCTACCATGCATTAATGACAACAATAAATTCATCAAAGTACAAGGAGGTTTTGCGTTACTTACCGGCTCTCTTGCCTCTGCTGGCCTCTGGAATCAGCGAACGCGGTCGAATCTATGAACAAAGGCCATCGCTGCTGACTGCTGCTGCTCTTTTCTCTCTCTGCACTCTGCTCTCGTGGATATGTAGATGACAATGAGGATGTATTTTCCCCCGTGGTCTATCTTATAGACTACCCTAGCCCTAGCCCTCGCCTCCCGAGTCAGTCTTCTTTATCCCGTGACTTTGTCACTTTATCCGGTCAGTCCATTCTAGCCTCTCTTTCTTATCAAGAGATTATCTGCAATCTTTTCAGACATTTTCATCCAATCTCTCGAGGGGTCATATCATTCCCATCTTGGGGCAACTTTGTATCAGTTCATCTTATCTTCTTTGAAACAACGCGACAAGCCGCATTGTCTCAAAGAGGGGCAAAATGTAGACACCCAAAATTGTCCAGTCTAATTAAATAAATACTTTATTTATTTAATTATCTAAGCTTAATTCTTCTATTAATTAAATAAATATTTATTTATTTAATTAATTCATTTATCCTCTTCTAGCCTTATTTCTCATTTAAATAAATACATTTATTTATTTAAATTATCCTTTTCCTAAATTAAATAAATATCTTATTTATTTAATTGATCCCACTTCTTCTATTAATTAAATAAATCTTTATTTATTTAATTAATTCATTAACCTTTTCTACCCATGACACATATCATTCATCTCTTAATTAATACACTACCTACCTCTTTCATTATTTATTATTTCTTTTACCTACCCTCTAATCATAGCCAACCTCCTTTTACACCTCTCAATCTTATCCCTCCATTTCATATAGTGTCTTCTATATAAGGAGATGCTACCTTCATTATCAAACCCTGGCTAATCAATCATTCTAACTACTTGATCAATTGACTACTTGGCATATACGATCATACTTGCAACCACATTCCGTTCTTTGTTGAGCTCTTGTGCACATAAAAGCCGAGAGCAAATATATCAAGCAAGATCAATGGAGATAGGAAGAATGGAGATCCAAACGCTATTGGACATGTGATGGTATAATCTTTGTGATTTCGTTTGATTGGCATTGTCTTAGGTAATCTTCATATGTTATAGTGGATCTTTGTTGTTGTTAGGCTAGGGTTTTGTGGTTGAATTCATTTAGCCTTTCAATATCGTTATTATTGTTATCCATTTTCACCATATACAGGTGGCAATCTTGGCAATTCCTCTGGGAAGACATCTTGGAACTCTTGAAGGATAGGGTGTGTATCAAGTCCTGTGTTATCCTCCCTTAGATCCTTAATGTGCACTGAGTAAATTTCACAACCTTTCCTTTGGGCCTTCTTAAGTTGCACTGTAGAAATTTGTCTAAGTTGCAAAGGATTCTTATCCCCTTGTATCTTTACTTGATTGCCTAAGTCATCAAAACACCCCACAAGTTTATCCTCACAATTTACTATAGCCTTATGCTCAGTCAACCAATTTATTCCTAAGATGACATCATAACTTCCTAATGGAGCTACATAAAGATTTACTTCAGTAAGGAAGTTGGGAAGTAGTAATTCACTGCATGCCAAACATTGGTCTACCCTCTGCTATGCCCGGTTCCCATATTGAACATTCCAAGGTTCAGACATATAACCAGGCTTAACATTTAACTTAGATACAACTCTAGGATCCACAAAACATTTAGTAGCACCTGTATCTATAAGAATGGAAACGACATGACCAAAAAGTTTACCATCAAGCTGGATAGGTGAGGCTTGGAAGTCTGCTTGGCGATTGTCAACTGCGACATGAATCTTGTGATGTGGTTGTCTTTCTCTTCCTTTCTCCAATGTGCGTTGATCACACTGATTAGCATAATGCTTTCCTCCGCAGATGAAACATCCACCTCTGGGTCCCATCTTATACTCTGGCTTATCCTTCCCATTGTTATTTCTATCATTGTACATGTTATTGCCATAATTATTGCTTCCTCTATTGTTGAAATTCTTATTGAAGTTCTGACCCTTATTGTCTTCAGTATTGTTCCTCTTCAGGTTCCTGATATGTTGAGTTCTATCCTTCTGATTATTGTTCTGAAACTTTCTCTTCTTTAACTCCGAGTTTTTGTTATTTCTAGCTTCATATATCTGTATTAACTTTTGTTCTTGCATAGTTGCCTTCTCAAATGCGGTTGCCATGGTCTTTGGACTATGCATTTCCACTTCTGCTCCTATTTGCGGTCGCAATCCTAAGATGAACTTGTGGATTCTAAAGTTCTCATTTGTCTGGTATTATGGCACATACTTTAGCAAGTGTGACAACTTTTCCCAGCATTGAGTCACTGTCATGTTTCCTTGAGTTAGTTTTTGAAACTCCTTTATCTTACTATTGAAGAAGTGTTGTGGGAGCCACCTGCTTCGAAAAAGTTGAAGGAAAAGGTTCCAAGTAAGTTCTCCAGGTTGAAAGTTATGTTGTGCTCTCATTGTCCCACCAAGTAGCAGCTTCTCCTGAGAGTTGGTAGGCAGCCCATATAGCTTTAGTCTCATCAGATAAGCCTCTAAGAAGAAAGTACTTCTCCATCTCTATGATCCATGCCTCTGCACTGTCACCTATGGTTTTCTCGTCAAACTTTGGTGGGGTCACTTTCTTAAGGTCTTTGCCCAGTTCTTCTGATAATCTGCCTCTAGGAGGTTTCACTTCCACCCTGGGTAGTCTCACGTCCTCTACTCTGGGTATTTCATGTAACTCAATCCTAGGATTCCCATTAAGAACCCTTCGTATATCTTGTTCCATACTATCCATTCGGGCTCCCTGACGGTTGAGTAGTTCAAATGTCTGTTCCAACCTCTCATTATTGTTGGGTCCACTATTGCTAGGTCCAGCTTTGTTCCTTGTTTGCACCATGTTGGCCTATTAGATATCCTGAAAGTCAACAACTAAGTCTTAGCATAGAAGGCTCAAGGTCCTAGTTTTTAAACCCTAGGCTCTGATACCAAAATGTAAGGACCTGCTTGTCCTAACCCTAGTTAAACCAAACTTAAACTCACTGTTTTAATTAAAAATTAAATTAACCATTATTGCACATGCAAAAGCAATAATTATCAACATGCAAGTAATAGATAAGTAACTGAACAACCATGCAACTCATAAATAACATGTAGAAATTAAATGTGCATGCAAAAAAAAATAACAAACTAAAATTATGCATGAGGACCGAATAGAATGCAAACCATAATTAGTTACGATGTCAAGTTACGTGTGTGCATGAGCAGCGTAAATCATATGCATGAAATTATTACGAATTAAATTAACATGCAAATACTCATAATTAAATAATCTACCAAATAATTAAATATGACCATGCATGCATGCGTAAATGAGAACTAATCTAAGAAAGTAAATCATGCATGTTAGTGGGTTAGTATGTTAGTAGCCTTTTTTCTTCTTTTTTTCTTTGTCAATTACATTTCATGGCGACTTCTTGTCGCTTTACATCATGCGACCTTATAGGTCCTTTTTTCATAACTTCTACATGTGACCATTATGGTCTTTACAATGAAATAAAATACACATATCCAATTATTACATAAAATTTTATCTGGAATCTCTGAATTTCTTTGTCTCCGGATGTGTCGCCTCTGTTTGACCTGGATAACCTCCTCTGGCAAACCGGATGGCAGACATATGACCCAGGCTTTTTATCCGCCCAACCAAATGAAGCATAAGCTTCCCGGTGCTCTTGATAAGCTCTCGTCCCTCACGACGGAGAATCCTAGCAAGCCGGTACCAACTAGTAGTAAAGGAATCCTGTGCAATCATGTAGAACTAACAACCCATCCTGGTTGAACTAACTACATGTGTTATGGCAGGGAGAAAAATAAATAAATAAATATGATGGACATCATTACCCTATTGGGGAGGTGAAGAAAATCACCCTTCCCTGGTTAGCCCATAAACAAGCACTCTTGTTCCATAATCATCCCTCATAGACAGAAAAATAATTAACACTCCGTGGATTAATGTCAGAATAATATTATTATATGTTTTCTTTATAAATTTTTATAAATTTTTATAAATTTTCCCTTTATAATATAATTTCCTCAAATCAAAATTTAATTTTTATACTTTCAATAATTCTAAATTAAGAATCTCTATTTAAGTTAATATAATCTTTAAAATCAATTCCTAATATATATATATATTAAATATTTTAATTGCTTTTATTCTTTTCTTAAAAATTCTTAAATCAATATTGATGTTAGAATTTACCACTATCAAAACTTTCCAAATATAGTCATAATGTTTCAGTTGTTTCTTAAAAACCCAGATCCCAATTTCTCTAAAATTTTCACAGTAGTCAGAAATATTTAAAGCGCAAAAACCCAGTAAATTTTCCTGAAACCCAGTTTCTACTTTTTAAGATACATCGAGAAGATGGCATTGACAACACAACTGACACATCAAACAAACAAGCATTAAATCCACAATATCCAATTTTTAAAGAAAAAGATCAAATTAAGACTCAAATTAAATATGAAAAATAAATGAACCTGGCTGTGAGAAAGAAGAATCTCAGGCGTTTCCCAAATTTCAGACAATCTCTTCATTCTACCTTGTCGACTTCATAGCAATCACACGAATCAAGAAGCTCAAAAAGAATTGGAATGATCAAATAACATGTTTATTCTTATATTTATAAACATTGAATTCTCTAAAAATAAAATTTAATTGTTTGCATGATTAAATTCTTAAAATAAAACTAATTATTAAAATTAGAACTCACAAAATAATTAATTGATTTTATTAAATTACAATTTGTTAAAGATTTAGTTTTTAATAAAATAATTAATTATTAGGCTCTCGCATGTCGTCTATATTTTTAGTACATAAGTTTACTCCAACATTGTATTTTTGCATGCCTTGATCATTTATTTAAATTTATTAACTAATATTTTAATTAATTTCTTGAATCAATCTCATTCTTTATTTTAATTAGTCCTCTAATTTTAGTATTTATTTATATCTTACATAGTTTTTTTTATGTTTTATATAGTAATTATCAATACATTTTATTTTTAATCACTCAACTAATTAATTTATTTACTCTCTTTTAAATAATTATATTATAAATAATTTTCTAGCTTGATTTAATAATTTATCCTTTTATTATAATTTTATTTTATTTTATCAATTTATATTAGACTCCATAATTTAATTTATTAATTGCTTATCTAACTGGGTACTTTGCACAAGGTTCCAATACTTAGGTTGCTACTGGCGAGCTAGAAAAACCCCTCCTCGGTCATATGTCCGCCTTCGACGGTTACCCTGCAACTTATACTTGACAAAAATTCGTCAGATCCCATTACATAAAAAAAATCTAGCAAAATATTAACATCATTAAATATCATAACAATATTATTCATCATTGTTAAATAACGACATCATTATTAAGTATTATTAATCATAACAGTAAAGTAACATCATAAAATAACTAACCATCATCATTGTCACTAAACCACACAATATCATCCATCATTATTAAAAGTTAATCAAAAGGTATCTGACATAATAAATAAATCTAACTGAGGTCTAATTCGAGTCGTGACACTTGGTGTGCAACTTCAGTCAATTGTGCAATCGCGCGAGTAATCTTTCAGTTGATCCAATAGAAGGTGATCGTGCAATATTGCTTATAAAAAGAGAGCATACTGGGCCCACTCCTATGCCATGTCATGTAGTCCTCCCTCTGCAATCTATCTATTTGTCTGAACATGTGTAGTCACCATTGGCAAGACCCGCATACCACATTAGTGGGTGGAGTTGCAAAGTTAACTCTAATGAGTAACTTCAATTGATTGTGTAGCTCCACGATGATCTAGGTCATCAGATGCATGGAAAATAATCATTCAACAATGTGGTATATATTTTGAAAACATCAGACCCGCCTCTATGATGTGTCCACTAGCATCCAACAGGCAAAAAATTATTGGTCCACCTAAAAATGAGTCATGCTTGTGTGGGGCCCATGTGCCAAGTAAGTGAGCAAGGTTGCAAAGTTAAGGCAAGTGAGCACTTTAAGTTAATTGTGCAACCATTTAGTTATCTAGGCTGTAGATTTTGCCAAAGGTGCATGACAAGAAAAAGCCTAGGAAAATAAATTGACAGGGTGGCTAACAAAAGGGGGCCAGTCATGGAAATGATGTGATGGGCTTAAGTCATAACTTAAAATACCAGGAATCGGTTACTAGAAGTCACCGTAGGATTAAAACAAAAAGAAAAGAAAGCTTACGACCACTATTAGGGTTTAGGGTTTAAGGTTTTTAAGCTTTAGAACACATAGAAATGCAAAAACCTTAAATCAAGCTCCATTATAATTTAAGAAATTTTTTTTGGGCACATCCCAACACTCTACAAGAATTTCATGATTGCCAATGTGGGGCTTCCTATATCCTATTAATAATTCAGGATAATTGGATCAACTCTACAACTCGAAGATAAATTCATCCTACACTAAGCAACCTTCAATGGGGTGCATTAAATTATCAACCAAGGAATCATAAACTTGAGATGAGTATGCATTACATGTGCACTAGGGGACACTCTAAGTTATTCTATCAAATGTGCATAAGAAATTCACTTAAAGAAACTAACTAAATTGAAAGCATAAATGTGCTCAAGTAATTGAACTTAAGCTACAAGTTTTTCTAACTATAACTATCAAAGATGTAGCATACCTCAAGTGGCCCTTTCTTGAGAAATTTGCACTCTCACGTAGATGGATTAATTAATTAAGTTCTTATAACTTCATCCACAAGTAACTTGCTCCATTGAAAGTATAATTTGCTATTTTCTGTTAAAATAAAATGACTACTACTAAACATAATGATGATCTAGCCTTTTTTTGTTTGATTATAGACTCAAATTTATAATATGATTGATTTTAACAAATATTTAATTGAAAACAATATGTGTCACATTATACCTTCGAACAAGGAAGAATATTATTCTTCCAAATGACACAAAACAATGACTTGTAAATACAATCATATTACAACCATTCATGTGATTGGTTGGAAAAGAGTTTTGTTTGAACTCTTTTATAATAAAATTGATTTGTTGGTGTACATGAAAAGGTGACAATGAATGTCCAAGTTCTTTTCAAATTAAAACTCAAATTATAATTAATGGTAAAGATTGGAGTGAATGTGTTGCCTTCCAACTCGCCACTTTTCATAATAGTCAACTTATGTCACAAACAACTTACTCACTGTTATGACTTTCTTCAAATGTCTTCTTGGTTTTGTTCCCCTCCTTTTCAACTTTCTAGATCATTTAGAAATTAAAAGTTCATCAAGAAACAAGGGAGATATCCTCATTTCACTAAAACTATTCTTTTATTTTTTCTATGCACTTCCAGCAATGGATGCGTATTGACAATTGTAATTGCTTCTCCTTTTTTTAGTTGCATGAACGAGTCAGTCCTTCCACAAATTTAAGAATTGAATCCTTTCAAATTTTAACATTTAATCATCACCATTAATCATAATATATTACCATAATTTAGCATCAACTGACCAAACATGAAAATGTTTATTAATCATAGTTTATCATAGTCAATGCTTCATCGAATTAAGGTAAAGTCTAGAAATATCTTGGAATGGAATTGTAAACATGGATTAAAGTGTCATAGATAATGAAATAAATAGAAAAATTTATAGGCTCGTCACAAAGTGTTCGAATCCTAGAGGTCATGTTGTGTTACGATAAAACGAGATCATGGCAACTGTTGTTGTCTCAAGGGATTTCTTTTCTTCTAGTTGTTATTTATTTTCACCAATTACAAAGTCAAGATTACCATGTTATACATTTTTTTTGGTATAGATGTTTTCACACCAAGACTGGCCACTTTTTGACCATTAATAAGTGCATGGACCCAAAACAATGTTAAAATTTGGCTTCAAATAGGTTTGTATTTGGGTTTCAAAAATATTCATTCAAATGAATGAACAAATACTTATGAGGTATCAAAACACCTAGAGGGTGTGCCAAATCGCGTTGGTGTGAAAAAGGAAAATCACCTAATTAATTATTATTAGGTCGTATTCACACTAGCATGCTTAAGGTTATGTCATGTATGTTTTTTGTTTCACCATAAGATTATGACTCTTGATATAATCTAATTATATTCTAACTTTTTATATGTATCCTTGTATCAAGGATTTATCATTGTGTATTCTAATCAACAATCTTTTTGCATATAATGGTCATAAAAAATTATTTATTTTTTCTTTTGTTTGATAGAGTGTTTTAATTTCAAATGAACTTTAAGGTGTTAGGACTTAAATCATCAACTCTGACATGGTATTAGAGATCCAAATATATAATTTGTTGTATATTTTTTAAGATATTGGTATTTAGCATTCAAATAATGCACCCTAGAGAAAACAAACATTATCATTGATTCTATTGTAATGTCATAAATTGCACCCCGTGCAATTTCATGCTACATAAGCGCCTTCACTTTAGGCCTAAATGAGTCATTCAATGTATCCTTGTCCTTTTGTCCACATGGATTGCCTTGTTAGCTTAGAATATGGCTTTTTCTTGACCATGTTGACCATTTGACTCATGGACACTAGAGCGACATAGAGATGTCCATGTGTTGCACAATTGTCCCACGAATATTTTAGTTCATAGGTGGTCGTTTGAGTGTTACACCTGTGCTTGGAAGAGTTTGTAATGCCTCTATTTGCAGCCACCGATGTCGGGATTCTTCCCTGAACTCTATATCTCACTCATTTGAAATGATTTTGGGGCTTCTTGATCGTTTGGAGAATTTATGGAGTTTTGGGCATATTTTCTACATCTCTCATAGGTTTTTATAGTGTCCACCATTATCACAGTCTTTGGAGAGCTCTTGGTACTCAATTCCATTCGTTTGAGTGATAGTTCCTTGAGTGATAAAGGGTTTGTGATTGAGAGAAAGAGATTACTTTGCTAAAGGCTTCAATCATGGACCAATTGTGATTTTTCCCTATCTATATCTATCTCATTTAGCTGTCATAATTTCGTACTATTTCTTTTATTCAACATTGTGTCGTTAGATTAGTAATATTGTTGCATCCACATCCATTGTATAGTCTTTGTAATCTATGCATATATGATGTTAGCATGTTGCATTGGTGTCCTATTTCTTCATGTTCATCCTGAGAATAGAGACTTAGTAGAGGTTTTTTGAGAGGTCTCTATTGCTTAATTGTTTAGTCTTGTAATTTGCATCCCTTGGCTCACCAGAGCGCTAGTAAAGTGAGTTAGAGAAAAGGTTGGTTTGTTCCTTGAAGTTCATCACTTTGAGAGTAACAAATCCCATCCTCTACATTTTGGTGAGCCTAACATGAAACAATTGCATTTTTTATTTTCTCATTGTGTGTGTTGTCATAATATAAAAGAATATATATATATATATATATATATATATATATATATATATATATATATATATATATATATATATATATATATATATATATATTTACAAAATAATATAAACAAATTTCAACTAAGATATTTTATCACTAAGTGTTGTAGAATCCTTGCAATACCCTCACATCGCAGAGTGGTCAAAGTGTTGTAGATCTTGTCTATGAATTTTACGACCTAGATCATTACAGTCCTCCTCGACCAAGTCCAATATTCAATAAACCACTTCCTAATCCAAATGACTTCATGGCCTCTCACTCTGTTAGGACCATTTTGACAAGGGATCTCTCTCCATCTAGTTCACAATCTAATTCTCATAATAACACCCTGACAAACTCTACCCCGCCTTCTCCTACTATTGATCATGGCTTTGTTGTCATTATTGAATTTGACCGGATTCATATGTTGGAAGAGAAATTTTGAAGGATTCTTAAAGCAGGGTAATGTCCTACCTCATGCTGGAAATGTTGTGAATACTCTGAGAGACATATTGATTTCAGATATAAGAAGCCTGGAGATGTTGAGGGTATTATCTTGGATTGTTAAGATTCATGTGCCCTTAGCAGTTACTCCTCCCCAAGTCAATCAATTTGAAACTTGTAGTTCTCTAATTGGTGTTGACATACCTGGGATGATAGTACACACGATTGACTCAGCATCCACTATCCCTGACATCAATGCTTCTACCATACCCCTAGGTTACACTATCATGTCTAATTGCTCCACTACTGCCTCCGTTGTGGCTCATACCACTTCTATTAGTGTTGGCATGGGTGCTAATCTTATCCTTGGTAGTGGTATTGGTCCTCATGTTAGTTCTAATGGAGGTGGTGGTACGCGTGGTGCTCCTCCACCTGCAAATCCCATCTTAAATACTAGATTGCATAACATGGGTCAATTGAAACAACTCACGAACCTTGCATCTATCTCTAGTTAGTTTTCTTTTCCCTCTTATTACTACAAAAGCCTGCTTGATTTGACCATCCTTAACACTATCCTTCCCCATGGGGTTGAGGCATTGAATTTTGATCAATTCAATGGAGATGACGATCCTAATGTATACATTGACTCATTCATGACTGTGTGTAGTGTTTATCATAGTTTGGATTTCATCTTGCTTAAGGCTTTCTCTCGTTCCCTCGAGGGAACCGTGTTAGAATATTACAACTCATTACTTGATCATTCCATCCAGACATTGATTTTCTTATGGACTTATATCTCAAATGGTCCCAAGCTTACATTGCTAGTAGGGTCACCATCACAGACCTTGTTCATTGCAAGCAAAAGTCGAATTAGAAAGTTGCAAATTTTATTTAACGATACCAATCTATCTCTACCAATATCCCCTTTGCCTTGTTAGATAGTGACTTGCAACTGATGTTTATAGAAGATCTGCAACCGACATTGAGGGAGAAGTTGTCCCTTAATCAATACAAAAACTTTGCTAACTTATGTTTTACACTCACTAATTACTAGAATATGATAACTCAATTCAAAGAGTTTTCTTTGAACTCTTGTACTAGAGATTTTGGGGGTATGTCCATGGAAGGGTACGGAAAGAACAAAGTTGTGGCTAATGTCGTAGCTACACCACTAATATTTGTTGCATAGGAACCACAATGTAATAGGGTCTTCACCAAATTGAATGACTCCTATTTGAGAATAATGCAAAAGTTATTAAAGGATAACCTTAACCCTTTCGAAGATCAAACCTCTACCCGACAACAGACCATACCCTCATTGGTATGATGGTTCAAAATTCTACCAATATCACCATGTGTCTGTACATGATACTAGACATTGCTATTGTCTTAGACACATAATTCAAGACCACATTAACAATGGAGCTATCAAGGTGGGTGAAAGAAAACATAAGGCCAATAAATTTGTTGATAAAACAAACAATGAATTGCAAATTTATATGGATCATTTTCCACCACACTCATCCAACTTCATCTTTGCATAAATCTATGAATCCAACATCAAATGAAGGCCCTTATATTAACATGGTTACTATCACTCCAATCTCACCTCCTATATAGAAGATGAAAATATTTGACATATAATTCACCCTTTTGGATGCTCTATATTGTGGAGATCCTACTTCTCTGTACATCCCTGCACAATGGTCAAATTGTTACGAGTGTAATGGTTGACCCTTCGTGCAGAGTCAATGTCATCACAGAGGATACTTTGTTTGTAAATGTATGGCATAGGGTGACATATGATGAGTGTTGTGCTGCCTTGAGAACGTATAATGGTTTATCTCTTTCCTCTTTAAATAGTATCACCTTGATGGTCCTTGTGGGACCCAAGGTTGTTTCAACCACATTCCTCATCATCCCTAAATTAGACCTCTTTCATGCTAAACTAGGCATTCCTTGGTTGGTAGCTATGGAGACAATCCCTTCAGTGATCCATAAGTGCTTAAGTTTCCTCATGAGGATTCAATGCATGTCATCCAAGACATTGGATATCGACCACTGGTAGCCCATGAGGATTTTTTGTTAGATCATTTTTTGCTTGCTTCAATTGGGCCTATGTATCCATGTGGTGACTTAATGTATAAAGCTTATTATCAGTATAAGATGGGGGAATTGGCTCCTACATCACTTTAGCCTAGCTATTTGTTGCCTCTTGTTGTATCAACTTTCTCTTCATCCATCTTTGTGTTAGAGAGAGTATTACCTTATGCCCCTTCTTTGTCGAGGGCTGAGGTTAAACCTGTTCTCTCAAGTAGACCTCCTCATCTGCCCAGGACTACATAGCCTCTAGGAGTGTCTTTTGTTCCTATGACTGCACCTCGTGTAGATAAGGGAAAGACACCCATGTTGTCAAAGTCTACGACCCACCCTCCTTTAAGCTCCCAATCTTGGTAGATATCCCTCATCCTTCTTGGTATGGAAAGGAGAAGTGCTCCTCTCATGCTTCCTCATCACCACTTGCTCTTACTTCACAACCTTTGTATGTGCCCCCTGTTCCTCTAACTTCTCCTCTAGCGAAGTGAGGTAGGGCACTCGTCACTATGAATGTAGTGCCTATCTTGAGGGCACCTCTTGTTCCATTGGTGGGGCCTTCTCATGTCCCCAACACAATCTCAGAGGCCTCTCCTATGGAGCATGATTCTCCTGACTCTTCCTAGGCTTCAGACCTTGGTCCCTATCTTTGTTGTAATCAACATGTGCGTGAGAGTAAGCGTCATCAATGGGCAATGTCCTAGGAACATGACGTTGCTTTGCAATATGAGGTTGCACATTTGACATCTATTCTTGTTGCATCTATTCCTATTCCTTCAAATGTTTTGACATCTACATTATCTTGAGTGTTGTTATCGGTCGCTTTTGGGGTTCTTGATGAACCTCCCCCCAAAAGGGTGCAAGTCTTCATTGTAATGTCCCTAAAGTTGCCTCTCATCACCTCGTTGCCTAAAATACCTCTAATGTCTTAGCCATTGGATATGCTACACACACAGGTGGTTTCTAGTGCTACTTTGTTTGATCCTCCTATTTCACAGTTGCTTCTTCATCTGAGCTTTCATGGGGTCCTCCAACCTGCTATGGTTGACAGGTGACTTGTGCCTCCTGTGCAACCTAAATGCATGTTTGAGCAAGGCCCTATTCCAAAGTTTCATAAAAAAAAGACTCAAGTGTGTTATTAACCTATTTCTTTGCCTACTTCAGTGTCTATTTATTTTCTTGTTTTTGTTTGTGTTGTTTAGAAGGCCCCGCCTTCTCCCAAGTTTGTTACTGCCCCTCTTGTAGAGTTCGACAGTCCAACTCCTGTATCACCTCTTCAAACTAAGTCACATGCTTCCTCTATAGAGGCATGTTTTTTCAATTCATTGGAGAACATTCCAACATTGTCTATGATCTTCACCTATCCGTTGACCCTTGCCTCTTCTAAGCTTGTGGATGCATATGTTGAGGTTTCCTCATCCCTCACTCTTGTTGTTGGTGAGGCGCCTAGTGTTTCCCTTGTGGTCATTCTTCTTTGAGCTCGTTCTCCTTCCTCGTATGATCTAGATTGGGAGGATGATGATCTCCTGATACCCTTTCTTATCTCGTAGCTTAGCACATGTGCATGTTGGTGTTCCCCTGTGATTGTTTTACATGTTTTTTCCCTCTTGAAGGACTCGAGGTACTCTATTGGTGCTTGAAAATGAAAGGTTGACTTCTTTATATGTTGTGCTCTCCTAGAGAACCAGAGTTATTGTGTAGGTGCTTGGATAAAGGAGATTTTTTGTCATGCAAATTCTTCTATTTGTTAATCTATTTCTCTCTTTTTTCGTATCTTGCTTTTTGATGTTTGGGGACGATGCAAAGTGTTAGGGGCATTTAGGCCTTCTTCCATGTTGACCCGAAATTTTTATTTTCTTTTTATCTTCATGTCTCCTTCTTCAGATCCAATTTTTTTTGGCATTATGATGAAACACCCATCTGCAACTATATTCTTTCTTTTTTTTTACTACTCTGGCTTTTGACACCAAATAATCAGATCCCCCTATGCCCTTGCACTTTCAGTGTTATGGGTCTTACGTGTCATCCGTCGAAGATGACATTCCACAGAAACATCTTGCTATGTTGACGTGACACAACATTTATTCTCCTTAGAATAGCATGCCTTTCATGCATACCATTCTAAAGGGGGATATTGTAGACACCTAAAAATGTCTCATTGATCATGTATTAATTATTCCTCTAATTGATTAAAAAATTATTTAATTCTTTAATTAATTTAATTAATCTTATTCTTCCAATTTCATATTTCCTCATCATCTTACTAATTATTCTATTTTTATTCTTTCATCATTCAATCATTTTAACCATTTTCTAATGTTAATTAAATATTTATTATTTAATTAAATTCAATTTCTAAATAATTAAATAATTTCTTTAAATTAATTCTGATGTTCAATCCCCAATTTAAATAATCTTTATTATTTAAATAAATTCAATTTCAATATCTCTCTGATCAACTAACCATTCAACTCTCTTCTAAATATTAATTAAATATCTATTATTTAATTAATTATGATTTAATCCTTTAAATTAAATAGTATTTATTATTTAATTAAGATCCATTTCTAAATAATTAAATAGTTTCTTTAAATTATTTAATTAACTAATTATATCTTCCAATTCTATTTCCAAATCCCTAAATTCTAATTTCATTTAATTTCACGAATTCTTCTATTTCTAAATAATTAAATAGTTTCTTTAAATTATTTAATTAACTAATTAATTCTTCTAGTTACATGTGCATGATTTCAAAAACCAAATTGAAAATCAAAGTCAAGTTCTAAATATATTCAAATACTAAATTGAATTTAAAATAAATTCAATTATTTGAATAAATATCATGCAAAGATTAAATTGAAAATCTAAGTCTAAATGCAAGCACATGCTAAATTAATTAATTAAATCATTTATCTCTCCAGTCTCTATTTTCATCTTCTAGTTCTCTTTGTCATCTTCTTTATTTCCTCCGATCATTCTTTTTCTTCTTTCAGTTAGCTTTTTCTCAATCAATTAACTCTATTAATCTATTCAATCTATTTTGTTTCACCTCCAAATCAGTAGTTCAACTATCAATTTTCATATGAGCTCACCTGAGTTCCACCTCTTGATCAATCTGTTCCACCTTTCAATCAATTTCATCTAAAAATCTATAAATTGAGCATTCAATCTCCATTTTCAAGAATCACGAACTTTGAATCTTTGTGTCACTTGCAAGTTACCAGCGCAATATCTAAGAGCCATCATACCACATAGAAGAGAAGAGCAATGGAAGTTATACGTAGTCACGAAATAGGGAGTTTTTAATTGATTTGATTTATAAACCCTATTTTGATGTTATTGTGTTATTTCATTGTCTGTTTGTTATAATTCTTTGATTAGATAGGGATTCATGATTTCCCTTTGCTCCTAATTGAATACTTTTTTATAAGATGAATTTTACATGCATCACAGATATCATATCTGCATAATTTGCATTTGCATTTGTTTATCTTGACCTCTTGTTTGCCTTGGTGGGGGCCAAACTACTTAATCTATTTATCATGTTGCCTTATGTGGGGTCCAATCCACTACTTATCAAAACAATCTATGATCACCCTATTGTATGGCTATCTAGCATAACACAACTTGCTACCCATACTGGCAAAATCTTGTAGATCATTGACCTATCGTATGATTATCTAGCATAACACAAGTTGCTACCCTACCGGTGGTATCTTGTATATTTCATAATAGGGGTTATCCTCCATTAAGCAGGGTCTATTTCTATTACGCTATCTTGTCTGCTTTGTGCTTGATCGCTTAATTTTTAATTTTTTGTCTAACACATTTATTTGCAACTAATGTGTTTGTGATGAAATGACCTAGCAAAATCTAACACAATTCCAAGTTTATCTCATTGGGGGCAACTTAATTCAATGGATGAATTCTACTTCCATTTCAAAATCTTGGTAACATCTCTATACTTTACCTTTGCATCTCTTGATAATGATATGCTCACTAAAGTGGGGGCAAAATGTAGTGTTGTAAATTGCACCCTATGCAATTTCATGCCACACAAGCACCTTTGCTCTAGGATGATTGGATTGATTCACCGTCTCCTTGTCCTTTTGTCCACATGGATTTATTTGTTAGCTTAGAATATGGCCTTTTCCTGACCATGCTGACCATTTGATTCATGGACACTAGTGTACCACATAGTCATCCCGCAAATGTGTCAGTTTGTAGGTGGCCATTTGAGCATTATGCCTGCGCCTAGAAGAGTTTATAACACCTTTGTCCATGGCCACTTACATCAAGATTCTTCCCTAAAATCTATATCTCACTCATTTGAGATGATTTTGGGACTTCTTGATCATTTAGAGAATTTCTAGAGTTCTGGGCATATTTTCTACATCTCTCATAGGTTTTTCCAATGTCCACCATCATCACAGTCTTTGGAGAGATCTTGGTACTCAACTCCATTCATCCAGGTGATAGTTCCTCGAGAGTTAAAGGGTCCATGATTAAGAGAAGGAAATTACTTTGCTAGAGGCTTCAATTTTGGAGTGATTGTAAGTTTTCCCTATCTCTCTCTGTCTCTTTTATTTGTGATAATTCCATACTATTTATTTTATTCAACATCATGTTGTTAGATTAGTAATACTATTCCATCCACATCCATTGTATGGTCTCTATACTTTGTCTATATAGGACGTTAGCGAGTTGCACTAGTGTCCCAATTATGCGCATTCATCCTGAGAACATAGACTTAGTAGACCTAGTCATTTTAGAGGTGTATGTGGCTTAATTATGTAGTCTTGTCATTTGCATCCCTTGGCTCACCAAAGTTCCAGTAAAGTGAGGTAGAGCGAAGGTTGGTTTGTTCCTTGAAGTTCACTTTGAGAGTAAAAAATCTCATCCTCTAAATCTACAAAGCATTAAACCCTATGACCACATATCAAAATGTTAAATTTGGAGTCTTAAATAATTAGGGCAATTTTTTATCTCAAAAATTTTCACGTAATAATTTTACATGATCAAATGGATCCATATGATTGCACAATGATGTATTCGTTCAACTACAAAATCTGTGTGAATTTTGTAAAAAAAAATTTAGTTTTTAGCAAGGTGGTATATGATTAAAAAATCTAACATTTTAAAACTATTAAGCATTCAAAAAATATCCAAGGGCAATGGAAATATTTTTGAAAATGTTAGGGGTTTTCCTACATGCTCATATTAGTTTTTACCTATGATTAGAAGGCTTGAAACCCAACATTATACATTTTCAATTAAAACCTCTTCCAAGCCATAATTCTTTGCCCATTTTCCACCACCACCCCACCAAGGGGTCACTCATCCCAAACTCTACCATATTATTGCTTATACTATTGGATATTGTTGAGAAGTTTGCTGGAATGATGTGTTATCATTGATGTCAACATATTCTTCTGTGTATTGCAGTGTTGCAGTCAGATTAAGTGAGTTGGTTTGGCTAGTGTGTTGCAAATGAGTTGTTGTAGATTAAATGGTTTTGAAATACGTGTCTTGAGTTGATTCATTGTAAGCTTCAAAGGTTCACATGGTGATTTGGTTGAGTTATGAGATCCAATATTGTGATTATTTTTTCTATTGTTTAGTGTTGATCAATGTTCTAGATTCTACTCTGTATTGTTTCGGAATTGCAATATCTTGTTGTGTGGATTTGGAAAAATGTTTGGAACATTCACATGTGTCCCCAATTCAGACGGTTTATGATTTGGAGGTCTGCAAGTGAATTTTCTAAGTTGACAGTCAATGCAGTTAGTGTTATTGATGTTCGGTATAATGGTGACGATGATTCTAGCAAGTGGTAGTGGTGTGGATGTTTTTGGTATAATTAATTATGCTTGTGGATGTTCCTAGATTGTTTCCTATTTGTGTTGTTGGTCCATGTTGATTATTGTGCTCATGGTTGATGATTTTCTTGGTATGTTCATGTTATATGACATTGTTGGCCGACTAGATGGTTGTAGCGTGTTGTGGATGATCAAGGCATAATTCTTAATGGTGTTTCATGTTCAAGGTGGTGATTTAGGTCCATGTTATGTATTAGCCGACATTGTATTAGTTTGTGTGTAGCGTGTATGGTCTTATTTTGTAATATGTGGTGTGTTGGGCCGACCTTGGAATATAGGTTGATGAATTGTTTAAATATATGTAATACTCATGTGAGAGATAAATCTATGTGTGCGAATAATATTCTAATCCTTTGGTAGTAGAGGAGAAGTGTGAAGAAGTGTGAAAGAGAATAATGTGTGCTATGTGCTTAACCGAAACTGTACCCTGACATTTGGAGATGTTATTTCTTAGTTCATGATCTTTCGGATGTAATCCGATCTTGTTTGTAAGACAATGAGTATTACTCAGGGTTGTATCCCTTCTTTTTATTGTGTTTGAGAAGTGAGCTCTAGGCAATGTGCCTAAATTCATGTGCATTCTCCATTGTAATATTTACATTTACTCCTAACAGGGTATCATCATATTTTGGGTACGTTCCCATCGTGGTTTTTCCCTTAGCTGGGTTTTCCATGTCATAAATATTGGTTTTATGTGTCTCATTGATGTGGTATTGATTTATGTTTTCACTGTTGATTATCATATCTCAATTTAAGTTAAGTTTTGCGAGGTTTTGAGAAAACTAATTCGCCCCCCCCTCTTAGTTTTCTGCATTGTTGTTGTCAACATATACCAATCCACCACCAAGGGGCCACCCTACCCTAATCACTTGCCTTAAAGGAGCTATTTTTTGGGGGGCATAACTTGGCATATGATATTGAACTTTTAAATATAAACAATCATCAAAAATCTAGTTTTAAGTACTTTATTGTTGTGCTACTTTTTATCTATATTTTGCTTTTGTCGAGTTTTATTGCTTGTTAATGTCTCATCATCATTTTTGGCTTTCAAGATCATAGCTCCTCTTGAGACAATTCCATACACACAAAAAGAAAGAAACAAGGTTGTTGATGGGGGTTTTCCTTAGGTCAAACCCCAATTTAAGAATTAATCTTGAATTGAATTGAAATATTAAAGTAAACGTTGTAACATAATACCTCAAATCTAAAGCGGTTTATTGAAGATTATCGATGCAATTCTCTTTGAATGTGATCACAAATGTTAATGCAATAACATGGTGCTCAAAGAATATGGTAGGATAAAATGATTCCTTTAATGCTTGAGAATTATTGATGATGAATGCTTGTAATGATCTCAAATATGTTAGGAATACTTCTTAGAGTCTTAGATCTAAAATGAATAGATAGGATGTGTTTATATAGGTATCCCCAAGTATGTTATTGATTAGGTTGACCTCCTATGGTCAAATTGAGCCACGAGGGCCAAAACTCATCGAGGAGGGAAAGTGCCCCGTCCTATTTAATTTGGGGCCTGTTTAAGAGGGGCTAGGGAACCCTGGTTTGAATAGGGGCACAAAAAGCACCCTTTTCCCCCAAAAACAAGGGAAACAAGGTTGGGTTCAGAAGGGCAAAATCCTAGGATAGGGTCCACTTAGCCATGCAGCCAGGTGACATTAAATTTGAGGTAAAAGGGGCCAAAATTAACCTAGCGGAGAACGAGGATGGGACACGCTAAAGTAGGAGCACAAAAATGAGGTGTGAATTATACAAGGTTATTATTTATGATGCTACAACTTCAAATGGTGGAGAAGTTAGAGGAGAAGGTGGATGAGCAATAAGAGGAGAAGATGGAGCTTCTCGAATCTCAGGCTCAACAACAACATGGATATCCTTGTCAACATCAATAATCCCTATACTCTTTCCCTTATCTTTCTCCAAGTCAACTATTTTTTCTTTCTTTGTAGGTGGCTCTTCATCTTTCTCTTCCTCGACTCTAGCAAAAATGGGTTGCATATGTCTTTAGCAATCATTTGCTTTCAAAGAGTTGGAATTCTTAAGTAATATCCTCGTCCTAATGAATGGATTCTACTCTTGAACAAAGAATATAAGAAAGTTTGGATTGTTATATCTTCCCATCTCCTCAGCCCTCGTGGTTGTATTCCATCTTCTTTTTCTTCTATCATATACTTCTTCTATAGTGGCACAATTTTTCATTACATCCTCTTCATACGTCATAACATGAACCATGGGAGGTATCTCCTTCAAAACCCTAATGTAGGATATGAAACCCTCCTTATCAAAATCCCTAGGACATTCATACCTCATCTAATATGATTGCAAGATTGAATATATTCTTTCAATTCTTTCCTTATTTGCAGTAGTGAAATTTGTAAATTTGATTTAGGTATGGAAGAAGGAACCCTTCTTCTATCCTCTCAAGTGTATCTTATATGTCTCATTTAATTGTCAAATTACCTCTAGAAAGGCAATTCTTCTCAGCACACATATTGACAACACATGGGTTTGCACATGCCACCCATATGCTCTGATTGTAGCAGTATTGGTATATAAATACCAATCTCCCCAATTAAGTGCAATCCCAAGATCAAGATTTTTTTCAACAGGTCTAAGGAAGTCCAACACTTCGTTGTGGATTCTTACTTCTAGTTCCCTAAAGAAACTTAGAATCTTCTAAACACAATGCTCTTGAAAAGTGACAAAATCTACATTTTCACAATTTATGTCCCATACATATGTCCAACATTGGACTAGGCCATGTCACTGTTGGCATTTGCATGAAGATTGAATTAATGATATATTATGTTGTCATTGATGTCAACTAAACCGGTAATGATATTGTTGATATTGTTGTAATATTGTTACTGTAACCAATAGGAAGAATTTGTGAGGAGAACCGGTAACGGTATAAACCTTATCTATTGATGTAACCGGTAAACCCTACATATTTTTTTTGATAAACCCTAACCGATCAAGTTTATTGGTTATATTGGTTTATGATCTGATGATGAGCGACGATGATTATGACACGTATGATTATTATATGAAGACAATTTGAAAAGATTTTGGTGCATTGATGTAACGGTTTTTGTCTAGGGAATGAGCAAGTTGATTGCATATAATGAAAAACATGTGATGAGTTACTAAGATCGATGAAGCGGTGATCAAGGAGCGATCAAGGTTTTCTTGATTGATGTGCAAAGATTACTATGTAATCCAACGGTCATACTTGAACCGAACTTGTTTTTAATCTCTATGAGAATTAGGTTTTTGTTGTGTTACCGACCTAATTGATTTGTTTATAAGCTCGATAAAGTTGTATTGTTTGAAAGTTGGCAAGTGTTGGAAAGATCAGTTGAGTGTGTGGTTGCCTAACCAAATGATATATCTGCAGTTTGAGTAAAGGCAAATAGGAGCATGAAATGGATCTGAACAAGCAAGTGTAGTGCTATTCAAACAGATCTACAAACTCTTGTTATTTTCTAACAATTAGAGCATAATTGAAATTCCCTAACCGGGTAAGCTCTAACAATCTTGGTGCTATTCAAATCCTCTAACAAGGTGGTCCATTAGATTGGATTTTCAAATCCTCTACCGAGGTTACTCCTTACAAGGTATTGCTTCTAACAAGGCATTTGTAGTCAATCCCTTAACTGGGTGATTCCTAACAGGATCAGTTCTTAACAAGACTTTTTGTAAAGCTTTAATAGGCTAGGCTCCTAACAGGGCAAACTTCAAAAGAGTTCATATAGTTATCTTGTGAGTCTCTGATAGTTCTGATACTTAATATAAGTACGGATCCAATAGCCAACAAGATGAGAGGGGGGGGGGGTGAATCATACAAACTTAATCATCCATAAAAACATTAGATTCAACCTCAGTAACATATATCAGTCATATAATCAAAAACTGTCAAACATGCAAACTCAAAAGCATATGAACAATATAAACCTCATAACACCAGATTTAACGTGGAAACCCAAATAGGGAAAAACCACTGTGGAATTTCGGACCCACTAAGAAATATACTCTTCTAGAGTATGCTCAGTTAAAAGAAAATCCTGTTAAAGATTACAAACACATTGCTAGATGTGACCCGGTTAAGGGATTTCCCTCAGATCTATTAGGATCTTCACTTTGTTAGAAGTGACCTTGTCAAAGGATTTCAAACACTCAATCAGAATGTCACCTTGTTAGAGGATTTACATATAAGACTGTTAAGTCCACTCGGTTAAGAGATTTCCTGTCATTTTCACAAAATAACAGTAATACAATTTATCTGCAACTTCACATCTGAAATGCTAAAGCAGATTCCTATTTGTTCAATACAATCTAGACATAGAACTAATCTTGTCTATCTATTGGGCATCAATAATATGTTATTCTAACAGGTCTTCAAGCTTCTGTGCTCGGTAATCACTATGTAGCATCCCTGTGCATACACTTGCCCGCATAAATTGTTTATCAATAGTTCCTTATTTATAAACAATCTTCTAACCGCTTAATCTCCTTGATCACATTTCCTATGATCAATCATAGCCATCAGATCTTCAATCTTGTCCAGGTTCATTGTATCTTTCGATCTAAAAATGTTTTACCCTGCCTTGGAACTTGCACAATCACCTTGGAACTTGTGTTAGGGTAATGCGGTTCAATCTGAGCTGTAGATCTTCCTGCCGACTTTCCATTGCCTTAGATTCGTTTAACAAACTTCTTCTACGGCTTGCCAATCATTGATCCGCTCCAGCTCATCAGCATCTTTCATTAAATATCACATGTAAACATTTAATGCATTCTGTTATAGCTCGGTTACAACTCGGTGAATACTAAACTTCACTCGGTAGACATTCTGTCTTCATTAACCGACTACGATAACCTTAGGGTTTACCGACTAGGTTCTTTTCTTGATAACATAGTATAGTATTAACCTTTACATTTTACAACATATGTATGATGTTAAAACAATCTAAAACATCAAGATCTCATCATTGTCTGACTCGGTCGAGTTGCCCATTGAATAACTTATCCCCTCATTCATCATATTCTTTCCTGTGTCTTTACTGACTTCTTTATAATCTTCATATCATATTTCTTAAGATATGGCAACATCATACTGAATTAGAAAATCAATTTCTTGACATCAATGACAAAATAATAATATCAAGATAGTAAAACATCTTTAATCAGTTATGTCCATAATCATCAACAACCTTCTTAATATCCTTGTAATATTGCCAACAGTCTCATCTCACCGTGGTTTTTACCTATTTAGGTTTCCACATCAAAAATATTTGTGTCAAGTGGTGAATGTTTTTGTGGTTATGTTTTCATGCTTGATTTACTTAACTACTTAACTATTTTTATAAGTCATGATAACCGGAAGCATTCAGAAATGAAGAAGTTGTTTACTGTTAAATTATTATAACAGACAATCGGTTTATCTTATGATTTTTTTATCTTGATAGAGATTATTTCATTATTAGTTCTAAGTTTACTTTGAGAGATTTATTGGTGAAGTTTTTATCAATTTTTCTATCTATTGATTCACCCCCCCCCTCTCAGTAGTTGACCGGATACTTATTCTTTCATCATACCATCAATTGGTATCAGAGCTTATCAGGTCCTCTAAGGTCTAAGCCTAACAACTTGAGGTAAAGATCTTGCAGATCATGATGAAGAAGGAAGGTCCAAAGTTTAATAGAGAGAACTATAGGATATGGAGTGACATAATGAAAATTTATATCAAGAGTCTAGGAAGCCAGTATTGGGAACATGTCAATACTAAATATGTTGCACCTACTGGGATATTGACTGATGATCAGAAGAAAGAGCAACAATAAAATCATCAAGCATTAGAAGCTATTATCAATTCTTTGTCTGATGTAGATTATGTAGATGTTCATGGTCTTGAGACTGCATATGAGGTATGGAAAAAACTTGAAGAGATTTATAGCGGTGATGAACATGTTAAGATTGCTAAAGAGGAGAGTCTAAGAGGAAAGTTTGATGACATGCAGATGGATGAAGGTGAGAATATCCAACAGTATGGTCAAAGGATAAAGGAGATAGTCAGTGAAATTAAGAGTGCAGGAGGTAAAGTGGAAGATTCCATAGTGATCAGTAAGGTACTGAGAACCCTGCTACCAGTCTATGCTATTCGAGTTGCAACTATTCAGGAGCTGAAATCCATTGACAAAACTAAGGTAACTCTTGACTCCATCATTGGCAAGCTTACTGCTTTTGAATTAAATGGTTATGATGGTAGTGTACAAAAATCTGAGTTTGCATTTAGAGCTTTTGTTTCTAACCCATCTATAAGAAAAAGTAGAGATGCCTGTCATAGTTATGAATCTAGATCCAGCAGAGAAGCTGATGATGAAGACAGTTTAGTTGAGCTTGAAGCATTGTTGGCCAAGCGACCTAGAGGTATAGGTAAATATAGAGGTAAATTACCTTTGAAATGTTTTGCATGCAACAAGATAGGACACATTGCTGCTAATTGCCCTAACGGTGATAATGAGCACAAACGGGAGAAAATCAAGAACTACAAGGGTAAAGGCAAAAGAGATTATCTTATCGCTGTTGATGGTGGTATCACTGATGATGAATCTGATGGTGATGCTAATGAAGACATTGTGTTTGTAGCTATTAAAGAAGATATGTCAGACCAGAAGGCATTAGTATCCAGGATGGATAACTTTGATGATTGGATCACTGATAGTGATTGTTCACATCACATGACCGATGATTGGAGCAAATTTATTTCTCTGAAGGAATTTGATGGCAGAGTTGTAAGATTTGGTAATGACTCACCCTACATGGTTAAAGGTAAGGGAACTATTTCTCTTCATGGAAAGAGTAGTGCAAATGATGTCTACTGGGTTGAAGGTCTAAAGCACAATATTTTGAGTGTGGCACAACTCAATGACAAAGGATACCCATTGGAATTTCAAAATGGTATGTGCAAAATCTATGACAACAAAGGTGAACTAATTGCAACCGGGAAGCAAACTAAAGGTAACTTATTTCATCTTAATCCTAAAGTTAGCAATTGTTTAATTACAAAGATAGATGATAGTTGGCTTTGGCATATGAGATTTTGTCATATAAACATTGATAACATTGTTAAAGTGAGTAAGTCCAAGATAGTGAAAGGTTTACCTTAGTTAGACAAACCGATTAATGCTTTATGTAAAGAATGTCAGTTGGGAAAGATGACATCCTCAACTTTCAAGAGCAAATCTTTTTCAGCGGAACATTTGTTAGATTTGGTTCATACAAATCTTTGTGGACCAATAAGAACAAAAAGTATTAAAGGTGACATATATTTTATGATCTTCACTGATGATTGCTCAAGGATGATGTGGGTCACATTCTTGAAGGATAAGACTGAATCTTTTAGTAAGTTCAAGGCATTTAGGGCCTTAGCTGAGAAGGAGAGCGGTAAAAAGATAAAGTGTCTGAGGACATATCAAGGCGGTGAATTTACTTTTGAGGAATTCACTAGGTATAGTGAAGAAAATGGTATCAAACGATAGCTTTCTGCATTGAGGACACCACAACAGAATGGTATCGCAGAGAGAAACAACTGGTCAATTGTTGAAGCTACTAGGATGATGTTGATACAAGGAGGTGTAGTGAAAACTTTTTGGAGAGAAGCTGTCAGCACAACTGTCTACACTATGAACTAGATTCTGGTAAAGAGAGGTAAGGACAAGACTCCTTATGAATATCAATATGGTAGATCACTTGATGTTAGTTATTTAAAAATATTTGGAAGCAAATGTTTTATTAAGAGAGGTGATTATATTAGCAAATTTGAGGCTAAAAGTGATTAAGGCATATTTCTTGGCTATTCCACCAAGAGTAAGGCCTGCAAGTGTTTTAACAACCAGACACAAAGAATTGTTGAGAGTGTTGATGTTCAAGTGGATGAATTTCCTGAAGTCTTAGAAGGAACTAGTTCAGAGAAAAAGGATGAAGATCCTTGCCTTTTGATTTTGGAACAAAAAATTGTTAAATCTAAAACCGGCAAAGCGAATACTGATGTACCAGTCCAACCGGAACAAATAAATTTAGAAGAAGATGATGATAATGAAGAAGTTGAACCTAAAGATAATGATCATATTATTCCAAGATATGTGAGATTGAATCATAATCGTGAACAAATTATTGGGGATACAGATGCTAGAGTTCTAACTAGAAGAAGAATCAAACAAAATTCTTGCATGATCTCCACTATTGAACCAAGAACTGCTAAGGAAGCATTTGGTGATGATCATTGGGTTAAAGCTATGGAGGAGGAATTAGATCAAATTGAGAAGAACAACACATGGACCCTAGTACCCCGATCGATAAATAAAAATGTGATAGGTACTAAGTGGGTATTTAGGAACAAGTTGAATGAGGATGGTGTTGTGGTTCACAACAAAGCTAGGTTGGTTTGCAAAGGTTATGCACAAGAGGAAGGAGAAGACTATGTTGAGACTTTTGCACTAGTGGTAAGACTGGAAGGTGTCATAACTTTACTTGCATTTGCAGCACACAAGAAGTTCAAGGTATACCTGATGGACGTTAAGTCAACATTTTTGAATGAGATACTTGAAGAAGAAGTATAAATTGAGCAGCCAGATGGTTATTCTTTGACTGATGAGAGAGACATGGTATGCAAATTGCATAAGGCTTTATATGGATTAAATTAGGCACCTAGAGCATGGTATGAAAGGCTTCATACACATCCGATGAAGATAGGCTTTTTTGAGAACCAGTGATGATAGTAACATATATCTCAAATCTAAAGGAGATAATATACTGGTTAGCAAAGTATTTGTAGATGATATCATATTTGGAGGCAATGATGACATGAGGAATAGTTTTGCAGATGAAATGAAAAATGAGTTTGAAATGTCTTTAGTGGGGGAAATAAAAATTTTCATAGGCTTGCAGATACAACAAATGAAGAATGGTATTTTCATCACACAATCTAAGTATGTGAAACAGGTCTTGAAGACATGTTGGCATGAGTGACTATAAACTAGTTGGCACACCTATGGTTACAAGTTGTAAGTTGTCTAAGGAAGATGAATCTAAATCTGTTGATAAGAAGGAATACAAGTTGATGATTGGAAAATTATACTATGTTGTTCACAGTACACCGAACATAGCTCATGCAGTTGGCATAGTTGCTAGATTCTAGAAGAATCCTAAGGAAACACATCTGATAGCAACCAAGAGGATTTTTAGGTACCTAAAGGTACTGTAGACTATGGATTATGGTATCCATATGGAGGAAATTTTGATTTGAAGGTGTACACAGATACAAATTGGGCAAGACATGTTGATGATCGGAAAAGAACAACCAGTGGCGAATTTTTTCTTGGAGGAAGGCTTGTTTCATGGAGTAGTAAGAAGCAGAGTTGTACATCACAATCTACTGCTGAAGCTGAGTATGTTGCAGCTTACATGAATTGCACACATGCTATTTGGATGAGGCATATTTTGGAAGGTTTTAAGATGAAGATTTCAGAACCTATAAAGATTTTATGTGATAATACAAGTGCCATAAATATTTCCAAGAATCCTGTTTTGCACGCACGAACCAAGCATATTGAATTGAAGTATCATTTCTTGAGGGAAAAAGTTCAGAGTAAAGATGTGATCTTAGAGCATGTTTCTACCAAGGAGCAACTTACAAATATTTTTACTAAACCTCTGGCTAAGACTACTTTTGAGTATCTTAGAAGTCAGTTAGGGGTTGTCCCTCTTCATGAAGTTAGTTAAGTATGATGTAGTTTACATCAGTCCCAGGGCTACTTATAGAATTTTATAGAAGGATTGGTGTAGAAGTGGATTTATTCCATAGGGGGAGTATCAAGTTGCAGGTTGTTGATGCTGTGTAGTGAATTTTGACATTACATATTTTACTTTCAATTTGCCATTGCTGTCAAAGGGGGAGAAGAATTATGTGATTATGGAAGGAGAACCAGCGTTAAGCTCAAGACAGAGAGATCATGGTGAATACTTGGTAATGTAAACTGAGATTCCTATTCACAATCACAACAACAATCAATGGTATTGATATTTGTATTGCCATCAATACCAAAGGGGGAGATTGTTGGCATTTGCATGAAGATTGAATTAATGATATGTTATGTTGTCATTGATGTCAATTGAACCAGTAATGATATTGTTGATATTATTGTAATATTGTTACTGTAACCGGTAGGAAGAATTTGTGAGGAGAACTGGTAACCGGTAACCAGTGTAATGGTATAAACCTTATCTATTTATATAACCGGTAAACCCTACCTGTTGTTTTTGATAAACCTAACCGATCAAGTTTATTGGTTATATCGGTTTAGGATCTGAGGATGAGCGGTAATTATTATGACACGTATGATTATTGTATGAAGGCAAATTGAAAAGATTTTGGCGCGTTGATGTAATGATTTTTGTCTAGGGAATGAGAAAGTTGATTGCATATAATGCAAAGCGCATGATGAGTTACTAAGATCGATGAAGCAGTGATCAAGGAGCGATCAAGGTTTTCTTGATTGATGTGCATTGATTGCTATGTAATCCAGTGGTCATACTTGAACCGAACTTGTTTGTAATCTCTATGAGAATTAGGTTTTTGTTGTGTTACCAAACTAATTGATTTGTTTATAAGGTCGATGAAGTTGTTTTGTTTGAGAGTTGGAAAGTGTTGGAAAGATTAGTTGAGTGTGTGGTTGCCTAACCAGATGATATATCTGCAGTTTAAGCAAAGGCAAATAGGAGCATGAAATGGATCTGAACAAGCAAGTGTAGTTCTATTCAAACAGATCAACAAACTCCTATTTTTCTTAACAATTACAACAGAATTGAAATCCCCTAACCGGGTAAGCTCTAACAAGCTTGGTGCTATTCAAATCCTCTAACAAGGTGGTCCGTTAGATTGGATTTTCAAATCCTCTACCGAGGTTACTCCTTACAGGGTATTGCTTCTAATGAGGCATTTTTAGTCAATCCCTTAATCGAGTGATTCCTAACAGGATCAATTCTTAACATGATTTTTTGTAAGGCTTTAACAGGCTAGGCTCCTAACAAGGCAAACTTCAGAAGAGTTTAGATAGTTATCTTGTGAGTCTCATCTCACTGTGGTTTTTACCTATTTAGGTTTCCACATAAAAAATATTTGTGTCAAGTGGTGAATGTTTTTGTGGTTATGTTTTCATGATTGATTTACTTAACTACTTAACTATTTTGACAAGTCATGATAACCAGAAGCATTGAGAAATGAAGAAGTTGTTTACTGTTAAATTGTTGTAACGGACAACCAGTTTATCTTATGAGTTTTTATCTTGACATAGATTATTTCATTGTTAGTTCTAAGTTTACTTTGAGAGATTGATTGGTGAAGTTTTTATCAGTTTTTCTATCTACTGATTCACCCCCTCCCTCTTAGTAGTTGACCGAATACTTATTCTTTCATCATACCATCTTTGATTCTAACTTGTAACTTATCGCTCCATAGTCCTCTTTCTAAACACAAAAACATATGGCAAAGTAGTGAATATCGTTTGAACTCAAACTTCTTAAGATGTGCCTTGCCTACAATTAACTTCTCATGTATCCTCTCAACAAGGAAAGTTGCAAAGTCAAACTCTGTGTTGACCATAGGGTTTTATATTTTAGTAGCCATTTACATAAAGGGAATTAGAATTTTAGCCTTGGTGTTGTGGCCCAAAATTTTACACAAGGTATAATATCTTTTCACAAACTAGTCCTCAAATGGGTCAACTCCAAAGGGCTCCTTTTCAAATTGAGAAATGGGAAGTACAGTTATTTGTGGGCCTTTAATTCTAAACTTAGGAATGGTTACTGTCCTAAACACATATTGATGTGTTTCATAATCTTCTCTGAAATTATTGAAGTTAACAACTTTTTACGCTCTCATATTTAAATCAAAAACTTTAAAAATGACAATCTAGGACAAATTAATCATCTCTACACTAGTTGCAGAGAGGACACTTCTCTTCTATAAATATACCTTTGAGTAACTACTTTAATAAAATCTGCATCATGCCATGACAACATTAGACACAATTAATTTTCCTATGTTAAGATACCATCAATTCCTAAAGGGGAATTTGGAGTTTCTTTCCTATACTAGTGCTCAAACAAACTCCTCCCTATCTTTGGTAAGTAAGCATCTCTTACACCAACAAGCTCATCTAATAGCTTTCCATCAAGGTCATTGAGACCACAAAGTTGCAATGACTTTTTCTCTCCATTCAATTGTTTGAGTATAGCCTAACCTTACTTCCTTGATTCTTGGGAAGGAGTTGCTTTCTTATTCATGTTTACTATAACTAAGACTAGGGTTTAATTTTACAACAAGCAAAAATGCCAATTTCCTACCAAATTATGTTATACTTATGATTCCAAACTTGAGGACGTGAAAAATATAAAAATTGGCTAACTAATAATTCAAAATGAGTGCTCATCGGCCGTCCACTACAAAACCCTAGTTCTCACTGAAACTTCTTGTAGATTTCAAATTAGATAAGAATTGTGGATGCAATGAATTATGGTTGATGAGGCAGTCTAGATTAAGCATTTACTTGCATCAAACAACTCAAAATCTAACCTAAACCAATGATTTCATGCTATTATTGCAATTTGTGTTTGATTTGCATAGTATATTCTAGCCATTTTATAGGTTTGAATGTCAACCATAGATTTTAGAGGATTGCGACCAGATGAACCATTTTGATTTGATTAAAAGATCTTCGTTGAATAAATCTTTGGCAGGATTTTGAATAATTTTACCAATTAGGACAAGACATTTTGATACATTTTACACTATGGAGCCACATGTCATAATCGCACACCATCACAAAGAAAATTGGGTTACATCAAGTTGGCACTATGGGGTTGTGCAAACAATTTTTCTTTACCTAACTAGAAAGTGGGACTTGCCACATGTTATCATCACACAATTAAGTGAAAAATCTTTGTCCACTTTCCTTTGAAAAGTAAACCAGGCCCCTTTAGAAGATCAATGACCAATGCAACCTACAACTCTTATAGACCTAAAAAATCTAGAGGTTACGGGCTTGCATAAACCATTGATTTGTCTTGTCCTAACAAATATATGCCAAATGAAGACTTAAGAAAAATTAATTGTCAGACTTAGGAAAATAAATGGCATTGAGACCAATTGATGACTAGGACATGGGGCTAGTAGAAAGACAACTCAACACCCTTTAAGTTGTAACTTAAAATTTGTTCACCCCTAATAACAAGTCAACATAAAAATAGAAGCACTAGGGTTTAGGTTTTAAGGGCACAAGAGTGACTTAGGACTTAGGTTTAAAGCTTTTGTAACATGACTTAAGGGTTGAAGGAGACCAAAAAGCCAAAATTTTCATATTCAACATTGATTGTAGAGAATTTAACATGTCTTATTCAAATTCATTATCCAATTGGTCATATCCGCAAATAACATTAGTGGCTATTATGTTTCTCATCATTATGTGTTTGCATCTTGCATTTAAATTCCCTTTTAAGCATATTAAATCTAAAGTCTTCTTTCATCATTCCCCACATCATAAAATCTGGCCCTTAACCCTATGTGTGCCCCTTTTTATTTTATTTCTCTAGTTAATTATTTCATCAAAAAACCCTAATTATGTCCTATTTCGACCTTTAAGGCCCAATTTCGCATATCTAGACACCTCAAATATCCACATCCTTTTGGAATTCAATTTAGAATCACAATATATTGCTTCCTCAAAAATTTGGCAAAAAGTTGGTCGGAACAAGAGGCAACCTCTTAGTCTGGACATTTTCTCCCCGAATTTCGGGAGCGTGATTTGGTAGTATTTTAATGTTTGAATCCAAGTTATTGTGAAAGCATATTGATTCTAGGTTGGCTTATGACTCAAAACAAAGTTAGGGTTTCATACCTATAGCCTTTCCTTTTCTCATTTGAAGCATCCATTCTATCCATCATCAAACAATTTTCGAAGGAGCCTCTTATTAAGTGAAAGTGAAAGTGAAAGACATTGAAGAATAATAGGAGATCGCCAACTGTTGATTGTCTTGTACCTCTCCCTTAGGGTTTGGTATGGTTTCATGTTATTTTCATGTCTTTGTATGAGCTTCATAATAATCATTTTCAAATTTACATTCATTCTTTAGATCCATTATTGCATTTGTGATTTGAAGCATTTACAGTCACATTTACAATCATTTAGGGTTTTTTCTCCAGAGTGTAGGATATAACTCTAGATCTATTCTTGTTCATTTAGGATCTTGAATACACATAAGATTCTTGCACACATATTTTCAATACATTATCAGCTATTTGGAGGTGTAAATCACCAAAACAAGGGTTTTGACTAAGGCAAAGCCCTATATAGCCACCCACAACATAATTTCCCTTCTTTTGGTGTGTAAGTTTGTAGATTTAGGATCCATACAAGGTTGGAAAGGATAGAGGAGACCAAAATAAAGTGAACTACCTTTTGTAGATCTTTCGAAGACCCTCTGAGACCAGGGCGCTAGAGAGGGACCAGGGCGTTGGAGGAGGACCAGGGCGCTACCTCTTGGTCCTGACAAGGACCAGGGTGCTGCCTCTTGGTCCAGACAATTTTTCCTGAGTTTTTTAGGTGTGGACTCTGATCCTCTTTAGTAGCTTAAATCCTATCTTGTGGCTTTGTTTGATTTCTGCAGCACTGTGTTTTTATCATTTCATTCCAATAGATTTACTATTCGCAATTTCCAAACCTAGTTCAAAATTACATAATTTCAACTCAAACAAAAGGGGAAATAGGACCTTAATCAACATTCAACCCTCTTCCTAATAGAATTGAGGTTGGATATATTAAAGGTTCATCCTCCTTTTAATGTTTTGGTTGATTTGGCTAATTGGTGGTCTTAACCTACTTTGTGCGACCCTAGTTCCAAATTACACCATCACATTTTGGTGAACTCGATGTGAAACGCCTTTAATTCTTGATTTATGTTCTCATATTTGAGTGCTTATGCAATTTAAAATTCAATGATTCATTTACAAGTTTGATTTCCTTAAAACTTTAGAGGTTAATTTCACTAAAACCTTAATTTTAAAATTAAAAATTAAACTTGTGGATTGTTTGATTTGGATCAATTATTTCAGATTTGATTTGGGAACACTTTGCACTTATAGATCTCAATTTAAAGTACTTGCAGTCGTGAAAACATCATAAACATTGAACATTATTGTCACAATGCATTCCTTTCATAGATGTGGTAATGGGTTAGCCTCCCTTGTTTCAATTTACCCCTCTTAAAGATTCTCCTATCCACGAGGACATTTTGTTGGCAGAAATCGAAAGGAAAACTGAGAGGGGGGGTGGTGAATCAGTTTTCCCCAAACACAACCAAATTAAAGCAATCACTTGATCAGAACATAAGCAACATAAGGAAGAATAAACACAACCACAACAATTCTCACAACACCAAAAATTTTGACGTGGAAAACTCGGTCAAGGGAAAAATGATGGTGGGAAGCCTACCCATAATCAGATAATACTCTACAATATTATGTGAAATATTACAATGGGAATGCACATGCATTTAGGCACGCTGCTCAAAGAAAGATGGGTTACAACCCAGGAAGACTCACTACCTTACAAGATCAGAGAACAATCCGAAAATAGAATGAACTGAACAAATAGCATCTACAAATGCCTGATAAAAATTTCGGTTTGGCACATTGTCTACACTACATCACTTCTCTAGTTCTCCAAATGATTCAACACTAGTTCACACATACAATTCGATCACCAAGGATTGACAACACTTGCATACACAACCACCGACTCATCTGACATCCTAATCGAATTATATATACACACACACACACACACACACACACACACACACACACACACACAATTGATCAACCTAACAAGGTAGGCCAGCTCAACATATAAGACCTTTACAAAAATTAAGTCAATTCAATAAATAATTCATCATGCGGACCAAAACCACATCGGCTAAGACTTGGTCTAGACCCAAATCAAAACCTCGAACACACAACATCACCAAGAAGTGCATCTCGATCTTCTGCAACACGCCAGAATCACCAAGAGTATCAATAACACGAGGAATACCACCGAACCAATAAAATGGTCAACCATGAGTACAATGATCAATGCGGAGCAACCAAACACTTAGAACATGATCATGAAACATCCATGAGCATGTTAGATCCATCTTCAATAGTCGCACCAACACCAATATCAAATTCATCAACATTCATCACAAAAACATTCAACCGACTACTAAGAACATAAAGAAATAGCTTCAGAATCACCAAATCATGAACCAACTGAATATAAGACGCACAAGATCATCCACAACATTCTCTCCAATTCGCAACCAAGGATCTCAACATTCTGGAGCATACCGGAGCAATTACTCCACTGCAATACTGAAAGAGGGTATGTGTTGACAACAATGACAAAACATTAATGCAACAACTCCAATCAACATCTCAGCCCAACAATCTCCAACAATCTCCCCCTTTGGCATTGATGGCAACTCCTAAATGTGAAAAACATCCAAGTACCAAAAATAATAAACATCCAACATCAACAAAATCTCTCTCAAATAAGTAGGCAACACATATCTCCCCAAAACATGAATCTTCAAGAAAGTTAAATAGGTTTTTCACATGATTCATCTCTCCCCCTTTGACAACAATGCTAAAGGTGAGCATATGCACACCCAAAATCTCTTCATACACTGACTACTCTCCCTGAGTAGCAGCATCCACTCATCAATCCAAATCAAAGATAGTTCTGATAGGTCCACCAGATTGATGCAACTCCATGCATCTAGTTCTCATCAGGAGGGGCAATTACCCCTAACTTGTCTCTGAGATATTCAAAGGTATCTTTTGGAAAAGTCTTAGTAAAAATGTCTACAATCTGTTCCTTAGTAGATACAAACTCCAATTTGACTTTCTTGTTCTTAACACTATCTCTCAAGAAGTGATAGTTAATAGATATGTTCTTTATTTTAGAATGAAGTACCAGATTCCTAGAGATATTAATAGCACTTGAACTATCATAATAAAGAACTATAGGCTCATCATATGTAACTTTTATATCCTTCAGCATCTGTTTCATCCACAAGATTTGAGAGCAATTGCTAGCAGCAACAATATACTAAGCTTCAACAGTAGATAAAGATATACTTGTTTGTTTCTTTCTCAACCATGAAACCAACTTCCTTTCAAGAAAGAATGTGCCACCACTAGTACTCTTCCAGTCATCAACATCTCCAACCCAATCAACATATTGTGTGGACACACAATGTGAAATCATCATCCTTCAGATACCATAAACTATAATCTATAGTTCCCTTCAAATATCTATATATCCTCTTCACAGCAGTAACATGACTTTCATTTGGGTCAACTTGTAATCTTGCAACAAGACATACAACATTCATTATGTTTGGTCTGGTCTGAGTCAAGTAAAGAAATCCACCAATCATATATTCGTATCTAGTTGAATTAGCCTTAGGGGATTTATCATCCTTAGTCAACTTACATCTTGTTACAATAGGAGTTCCAACAGGTTTGGAATCATCAAGTCCAAATTTCTTTAGCAGTTCTTTTACATACTTAGATTGAGATATGAAAATGCCTTTGTTAGTCTGAGTGATTTGCAAATCCAAAAAGTATTTCATTTCACCTATCATTGACATCTCAAATTCTTTTTGCATATCATCAACAAATTTCATACACAAGCCATCTTCTCCACCAAAAATAATTTCATCTACAAATACTTCAACAATTAGGATGTTATCATTATCAATCTTGAAGTATGAGTTACTGTCAGCATTACCTTTTCTAAATCCATGCTTTATTAAACACTTATCTAGTCTTGCATACCAAGCTCTGGGAGCTTGCTTTAATCCATATAGTGCTTTCTTCAATCTACAAACCATGTCCTTATCATTTATCAAAGAAAATCCTTCTGGTTGTTCTATGTATACCTCTTCTTCTAGATCACCATTTAAGAATGCATATTTGACATCCATCTGATATACCTTGTAGTTTCTATAAGCAGCAAATGCAAGAAGTAGTCTAACAACTTCTATTCTTGCCACAGGAGCAAATGTTTCCTCATAGTCAATTCCTTTCATCTGTGAGTATCCTTTGCATACCAATCTTGCTTTGTTCCTAACAACTTTTCCTTGTTCATTTAGCTTATTTTGGAACACCCATTTATTTCCAATCATATTCTTGTCCTTTTGTCTAGGCACTAATTCCCATGTATTATTCTTTTCAATTTGATTCAACTCTTCTTCCATGGCTTTCATCCAATTTTCATCTTTACAGGCTTCAGTGACATCCTTAGGTTAAACTTTAGAAATCAAACATACTTGCTCAACAACAATTCTTCTCCTATTCATTATACCTTCATGCTTATCACCAATAATCTGATTTTCTAAATGATTCAATCTGACATACCTGGGAATCTTTGGATTGTTCTTATTTTCAGGTTCTTTAGCTTCTTCCTTTGCGACTTGATTCTCAGGCTTTTCCAGAGTACTTAGATCAATGCTTTGATTCTATATTTGCATCCCTTGATCTGTATTGACAATCTCATTATTTGAATCATATATGTAGGTCTTGGTTTGTATTAAGCTTTGTTCATGTACCTTCACATTTGCACTCTCAACTATCTTCTTTAGTCTTTTGTTATAACACCGATAGGCCTTACTTTTAGTTGAATATTGTGTGGGAGAAAAAGTGACACTAAGCAAACAGGCCCTAATCTCACTTTCAACCACACACTTGTGGAATACGAAAGAGCCTAGAGGTATCACACAATTGGCTACTTCTTTTTGTGGAAGAGAGAGCCACGGGATACCTATTAGGATTTCTATTCCTTTGTTGCAATTGAAAGATAAGATGATGCAAGTTCAATCCCTAATCCCAAAGTGCAAGTATGAACTAATAACAAGATTGCAAGATTGAGATTAAGTGATGAAAAGCTGTAAACACAAGGATAAAAGGGGAATGCAGATGTGTACCTGGGGTTAAAATCTAAGTGGAAATGTTCAGGACGGGGGCACGGGCGCCACTGTCTTGATTCTGCACTTGAAACTGTTGTTTTGCAACCTGAAAAGTTGTCAGAAAAATGCTGAAACTTGCTGTCTGACAGAAGGACCAGGGTGCCCAGCGCCCCTGTCCCAGGGACCAGGGCGCCCAGCGCCCCTTTCCTGGCAGGACCAGGGTGCCCCACGCCCCTATCCTGGTCTTTTTCTCTGCAATTTGGTGTGAAGTTCAGTCTCCGTCTGCTTCTTTCGGATCTACAACTTGCGGCGTCGTCTGAATCCCGAAATCTGCACTTATATCTGAAAAGGTGTTTTGGGCGGCTATATAGGGTTTTGCCTTAGTCAAACCCCCGCTTTGGTGATTTCCACCTCCATGAATAGCCAAGTTGTATTGTAAAAGTTGTGTGTGTGCAGACCTTGTGTGTGTGCAAGATCTAAAATGCAAGTAAGCAAACTAGAGCAACCTAGAAAGTAAACCCTAATTGCTTGTAAATGCTCCAAATCAAGATGCAAATTGATCTAAAGCATGAATACAAATGATATAATGAGGCTTATGCAAAGACATGAAAACAACATGAAATCATACCCAACCCCAAGGGAGGGGTACAAGCCAATCTTCAGTCGGTGATCCCTTATTGTTCTTCAATGCCTTCAAAGCCTTAAATGGATGAATGAAATTGATAGATACTTGATGGATGGATGTTGAATGTTGTTGAAGTCTTCAAAGATCTGCTCTTTCGCTGCATAGAAGGTCCTTGAAAACCAAAATTCCGGATCCTTTCAAATGAAGAAAGAGAGCTCTTATATATGAAACCCTAGGTCTTAATTTCAACTTTTGGTGACCTAGAGATTGAATCTCCTGCCAATTTCTTGGGGTTAAGCTTTATTTTATGATTGGATCGCGCTCCTAAAATTTCGGGAAAAATGTCCGGGACCATGTGCACGTCGGGCGCCATGGTCCCGACAACTTTTCACCAAATTTTCAGAGCCGTCGGATATAATGATTTTAGAGAGAATCCCAAAGTTACAGCTGATTTCGAGATGTTTTGACCCCCGAAATCAAGCCCCCAAGTTCAAAATAGGACCTAATTAGGGTTTTTGATTAAATGATGTATTGGAAGAATAAAATGAAAGGGGCACACTTTAATGAAAGGGCCCAACTTTATAATGTGGAAGATGATGAAATAGGACCTTAGACCTAATTAATTTGATTAATTAAGTGCTAAAGGGGAAATGCAATGCAAAATGCAAAATGCGCCAAGGCGGGTGCTAAACTAGGTGTGAAATTGTACTGCTTTAGCAAGTGCGTACAATTTACGACGCTACAAATATCCCAAGAAAATTCCTTCTTCACATCTTACATCAAATTTTCCTATTTCCTCGTCTATTTTGATATAGTATTTACTTCCAAATATTCTAAAATATTGAATAGTAGGAATATGACCAAACCATAGTTCATAAGGAGTCTTACCGGAATCGCCTTTAATATGCACTTTGTTGAATGTGTATACTGCAGTACTAACATCTTCTCTCTAGTAGGCATGCAAAACATTTCCTTCCATCATCATTGTCCTTGCAATATCCAAAATGGTTCTATTCTTCCTTTCCATTACTCCATCTCGATGTTGAGTCCTCGGAGTAGACAATTGTCTTTTGATTCCATGCTTCTCACAAAAGGAATTGAACTCACCGGAAGTGAATTCACCACCTCTATTTGATCTCAGACATTTCAACTTCAATCCTATTTTTGTCTCTATCATAGCCTTAAATATTTTGAGCTTCTCAAATGCTTTTGATTTCTCTCTCAAGAAAGTTGCCCACATCATTCTGGAATAATCATCAATTAGTAACATAAAATATCTATCACCTTGAAAGCTTCCTACCCTAGAGGGTCCACATAAGTTAGTATGAACAAGATCTAAGATTCCATTAGATGCATGCTATTTACTTTTGAAAGAAGTCTTAGTCTATTTACCCAATTGACATTCTCTACATACCGAATTAGTAGGCTTCATAATCTTAGGCAGGTCTCTAACAACTTTAGTTGAACTTATCTTCATTAGGCAATCAAAGTTAACACGACACATCCTTTTATGCCATAGCCAACTTTCATCTACCTGATAAATTAAACAACTCTTCTCACTAGAATTCAAATGAAAAATATTACCTTTAGTCTCAGTTCCAGTGGCAATCTCAATTCCGAAACCATTCAAGATTCTGCATAAGCCATCCTTGAATTGTAGATTATAACCCTTATCCACCATCTGGCCAACACTCAAAATATTATGCTTTAGTCCTTCAACACATAGAACATCATCAGTGTTATGCTTACCATCCAAAGAAATTGAACTTCTTCCACGAATCACACAAGCTTTGTTGTCTCCAAATATTACAATGCTGCCATCATATTTTTCCATGGTTACATTTTTTCTCTTATCACCAGTCATGTGATGAGAGCAACCACTGTTTATTACCCATTCATCCTTTTCCTCAATCTTTGCAACTAGATTTCTCTTCAATGCAGCTTGCAGGATCAACAATATTCAGATCATCTTCTTTGATAGCAATAAACACCCAATCTTTCTCATCATCGGAGTTTCCATTCTCAGATTCATCATCAATTACTCCATCATTAGCAGCATAGTAGCATTTCTAGTCCTTATTTTGCTTGTACTTAGGCTTATAATTCTTATCAGTATCATACTTGGACATTCTTTTAGGAAATCTAGAAGCAAAGTGTCTTATCTTGTTACATTAAAAGCATTTAAATGGAAATTTCCCTTCATACTTATCGACACCCTTAGGTACTCTCATAGAAATCAATGCTTCAAGTTATTCCAATTCTCTTTATTCTCTCTCCATCTCTTCCAACTCTTTTGCATATTTGGACAATCCAGATGAACTCTCTCTTGGATCATATCTTTGCTTACCGGATACAACAACTCTGAATGCAGTCTCAGTCTTAACAGGCTCTTCTCCAAATTCACTCAGTTTAAATGCAGTTAGCTTACCAACCAAGGTATCCATTTTCACTTTAGTCACAGTCCAGATTTCTTCAATAGCATTAACTTTAGCTTTATATGTAGGAGGCATAGATCTCAATACTTTAGCAACTATCTCATCTTCTTCAAGTGATCATCTAGAACTTCTGATTCCCAACACAAGATCATTTACTCTAGTCATAAAGGGTCCAATCCTTTCATCATCTTCCATCTTCAATGTCTCATATTTCACTTTGTAGCTTAGCAATTTTTACTTGATCATCTCCTTCATACAGAGTCTTAAGCTTCTCCCAAATTTCATGAGCAGTATTAAGTTCCATTACATTAGTCATCTATTCATCTATCAAGGCACTCATCAGGGCTTCTTTAGCTCTAATATTGGCTTCAACTTGTTTTTGTTAATCTTGAGTAAGAGGGTGATTTTGAGGAGGTTGATAATTTTTCTCTACAATATCCTAATAGCATCCTCCAAGACACATCAAATGAATCTTCATCCGGTTCTTCCATAGAGCATAATTCATTCCATCACATTTGGGACTATCCTTCCTGAAGTTGTAAGTTGATGCCATTGGATCTCCTCAAGCGGTCAAGCTTCCTTTAGAGGATCTAGCTCTAATACTAGTTTTTGGAAGAATCCAGAAGAAAAACTGAGAAGGGGGGGGTGAAAATCAGTTTTCCCCAAACACAACCAAATTAAAGCAATCACTGGATCAGAACATAAGCAAGAATAAAAACAACCACAACAATGCTCACAACACCAAGAATTTTGACATGGAAAACCCGGTCAAGGGAAAAACCACGATGGGAAGACTACCCACAATAAAATAATACTCTATAGTAGTATGTGAAATATTATAATGGGAATGCACATGCATTTAGGCACACCGCTTACAACTCACTGCTAAAGCAAGATGGGTTACAACCCAAGAAGACTCACTGCCTTACAAGATAGGACAACAATCTGGAAATAGATTGAACTGAACAAATAACATCTACAAATTCCTGATAACAATTCTGGTTAGGCACATTGTTTGCACTACTTCACTTGTCTAGTTCTCCAAATGATTTAGCACTAGTTTGCACATACAATTTGATCACCAAGGATCAACAACACTTGCATACACAGCCATATACTCATTTGACATCCTAATCAAATGATTTATATGATATATATACAATTCATCAACCTAACAATGTAGGTCGACTCAACATATAAGACCTTTACAAAAATTAAGCCATTCAATACATAATTCATCATGTGGACCAAAACCACATCGACTAAGACTTGGTCTGGACCCAAATCAAAACCTTGAACACGCAACATCACCAAGAAGTTCATCTCGATCTTCCGCAACACACTACAATCACCAAGAGTGTTAATAACACAAAGAATACCACCAAACCAATAAAATGGTTAACCATGAGCACAATGATCAATGTGGAGCAACCAAACACTTAGAACATGATCAGGAAACATCCACGAGCACGTTAGATCCATCTTCAATAGCCGCACCAACACTACTTATCAGATTCATCAACAGTCATCACAAGAACACTCAACTGGCTACTAAGAACATAAATAAATAGCTTCAGGATCACCAAATCATGAACCAAATATATAGAAGATGCTAAAGATCATCCACAACACTCTCTCAAATCTGTAGCCAAAGATCTTGACATTTCGGAGCATACCAGAGCAATTACTCCACTGCAATACTGAAATCAGGAATGTGTTGACATCAATAACAAAACATTAATGCAACAACTTCAATCAACATCTCATCCCAACAATCTCCAACACATTTTAGTGCAAAGAAGAGTTTTTAGCAATTCCTTCAAAACACTCCCATGTTCTAAGGATGAATATTTGAAGAATGATGTTGTTGTTTCTCCTAAAATGTGCCTCCCACATGAAACTATCTTAGAAGAAGAGGATGATATCTAAAACACCTTTCTTAATGTTACCTTACCTTCTATACATGATACTTCGATTAGAGAAAAAGTGTTGATGGACATTAATTTATCTTCTCCCAAATCTGGTCTTCCCAATGGGGGCACATTAGTGCAACAAAATGTTATGAACAATTATTTTAAAGATCTTCTTCCTAAGTATGAATCTTCAAAGAATAATGTTCATTTTCCTCCTAAATAATACTTCCCCCGTGAGGATTATTTAGTGCAAGTAGATTCTATTGTCCCTACTTTTCCTAGTGATAGCATACCCTCTTTTGATTTCAATAAATTTCCCATTAGAGATGAAGCATTAATAAATTATGCTTGTCCTTTTCCTAAAGATTATCTTACCCATAAAGATACCTTGGAAGAAGAAGATGAAATTATAAGTAATCTACTTAATTCTCTCTCTCCTAAATATCCTATTAAAGACATTTTGAGGCAAGAGGGTGATTTCAACAACACATGTATCAATGCTCTCCCTTCTAAGGACAAAGCGTTAAATAGTGTTAATCCCTCTCCCAAAATTGGCCTTAACAATGGGGACATTATGGTGTAGAAAGACATTTTTAACACCTCTCTCAATGATCTCCCTTCTTGGAATAAACCTTTAGAGAATGATGTTGATTACTCTCTTACTATGTCCCTCCCTCTTAAGAGTACCTTGGTCAAAGAAGATGACATTATGATAAAAGAGGGTGATATGATTGATAATTCCCTTAGTAACACCTCACCTTATATTCATTTCAATAATCTTCCCTCCAAGGATGAAGCATTAAAACATAATGCTCTCCCTTCTCCCAAACTTGGTTCTACTCATGAGGATACCCTAGTCCAAAAAGAGATTGTTAATATTTTCTTCAAATATCTCCCTCTCAAGGATGAACCTTTGAAGAGTAATATTGACCCTTCTCCTAGAGAGTCCCTCTCCCATGTAGATCCTTTGGTGATAGAGGATGATATGATCTTTACTACTACCACTATACCCTCTTTCAATAACTTCACCTCTAGGGATGAAACATTAATACCTACTTCTAGTCTATCTCCAAAAGTTTATCCTATCCATGATAACCTTTTGGTGTAAGAAGAAACTTTTAACACTTCTTTCAATTATCATACGAATGATTTTTATCCTTGTAAAATTCATAAGGCTACCTTGGAGCAAGAGAATGATCTTATGTCACAAAGGTTTGATATTCCTAAACCATCTTTGATCAATATGATACATGTGAATGGTTATGAAACACCTAATAAACCCCTCTTCACAGTTAAAGGTGCTAGTCCTTCCCCAAATTCTCAACCTCTAAACAAGCCTCTCTTTGTGGTTGAAGGTGGTTAAACTAATGATGCCTTTTGCACTCCTAATAAACTAGTTATTACTTTGCAAGGAGGTTATCCTACTAAGAGCCCTTACGAGTATGCTAAAAAAATCACCCTAGAAGGTTACAATTCAGTTGCTCACACATATAATACATAAAATAATAGGCAACCTAATCCTTCTCTAGTTATTCCTTCTTCACTTCCTACTTCCCAACCTATTCTTCCACCAACATCTTGTATATCACAAACTCTTGGTAAAGAGTATGACCTCATTGAACAACTTAAAGCTACTCCTACCAAGATATCTCTTTGGTATTTGATTCAAAATTCATCCACTCATCATGGAATGTTACAAGATGCTTTAAAGGACTTAGATGTCCCACCCGTAGTGAAACCTAATAATATGGCTTCTTTGATTGACTCCATGACAACACCCAAAGCTCAAATTGTATTCACACAAGATGAGTTTCACTCTCATGAGATCCAACATCAATATGATCCCCTTATGATTGTGGTCCTTATCAATGGTAATGTTATAGGAAGAACCCTTGTTGATAATGGCTCTGGCCTTAATGTTTGTATCATTAGCCTATTGCATAAAATCAAGGTGGATACATCTCTTATTAAACAAGATTATCTTACTATTTGTGCCTTTGATAATGTTGCTAGGTCTCCTTTAGGTACTATAACCTTGCCTATTAAGGTGAGACCTATTATTTTACCTACACCAATTCATGTCATGCGTGATGATCTTAATTATAATCTTTTATTAGGATGACCTTGGCTTCATTGTATGCAAGTTGTCCCTTCTACTTTGCATAGGTAACTTAAGTTCATCTACAACAATAAGTTGTATACCTTATTTGTTGATACTGATTCAAAGGCTTCGTTGCAAACCTCATCTTCTTGTTCAAATAATTCCAATTCTCCTACATCTTCAAGTATGCCTATTTCCTTGAATACCCATGTTCCCTCTAGTGATTCCAAGACTCCTGAAAAGGATTCTACTCAATTTGAATCCTCTCCCAAAGCTATTTTTTCTCCCGAAGGGGTAATTTCAAATGATGATTGGGGATCTCTAGACTATAACCATACTTTTGTGGGAGAATATAGGGTCTCTTGGAAAGGATCTAAGATTGAGAAGGAGAAAAATAAGGATGAACCTAAAAAGTAACCTGAACCAAGGGAAATCCACAAGAGGGGTTAATTGTTAGATTTAATCAAAATAAACATCAAACACACAATATAATGTAATAAAAAGCATTATACATTCATGTGAAGCTCTGTTGTTCCTCGGATTAGACCTTTGGTGAAGTGAAGAATGTGCCCCTTCCTCACTTGATTGGATTGGTCCTTGATAGATATGTGGAATGCTCTCATTTTTTCTCAACAAGATTAGGATTTGATAGGATTTGGATTTATGGATTATTGATGGATGAGGATTGAGGATTTGATAGAGGACTATGAGAAAATGATAAAGATGTGATAGAGGGAGATGAGAGGATAAATTGGCAGCATAAGATTAGAAGAATGATGTTGTTTCTTGGTAAGGAAATGATCCTCCAATTTATAGATTGGAGAAGGCCAAAATGAAGGGCCAAGATTGATTTGGTTATGGAGGATTGAGATTGATTTAAGATAGAAGGCATGGATCAAGGGTGCCTTGGGAAAATAAATAGGAATATAAAATTCCTTGAGAAGAGGGGGGAAAGGAAATTTGAATTTCAAAATGAGGAATTAAAAAGTCCAAAATAAAGAATGCATGGAGGGATTCAAATAAATTTTAATTTCTTTGAGAGGCTCAATGTTGATGTGACATGATGGAGGGATTCAAAGAAATTAAATTTTTTTTGAGAAGCTCAAGGTTGATGTGACATGAGTGGGAAATATAAAATTGTGAAATAATGATAAGTGAGATTAAGAGAGATTCTAGAAGAATTAATTAAGATAAGTGGGGATTAGGAAAAGTGATTTGTAGGAATCACATGATTAGGTTAATTAATTAACCAAAAGGGATTTAGAAGAATTAATTATTGGGGGGACTTTAGAAGAATAGGGAAATATTTTATTTATTTGATAGATTAATTATTGGACTATAGTGACAGGATTAATTAGATTTAATTGATTCTGAGAGAAATAAGGATAACACAATTAAATTAATTAATTATGTTAATAGGCTTAAATTAATTAAATATTGATTTAATTAATTTTAGGTGTCTACACAACCCACTTTGTCTAAACAACTAAGTAACAATTTTCTGGTTGCTTCTAATTCAAACAATCCTTCAAAATCTTCATATTCATCTAATTATAACATTGAGATCTATGAGGCCTCACCATCCCTTTCTGATATGGTTGTTGGACATTGTTGCTGCTAGGATATATTGTTGTCATTGATGTCAACATATTCCTGCTCCATTGATTGCAAATTGGTTTATTGGGATTATTGTTTGGTGTATGAAATATTTCTGGTATCATTATATTCATCTTGGTGATCCATAAAGCCTAATTGATCATATCAGATGATCTTGTTTTGTAGTTTGTTTTTCTGATCAGTGCTTTGCAGAGTTCAGTATTTCCTTTGGCATATTCCAGTGTGATTAGATCTTGATTTGATTTTTTGGGAGATTGTTTGGGATGGTCTAGTGTATCTTTATCTCATATGGTTTGTGATTTGGTGCTCTGCGAGTTATCCTTTCTCCGTGACAGTTGCTACTATTTGAGTGTTCTTGAGGTTTAGATGTTGATTGATGAAGATTTGATAAGTGGTGTTGGTGTAGTTGTTATTGATGATTCTAACATACTTGCTGGTGTTTCCTGATTGTGTCCTATTTTCTTTGATGATCTACATTGATCATTGTGCAATTTCTTGGTAGTTTTGCTCGACTGGTGATGTTTTTCGTGTTATGCAATTTTCTTGGTGGTGCAGTGTGTTGCGGTTGATCCTGGTGTGATTTTTGGTGGAGATGAGCATTTGGGAATTTGATTTAGGTCCATGTTACGTTATGTTATGTACATCATTATATTGGTTTGGTGGTCGATCTTTGTATCGTGTGATGTAATTTTGTAATTGTGAGTTGAGGGTTTAACTGACCTTGTTGTCAAGGTTAATTAATTGTATAAATAAGTGTTATAGTCATGTAATTTGTGTATTAGTGTTGTGTTTGCATTATCAGAGAGAGGTGCATATGTGCTTAAGAAAATTCATCCTTCGATATAGAGATTTGGGAGAGATTGGTGTTGTAGAGAAGACAAATGTGCTTAACCGAAACTGTCGTTAGGCATTAGCAGATGCTATTCTTTCAATTCATCTTATCTAGATTGTAGTTCGATCATTATTGTAAGTCAATGAGACTTCCCTAAGGGTTGTAGCCTTCTGAGTTATTATCTTTTTAGTAGTGAGCTCTAGACAGTGTGCCTGTATGCATGTGCATACCCCATTGTAATATTTACACATACTATTGCAGAGTCATCTTATCGTGGGTAGGTTCCCACCGTGGTTTTTCTCTTAACCGGGTTTTCCATGTCAAGATTTTGGTGTTGTGTGTTGTGTTATCATCCTAGTTATCTTTGTTATTGTTGTTGTTTATCGGATATATTGTTGTGGTTAAGTTTGTTGATCCGGTGAAAACTGATTCACCCCCCCTCTCAGTTTTCCTTCATTGTTGTTGCCAACAATTGGTATCAGAGCTAGATCCTTTGGAAGAAGCTTGACTGCTTGAGGAGATCCGAGATGGAAACTAAAAGTGTTATGTGTAAGAAGGAGAGTCTGAGATTTGATGGAGGTAACTATGCTATATGGAAGAACCGAATGGAAGTGCACTTGAGATGTCTTGGAGAAGATTATTGGAAGATTACAAAGAATGCCTATTCTGCTCCTCCAAATGGACCGGTCACTCCTGATGAGATCAAGGAAGCTGAAAAATAATATTGGAGTGAAGGAATCATTGTTGAGTGCCTCGACTGATTCAAAGATGACAAACATAATGAGACTTTAGACTGCACATGAGATTTGGGAGAAGCTGAGATCCTATATGAAGGAGATAAGCAAGTAAAAGTTGCTAAGTTGTAGAGTTTGAAAGGAAACTATGAGATGTTGAAGATGGGAGAAGATGAGAACATGCATACCTTCATAGCTAAGGTGAATTACCTTGTCCTAGGTATCAGATGTGCTGGTGGAACCCTTAAAGAGGATGAAATTGTTGCCAAGGTGTTAAGACCTTTGCCTCCTGCTTACAAACACAAGGTAACTGCTATTGATGAGATCCAAAGTGTGACTACAGTGACAAGAGACGTGCTGGTTGGAAAGATTGCTGCATTTGAGCTGAGTAAATTTGGTGAATCACATGGAAAGTCTGAGATAACATTTAGAGCATCTATATTCAAAAAAGAAGTATGCACCTGAAGAATGCAAAATATCCAGATATGAAAGAGAAAGGAGAGAGATGGAAGAGCAAGAAAGAGAGCTAGGTGAGCTTGAAGCATTGATTGCCCAGAGATTGCCTAAAGGAGCTGGTAAGTATGATGGGAAATTACCCTTGAAATTTTTCTCTTGCAATAAGATAGGATATTTTGCTTCTATGTGCCTGGAGAGAATGCTAAGTATGATAGACATGGTAAATTTGATAAGCATGACATAAATGATAGATATGAGAAGCATGACAAGTATGATAAGCCCTACAAGTCTAATTAGAAGTTTAAGCATCAGAAGAACTATTAATATGTTGCTGATGAAGGTGCTATCGATGAAGAATCAGAAGGAGATGAAGTTGTATTTATTGCTATCAAAGAAGACAGTCTGGTACCTGTTGATTCCACTAGCTACACTATGGAGGAGAAAGCTTTAGCTACTAATGTTGAAGAAAAGGATTGGTGCAGGAGAACCTCATGAATTAGACAATAAGAGTGATAAAGGCTAAAGGAAACACTCTATGTAATAGGGTAGTCTTGTTTGTTTGATGTTTGATTTGTTTGTAATAAACCCCACCTTGTTACCCAATGACATGGATTTGGCAAATTGATAAGCCACCATGGAATATGGGCCTAGGGGTATTTGGTTGAGTATTTTTCTAGGTGTTTATGTGTTGGAGATTTCTTAGAAATGTTTAGGACATGTTGAAGCACCTATAGGTAGGCGAATTCAACATATGTCAAAAGATGCTCAAACTTGACAACTTTGTTGATAGCTTTTAATGACAACTTTTGGTTGCAAAAAGCAACTTCTTTCCAACGGTCACCTCAGTTCAAAAGGTGGTTGATAACCATTGAGGAAGGTATTAAATTTCATCCCCAACCATAATTGAGAGGAGAGAATGAATTTATAAACTTTGGCATCATTGAAGTAATATATTTATGAGAATTTCCTGTAATCCCATTATTCTACACGATGTACCGTACTGTACGATTGTTTTTGAATTAGGAAACTAGTGAGATGTGTTAGATTGGCTAATCACCTTTCAAATGCATCAAGTTTGAGGTCCTAATTCGCCAAGACAAGGAAGAAATCAGCAAATTTCTGGAAGTGTTCTAGATTTGACAATTTTGTCTAGGGTTTTGCAAAGAAATGGCCTTATCTTGTTGATCCTTCATTGGTGGTTCACGGATTTGAAGGGGGAGAAAGAATGGCCAATGTATTTTAGGATTTTAAAGGCCTTTTGTAGGTTAGGACCAGTTGGAGGTGAGGTTTTGATGCATTAAGGTGGGCAACTCCATGTGGTTGACGACAAGTGTAAGCAAACAAGTCTCACATCAGGGGTTAAAGGTCTGATCATGGCCTAAGACTTGGGAATTGGTGTATTTTAAATGGCTTAAGATTATTCCTTGAGTTTTTTTGGTGAGTTAAGCTCTGTTTCTACATACTCCTTTGTAAAATAGGCCTAATTGGGCTATGCCAGTCTCCTAACCAAAGTATGGTTTGGATTCTTGTGTTCCCTACTGGTAAGAACCCTTAAGATATGTTTTGTAACTCTCAAAAGGGTATCCAAATCCGGTATTTTTTGTCTAGTATTTGGGAGAAATAATGAGTTAAGTGTAGAAAACCGGTCTGGCAGGGCTACTAGGTTTTGTAGACCTTGTTGCAGTAGTTACCCGAACCAGTAGAAGGAACTTGAACTCAATGGTTGAAGGAAGTCTCCTTGACCTAGGGGACTTAAAACCAAACCTTAATTAGCCATTGTTTCATTGGAGAAGGGACCAAAGCATTGCTGACCGTAAATACCTTGTACCTGTTGATTCCACTAGCTACACTATTAAGGAGAAAGCTTTAGCTACTAATGTTGAAGAAAAGGATGAATAGGTGATTGACAGCGGTTGTTCACATCATATGATTGGTGATAAAAGAAAATTTGTAACTATGGAAAGATATGGTGGTGGAATAGTAATATTTGGAGATGATAAAGCCTGTGTGATCCTTGGTAGAGGTTCTATTTCCTTTTATGGTAAGCGTAACACTGATGATGTCTTGTATGTTGAAGGTTTGAAGCATAATTGTTTGAGTGTTGGATAGATGGTTGAAAAAGGTTATGATCTACAATTCAAGAATGAAAAATGCAAGATCCTAAATGCCTCCGGTATAGAGATTGCATCTAGAATTAAGACTGAAGGTAACATTTTTCATTTGGATGCTGGTGAGAAAAGTTGCTTGATTGCTCAGATTGATTAAAGTTGGTTGTGGCATGGATGAATGTGTCATGTTAACTTTGATTCAATGATTAAGATCTGATCTACTCAAGCTGTTAGAGATCTGCCTAAGATTGTTAAGCATGCCAATCCAGTATGTAAGGAATGCCAATTGGGTTAGCAAACAAGGATTTCTTTCAAGAGCAAAAAACATACCTTTGATCGATTGCTAGATCTTGTGCACATTGATCTATGTGGACCTACAAATGTTAGAAGCATGCAGGGAGATAGATATTTCATGTTGCTAATTGATGACTATTCAAGGATGACGTGGGTTGTCTTTTTGAGGAATAAATCTGAAGCATTAGACAAGTTTAAGATATTCAAAGCAAAGGTTGAGACTAAGACAAGATTGAAGGTAAAATATCTGAGATCTGATAGAGGTGGAGATTTCTATTTCGGTGAGTTCAATTCATTCTGTGAGAAGCATGGGATTAAAAGACAATTATTTGCTCTTAGAACCCCACAACAAAATGAAGTTGTTAAAAGGAAGAACAAAACTATCTTGGATGCTGCAAGGACTATATTGATTGAAGGAAATGTTCCAAAGGTATATTGGAAAGAAGCTATTAGCACTGTTGTTTACACATTCAACCGAGTTCATATTAAAAGTGATACCGGTAAGACCCCTTATGAGCTATGGTTTGGTCATGTTCCTATAGTGAGATATTTCAAAATATTTGGTAGCAAATATTTTTGATTAAGGTAAAAACAGGTTTTGAGGGGGACCCAAAATCCCATTCAACAGGTTTTGAAGGGACCCAAAACCCTTAGATTTTACAAAGATCTGGAACCTACAATGAACCTTTTTCCAAGAAAGATAGGCAAATAAAATTAGCAGACCACATCAACAAATTTGGCTATTTCCAGCCAAAAGCCAATATAACCACAAACAAAAGTAGGCCAACCAAACTAAGAGAAAATCATTACAAAACCTGTTGGCAACACAACCTAAACCATTAGATGAGGTCTATAGACTCCCTCATCCAAACATCAGGGATTTTTTGAGTTCCCTTACGCATATACAAAAAATTCAAGTAGAAAAACACTAGCTTGCCCCTTAACCAAAAACTATCACAATCTAAGTTGGGCCCTTCAAAACTGTCAGCATCCAGCCAGACATAAGCAAGGGGTTTTTGAAAGGCTCCCCTAACCTTTGATTTGGGTTTTATGATGGCTCCCAAAACCAACAAGAGACAACCAACAATCCCATGGTATCTGATCACACCTTAAACAACAAAACACCCATCCACATCTATAGGATAGTGACCCACCTCCATAGGTGCTGAAAAGAGAGAAATCATCTGCAGAGAGATCCACCCTGTTGGCCACGAGTCAAAATCCAATGACCAAGAGAAGGCATAATGAAGCTTTGCTGGACAATTGGGTTTTGTAAAGGCACCCACAACCTTACAAAAGAGAAGAGGCTCGATCCAATCAGAGTCCTTACAATCAGGCTCCACCAAACTCTCCACCTCTATAGGAGAAATAAGTAATAGACCCGACAACAAGAAAAGATAAACAAGCTCACCAACCTCAAGAAAAAGGGCACTCAAAACCCCCAACAAGAACCATCCCATCAAACTCAGCCAACCGTTCCCTATAACGGAGGAATGGTCCCCCTCAATAGTAGATATTGAGGATAGATGAAAAAATTCATCCTGTAAAATAGCTAGGAACCTCTTGCAAAGGATAGAAAAGAGGCAAATTCAAACACAACAAGAAGGAAGCCATAGAGCAAACAAAACAAAGAGAGGCATACCTCCAAAATAGAGGTCCCCTGCAACTTCAAAAACCAACCACCAACCATGTTGTCAATAAATTTGCAGCCACTTGGGTCCCAAACAACCCATCTAGACCAAGGTAGGCGCAAGGCCACATACCCAGAATCGCATGAGGGAATAATAACCCTAGTAGAACCTTCGATAGACATCACACTTGAAACCACATCTTCCACACAAAGATGAGCAATGACCATAGGAGCACCCACAATGACCCGGGTAAAGATCACGACAACCACAACTCCCTTCCAGTTCCACAAATAGGCCGCAACAACACTAAGATCAGGGGTCACCTCAAGAAATAGGGAGGGATCCCGCACAACCACAAAAAATAGGGGCAACCCATGCTCAAAGAAGCACATGCCCAACCATCTCCAACAACTGATGAGCAAGAGGAAGAGAGGCTCCAAAGGCAAAAGAGAACCCCACCAAGGACCGACGAGTGAGAGAAGCTGGGACAAAACAATACCCAAAAACCACACCCACCACCCACATGTAAACTCCAAGAACATGAGAAGCCCCAACAATCGATCTGCAAAAAAACAACAACTTCCCCATCACACTCACTATCCTCCAAGTCCTTTGCACCATCCATAGAAACCCTAACTCCTCATCTGCATCCTCTACTCCCGCTCTCGCTCCTTCTCCCATTTCAAAATCCCGTAGGAGAGTTTATATCAAGAGAGATGACGATATAGGAAAGTTTGATGCAAGAAGTGATGAAGGAATTTCTTAGGATATTCAACAAAGAGCAAATCCTATCGCTGCTACAATAAGAGACTACGAAAGAAGTGGAGAGTGCAAATGTGAAGGTTGATGAGGATTATAGAAAAGAGATAAGAGCTTGCGGATTTGATGATAGTCAATGCATTGTTCATAGTCCTATTTAGGCTAAGGAACTGAAGCAGACTAATTCGATAGAAAAAATTGATCCGGATGTTGCTGTTGCCAGTGGAGAAGTGTAGGAACTTGAAAATCAGAATAATCAGAAGACTCAGAGGTATGTGAGATTGAATCATTCAGAAAATAAGATTATTGGTGATAAAAATAAAGGTGTAATAACTAGAAGAAGGCTAGTTGTTGAAGAGGTATGTTTGATTTCTAAAGTTGAACCTAAAGGTGTTATTGAGGCTTGCAAAGATGAAAACTAGAGAAGAGCCATGGAAGAAGAATTAGATCAGATTGAAAAGAATAACACATGGGAGCTTGTGCCTAGATTCTTAAGATTCTTGTTTTGGTTTCAAGGAGGAAAATAAATGTTCTTATCGTATTTCAATCTCCAATAGATTCTTGTAGTAGTCTTTCAAGATGATAAATATGTTTTAATTCATTTTCTTGACATGGAGGAGAAGAATTATTAGAAGAAGAAGGGTCGTTATCCACGATTCTAATTTTGCCACTGTCGATGCCTTCTTGAATAGACTTTTGAAAATCAGGGCAATCGTCAGTATTGTGATCGTGGGTTTGATGAAATGAGCAAAAAGGACGTTTTGAAGAAGAATCATTATTGCAGGCTCTTTTGATTTGTTGTCTTTGGAGATGATTTTTAAAGTTTTGGAGCCTAAGGAGTTCATCCATACAGAGAGGAGTCTTATTTTCTAGGCCTTCTATAGTAGCTTGTATGGCAGGGTTTATAGGGACACGAATTCCTTGCTCAAATTTCCCAAGTCCTTGTCCTCTAAAACCTTGTTTTGTTATTATATGAAAGCCACATCTATAAGAATGTTGTAAATGAGTAGTTAAGGGAATAGGATCATGAATTTCTTTGAAATCTAATGTGTAAGGGGGAATACAAGGATTTGTAGATTAAGGAAGATCATGTGAAAGGATAACTTCTTCCTTTATCAGGCTTATCCTTTTTGGGAGATTGGGGAAATTAGAATCGTGCAGAGTGTACCTAGTCTGACCAACTTTTTCCAATTTTTTTTAGGGATTATAGAAATTATGATTTTATTGCGGAATCCAAAAAAATAGTTGATTTGGAGATGTCTAGATCAGTCAAATTGGCAGTCAAAGGTCAAAATAGGAGATTCTTAAAAATTAGGGTTTTTCTTTTTAACCACTTAATTTTCAAAATGAAAAGATAGATTTGAATTACAATTTTGAAATAGAAATCAGATTTGAAATTATCAATTAAAATGTTACACTTCACAAGCTTAATTTCCTCAAAATGAAAAATTAGGGGTTTTATGCAATTAACCTCTAAAATTTGCAAAAAGATCAAACTTGGAAATGAAAATTTGAAATTCAAATTGCAATAATTTAGATCTATCCATAATAAATCGTAATTAAGGTGTAAGGACTTTGGGTTCACCAAAATGTAAAGTGGAAAATTGAACCCTAGTGGTTCCCCACCTAGGAGAGAGAAAGGAAACCACTAGGATGATTTTCACTTGGGAGATACATTACATTAAAAAGAGGGGCTTGAATCCACTAGATCCAAATCTAAGGGAAATAAAGATGTGAATACCAAGTGGATTGTAAGGATTGGAATGCAATTTGCTCTCTTTTGTAAATGGATATATGTTGACTTTGTGTAAAAAGAAGACAAAATGAGTGAAATAGAGAGCTACCGGTTCAGGATCAGGTTGTAATTTTGGATATGAGATATTTAGATTGATACGGATCTACCCTACAAATTTGGAGAAAAGTCATCGGGACCAAGTTGAAAGTGTATTTGGTCCTCCGAAAATTCGTGCCCTGGAAAGGGTTTTTCTATCCCTAAAAATGAAGCCCAAATCTGTAATTACAACTGTGCATCTGCAACCTAGACACAAAAAAGAAGGGAAGGAAGGTAATGGATAGGGGTTTGCCTCAATCAAACTCTGGTTGAGGAATCAACCTTGAAAGAAAGTAATTGCAAATGCTTAAATGTAAATGATGGAAATGTATACCTTGTAGATCTGCAATTTGTCGATGATGGTTGCTTTGCTTCTTGAATGTAATCACAAATGTTGTATGAAATGACATGTAACATGAAAAAAACCTAACACAAACACATGCTTGCAAATGAATGTTGTAATGTTTCTCCAATGGATGAATTAAGAAGACACATAAAGAAGAGAACTTGATGGATGCTTGATGATGATAATGGAGACCTTCCGCTTGAATTTCGCTTATTAACCTTATGTATATGCAAATGAGAGTGTAGGATTTTGCCAAGATCAAGGGCACAATGAAAAGCATAAAAAGAGACAATAGAATGACAAGAACAAACTGTATTCTCATCAATATGCAAATGATCAACTGGATTAACCAATACAATGAATATAGGCCTCCTTATATAGGCAAGGCCATATGGATGTATGAGCACACAAATATGACATGTGGCTCAATGAGAAACAAGGGTAGGTAAGAAATACTAGGGGTAGGTAGGAGAAATAATATAATATTCCACAAGAGGTGGATGACCCACCGAATGTGGAGTGTAACAGCAAAATAAGACCACAAAAGGTGGAATTTCTCCTACAAGCTCTATCCCTATGTGCACACTTCCCTAAGTGTCTCAAATCCAAACTACGAAGAGATGCATTATCTTAAGTTAATTTAAGTAAAGTGTAATAATATCCATAATGAATATTTATTTACACCAACACCCCCCCTTAAGTGCAACTTAGGGGAATGAAGACTCAAGTCAACAATGCAAGATGGGTCCCGGCTACTAGGCCATGATAGGTACCCATGTACAATATGCAAATGCAAGCAAAACTATGCAATGCAATCTCTCACAAATGGAGAAAGGGAGAAAACCCAGTGGGAAAAAACTCCCCCCCAAAAGAGAGATGAATGTACAAAAGACTCTCAAAGAAGAAGGACAAAACCTCAAAGAGGAAAAAGTCCCCCCGATAAGAGAGGAAGGAGAAGTCAGCTGACCCCCCCTAATGACACATCCCGCACCCCCAAGAGAGCTCGCAACTGCTGGAACTTACTCTCAGTGAAAGGTTTGGTGAATATGTCAACAACCTGCTCTGCTGTAGGACAATACTGCAAATCAATGACCTGCTCCTGGATGAGCTCTTAGATATAGTGCATATGAATCTCGATGTGTTTGGTCCGCTGGTGCTGGACCAGGTTCTTTGAGATTGCAATAGCACTCTGTTTGTCGCAATGTAGAATTGTCAGCCGTGGAGTGGTGAAACCAAACTCTGTGAGAATCTGCTGGAGCCAAATGGTATCAGTCGTTGCATTAACAATGCCTCGCTACTCAACCTCAGTCAAAGAGAGAGCAATAACATGCTGCTTCTTGCTCTGCCAACAAATGGGGCCCGAACCAAGGTGAAAACTGTAACCAGAAGTAGACTTACGATCATCAAGATCACCAGCCCAATCGGAGTCTGTGTAACCAACCAAGCGAAGTCCTGTGCCTACTGCATAGTGAATCCCATAGTGATGTGTACCCTGGATGTAATGAACGATGCGTTTGGCAGCTTTCCAATGAAGCTCATGTGGTTCCTGCATGAAGCGGGAAACCATGCCAACTGCAAATGAAATATCAGGGTGTGTATGGGTCAAGTAGATGAGACTACCCACAAGCTGACGATACAAAGTGGCATCAACTAGTGGAGAAGAACAATGAGCCTCAAGCTTGACTCCTGAAAGAAAGGGAGTCGGGGCAGGCTTACAATCAGCCATATGAAAGTGTGCAAGTAGATCAAGAGCATACTTGGGCTGTGATAGTGTAATCCTGGAAGGTGACTGTGAAATCTCTATCCCGAGAAAGTAGTGCAAAAGACCCAAGTCGGTCATAGCAAATCTGTCATGCAAAGCAGATTTGACCCTGCTAATGATGGATGAAGTACTCCTTGTAATGATCAAGTCATCAACATAGAGCACAAGTATCAAGTCAGAGTCATCCTGTCGCAAAATGTAGACATTCGGATCAGAATGACACCTGGTGAACCCTGCGGAGAGAAGAAAGGAATCCATCTTGGTGTACCAAGCCCTGGGGGCCTGCTTAAGGCCATAGAGAAATTTCCTTAGTCTGCAAACCAAGGAAGTATCCTGGATGAAACCCTGTGGTTGCTCCATATAAATCTCCTCATCAAGACCACCATGAAGAAAAGCACTCTTCACATCCATTTGATGTACAACCCAACCATGAGCTGCAACAATAGCAAGTGTCAAGTGAATGGAGTTCATCTTGGCTACGGGTGCAAAGGTTTCAGTATAGTCAACACCTGCAACTTGTGAGCAACCTTTCGCAACAAGCCAAGCCTTATACTTATCCACACTACCATCTGCTGCAAACTTGGTCCGATAGATCCACTTACATCGAACCATCTTTCTCCCCTTAGGGAGATGGACTAAATCCCATGTGTTGTTCCTCATCAAGGAACTATACTCTTCCTCCATAGCTTGGTCCCACTCAGGAACCCCTGATGCTTCCCTAAATGTTTGTGGATTGGAAGTGGTAGCAAGGAATGCATGTGGAAGATCCTGATGTTGTGATCAATTTCTCCGTGTATCTAAAGGATCCCCAACAAGAGAACCCGCGGACTCAAGTGTTTGTCGAGCCCAACGAGGTCTAGGTGGAGGTGGAGAACGAGGCTCCTCAACTACAAGTGGACCCTACGGAGGTGTTACCCTACGAGTTGGAGTTGAAGGAGTCTCATCATCTGAATCATTAACATCACTATCCACAATGGAGGAAGGTGGAGGAGGTAGAGAGGCTAAGCTAGGAGAGCTTTCCTCAAAGTGAACACTCCTCTCAATGAACACCTCATGTGTCTCTGGATCCATCAATCTGTATGCCTTAACACCCTCAGGATATCCAACAAATATGCAAGGCCGACTCTAAGGTTCCAATGCCTTGCATTTCTGCGGAGGTATGTGAGCCCATGCTGGACACCCAAAGACTCTGAAATGTCTCACAATCAGTTTCCTTCCAGCCCAAGCTTCAAAAGGAGTAATACCTTGCAAAGCTTTGTGAGGAACCCAATTCTGGATGTGTGTGGTACAACTGATAGCCTCTGCCCAAAAGGCGAGATCAAGAGAACATGCATGTATCATACAACTAGCCATTTCTTTAAGAGTTCTATTCTTGCATTGTGCAACCCCGTTCTGCTGTGGAGTGTATGCTACAGAATGCTGAAGATCAATCCCCTCAAATGTAGAAAAATCCTCAAGTCTTTTGTTCACATATTCCCTTCCATTATCTGTGCGAAGAATCTTGACCACTTTCCCTGATTGCTTTTCCACATGAGTCTTGAAGTCCTGAAATCTGTCAAATACTTCACTCTTATGAATGAGAAAGTAGACCCAAGTGAAGCAGGAGTAGTCATCAATGAAGGTGAGAACATAGCGGGCCTTACTAAATGAAGGTACTGGAAATGGACCTGCTACATTGCTGTGAACAAGTTGAAGAACTTCCAAAGCTCTCCAAGTTTTCCCTTTATCAAACTTCTCTTCGGGATGCTTGCCCATGGAACAACTTGAACATACACCCTCTGAAAAACTAATTCGAGGTAGACCTATGACCATGTCTTTAGTGCTTAGCTGCTGAAGATAGCGGTAGTTGAGGTGACCAAACCGCTCATGCCATAGCTTACTTTCTAAATTTGAATGAGTAAGCAAGGCCCTAGAAGGTGAACTTGGAACAAAGTGGGAGAATGAATAAAGCCTTGAGTTGTCATTGACTTGTCCCATTGCTACCAAGGCATCATCATCAAGTTCCTTTACCACAACTGAATCTGGTGTAAACTCAATCTTTTTCCCATTCCCATAGTGAGTGATTTGGTAGATGGAGAGAAGATTGGTAGACAAGTTAGGAACATAGAGAACATTCTCAAATGTTCCATCATCCATGTCAACTGAACCTTTCCCTTCAACCTCTACTTGTGTATCATCACCTATGTAAATGTGAGGTACCTTAGATGGCTCCAATGAAGAAAACTGCTCCTTTGTAGAACCCATGTGATATGAGGCACCCGAGTCAAGTATCCATTGCTGTGAAGAACCTATTGTAGCCACAAATGCTTGCCCTTTTCCCTTAGACTGTGAGGAAGAGGAAGGAGATGAATCCTTCTTTGTGTAGGTGGATGGCAAGTTGATGTTGTTTTTCTTGAGAAGATTGGTTAACTCATCAACTTGTTTTGCGTGGCATCGATGCTCATCATGACCATACTTCTTGCAATATGCACAAGTTGGTTTATCCTTCTTAGGTGGTGTCCCCTTCTTGGAAGAGGATGAAAAATCGCCTTGGGATGGAGAGGATGATTGTCCTTTTTCCTGGTGTGGCTTAGACTTAGAGTGCTTCTTCTTCTTGTTGGAATCTTTGCCTTGACTTCCTTGATTCCCTTGATTAGCCACCAAAGCCTTGGACTTTGAAGACTTGAGAAGCCCCATGTTCAACAACTTAGATTGTTCCAATATCAACATTTCTGTAAAAGCATCAAATGAAGGCATAACATAGGAACTCCCCACTGTCAAACGATGAGTTTGGAAGCTAGATACAAATGCTGCATATTCTGGTGCAAGCTTGTCCAACAAGTTGAATATCAACTGAGCATCCTTTTTGTCAATTCCACAATCCTTAAGCTTTGATCTTAGCTCATTTTCTTTGGTGACATAATCTTGGATTGTATCAAAACTCTTGGGATCCAAGTTGGTGAGCTCATTGTCAATCTGATAGCCTCTGATTTCATCAACTTGACCATACAATTTCTGAAACATATCCCAAGCCTCTTTGATTGTTTTACACTTCTCAATGTGAAAAATGAGGTCATCTGATACATACTTGCGCAAAGTTCCAAGAGCCATGCAATTCTTTGTGAGCCATTCTAATTGAGCATTTGGATCAGCCTTAGGATCAGGTGGTGCTGTTATTGTTCCATCTATGTAGTGTGTGAGACCCTTTTCCATTAATTTACTCCATACTTTAATTTTCCATGATGCATAATTATGTGGAGTTAAAGGTGGAAATCTATTAGGACTCATTGCAACAAAAATGGAAAGAGCACAAAGAGAGGCACAATCACACAAGACACCCCCCCAAATTCACTCAATCAAAGAACCCCCCCAAAAGTGATGATTTGACACTTTATAATTAGTGCGTATACAATGGGCCACTTGCAAAAAATGGCAAAGTGGACTTCTGATTACAATTTTACAACTGCCTCAATAAGGCCCAAAGAGACTCAAACTGATAATGCAAGAGGTCTAACTAAGATCCAAACAATTTACAAGTACCTAATAGGCCAAATAAGATCAATATCTGAAAGTACAATTTCTACTCAAAATCTTTGAAATCTGATCATAGATTATGAAAGTAGACAAAAAAATATGCACTTAAAAAAAAAACGGCACCTAAAAAGGAGGTTGTATGAGCTCAAACGAGGCCTTTGAAGTTGCAGAATTGAGGATTGGACAGGTATAACTGAGAGAATCCAAAATTTTTGAAAAACCTATGCACCAAAATCAGAAAATAACCACACCACCGTGAAGATCATGAAATTTTAGCCTATTTCAAAAAAAATTGCACCAAAAAAGGAGCAAAAATGAGCAAGATATGGTCTTTCAAAGTTGGATTGCAAAATTGAAAAGCTCAATGGAGAGGGGTTAAATATTTCAAAAAGCTGCTGATGTGGCGCTGACATCAGCAATTCACTATCTTAAATTTGACGGCTGTATGACCGTCACGAAGACTTCGCCTCCCTGCTGACTGGGCGTTCGTACTGTACAGACTGCTGACTGTGTGCGGTTACTGTGCAGTTGACTGGGTTGTCATACGGATGCTGACGTGGCACTGTGCAGGGTGTATGGTGGTCGACCGTGGGCCAGTGGCTGCCTGCCACGTGGTGGACGCGGGTCCGTCGGTTTAGTGACCGCCGGTGGAGGATGGCGTCGCCGGAGGCGGGAGAGACCGGCGGAGAGAAGCGGTGCCGAAGGTTTTTGGCGGCCGGGAGCAGAGCGGGCTGACGGCGAGAGCGGGGCGGCCGGCAAAGTTCCTGAGCGGCCGGCGGGAGGTTCTATAGTGACGGGCGGGTACACAGTAGCAGCGGCGGTGGCAAGAGTTTTGGGCGCTGCAAGAGGTGTACGACGTCGACGGCGACAGCGCAGGTACAACCTGCAACCTGCAGCACACGCGGGTACGGGGGGGTCTGCGGACTCCCAAACACAGCGAATTTGTTTTTTTTTTAAATTTTTGAATTTTTTTTTTTAAAAAAAATTTCGAAATCCGTACAATAATAGCCAAAATGGGGAAAAAAAATTTTCTCACCAAAATAGGTCGACTTTATAGTCGAAATTTATGGAAACGGCCTCCCAGATTCAACGGTGATGTCCAAATCACTGTATGACGCCCCCCAAAAATGAAGATCCTCAAATCTGAAAATAGAAGCCTTCCACGATGTTTCCAAAAACCAATCAATGAAGCCCCAATAGCTCTGATACCATGTAGGATTTTGCCAAGATCAAGGGCACAATGAAAAACATAAAAAGAGACAATATAATGACAAGAACAAACTGTATTCTCATCAATATGCAAATGATCAACTGGATTAACCAATACAATGAATATAGGCCTCCTTATATAGGCAAGGCCATATGGATGTATGAGCACACAAATATGACATGTGGCTCAATGAGAAACAAGGGTAGGTAAGAAATACTAGGGGTAGGTAGGAGAAATAATATAATATTCCACAAGAGGTGGATGACCCACCGAATGTGGAGTGTAACAGCAAAATAAGACCACAAAAGGTGGAATTTCTCCTACAAGCTCTATCCCTATGTGCACACTTCCCTAAGTGTCTCAAATCCAAACTACGAAGAGATGCATTATCCTAAGTTAACTTAAGTAAAGTGTAATAATATCCATAATGAATATTTATTTACACCAATAGAGAGGACTAACTCCCTTTTATACATGCCTAAGAGAATTAATTCATCTCACCAAAGGCCAACATTGGGGAGATTAAATCCCGAAGAGAAATCCGGGTTCAAGGGTCGAATGGACCTATCTTAGGGCCACCCTAAGAGGGAGGACAAGGGGGACAGGGGCACCACACCCCTCTCCTGCCTTATTTTGGGGCTTGGATAGGGTCCTAAAGTGATATCAAGGCTGAGATGGGAGGAGCTTCGGAATGAAGGTGCAGAGAGGGGTCTCAATTGAGTAGGGAGATGCAGTCGCAAAGGTGAGGGCCTAAAACACGGTCAAAATTGCAAGGGTCACAATTTTATGATGCTACAAACATGTGTAAATAAAATACCATTTATTGGGAGAAAAACTTAGTGAAGAGGAAGTGAAGTTGGAGTATGTATCTACAAAGGAATATATTGCTAATATTTTCACTAAGCCTTTGCCTATAGATACATTTGTCTATTTGAGAGATAAGTTAGGGGTATCCACCCCTCCCGATGAGAACTAGATGCATTGAGTTGCATCAATCTAGTGGACTTCATAGTCTTATTCTTTTTTTATCCGGATTGATGAGTTGGTGCTGCTACTCTACTGGAGTAGTCAGTGTATTTAAAGGGGAGAGAATCATGATTCATTTGTCAATAGGGGGAGAATTTGGTTTTCTATTTTGAGATCTTTGGCATTGCTGTCAAAGGGGGAGAGAAGCATGTGAAAAACTACTTTATTTACTTGATCTTAGTGGGAGTCTGTTGGAGATGTTTCTTTCTTTGCATTGTTTTTCACACTCATATCTTGCTATCAATGCCCAAGGGGGAGATTGTTGGACATTCTTGCTGCTAGGATATGTTGTTGTCATTGATGTCAACATATTATTTCTCCGGTGATTGTAGATTGGTTTATTGGGATTATTTTTTGGTGTGTGGAATATTTCTAGTATCATTATATTCGTCTTGGTGATCCAAAAAGCCTAATTGATCATATCAGATGATCTAGTGTTGCAGTTTATTTTTCTGATCAATGCTTTGTAGAGTTCAATATTTCCTTTGATATATTTTGGTGTGATTAGAGCTCGATCTAAGTTTTTGGGAGATTGTTTGGGATGGTCCTGTGTATCTTCATCTCAGATGGTTCATGATTTGGTGCTCCATAAGTTATCCTTTCTTCGTGACAGTTGCTGCTATTTGAGTGTTCTTGAGGTTTAGATGTTGATAAATAAAGATTTGATAAGTGGTGTTGGTGTAGCTATTACTGGTGATTCTAACGTACTTGCTAGTGTTTCCCGATTGTGTCCTATTTGCTTTAATGATCCACATTAATCATTGTGTGAGTTCTTGGTGATTTTGCTCGACCGGTTATGTTTTTCGTGTTATGAAATTTTCCTGTTGGTGTAGTGTGTTGCGGTTGATCTTGGCATGATTTTCAATAGAGATGAGTGTTTGGGAATTTTATTTAGGTTCATGTTATGTCATGTACATTATTATATTGGTTCAGTGGTCGATCTTTTTATCGTGTGATGTAATTTTGTAATTATGATTTGAGGGTTTAGCCGACCTTGTTGTCAAGGTTAATGAATTGTATAAATAGCTGGTATAGTCATGTAATTTGTGTATTGGTGTTGTGTCTGCATTATCAAAGAGAGGTGTATATGTGCTTAAGCAAATTCGTCCTTCGATATAGAGATTTGGCAAAGATTGGTGTTGTAGAGCAAACAAATGTGCTTAACCAAAACTATCATCAGGCATTAGGAGATGCTATTCTTTCAGTTCATCCTATTCGGATTGTAGTCTGATCATTATTGTAAGTCAACGAGACTTCCCTAAGGGTTGTAGTCTTTTGGGTTATTATATTTTGAGTAGTGAGCTCTAGGCAGTGTGCTTGTATGCATGTGCATACCCCACTGTAATATTTACACATACAACTACAAAGTATCATCTTATTGTGGGTAGGTTCCCACCGTGGTTTTTCCCTTAATCGAGTTTTCCACATCAAAATCTTGGTATTGTGTGTTGTGTTATCATCCTGCTTATCTTTGTTATTGCTGTTGTTTATCAGATTTGTTTTTGTGGTTAAGTTTGTTGATCTAGTTGTTAGTGAACAGGTTTTTGCCTTTCTTTAAATTAAATTATTCAAACCTTGTCGCCTTCTTTGAAAGACAAAAGTTCAACTAAACAGTTGGGTAAGTGTGACATACACCACTTCCCTCTAAATTTTTGATAGGTACAACTCCCTCCATTAGTTATTCAGGGAATAATCTAATTAAATTAAATTGGTATGCTTTTAACCTGAAAGCACATAAGGCTGCCTACTTCATGCTTGGATGAGAGGCTAATGGTTTACAAATATTTCAGAGAAAACTATTCTTCAAAACGCTTCAACATGAAAAACAGAGGTGATCGAAACAAAGTTCAGAAACACTGATTCAAAATTTCTTAAAAACAGGTAAGAGAAATAAAATCTCTTTTCAAACACATATCTCTTACAATCATATAGAAAGGAGTCCCAGATTAAAAATGACATCTATCATCAGAAAGGTAATCATAGTCATTTAATTGGATTAATATTTGCAAAGAAATACCACTCCATAGATTCAAAACTCAGATTTTTCCTCCTAAAAAATGCATATGATCTTTATATATATATATATATATTTCATGCATCAAAGGCACAACAATACCAGTATAAGTCCTTTCTAATTTCAGATTTCAAAAATAAATTGATGACTTCTTTTCCAACAAACACCGTAATTCTAAAAATCAAAATCTAAGTTACCTATTCTAACCCTTTCCCCCTCTATCTTCATCTAATTTATAGTCTTAAAGAACAGAGGAGGTCTCCCTTAAAACTCGACCTCCTTCGAAACAATTATAAAAATGAACAGAGTATTTTAGGGACAGATGTCCCGAAGTCATTTGCAAGATCATGAAAACACATAAAATAAAAATAGAGCATTATCAACATGTCATGCTTCTTTTCCATCATCATCCTCTCCTCCACTTTTCTGAGCATCGTGGGCAGTTGTAAGTTCCTGGATTATAGATTGGCTCGGATTTTTCATGGCATTGATTTTTGCTTTTGCGACTTCTTTGTCCCATATGTGCTTCACCATTTTCTTGGCATGCTTCGGTAACTGATCGTTATCGATAAATGTCATGGAATCGATCCAAGCGACTTGTGTTATATCTTCGGGAGTGAAATTTCCTTTGGCCTTAACTTTCTCCATGTATAGCCTAAAAGCCTTTATCGCATCCTGCGTGTTCAAACCACAAATTCCCAGCTGCCAATCGTGGTCTAGATTAACCACTTTGTTGTCATTAACCAAGCTGCATTGGAGGTCCTGAAGTTCATAAACAGAGGTTCTGGCATCAGAAATCATAGACTTGAATGTGAGTACCCGCCACATTATAGTCTTCTTCAATACGAAGAGTTGGCACTCATCGGTTACTAGCTTGATTGAGTTCTCTGCTAAGAATTTGGCAGCTCCGTACTCCTCTATCTTGGTGAACATAGGCAAGACATTTTCCCACTTATGCTCTTCTTTCTCCCATGGCATGATTTGATTCTGAATTTCTACAATGAGGCTTTGCATTTCGTCGCATAACTTCATGGAGCTTGTGATATATTTTTCATCATCTTTAATCACTCCCTCGATCCATTTTTCCACAGCACCCGCAATGCTTTTGGCCCGCTGAACTTGACCCATCAGCTTCTTGTTCTTTGACGTAGTGGGGTCAAAACTCTCTGAAGTATGCGATATCAAAAGTGCTCCAAAGCAGCCGATACTATCGATGAATTAAGCGAGAACTTTGATATGCCACTTCAACTCTCTCTTCTCCTGCCCATCTTTTTCTAACCTGGTGAGCATCTTCTTAGCCGATACCTAGAAAAGGTGATTATTCGAATCTCTACTCATATTTCCGAGCTCCACCTTGGTGATCTCAAAGTCCTCTGCATTTACCTCCTTGTTCTCATCTTTAGGCTTATAAGAAGCAATCTTGGCAACCCACTTCCTAGTCTCTTCATCAGTATCCAATCTGGCAGCTGTCTTGAACTTCTTTGGTTTGGGATCCTTCTCTGTGTGCTTAACCACCATGTCCTGAATTGGGATGGTTACTGGAATGAAACTCTGCTTCTTGCTCACTGAAGTGGTTAGCCATTTAGGGGTGGCACTCGAACTGGTTGTTCCTTCGATCACCTTAGGTGGCGGCATCATGGCTACATTGACCGCATGAGAACCCATGGTATTGACAATGTCACTATCAAGGTCCTCTACTTGAAAAATCTGAACATCAAGAATTTTGTCCCTTGCCTCTGTATCTTTGGTTTGGTCCATTCTCTTCTTCTCTGTCCCAATTAATGCAAGACGTTTCGGGTTCAACTTGGTCTATGTATCCGGGTTCAAAAAGCTCCAGATAATCTTCTTCAAGCCCACTTATGTCAAGTTTCACCTACAGTGAAACTACCCGTTCCAAAACCATTCTCATGTTTTCCCTTTTGAAAACCTCAAGCTCATCATTGAAATCTTCCCATAAGTCCTCCAGGTGTGAGATTGGAAGGTGCGGCATCAAACCAAGATTCTGTCAGAAACCCTTATTGTCAAAGCCCTTTCTTTCATGATATAGTGAAAAATTGAAGTTTTTCAAGTCGGCTCCAATGCTTAAAGCATCTGACATTGAACTGCAGGATAAAATACCCAATTGAATAGGAAAATGATCTTCCCATTTATCCCTGGGTTGAGACTTCTTAATCACGGTAGCCAACTTCCTACACATCTCAGCCAGAACAAAGCAATCTGAACAAATACAGGGAAGCCTGAAAGGCTCTTCCTCGAAGCCGCCTACTCTTATGTAGCAAAAGTGGGGAAACTGAACAAAGAAACTACCGTATTTCTTCACTAATGCCTGTGCATCCTTAGACATCCTCTTGGTTTTCATGTTCATTAACTCATAACATAAATCTCCTAGGAAGGCATTATGTACTCTCCTAAAGTCTTGCAAAGCATTATCCCTCTGTAAAATAGGGTAAAAATCATACACAAAAACCTCTCCCTCAGCAAGTTGCCGAGGTATACCCACTATATCTTTAACACATGCCAAGCAGTATATCAGATATGAGGACATGAAGAAATTATGCTTGAACTGTTTGGCCATGCTCAGCTGCTCCCTTATGGAATCAACAATCAGCTCTGCCCAATCAAGATATTGCTTCCCTTCCAGTACCAGTTGTACATATCAATAAATCCAATCATCGAAACTGTAGGCTTCTGCCAAACCTCTAACTTGGTGTAGTAATAGCATGACATCATGAATGTGGGGGAGCATATGGTTCTTGTTGGGATACTTGGGTAATCTAGAGCCACCCCTCTTAGGAACCTTCAACCAATACTTTGCTACATTATTCCGGTGCCCAGCTTTGTCTGCGTTGAACTCAGTAACTGATTGGGCGAGAGAAAAGTTTGAGAACTGATAATCAGGTAATTTGAAAACAAAGGAGATAACTTCTCGGTTAATTGCAAGGAGGGTTTCACCATTATCTCTTTTGATGGTTTCAGAGATGGGATCATACCTCGCAATACATTCTCTAACTAGTTCTGGGCAAGGGATAGCAGGAGGAAAGGCTGCTGCTTCTATGAGACCACTACTCATAATTTCTACACCAAATAAACCATCAATTCCTCTGAACACCCTTTCCTTTAAAACTTCCATATTTTCTCCTTTCAAGTCTGTATCACTGACTATGGGCTCTGTACATGCAAGACTAAAAATATTCCCGAAAAGGTGCAATATGGACTTCATACTTCATAAACAACAACCCTTATTTTTCCAGCAAATCTTATTACAAGAGAGGAAAAGCAGGTAAAAATCATTGGAGAGGACAAGAAACAAACTCACCTTCACAGTTGAGATGAAACGGATGACTACCGGCAAATAAAACTTCTATCCAAAACTCCACAACAATGAAGAACAAGTTCTCAGAAATTAATCACTTCATACCTTATAGTGAAAGAAGTGATACGAACTCATTTAGTGCATTAATTCCAATTGTCAACTCAAATGTGTTGAGCATTGGGATTGGACATCACACGCGTGGATTGAATGTATGGCGGCGTTTTTGGAGTAACCGCCAATTCTCAAAAATGATTACTTGCCTTGAAAACTCAACCAGTTGACGTCACCCGAGATATGGTTCGATCTCCATCATACTTAGCAATAAATGCTCCATCATGTCTTTTAGCACATGGGACCTACCTGATTTGAACACGCATGAACAATCTGAATTGAGTTCACGAGAGTTGAAGTAGTTCAAAGTGTACACTGCGCCAAGGAAATTCTCGTTGAAAAGATTAGCTCTGTTAAGTACCACCAATCTTTTGAACTGCTTTGAACATGTCGAACACCACTGACTAGTTTGAACTAGGTTCAAAAGGTTCACGATCTGGAGAAAGAGGATAGAACACATCGTCGACAACCATGAAAAAGAACCGCTGCAAAACACTTTGAGTGAATGTTAGCGTGAAAACCTTTCTGACACCTTGAAACCTACGGAACCTAAATGAACATTATGAACTCCCTTCAAAATGGTTCAATGAGTTCATGGGGTTCAAATAGACCATTAAAACTTGGCGCTACGAAATAAGAGACAATTTACAAACAAATTATGGATTGAAACAAAGGATTTCCAGAAAAAGAAGGACTCAAATAAAAATTTGTAGGTTGACTTACTCTTGCTATGGAGGATAAATGACGAGATAACACCGGTGAAAACTGATTCACCCCCCCTCTCAGTTTTTGTTCATTGTTGTTGCCAACAATGGAATCCCTTTATGGGCTAAGTTTTCATATTTTAGCTAAGAGTAGATATAATGGCAATGGTTGTGGCGCCAATGAACAAGCAATTAAGGTTCCTATAGAAAATCACATACGTGAAACTTCATTTGGACATTGATATAATCCTTCAAATCCCACCAAAGCACCTAAAAGACGATCTCTGAATGTGAATGCTATATTTATTAGTGTTGATGCCTTCAACTCAATTGGATCACCCTCTACATCTCTCAACACTCATCCCACTCGTAAGGAATTTATGGCGATTGACAAGTGTCTTTATGAATCTCCTCAAGAGATTTCCAATCCTACTTATGAGGTTTTATCTTCTATTCAATCTAATATCCTCTTTTGTAGAAATAAGTCCCTAATGAATTATGCTTGCCCCTTTCGTAATATTTCTTATGTGCAAGAGGAACATTACTTAATGGCCTACTCTCACACTAGAGACTACTTTCTTGATCAATAAATTTCATTACTTATTATCTTATACATGTTTTTCCTCTCATTGATTATAGAGAATTTAACATGTCATATTCAAATTCCTCATTCAATTTGTCATATATGCAAATCAAATTAGTTGCTATTATGTTGCTCATCATTACGTAACATTGGTAGCTCACTTATTGGGGGCTCATTGCCATTCATGATAGTACAATTTCACATGCAATCATACTTTGGAAGCAACATAATAGCCTATTTTAGTCCCATATCTTGTCTCTATGGGGGCAAGAGTGATTTGAAACATCTCTCCTTAAGATTGAAACTTTCCCCTTTGTGAAGTAATGTCTTCTATAAGGATTTATTATTGATTGTAGAGGTGTATATTCCTATTTGGAATTCCTTCTCTCATATTGGAACAAGTATCCCTAATGAGGATATTAAGTACACATCCTTAATTGGGACCCCTTCCTTGGTGTTGGAAGTCTTTAATCATGCATCAAATTATTTTCTTCAATGAGTGGTATCTTTTATAAGGAACACTTCTATGTTGTGAATGTGCATATCCCTAATGAGGATCTCTTTCCTTCTTATAGAAGAATGCTTCTTGTCTTTGTCTCTATGCTTGGGGGTCAAGGATCATATTTCTATCTTCTATCTCTTTTTCTAAAGATTCACCTTTCCTTTATTGAGTTGTATTTTTCATTTGATGTCATTTCTTGCATATAATATGTGTCTTCCTTATCTAGAACCTATTCTTTGTTTGAAATAATACATCTTTCATGAACAATCTCTCCTTAGTGAAAACATGTAATCTTTTGCTAAGAATGCTCTTTTCCTAAATATTGGAGAAGGTATGTATTCTTATTTTCCTTCAAGATGTTATCTTTGTCAAAGATCCCCTCTATTCTTGAAGGTGGATGTCTTTGATAATGATCTCTTCCTCCTTTTTCGTAATTTAAAAGATAATTCTTTTCCAAACCCTAATTTTGTATTTTTCACTTAATCTTTCATCTTGTGTTAGAGAGCTCCAATCCTCACACTCTTGGTTGTGTTGGAATTGGGTTTAGTTCTCTTTCTTAGCAAATGTTCCATGATGCAAATAGATCTTGTATCAATATTTGTTGTGAGCATTTGTCATCAACTTTTCCTTCACAATTCGTTGTGGTAAACATGATACCCTATTTCACCTCACTAATTAGCAAGATGAAACAAGGGGGGGCATACAACTACCTGCAAATTTCATCACTTACTTAATAAGCATTTAGTTGATTTTGTAATTTTATCTAATAGTGTGGCTTTTTAGGGTGCGGTTCCTAACAGTGTTCGCTAGGGGCTTCATCCACAACACACACATCCAATCATCTGCATCAATATTTGCAAAAATCATCTAGATAAAAAGCATATCATATATCTCATCAGAATCAAAGTAGTTGCATCCATAGCATATCATTTTAAATATGTGTGACCACATGTTGATCCAAAGAAAAAACAAGGATATATGTAAGAAACATATCATCAGTGAGATAATCAAATGACCAAAGTCCTTGGATATATATCAATAATAAATGTTCATCATATCACATGGCATCAGTATCAAGGAAATCAATAAACATCAATAAGATCATCAAAATGTCATATGAGGACATCGCTGAGTAGCATATCAATAAGATCAATGTACAACAAAATACCATATCAAGATACAAAGATATGTGTACATCAAGGTACAAGTACAAAATCTCGGATCATAATCACGATGCAGGATCAACCCGACCACCTCCAGGACCTGTTGGTCGAGAGCTCGAGCTACCCGCACCTATGCTACTACTAGGAGAATCCCTCCTAGGACCCACAACCCCCTCACTACCCCTCTGTCTCTGAGAACCCCCGTGCCGTGAGCTGGCAACATAGGTTGAAGCACATCGGTTTGGTGGCACAACCTGAAAGTATAGATTCCTATAATACTCTGCCCATCCTGTCTGCTCAATGAGATTATAGATGATGTCCCCTATAACACCATGTGCAGTTGCATGTTGCAATGATCACACTGTCTCCTCTTCCTGGCTGCATCGCTTTATCTCTATGTCTCTCTCTAGCGACACTATCACCACCTGTCTCTGCATCTGCGCAACCTATGCCTAGGCCTGTGTGAGATGACCCTATAATCTATGCAACAAGGACTGTAATTCTGCTATCTGTGCCTGCTATTGATGGGGAGGCACCCTAATCTGCAAACCCTGTGGCTGTGAAGGCTGTGGATCCTGTATACCAACCTTTTGAGGGGCGGGAGGGGGCATATCAATCTTCCTTTGTTGGGCCAATGGCTGCACATCCTCTTCCTTTGACTCCTCATCCGCTGCTACGCCCGCTAGTCCCATCAAACCTACTCCTCCACCAACCACCTTAGAGTCTATATCCTCATAAGAAGAATCACCAGTCTCCTCCTCAGATCCATCACCGTCCGATCCCTCCTCAGCCCCCATAGCATCAACATCCTCCACCTGCAACAGTCCACCCCGCCCAATGCCACCCATCCTCCATCCTCCTCCTCTACCTCTCACCACTCCTCTACCCCTCACCACTCCTCCCTCATCTCCTCCTCTTTCCCCACCACCACCTCCTCCCTGACCATGTCCAACCACACCACCCACAACAATCCTCCCACCTCTCCTCTTGCCTCGACCACCTCTGCCCTGATCATCATCATCAACCTCCTCTAATGCAAGAATCGACTGTTCTGGCCCTATCAATCATGAGAATCTGTATGTCAAAAAGTACTATGTATACTCCACAGTCATCCCTACATCTGCTATGTCCTCAAACATGTCCCATATGAAAAAAGACAAAGAATAGAACTCAGCCCGGGTTGTTGCAAAATCCAATGTGGGCCCCCAATTTATCCTCTCCTTGTGTACTTGAGCGTACACAGTCATCCCCTGTGGCATCGGTTGCACACACCCAAACTGTCGGTAAACCTAAGGAAGGATAAACCACTCTATCACATATGGAGTGCAACCCAAGAGGAATTTGCTCATGAATAAATGTGGCACCTCAAAGCATCCTCTGACCATGGCTCACACAATCAATAGGGCCTCCACACCATTATATCCATATCATCCAGGGCTCGCCTCCAACACTCTAACTTCCCAAGCATCGACTGCGAAGCAACCTAGTTGTACATCATCACAAATGGTGCCCTTGTTGGTCTAAACCTCAGCCCAAGTGGATGGGTCATGGCTATGTGCTCTCATGCCCAAATCTGTAGTAAAGTGCATCTAGAGGCTAGATTGGCCACATCATCATAAACTACTTGATGGAGCTCATGGTATAAATGGGAAAGCAAATAAATATCCCATGCATATCATGTTTGTACCTACACCATATGTCAGAGCACTCGACCCCATCCAACTAATAAACCGTGTGACCTCTTGTCCGGAATCAGGAACCTTCCAATCAAACCTGCCAAAACTGAAGGGAGTGGGGCATAGCTATCTACCATGTCCTGCCATGCCACTGAGTAACTTGCAATATGAGGATTGACAAAAACCTTTTGCAGAGCATCGGTCCCACCGACCTCCTCTACATCGTACTCCACAAGCTCACCTGTATTCAAAATCTGCAGAATTCGATAGATGTCCTCTAGCGTCACTGTGATCTCACCTGTTGGTAAATGAAAGGTGTTATTCTCATTGTGCCATCTCTTGGCCAACACGGTGAGTAGTGCCTATTCTTTCGATAGGGAGACATGTGTAACAAGTGGATCAGACCACAAGCCTCTATGACAGCCAAATCCTCAACACTCAATCAATCTCTCATCACAAACGTCTTTGGGAATTTTTCCTGAAGCAAGATAGCTACTCAATGGACCTAAATCAATACATGAATATCATCCTATCAGTTACACCTATCAAGCAATCTACAAATCAAGTGACGACAGTCACACAGTCAACCAAGGCCTATTTAAATCAATCAATCAATCACACTCCATATCAAGAATCATATTGACAATCAACAACAAGCTGCAAATCAGGACCCATAATGAAAATCGGACCCATAACGAATATCAAAACCCATATTGAATCAAGACTCATATCGAAATCAAGACCGATAACGAACATCAAACCCATATCAAATCAGGACCCATAACAAAAATCAGACCCATATCGAATCAAGATCCAATCAATCCATCATAACCCATATCAAAATCAGACTCATATCGAAAATCACACACCATTTTACAAACGACCAGTTCCATAGCGACAATCGATCTCAAAAACACAAATCAATCAAGTTCCAATCCATCCAGACTCATATCACAGATCAATCAAATTCAGCCCATATTGAAATCAGACCCATATCGAACAAAATTGATCCCATATTGAAATCATACCCATATCGAACAAAAATTGATCCATATCAAAATCAAACCCCTATTGAACAAATCAAGACCCATATCGAATCAGGACCCATATCAAATCAAGACCCATATCGAATCAAGACCCATATCGAATCAGGACCCATATCAAATCAAGACCCATATCGAATCAAGACCCATATCGAATCAGGACCCATATCAAATCAAGACCCATATCGAAATCAAACCCATAACGATAAGTTGACCCATAATGAAAAATTGACCCATAACGAAAAATGACTCATAACGACAACAAAACTCATATCGAATTGAACCAATATCGCAAATAGATTCATATTGACTTTTTAACCATATCGACTTGGACCCAGATTGATCTAGACCAATAATCAAATTAACACAATAGACTCATAAACAACAAAAACCAATTAACGACCAAAATCAACACATTCGATTCCAAATGACACTTTGACAAGGTGCAAAACTTCATAACAAATCTAAAAATAAAAATTGCACATGTTCAAAATTTTTAAAAATCACACAAAATGCTCACTATCTCATATGCACCAAAATAACCATCAAATGCACAATATCATATGCGCTATTTGATCCATCATATGCACGACTAAAATCATCAAATGCACTCAAATACATCTCAAATGCGCTATACTGTTTCTCATATGCACTAATATACAACTCCTATGCGCCAATCAAAAAAATCGCATGCGCAAATAGAAAAATCAAATGCGTTACGATAATTATCAAATGCGCCATAAAATTCATCGCATGTGCTAAAAGAAAAATTATATGGGCGAAAACATAAGCAAAAAGGGAAAAATGCATGAAAACTCTAAGTAGCTCAAAAAAGTTCAAAAAATCTTGCAAAACACCTAAAATCTAAGCAAAAAATTTACAAGAAGGGTTAGAAATTGAACTCATTGGTGGGCCATACTTCGCTGGCCTCTCAAATCGACGAACTCGCTCAAAATGGTGACGGTGATAGGGGGTACCATCTTGTCTCTCTCCAAGCTCCAATGCTCCAAAGACAAGTGTCCAAATGAAGTAGAAATGGGCCCTTGGAGGCTTATATAGCCCATGCTAATGCAGGTGGTTGTGATACCTTGGTGGACGTGTGGGGCATTTACATGCTATACCCACATAGTATTCACCTCATTTTCCATATCATTTTTTTAATAAATATATCGGGCGATAAATTTAAAAATCCAAAAAATCCCAAAAAAATTCAAAACCAAAAAAAAAAGAGATCAACATTTTTTTCAAAATGTCGTCATACTTCATGCCATCTCCTTGAAAAGTGTAATTTTTGTCTCAATTTATCGCCCGAGGGGGCATATCATCATCAGTTTCATATCAGCTTCATATTGAAAAAATCACATCAACATCTTCATATCGAAATCAATTTTTCATATCCAAGGAATCACATCGACAGAGGATAAATTGAGCGTTTTTCTTTGAATCAACATGTGGTCACATGTTAACTCAAAGAGGGGCAAAATGTAGACACCTAAAAGTCACACAACATATTAAGTGAATTTTATTCATTTAATTATTCCTAATTCTTCCAATTAATTAAATTAAGATTTAATTAATATCCCTATTCTTCTAATTAGCCTATTAATTTGATTAATATTCCCTTTTTTTTTATCTAGCCATTTTAATTAAATTCACATTTAATTAAAATCTCCTTCTAGCCATTTTAATTAAATTCACATTTAATTAAAATCCCCTTCTAGCCATTTTAATTAAATTCACATTTACTTAAAATTCCCCTTCTAGCCATTTTTAATTAAATTTACATTTGATTAAAACCACCCGCTTGCAAAATCCTACAAATGCAAGTTGCAACCAAAATTAAAATAAATTAATTTTATTTTAATTAAATCCTATTTTCCCCCACCCACTTGCAAAATCCTACATCTCCCACTTGCCTCCTAAACCTCTTCTAGAGCCTTCTAGATTCTTCTAATCCCATCTTAATTAGCCTAATCAATTCCTAATCATGTCCTTTCCCTAAATTTGAGGAGGTCACTTCTCAAATTTGGAAGAAAGTCTTCTAAAAGCAATAAAGGCTTTATCCATTCAACAAGTTAACTTGTTGAGTTCCCCCAAATTTGGAAGGACTCTTACAAATTTGTCCCCAAAGTCTTCTTAACCATTAATGGTTAACTCAACCATCCCCTCATGGTTAGAGACTTTCTCTCTAATTTAACCCTCAGCTAACCCAAGGGTTTCATCAAGCACTTATGGCTTTGACCCTGGTTATCCTATTAACCCTTGCACAAGAGTTTACCCCTTGGGTAAAAGCTTTATCCAGTGGATGACCCTAACCTAACCTTAACCCTTACCTCATAAGGTAACCTCCATATCTTCTTAGGCATTTAATGCCTCTTACATCTCCTCTCAATCCCTCTCAAGGTGACATTTATCAACTTAGGATTGGATTGAAACCCTCACATGGATTGATAACTTTCAATCCTAGCCCTTATTGAGATTATTCAATCTCAACCATCCATTGCCCTATTTTCTCTATAAATAGAGCTCTCATTCTTCATTCTCATATCCAAGTCTTTGTGCATCAAACTTATAGTCTCATTTCATCAAGCATTGTTAAACTCTCTTTAATAATAGTAATTAGATCATTTAGTTTTGCATATCATGTTATCAATACCATGTTAGCTTCATCTATATGCTAGTTTAATGACATTTTAAACCATTCTCATGCTAGTTTTAGCTTCATATCCATATCTTGCATCATAGAATTATCTAAGTTTCATATCTAGATCATTCACTAAGATCATAGTTGTATCCATTTTGATCTTAGAATCATCATATATCCCTCGTTCTTTTGGTTGTCATCCTATAGGTCAAGTGCTCTTCCAAGATGAGAGCCACCTTGATTTGAAGGATCCTTGGAGATAGAGAACAATGAGATGCGCTTAAGATATTTATTTCATTTGTTTGTTATTCTAATGATTTTGATCTTTAACATAATGTCCCATTGGTGTGTTTGTGTTGTTTGCCTCTCTCATGTAGGTACCACAATCTGAGCTCATAGGTTGAATGTTGATTGAGGTCCTATTTCATCTTTTGTTTGAGTTGAAATTGTGTAATTTTGAATTAGGTTTGGAAATTGCGAATACTAAATCTATTGGAATGAAATGATAAAAACACAGTGTTGTGGAAATCAAATAGAGCCACAAGATAGGATTTAAGCTACTAAAGAGGATCAGAGTCCACACCTAAAAACTTAGGAAAAATTGTCAAGACCAAGAGGTAGTGCCCTGGTCCTTGTCGGGACCATGAGGAAACGCCTTGGTCCTCCTCTAGCGCCCTGGTCTGGGGGGGTCTTCGGAAGATTTGCAAAAGGCAGTTCACTTTGTCTCTATCTCAACTGTCCTTTCCAACCCTATATGGCTCTTGAAACTGCAACTTACACACTAAAAGAAGGGAAATTATGTTGTGGGTGGCTATATAGGGTTTTGCCCTAGTCAAAACCCTTGTTTTGGTGATTTCAACCTCCATAAATAGCTGATAATGTATTGAAAATGTGTGTGCAAGAATATTGTGAATATGCAAGATCCTAAATGAACAAGAAAGTAGATCTCGAGTTCTACCCTACGCTTTGGAGAGTAAATCCTAAATGATTGTAAATGTGATTGTAAATATTTCAAATCACAAATGCAATGATGCATCTAAAGCATAAATGTAAATCTGAAAATGAGTGTTTTGAAGCTCATACAAAGACATGAAAATAACATGAAACCATACCAAACCCTAGGGGAGAGGTACAAGCCAATCAACAATCAGTGATCTCCTATTATTCTTCAATGTCTTAAAGGTTCCTAATGGATGTTGAAGATGATTGATGAAGACTTGATAAATGCTTGATGAATTCTTTATTTGTTGATTGTAGACTCCACATAACCTTCACTTTCACTTCATAACAGGCTCCTTCCAAATCGCTTGATGATGGATAGAATGAATGCTTCAAATGAGGATAGGAAAGGCTATATGTATGAAACCCTAACTTTATTTTGGGTCATACGCTAACCTAGAATCAATATGTTTCCACAATAACCTGGATTCAAACATTAAAATACCTCCAAATCACGTTTCCAAAATTCAGGGAGAAAATGTTGGGACTAAGAGTTTGCCTCTTGGTCAGACCAAATTTTTGTCAAATTTTCGGGGAAGCAAGATATTGTGATTCTAAAGTGAATTCTAGAAGGATGTGGAGATTCGAGGTGTCTAGATATGTAAAATCAGGCCTTGAAGGTCGAAATAGGACATAATTAGGGTTTTTGATGAAATAATTAATTGGAGAAATAAAATAAAAAGGGCACACTTACTGTTAAGGGCCTAATTTTATGATGTGGGGAGTGATGAAAGAAGACTTTATATTAATTAATTAAATTCTTAAAGTGAAATCTAAATGCAAGATGCAAACACACTAAGGTGGGTGCTAGCCTAAGCGTGAAATTGTACCACTCAATTAGGGGTGTACAATTTACGATGCTACATTTAGCTCCCACTTTAGCGATCATATGACATTATGTGCATATGTGAGCTAAAGTACATAAAAGTAAACATTTCATGAAAAATGATATATCCATAAGGTGTTGAACGAAGCCCCCAATGGTATCTACAGTACACTTGTTAGGACCCACACCCTACAAAACCACATTGTTAGATAAAATCACAAAATAACCTAAATGCTTACTAAGGAAGTCATGAAATTCACAAGTAGCTATATGACCCCCTTGTTTCGGCTTGCTAGTTAGTGAGGTGAAACAGGGCATCATGTTCACCACAACGAATTGTGAAAAGAGGTGATGACAAATTCTCACAACGAAGCTTCATACAAGATCTAAGTGCATCATGGAACATTTGATAAGAAAGAGAAGTGAACCCAATTCCAACATAACCAAGAGTGTGGGGATTGAAGCTCTCTAACACAAGATGAAAGATTAAGCGAAAAAATGCAGAGTTTAGGGTTTAGAAAAAAAATTACATTTTAAATTGTGAAAAAGAAGGAAGAGATCATTATCAAAGACATCCACCTTCAAGAATAGAGGGGATCTTTGACAAAGATAACATCTTTAAAGAGAGGAGAAGGAAAATAAGAGTACACACCTTCTCCAATATTTAGGAAAAGAAGATTCTTAGTGAAGGATTGCACACTTTTAGTAATGAGATATTGTTCATGAAAGATGTATTATTTCAAACAAAGAATAGGTCCTAGATAATGAAGACACATATTTGATGCAAGAAATGACATCAAATGAAAAATAAAACTTAAAATAGAGGAAAGGTGAATCTTTAGAAAAAGAGAGCAGATTGAAATATCATCCTTGCCCCCCAAGTATAGAGACAAGGACATCAAAGAGAGATCATTCATAAAAGAAACACTCTTCTATAAGAAGGAAAGAGATCCTCATCAGAGATATGCACATTCACAACATAGAAGTGTTCCTTATAAAAGATACCACTCAATGAAGGAAAAGGATTGATGAATGATTAGAGATTTCCAACACCAAGGAATAGGGTCCCAATTAAGGATATGTACTTAAGATCCTCATCGGGGATACTTGTTCCAATATGAGAGAAGGAATTCCAAATAGGAATTTAAACCTCTACAATCAATAAGAAATCCTTATAGAGGAAACTACTTCACCAAGGGGAAAGTTTTGATATTAAGAAGAATATATGTTTGAAATCACTCTTGCCCCCATAAAGACATGAGATGGGACAAAAATAGGCTATTATGTTGCTTCCAAAGTATGATTGCATGTGAAATTGTACTATCATGAATGACAATGAGCCTCCAGTAAGTAAGCTACTGATTTCACATAATAATGAGCAACATAATAGCCACTAATGTTATTTGCAGATATGACAAATTGGATGAGGAATTTGAATAAGACATGTTAAATTATCTACAATCAATGAGATGAAAAACATGTATAAGATAATGAGTATTGAAATGTCTTGATCAAGAAAGTAGTCTCTAGTATGAGAGTAGGCTACTATGTATTGTTCATCTTACACATAAGAAATATTAGGAAAGGGACAAGCATAATTCATTAGGGCCTTATATATAGAAAAGAGGATATTATAATGAATAGAAGAGAAAGCCTCATAAGTGGGATTGTAAATCTCTTGAGGAGATTCATAAAGAGACTTGTCAATCACCATAATTTCCTTATGAGTGGGATGAGTGTTGAGAGATGTAGAGGATGATCTAATTGAGGTGAAGGCATCATTACTACTAAATATAGCATTCACATTGAGAGATGGTATTTTATATGCTTTGGTGGGCTTTGAAGTAATATATCCAAGTCCAAATGAAGCTTCATGTATGTTATTTTCTAAAAGAATTTTAATTCCTTGTTCATCTGTGCCACAACCATTGCCATTATATCCACTCTTAGCTAAAATGTGAAAACTTAGACCATAAAGGGATGCCATATCGGAAAGAGATGGTGGGGCCCCATAGGTCACAATGTTATAATTAGATGAGTAAGAAGAAAATTTTGAAGGATTGTTTGAATTAGAAGTAGCCACAAAATTGTTACTTAGTTGTTTAGACAAAGTGGGTTGCTTTTTAGGTTCATCCTTATCTTTCTCCTTCTCAATCTTAGATCCTTTCCAAGGGACCCTATATTCTCCCACAAAACTAGGGTTAAAGTTTAGAGATCCCCAATCATCATCTGAAAGTACCCCTTTGAGAGAAAATATATCTTTGGGAGAGGATTCAGATTGAGTAGAATCCTTTTTAGGAGTCCTTGAATCACTAGAGGGAACATGGGTATTCAAGGAAATAGGTATACTTAAAGATGTAGGAGAATTGGAAGTAGTTGAACAAGAAGATGAGGTTTGTAACAAAGCCTTTAAATTAGTATCAGAAAAACAAGGTATACATCTTATTGTTGTCGATGAACTTAAGTTGCTTATGCAAATTAGAAGGGACAACTTGCATACAATGAAGCCAAGGCTGTCCTAATAAAATATTATAATTAATATCACCGCACATGACATGAATAGGTGTAGGTAAAACAACAGGTCCCACCTTAATAGGAAAGGTTATAGTACCTAAAGGAGACCTAGCAACATTATCAAAGGCACAAATAGTAAGAGAATCTTCTTTAATAAGTGATGTATCCACCTTGATTTTATGCAATAGGCTAATGCTACAAACATTAAGGCTAGATCCATTGTCAAGAAGGGTTCTTCTTATAACATTACCATTGATAATGACCACAATAATAAGTGGATCATATTGATGTTGGATCTCGTGAGAGGGAAACTCATCTTGCGTGAATATAATTTGAGCTTTGGGCGTTGTCATGGAGTCAATCAAAGAAGCCATATTATTAGGTGTCATTGTGGGTGGGACATCTAAGTTATTTAAAGAATATTGTAACATTCCATAATGTGTTGATGAAGTTTGAATAAAATCCCAAAGATATATCTTGCCAAGAGTAGCTTTGAGTTGTTCAATGAGGTCATACTCTTTACCAAGAGTTTGTGATATACAAGGTGCTTGTGGAAGAATAGGTTGAGAGGTACAAAGTGAAGAAGGAATAACTATAGGAGGATTAGTTTGCCTAATTTTTTGCATATTATATGTGTGAGGAACCAAATTCTAACTCTCTCAAGTGATTTGTTTAGTGTACTCATAAGGGCTTTTAGTAGGATAACCTCCTTGCACAATAATAACTAGTTTGTTAGGAGTGTGAAAGGAATCATCACTATAACCACCTTGAACCACAAAGAGAGGCTTGTTTAGAGGTTGAGAATTCGAAGAAGGACTAGCACCTTGAACTGTGAAGAGGGGTTTATTAGGCATTTCATAACCATTCACATGTATCATATTGATCGAAGATGGTTTAGGAATATCAAACCCTATGAGATTTTGCCAAGATCTAGAGGCAATGGAAAGCACAAATAAGAGAGACAAAGTATATGATAGGAATAAACTGTATTCTATCAAGATGAAAATACTAATCAACTGGATCATCAATCGGTCAATACAATGAATATGAGCCTGCTTATATAGGCAAGGCAATATGGATATGTGAGCACACAAAAATGACATGTGGCTTGATAAGAAACAAGAGTAGGTAGGAAATAGGTGTGGGTAGGTAGGAGAAATAATATAATATTACACATGAGGTGGATCACCCACTGAATGTGGAGTGTAACAACAAGATCACACCATAAAAGGTGGAATTATCCTACACACAGTATCCCAATGTGGCACAAACACCTAAATGTCTCATACCCAAACTAATATGTAATGCATTTCCTTAGTAAACTTAAGTAAGGTGTAATAATATCCAAGATGAATAATTATTTACACCAACAACCCCCCTTAAGTGCAACTTAGGTGAATGCACTTAAGTCTACAATGCAACTAAGCAATGCAAGATGGGTCCTGGCTACGAGGCCATGTTAGGTACCCATGTACAAATGCAAATGAATGCAAACCAATGCAATGAAATCTCTCTCAAAGCAGGGAAAGAGAGAAAAACCCAATGGGAAAAAACCCTCCCCCAAAAGAGAGATGAAAACTAGATACAAAGAACTCTCATAGAAGTGTGTGAATGACAAAACCCCAGGTGAGGAAAAATTCCCCCTCATATGAGAGAAGAAGAAGAAGAGAGACTAGGAAGCCCCCCCTCGATGTGGAATCTGCACCAATGATAGAAGCTCGATGATGAATGAAGAAACTGTTCCATGAACGTCGAACCACGTTCCTCCCCTTAGCAAGAAACAAAACCAAAGGTGTGTCCATGAAGTCTTCCCAATGGTGAAAGGAAGATGTAGGAAAAATACTCATGATGAAAGGAATCTCTGAAAACTGCTCAAGTGTCCCCATGTAGATGCTCAAAGTTACCCCCTCCAAAGGTGGTAAACTGTGCCACACTGCTGAAAACGACACTCCAAGATCTAGTGGAGATGAATGTAGAACAATTTCCAAAGACTCACATGTCTCCTCAAAAAATATAGAGACATCCTCCAACTGCTTGACAAAAGTATCCACAATCATGTCAACCTCTAAAGATTGATCATGTAGAGAATGCACAAGAGGGTTAGAGTGATCCCTCACAACAATCGAAGAAGGATCATCTTCATCAAAGAGAAGATGAATGTCATCAATGATGTCTCCCAAATCTGCAATGTAGGACTCCACAAACAAACTTGCAATGTTTGTCAAATAGGCATCCCAATCAATTGAAGCTGGAAGACATGAAATATCCTGCTACATTGAATCATAAGAAGGCAAAACTGTCGCACTAGCTGCATCATCAGGTGCAATAGGTGGTGTAATATCAATAGGAGGAGATAAAATGCAAGGCTCAATAATGGGTTCACATGTGAGAATCCCCAAGTTCAAATGCCCAAAATTCTCCTCAAAATCTGAATCATCAACATAGGAAGAATCAACCTCATCAAGAGGACCAAAACCCGAAAAAGAGTACAACCAAGATGAATGATCAACCACCCCAGACACAATGATAGCTCCACTCTCTAAGTCTCTAATGATAATTGAATCAGGTGTAAACTCCACAATTTTCCTAGTTGCCCCATGTGTGATTTGATAGATGGAAAGAAGATTATTTGTCAAGTGGGGTACACACAACACACCATTGAAGGAGTTATCCCTAATGTTAATGGATTCTTTCCCAATCACATCCATGTATTTATGATTGCCCATCAAAATCTGTGGCATGTGGCAAGGCTCAAATGTAGAAAACATAGACTGCGAATATGCCATATGATGATAAGCCCCTGAATCTAGAAGCCATCTCCCTAAATCATGACTTGTAGTAGCACAAAGAGCTTGTGCCTTTCCTTTATTTGTCCCAAAAGAGTGATCCTTTCCTTTATCCCTGGAAGAAGAAGCTGATGTAAACATTCTAGAAGGTAGGTTGATTCTATTCTTCTCAAGAAGATTCTTCAACTCATCAATATCCTTCTTATAACAATGATGTTCATCATGTCCTGACTTCTTGCAATATCCACAAAAAAGATTGTCCTTATATGATTTCCTCTTAGGTGAGAATGGTGAATCACCTTGTTGTGGAGAGGAAGATTGTGCTCCATCTTGTTGTGGTTTTGACTTAGGTTGCTTTTGATTCTTGCCTTTTCTTTGATTACTTTGATTCCCTTTGTTAGCCACCAAAGCTTGTGACTTTGAAGACTTGAGAATCCCCATCGTGGTCAACTTAGATTTCTCAAGTATCAACATCTCTGTGAATGAATCAAATGAGGGAGAAGTGTATGAGGAACCTTGAGCTAACCTATGGGTGTGAAAGCTAGATACAAAGGCCGCATACTCTGAAGGAAGCTTGTCCAACAAGTTATAAACCGATTGAGCATCCTTTTTGTCAATTCCACAATCCTTTAGCTTTGCTCTTAACTCAATTGCTTTTGTGACATAATCTTGGATTGTATCAAAATCCTTGGGATCCAAAGTTGTGAGTTCACTATCAAGCTGGTAGTCCTTACTCTCATCAACTTGACCATACAATTTCTGAAAAATATCCCAAGCCTCTTTAATTGTTGTACAATTATCAATGTAAAAAATGAGATCATCTGATACATACTTTCTAAGAGTTCCAAGTGCCAAAGAATTCTTAGTAAGCCATTCAATTTGAGCATTAAGATCAGCCTTAGGATCAGGTGGTGCTGTTATAGTTTCATTTACATAATGAATGAGTCCTTTTTCCATTAGTTTACTCCATGCCTTAATCTTCCATGATGCATAATTATGAGGAGTTAAAAGTGGAAATTTAGGAGAACCGATAGCACCAAAATGAAAAAACACAAGATAGAGAGAGGCACAATCACACAAGACACCCCCCCAAAATACTCAATCAAGAACCCCCCCCCCAAAAAAAAAAATAAAAAATAAATGGTGATTTGGCACTTTATACTTAGTGCGCATACAATGGGCCACTTGCAAAACAAGGCAAAGTGGACTTCTGATTTCAATTTACGACTTCTCAAAATGAGATATAAGAGACTTCAACAAATACTGCTAGTGATCTAAACTGATATCCAAGCAAAATACAAGTACCAAATAGGCCCAAAATGACCAAATACTGAAAGTACACTTTCTACTCAAAATCACTGCAAACAAATGGCAGATTATGAAAGTAGACGAAAAAATATGCACTTTCAAAAAAATGACACCTGAAAATGAGGTCGTATGACCCCAAACAAAGCCTCCAAAGATGTAAAAATCAGGATTTCATGATTTCCAAAAAAGCTGTATTTGAAAATCCGAAAACTCCTACACCACTATACAGATCACGGAATTCTATCCCAAAACAAAAAAAAATTCTCGAAAAAACGAGTCCGAATGAGTGAGATATCGCTATTTGAAAATTGCTTGCAAAATTATAATTTCTGGAAAATTTCCGCCGCAACTTCAAACTTCAAATGCCTCTAGATTTGGCCTCTGAAGTCCGATTTGGATGAAACGAAAGCCAAAAATGACTCTCTTGGACCTCCTCAATCCAATGGTGACCTCATATTTGACCCATCAAGCTTCAATAATAACCTGCAATAGAAAGCTCCAAAATGCAAACCCCAAATTTCTCTCAATTAGCAAACCAATGACACTCTAATGGCTTTGATACCATGTGAGATTTTGCCAAGATCTAGAGGCAATAGAAATCACAAATAAGAGAGACAAAATATATGATAGGAATAAACTGTATTCTATCAAGATGAAAATATTGATCAACTGGATCATCAATCGTTCAATACAATGAATATGAGCCTGCTTATATAGGCAAGGCTATATGGATATATGAGCACACAAACATGACATGTGGCTCAATAAGAAACAAGGGTAGGTAGGAAATAGGTGTGGGTAGGTAGGAGAAATGATATAATATTCCACATGAGGTGGATCACCCACTGAATGTGGAGTGTAACAACAAGATCACACCATAAAAGGTGGAATTCTCCTACACACACTATCCCAATGTGGCGCAAACACCCAAGTGTCTCATACCCAGACTACTATGTAATGCATTTCCTAAGTAAACTTAAGTAAGGTGTAATAATATCCAAGATGAATAATTATTTACACCAACAAACCCTTCTGGCCTAAGATCATTCTCTTGTTTCGAGGTAACCTTATGAATTTAAGAAGAAGGCTGAATATCATTCGTATGATAAAGATTATTGAAATAAGTGTAGATAGTCTCTTCTTGAACCAAAATCTTATCATGGATAGGATCAATTTTGGGAGATAGTCTAGAAGTAGGCATTAATGTTTTATCCCTAGAGGTAAAGTTATTGAAAGAGGGTATAGTGTTAGTAGGAAAGATCATATCTTCCTCTATCACAAAAGGATCTACATGGAGAGGGACTCTTTAGGATAAGGGTCAACATTACTCTTCAAAGGTTCATCCCAAAAAGGGAGATCATTGAGAGAGGTGTTAAAAATGTCTTTTTGCATCATGATGTCCACATTTTTAAGGTCAATTTTGGGAGAGGGAAAATCACTATTTAGTAATGCTTCATCCTTAGAAGAGAGAGAATCAATATATGTGTTGTTAAAATCATTCTCTTGCCTCAAAATGTCTTTATAATGATCTTCAGGGGAGAGAGCATTAAGGAAATTACTTATGATTTCATCTTCTTTCTCCAAGATATCTTTATGGGTAAGACAAGCTTTAGGAGAAGGACATGCATAATTCATTAATGCTTCATCTCTAGTGGGAAATTTATTGAAATCAAAAGAGGGTATGGTATCAGTAGGAAAAGTAGGGACAATACCATCTACTTTAACCAAATGATCCTCATGGGGGAAGTAACTTTTGGGAGGAAAATGAACATCATTCTTCAAAGATTCATACTTAGGAAGGAGATCTTTAAAAGACGCGTTCATAACTTCTTGTTGCACTAATGTGCCCCCATTGGTAAGACCAAATTTGGGATAAGATAAATTAATATCCATCAACACTTTTTCTCTAAGATAAGTATCATGTATGGAAGGTAAGGTAACATTAAGAAAGGTGCTTATGATGTCATCCTCTTTTTCTAAGATAGTTTCATGGGAGAGGCACATTTTAGGAGAAACATCAACATCAACATCATTCTTCAAATCTTCATCCTTAGAACATGGGAGAGTTTTGAAGGAATTGTTAACAACTCTTCTTTGCACTAAGATGTCCTCATGGATAGGAGGATCTTTAAGAGAGGGGTAAATTGAAAAAAGGGAGGCTAACCCGTTACCACATCTATCAAAGAAATGCATTATGCCAACAATATTCAATGCAAATATGAAGTAATTGATTGAAATTAAGCAATCTACAAGCTCAATTTTGAATTTAAAAATGAGGGTTTTAGTGAAATTAACCTCTAAATTTTTAAAATTTGCAAGGAAATCAAACTTGTAAATGAAAATTTGAATTTTAAATAGCATAAACACTTAGATATGAGAACATAAATCGGAATCAAAGGTGTTCACATCAGGTTCACCAAAATGTGATGGTATAATTTGGAACTAGGGTCACACCAAGTAGGTTAAGGCTACCATTTAGCCAAATTAACCAACACATTAAAAGGAGGATGAAACTTCAATAGATCCAACATCAATTCTATTAGGAAGAGGGTTGAATGTTGATTGAGGTCCTATTTCCCCTTTTGTTTGAGTTGAAATTGTGTAATTTTGAGTTAGGTTTGGAAATTGTGAATACTAAATCTATTGGAATGAAATGATAAAAACACAGTGTTGCAGAAATCAAACAGAGCCACAAGATAGGATCTAAGCTATAGAAGAGGATCAAAGTCCACACCTAAAAAACTCAGGAAAAATTATTGGGACCAAGAGGCAGTGCCTCGGTCCTTGTCGGGACCAAGAGGCAACACCCAAGTCCTGGGGGGTTTTTAGAAGATCTGCAAAAGGTAGTTCACTTTGTCTTAGTCTCCTCTGTCCTTTCTAGCCCTGTATGTCTCCCAAATCTGCAACTTATACATTAAAACAAGGGAAATTATGTTGTGGATGGCTATATAGGGATTTTCCTTAGTCAAAACCCTTGTTTTGGTGATTTCTACCTCCACAAATAGCTGATAATGTATTGGAAATATGTGTGCAAGAGTCTTGTGTGTATGCAAGATCCTGAATGAAAAAGAAAGTAAATCTAGAGTTTTACCCTACGCTTTGGAGAGTAAACCTAAATGAGTGTAAATGTAAATGCTTCAAATCACAAATGCAATAATGGATCTAAAGCATGAATGTAAATCTGAAAATGAATGTTATGAAGTTCATACAAAGACATGAAAATAACATGAAACCATATCAAACCCTAAGGGAAAGGTACAAGCCAATCAATAGTCGGCGATTTCTTATTATTCTTCAATGTCTTCAAGGCTCCTAGTTGATTTTGAAGATGATTGATGAAGACTTGATAAATGCTTGATGAATGCCTGGTTTGTTGATTGTAGACTTCACATACCTGCACTTTCACTTCATAAGAGGCTTCTTCCAAATTGCTTGATGATGGATATATAGGATGGTTCAAATGAGGAAAGGAAAGGCTATATGTATGAAACCCTAACTTTGTTTTGGGTCATAGGCCAACCTAGAATCAATATATTTTTACAATAACTTGGATTCAAACATTAAAATACCGCTAAATCACGCTCCCAAAATTCGAGGAGAAAATGTCGGGACCAAGGGGCCGCCTCTTGGTCTGACCGACTTTTTGCCAAATTTCCAGGGAAGCAAGATACTGTGATTCTAAAGTGAATTCCAGAAGGATGTGGAGATTCAAGGTGTCTAGATATGCAAAATTGGGCCTTGAAGGTCGAAATAGGACATAATTAGGGTTTTTGATGAAATAATTAATTGGAAAAATAAAATAAAAGGGGGCATACTTAGGATTAGGGGTCCAATTTTATGATGTGGGGAGTGATGAAAGAAGACTTTAGATTAAATTAAATTAATTAATTAAATGCTTAAAGGGAAATTTAAATGCAAGATGCAAACAGACTAAGGCGGGTGCTAACCTAAGTGTGAAATTGTACCACCTAATTAGGGGTGTACAATTTATAACGCTACATTATGATATAAAAATATTCATAAAAAAAAAAACTTTTTTCTAAATAAGACAATTAAGTCATTGGACTTTTATAATTTACTTAAAATAGTAGTCAATTAATATAAAATATAATTATGCAAAAGTGCATACTTTATATTTTAAGTATATTTATTAAGAATAATAGACATCTTTTTCTAATAGAGAGTTTTATATTTAAATTGTTATTTGCTCAAGTCCCTTAAAACACGATAAGTCTCATCCCTTATTAGTACTTTCCGTATGGAATACTATTGCATTCAGTAAGTCCAACTAATCAATTAGTTTGCACCAATCAAACGTGATTATTATTTTTGCTTTCAAAATAAACTTGGTTTTTGTAAAGTTGAGATTTATATTTTTAAATCTAAGATATTGTAGAAACTATTTATCTACACTATGATTGGTTTAGAAAATTTGGTGTTATAAGAGCAAATTGTTTGGAATGATAGTTTTTTTAGGTTTTTTTGGATTTCCTTTGTATTTTTAAAAAAGAAATGTCTATTTTAAATAGTTTTTTTTTTTTTTTATTATTTATAATTGTAAATAAAATATTTTTTCTAAATAGATATATAAATTTTAATAATTCTTCTTTTTTAATCTCAAAATATAGATAATTAAACCAATTATAGGAATTTGATATAGTTTAAATTAAATAAATTGAAAAATTAAATACACGTATTTCTAAAAAAAACATGATTATTATATGTATACTTTATAATTGTATTTTATATATCTTTTTGAAATCATTCTATTTCTTAATACTTTTTTATATAATCATAAATTTTTAATCATTTTAATATATACAAAATAATATAAAAACTTTTAATCATAAATTTGAATATTTTTCATTAATTTATTAAAAAAATGTCTATTTTCTTGATAGTTATTAATAGTTATTTAATTAAGACCAATTATAATTAAAATTACATAAACATAAAAAATAATATAATATTACACTACAAATTAATAATTAAATTTGAGATTAATTTTATTATTATAATTATAATTATATAATTTTTTTAGATTAAATTAAGATTATGCTTTTAAGAAAAATATATATTTTCACTATAAATTTTGTATTATATTATAATTTTTTTATTAAAAGAAGAGTTACAATTAATATTACATAAATATATCTATACTAATATAATTTTAAAATAACAATGATTCAAAATTATAATAATTAAAAATTAGACACATATTTTTATTACAATTCAAAACTATAATAATTAAAAATTAAAAACAAATATTTTTATTACAATACTACGAAGCAAGTACTCGCCACTAGTGGCACTTGTTACACTAAGAGATATTTATCACCAAGAGCAATGGAATTCGATAGTCTCGTTCACAAAATTAAAACTAAAGTTGTCACGCTTTTATAATAATAAGATAATAATATAAGATAAAATAAGACAATCATAATAACATTAATAAAATAAAAACAAGAATAAAATAAGATAATATAATACAAAAATAAAATAACATTAATATATTAATAAAAATATATTATCTAAATAATTAATATAATAATGTAATAATGTAAAAGATATTTATATAATATAATAATATTCTAAATCATACATTTGAGAAATGATATCTCGTCTCTTATTCATAGATTTTTGTAGATATACGTATGCTAAATTTGAAGTGTCTTACATTTAATAAAACTTTCAATGTGTTCTAATTTTATCAAAAAAATAAATAAATTCTTAGGTCTATGAACATTTTTTAACTAATAAGAAATGAACAAAACATGGATCCTCGCCACCTTAGGTGTTGCTCTTACTGCACAAGTTGGTTATGGTTTTATTCTGGTTTAACTTTCATGACTGTTATTTTTTTTTGGTTGTTTTTTTGTTTTCCGAGTTTTTTTCATGTGACTTTGACTCTTTATTTTAGGTTTTGCTCATGAGACTAGGAGAGATGACCTCATTGTTCCCTTAAATTTTTTTGTAGAGATGTGTAATATATTTCTAATCTAATAGATATCGACACATTTTTTTTATTAAAAACAATATGTTAATTGAAAAAAGAATTTTTTTATTAAAAACAATATGTTAATTGAAAAAAGAATATACCAAAAATATTCTACACCTGACAAATCCAAACCAAGAAGCTGAAAGTAAAAGCTGGTTATGGTTTTACGCTGGTATAACCCTCATGACTGCTATTTTGTTTAATTGTTTCTTTGTTTTCCGAATTCTTTCCATGTGACTGACTATTTATTCTAGGTTTTGTTCGTGTGGCTAAGAGATGACCGCATGTCCCCCTAAATATTTTTGTGGATATGAGTAATATGTTTCAAATCTAATAGATATCGACACATTTTTTTATTAAAAATAATATATTAATTGAAAAAAGAATATACCAAAAATATTCCACACTGACAGATCCAAACCAAGAAGCTGAAAGTAACAAGGACTTTTTTAAAATTTTATTTTGACTTATTTGTGAGTGGTTATGCAAACAAATTTGGTTATGCATAAACTCTACTTTATACGTTTCCTTCACATAGAATTTAATAGCATTTCGAGTAATGCTTATCGTTCCATTAAATTTATTTTATTCAAATGTCATTAGTTTTACTTACTTTTCCTTTCATTGACGTACCTTAATGGTTTTGTCGTTTAGCCACAATCAATGATGGGTCTATTTCACGTGAGTTTTTAAATAATTATAAAACTGGAATTATGTTTTTTATGGATATCATAAAGGGGTCGTGTATGTTTTTAATTGAATATAAAGCTTTACTAATATGGAAATTGAAAAAATACAATAAAGCTGCATAGCACGCTCCACAAGAATTAAAGAAGAAGCAATTGTAAGAAAATTATTGTTATATTCTAATATATAAATATTTGAATTAATTTGATATAATTTAATTGAGTATGATATTTTTATAGGGAGTCGTTTATTTCTCCTACAAATAGTAGTTGATAAAAAATACAAAATTTGTAAATCACAATGGATTTTTATGCAATTTCCATCACTTCAATTCTCTTAATTTGCTTTTTCCATGCTATAACAATAGATGTGTAGTTGTCTTTTCTAACAACTATCATTAGGCAACTGGTATTCTAAGGCTTTACTCTAACATATTTGTTTAGGTGGCTTTCTTGTTTTCTCAAATCTAGGTTTTATACAAAAATAAATCGTTTGTTTCTTCAACATTTTTTGTAATTGGTTAGAATTCCATGATTGCTCCTTTGTAATGGTGTTATACACCTATGTGTTGAGGTCTCTTTTGCTGAACAACACTATTTGTTATTGTTTATAGCTTAAAGTTGCTTTGCTATGTGATTTCTAAGTTAAGTAATGGTTTTGGGTTGTTACACTGTATTGTTTTCTATTTTTATTTTTTGGCAGTTGACGAGAGAGAGAGAGAGAGAGTAATTTTATTAAATATACTTGACTGTTATTCAAATATAAAGAACGGTTATCTAACTTTTTAAAATTAAGTTAGTAAGAGATGAAACATCAACCATAATTTATACATTAAGAATAACAATATGGTGAACTTTGAATTAATCAAGTGCTCTTGTCTTGTAATGGTGAAGATTATATACACTACATTTTTTTTTGAATTGAATTCACTTTGATAAGGTTGGTTTTCATGCAATTGCTAGAATACAAGTGGCATTTTTATGTCGAAGGCGTATCCTATATGCAATGGACTATCTTTGAGAGCATATCAACTATTGATAGGATACCTCTACTGATGCAAGACAATTGAAAAGACTTCAATCGTCCATCGCTTCCACTAGAAATAATTTTTTTACATTCCCACTGCTAGTTTTAACTTTCACCAAGATCATTAATGATGTATCGTTGATGGTTTAAATCGGAGTCATACATGACTTGAAACACACTTGTTATATATACCTTAATAAAATAGGTGGAGTTGCAATAATTACGTCGAAGGCGTATCCTATATGAAATGGACTATCTTTGAGAGCAGATCAAGGGTTGACAGGGTACCTCTACTGATGCAAGACGATTGAAAAGACTTCTACCGTCCATTGCTTCCACTAGAAAAGAGACTCTGAATGACCTACTATTAGTTATAGGTGTCTAAAAATTATTCTTTTAGAGTATATAATATATAGGTGACATGATCCTATTATAAATTACTTTAGTTTGCTCTTTCATCAACTATTGTCTCCATTTATTAGAATTATATTAGGATTCATGTTTAATTTTTAATTTTTAATTTTATATATAATTAAAATAATAATTAATTAAATATTTATAAAATAAATTACAATTATTATTTTTATCATAATCATTTTAATTAAAATAATAAATTTAATTATATGTTTAAAATAATACTATATTTAAGAAAGATTTAAAATTCATTTTAATTAGGATCACATTAATATTATAGTTGATTAAAATATTTATAGGTATTTGGTAATTATTTTGAATTTAGAAATAACAATTGATATCTTAGAAAAATATTTTATATATATTGAAAACTTAAAATTAAATAGTTAAATAATCTATATAATATTAATTTTAATTCTAATTCTAAATTAATTTTAATTTTAATTTATAAAATTCAATCTCTCTTAAAGTGATTAAATATATTCTAATTAATTCTAATTCTAATTCCAATTTAACTAAAAACATATAATTAATCTACATAATTAATTTTTTTTTTGATCAGAATTGCTTTTGACTGGAACTATGAACTAGTGAGACCACATTTTTGAGGGGCCTCATCCTCATTTGTTACGACATTCATACACCCTTATCTCTCCATGATGCCTTCCTCAACCTTATATCTCCGAGACCAACAGTGCAGAATCACGAGCAGGGTAGCCCAGTATGGATCATGAACAAGTAGAGGTGAAAGACCCATGTGGGTCCGATACAACAGGTCGTAAGGCATGAAGGACCCATGTAGGTCTGACAGAAGTCCACGGGTAGCAAGAAATTGGATCCACGAGCAACACACACCTACGAGGAATGAGGCTCGCGAGCACACCAACCCAGTAGGGGTCAAGCATGGCTAGTCAGTCCATGCATCCGCCAAGATCACTTGTACCTCCTCCAAGATCAACCACCATCAATTTCTCCTACCAAGGTGGGATCAAACCGGTATATGAACATACCACTTTGGTCCAAGTGGGGATTTGAACCTTGGTTTCACCATAAACAATGCAACCATTTCACTGTTACAATAACAGGTGATCCCCTACATAATTAAAAATTTAGTAGTAAAATAAATAAATAAATTTAATTACAAATATAATTCTTAATTATTATTATCTTAAAATTATATCATTTTAATTAAATTTATATAATATTTGTTATAACTCAATGTTAAATTTATATTTCAAATGTTCTAATTAAATAATTTTTCATTAAGCTTAGGCTACTATAATGAATACATTTTGGGTTATAAAATATTGTGAATAACCATCACCAACCTCTCTAATTGTAAACTCACATATTGACCAAATGAAAGCAACAAGTGGTGATGCACATAAAAGAAAATTATACTTGTAGCCAAATTTATATTTGACACAAGCAATGCTCTATTGGAATAATGAAACTTGATATTAATGTTTCCATTATATCACATCAATATCTATGAAATAAATACTATAAAACTTACACATATAATTTTTATTTTTATAAGAAATGTAGACACCTAAAAATGTCTCATTGATCATGCACTAATTATTCATCTTATTAATTAAGTAATTCTTTAATTATTTAATTAATCTAACTAATCTTATTTCTTCTAAACTAATTCAATAATCATATTCTACATTACTAATTATTCGATTTCCAATCCTCCATCAATTGATCATTTAACCCTTTCTCAAATATTAATTATTTAATTAATTGTGATTTAATTTTTTAATTAAATAATCTTTATTATTTGATTAATTCTATTTCTAATGATTGAATAATTTTATTTATAATTAATTCATTCTTCCAAATCCCCAAATTTGGATTTCAATTAATTTCATCTTTCCCAAATTCGAATTTCATCAAATTCGAATTTCGTTAAATTTCAAGTAAATTTGCATTTCAATTTCATCATTCGAAAATCAAAATTCAAATTCAAATAAAAGAGAAAATGAATTTCATTTCAAAAGTCCGACAACACATGATGAAAATCATGTCTGATTAATCAAATCAGTTAACTAACCAATTAACTCAGTTAACTCTCCAATCTCCCCTTTTCACTCAAACACCTTTTTGCTAACAAATCAATCAATTCAGACATCTACCTAGTTAACTCAGTTAACTATCCAATCTATTTAGTCAACTTTCCAATCTATCCTATTAACAGATCAATCAATTTATTTTAACTATCAATCAACACTTCAGTTTCATTTCTCACCCCATTTCACCCAAAACTCTATAAAAGCAACATCAAATCTCCATTCTCAACAATCACGAACTTCAAATCTTTGTGCCACTTGCAGGTTACCAACGCGATATCTGAGAGCCACAATACCACAAAGAAGAGAAGAACAATGGAAGCCACATGGATAATAGGGAGTTTTAATTAGATCTATTTGATTAAAATCTCTTATTAGGCTAATACTTTCATTGATTTATGTTTAGGATTGCTTTAATAGTTAAGGATTCGTGATTTTCTTATTCACTATTCAACATGATGATTTTAGACATGAAAACAATGGTGAACCCAACATGAATAAACAAAACCCTGATTTGAAATTTTGTGTATGCCTGTAGGTTTCCATTTTTGGCAGATTTTTGTTTTGGGCAGGTTTTCATTTTTGGCAGGTTTCTGCTTTTGGCAGGTTTTTATTTTTGGCATGTTTTTGTTTTTGGTAGGTTTTTGTTTTTGGCAAGTTTTCATTTTTGGAAGGTTTCTATTTTTGGCAGGTTTCCGTTTTTGACAAGTTTTCACTTTTGGTAGGTTTTTGTTTTTGACAAGTTTTCATTTTTTTTGGTAAGTTTCCGTTTTTGGCATGTTTTCATTTTTGGAAGGTTTTTGTTTTTGTTAGGCTTACATTTTTGACAATTTTTTCACTTTTGGCAAGTTTATGTTTTTGGCATGTTTTTGTTTTTAGTAGGTTTTGTTTTTGGTAGGTTTCCATTTTTGGCAAGTTTTTGTTTTTGGCAGGTTTCCATTTTGGGTAGGTTTCCATTCATTTAAAAAAAAAATTGATGTTCTAATTTTGATTTCTACTACTAATTGTTTGTTTCCAGCATGTGGCAAGAAAAGAATAGGGAAGAAATGATCGGTCGAAGAATTTCATTAAATTACTGACATGTGTGAATGCAGGGTTTGATAAATTTTTAGCTCATATTTCATTTTGGTGCCTAAAATGAACAACACAAATTTTACATTTGGTTTTGGTGCCTAAAAATGAACAATACAAATCACACATATTGCTTTGAGGTTTAAAATGGACATGGTTATGCGTATTTCACCTTTGGATTTTGGGTTTAAAACGGACATAAGCTTATCTTATGAGTAGTTTAGCTCACATACTGCAATCTTAAAAGGAAAGAACCTTTTTGTGTCTGGAGTGGTCCTGCCGCTAAAACACACTATCCTCTCCCTTTGACTCTCGTGGTCCTCGGTGCAAGATAAAAGTCTTAGCAAGACTCAAATTTTCTTTTTAGTAGTGGAGGGCTATCTCTGATGGGGATTTCATCACCTTATAGGGGGATCTCAAACTGAGTTGTATTAGGGATATCAAGTCTCCCAATGTATTCTTGAGTGGTGTGCTTTCAAGCCGCTATACAAAAAACCCGGTTAGATGGCTAAGGTGTTGAGTGAATTCAACCTATGTGGGGGCCTTCCTTGCATCAATAAGCTCACCAAAAGTCTTAAGTGGTTTTCCTTAGAATCCATTATTAGACTGGACCCATCAGAAAACTATTAAGAACCAATTTCCAGAAGCCCAAATCCCACATTTGATGGTTCAGGGTGTGCACATTATACTCGAAGATACCCTTCATGTACCCATTTTGATGAGACAATAATTTCCGGGTGATAAGGTCTTCGGATCTTCAGGGTAAGAGAGCCTGACATTCTTGAGAAGTGTATGCCATGGAATGGAGCCACTGCTACTAGGGTCTCTAGTTGTCTGTCTCATATGTGGTATTTCATAAGGGCCTCATTAAATGGTTTTCTCTATCTAGCCTAGGCTATGTTTACCATGTTCTTTATTGTTTGATGTTATAAACCAGTATAGAGTACTCAATATTATTTTTGGGCCGATCTAGGCCCTCTTCTCACATAAATTTGATTTTCAGAGTTTGTCACAATAAATTCATTCTACCATACTCACATTGTGCTTTCAAAATCTTCAAGGGAAAGAACTCAGTCAAACAAGAAACTTGTCAATGCAAACAACTACTCAGTCAAACAAAACAAGTTACTTCAACAACCTGCTCAATCAAACAAACAAAGTTGAAAACAAGGTCTTTATTGCAAACAAAAAAAAACCTTATCTGTTACGATCTTAGGTCCATATTTTGTCCTCATCTAGCCCATGCATTGTCCTCATATAGTCTGTGCACAGTCCATGCATAATTCATGAAGTAGAGCGTTTTCAGTAACATTGTCCCAAAATTTCCAACAACAATAATTTTCCTCAAAATGTCAACAACTAACAATAACAACAATGAACATTAGACCAAGTATCCCAAACCTCACATAGTTGTCTTTGTATCATCTCATCTTTTGATCTCATTATCTCCCCTTTTGCGTCTCCATGTCCAAGTATCAAGGTCATATCCAAAAAAATCATCATCCTAGTCTTAAAAAATCTCGATCTTAGTCCAAACTAATCAAGCAAACATGATGGAATGGTGTTATGCATTTTGTAGGGAAGGCGAAGAATTCATCCCTTCCATTCCTATTCCATCATCATCCATCAAAATTTTAGCTCAAATAATTAAAAATTTGCAACAACAATTAATACACATTCAAACTAGTGGAGCTGAAATCTCCACATCATCCCAAGACATGACTAGTCCTAACAACCATAAGGATTGGTTAGAGAAAATGACGAGGGAAGTGACAACCATGATACCTCTAATCAAAAGGGAATCATTATCATGCCAACTTGTTGGTTAACAGATTTATCACCTATCTCTATATTCTCACTCCCACAAAGGTGACAAAATGTAACCACAGTTGAACTAGTCTCTAATAACTACCTACTAATTGATTCTCTACTTGTTTTAAAAGGTGGCAACTACCTTCATCATATATTCAACAAATAACAAAACCATTCATAATTTCTTTTGACCAGAAAGCAAATCAAGGAAAGGATTTTAACCAAAAAGCTTCGAAAGGCACACATACAACATGAATCAATGTTTAAATATTTAGACTTTTAAATAAATCAAAGATCACCACAGAAATACCATTCACATACAGTCCCTTTTTGTTGTGATAAAAATACTTAATATTCACCATTCCAATATAGATCATCCACCAATCAACCATTCAATATGAACTTAAGGGATCCTTATACCACAATTCAAAGATCATAGATATATGAAAACCACCAGTGTCTTTCTATATTGAAATAAACAGAAAAACAGATAAGTGCTTAAAAAATAAATAAAAGTTTTTGTTCTAATAAGTAAAACAAAGTGTACACAGAAAAATGTGGTGACCAAAATGAAAAGTTTGAAACCAAATGACCTACATACGAATGAGACTCTTGATGCAAGTATAAACCAAGTTAGACTAGTTTACTCCCCAAGGCGTGTCTCATTGTTCTCTATCTCACATGATCCCTAAAGGCAATGTTTTTCTCTCAGATCATTAAGCAAATGAATTAGGAATGACAACTCCAAGAACGAGTGATATTGTGATCTATATGCATGAATGCATTCTAAGATCTATATGATGTGTTAAAAACTATGATGCTTAGGCTAATATGAAGATAGTGATATGATAAAGAGATTAACAAATTATCCTAACATGATATGCTAGCATGAGTATTCTATGATATGAAATGCTTCTAAATGCTATGATGATATTCTAAACAAAGAGAGGCTAAAATGCTTAGTAAATTAGACTATGATGTAGATACATAAAAACTTGGATGATTAGAATGAAGGATGAGAGCTCTATTTATAGGGAAAATAGGGCAATGGAGGGTTGAGATTGAATAATCTCAACAAGGGCTAGGATTGAAAGTTATCAATCCATGTTTACAATTTTCACCAATGAAATGGTGACAATTTTCAACAAGAGGTTGCTTGAGAGGAGATGCAAGCGACATTAAATGCCTAAGGAGACATGAAGGTTACCCTAGAAGGTGAGGGTTAAGGTTAGGTTAGGGTCATCCATTGGATAAAGCTTTTACCCAAGGGGTAAACTCTTGTGCAAGGGTTAAATAGGACAACTAGGGTCAAGGTGAGGGTTAAGTTAGAGAAAAAGTCTCTAACAATGTGGGAAGGTTGAATTAACCATTAATGGTCAATACGACTTTGGGGGATAAATTTGTAAGAGTCCTTCCAAATTTGGGGAACTCACCAAGTTAACTTGTTGGATGGATAAAGCCTTTATTGCTTTTAGAAGACTTTCCTCCAATTTTGAGAATTGACCTTCTCAAACTTAGGGAAATGATAGGATTAAGGCTAATTGATTAGGATTAGATGGGTTCTAGAAGAATAATTAGGAAGCAAGTGGGAGATGTAGGATTTTGTAAGTGGGTGAGGGAAATAGGATTTTAATTAAAATAAAATTACTTTATTTCAACCAAAATAGATGCAACTTGCATAAATACAAGTGGGGGATTTATATAAATAAATTAGATTTATATAAATAAATTAGATTTATTTATGTGCAAAGGTTAATTTAATTAAAAGGGAGAAAGGGGATTTAATTAAATAAAGTGATTTATTTAATTAAAGGCTAGAAAAGGTTTATGTGATTTTAATTAAATAAATCGAGTAATTTATTTAATCAAATAGATGAATGTGAAGAAATCAATTAAATAAAATTTAATTAATAAGGATAAATGGTTTAAACAAATATTAAATATTTATTTAGGAAGGTGGTCAGATTTATACGTCTATATTTTGCCCCTCTTTGAAGTGACGTGTGTGCACATGTTGATTCAAAGAAAATCATTGAATATGCTGCCAAAATTTGATTGATATGATGTTGTTGCCAAAGTCATCGATTTGATTCCCTGGATATGAAAATTGATTTCGATATGAGATGTCGATATGGAACCGATATCGATATGAAACTGATATGATGATGTCGATGCCCCAGATATGAAAAACTGATTTCGATATGGAACTAATATCGATATGAAACTGATATGATGACACCCCCTCGAGAGATTGTGCGTGCCTTAAGGCCATGAATGATCTCTTGAAAGAAGAATAATGTTATATGAAAGATATAATAGTGAATAGATTGATGACATGCATGGGTTTGATAAGATTGATCAGAATTGATAAGATTGATCAAAATTGATAAGATTGAGGTCAAGTCTAGTTTCGGGAATGGCACCTCTTGTATAAGACAAAGATGATCAAAGCATCTAGTTTTAGGAATGATATATCCTGTATAAGACATGATCAAAATGTGTGGTTTCAGTAAAGATACATCCTATATAAGACATGATAGAATGGATCAGATGAAATGGATTGATAGAATTGATAAGATTGAGATCAAGTCTAGTTTCAGAAATGACACCTGCTATATAAGATAAAGATGATCAAAGTACCTGGTTTCAGGAACGATATATCCTGTATAAGACCTGATCAAAATGTCTGGTTTCAATAAATATACATCCTATATAAGACTCAATCAAAATGTCCGGTTTTAGGAAAGATACATCTTGTATAAGACATGATAGATGAGAGTTGGATGAATGATGAAGATATAAAAGTGAAGAAATATTTCACAATGATGCGATAGATATGCATGTGATGGATGCAATGTTTTAGGAAATGATATGATGTGAGATGTACCTTAAAAATGAGATGTAGATGATAATGATAATGATATGAGATGATAATTCTTAAAAATATAGTTAAGTGTATGAATGCAACTAAGTATGAAATGCCACTATATGATCATTGTAATCTCATCGTTGTCATTCATGTTAGTCACTTTGTTTGTGCTCTTTTTGTCATCATTGATCTTTTGATATGTTGAAAGTTGATACAAGCACCATGGTATAATTAAACCTTAATGACCTGAGTATAACTTACAAGGATTCTGATATTACAAGATGACACAAGGGTCGAGGTATAATTGAACCAAGATGACCTGAGTGTTGCTTGCATAAAACAGACAAGAGTTAACCTTTGTTCCATACAAATCCAAAATGTCTTCAGTGATATGTTGCCTGATCACGTTGTAAGACAAATTTACATAGTAGAAGGCCTCACTCCTAAACAACAGTAAAAGAAAATATCAGATTCCTTCGTTGCCTCTCTAGCTCAGTGCATCCTTGAGTAGCTCAGGAGATCTAATAGTTTGGAAATCAAGATGCAAATAGTCAAAACTTTATGCTACATGTAAACAAGTCATTATTCAAAATAGATCATCCATTGTGTTCTTGTTTGGCATTGATTCTGATAGTTGATGCTGACAAGATCAATCCTAAGCTTGATATTTAGTCTAATGATTGACCTTGTTTTTCCTATTTGAGGCGCGTTTTGATTCTTTTTTTTTTTTTGAGAAAAGGTGGCAATGCCACTTAATATATTTTATTTATATATTTCTTTACACAAGTTGATTCAAAGAGCTCCCAAAGAAAAGAACCAGAAAGAAAAACTTTGATCCTTGCTCGATATTACATAGAAAGTTTTGATTCTTGTCTTGACATGTTTTTGCCCTTATTGTTGTTTGCCTGTGATGTCTAAAATGAATTTCCTCTTACTGAGATCAGGATGTTTCCCCTAGTGTCGTCACCACCTTTTATTATGGATATATATAACAATCACCAAGCCATGGTGGGATATGATTAAGATAACTGATTATGAATAGTGACTATGCTAAGTGTGTTCCGAATGTGGATAGATACTTGGTAGCAAATTTGTGATGGCCATAGGATTAGCTCAAAAAAATGATAGGCAATATGAGTACATACAGATGAAAGAGCTGATCTCTCTCAAATAGCGCCTGTTGCCAGGTTTTCACCACTTGCTTTTATTGCACTTTTTGATTTGTTTTTCATTTTTTTTATTTTTTGCTTTTTTGCTTGACCCGTGCATTGGACGACTCGAGTGTAGAACTTCTTCAGATGGATGTTGTTGGTTGGTTTGTTGAACACATCCCCTTCTGAAGTTGACAACTGATATGCCCTTGATCCATAGGCTAATATGATGACAAAGGGTCCCAACCAGTTAGGTTCAAATTTCCCCTTCTTCTCTCGGTCTTGCTGATTTCTACGATTTTCTTTTAGGACCAATCACCAATTTTGAAAGCCCTTGGGATGACTTTGTGATTATAGCTTCTACACATTTGTGGTTGATATGCCTTGAGATGGTCATAGGAATGTTTTTGTCTCTCATCAAGAAGTTTTAGTTCTTGCATCTTGTTGACTTGATACTCCTCATCTGGAATGATGCCCTTCAAAGATACTCAGAGAGATGGGGTTTCTACCTCAAGCGATAAAATTTCTTTTGAACCATACACTAATGAATATGGTGTAGCCCTTGTAGGTGTCCGGATACTGGTCCTGTATGCCCACAGTGCTGGATTGAGTTGCACATGCCAATCTTTGCCAGCATCATTTACTATTTTCTTGATAATCTTCAAGATTATTTTATTTGAGGCTTCTTCTTGGCCATTCCCTTGAGGATAGTACGGTGTGGAAAAGTGATGTTGGATATTGAATCACTTGCATAGCTCTTGTACATCCTGATTCTTGAAAGGACGTCCATTATCTATGATGATGGAACTAGGGATTCCATATTGGTAAATGAGATAATTGAGGATGAATGATGACACCTATTTTCCAGTTACGATGGTCATTGGGACCGCTTCGACCCACTTGGTGAAGTATTCTATGGTGATGATAATGAACTTGTGTCCATTTGTAGAGGAAGGATGAATCTTTCCTACTAGATCAAGTCCCCATTGACAGAAAGGACAAGATGTGGTAAATGGTTGCAACTCCTATGCTGGTGCATGTATGAGGTTACCATGAATTTGGCATTTAGGACATTTCTTAGCAAATTGATAGGACTCTCTCTCCATTGTTGGCCAGTAATATCTCATTCTCAGAGGTTTCTTGGCAAGAGTAGGACCACTTGAATGCGTACCAAAAATACCTTCATGAAGCTCATGTAAGGCAAAGTCATATTCGTTATGATCGAGGCATCGAAGAAGAGTACCATTTAGACCTTGCCAATAAAGCGTGTCAACGGTTAAGGTGTAGCGAGTTGCTTGGCGGATAAAGGTGTGCTTTTGGTTACAAGATAGATCAGGTGGGAGGGTATTGTTTTTGAGATAGGTACAAATCTTCCCATATAGAGGGGATTCAGAACCATCCAGGGCACAAATGACTTGGGATTCTGGATTATCATAGGCCAGGGAAAATAATTGGTCCACCAGGAATTCATAATGATTCTGTTTATCTGGAAGTTGTAGGAGTGAGGCTATAGTGGTCATTTCAACAACAACTCTGTTATCCAACCTTGGAATATGCTCAAAGGTGATGTCCACAAAATATTTATTGAAATCATCCACCATATGCTTGTAAGGAATCAACTTGTAATCCTTTGTTTGATAGTCATCATTGATCTGATTGATTACTAATTGAGAGTCCATAGACTTTCAATTCTTTAATTCTCCATGTTACAACTATTTTGATACCAGTCACCAGGGCTTCGCATTCAACAATGTTATTGGTGCATGGAAACATTAGTTTGTAAGATCTTCGAATTGTGTGCCCTTCCCCAGTGACGAACAGGATGTCGACACCTGATCCATGTTGGGTATAGGATCCATTGCTTATGTGTGATAGTGAGCACATCCATATCTAGAAATTCCACCTATAGTAGATGGTGGTCTAGGAGCGATGCTTTTTCTAGTTGATCTGCAATTTCTTTTCCTTTGATGGCTCGCCGTTCTGTATACTGAATGTCAAACTCACTGAGGATCATGACCCATTTAGTTAACCTCCCCGTGAGAGCCACCTTGCTGTGTAGATACTTGAGAGGATCAATATTTGCTACCAGCTTGATTGTGTGGGCTAACATATAGTGGCGAAACTTTTGAGAGGCAAACACTACTGCTAAGCAAGCCTTTTTGATGAATGTATAATTGAGCTCATATCCGTTCAAAGTCCTACTGATGTAATAAATAGCCCTTTCTTTTCTTGCTGGATCATCTTGTGCTAGCAATGCCCCCAATGATACTTTTGTTGCTGATATATAAAGAATGAGTGGCTTGCCTGCTATTGGTGGTACTAAAACTAGTGGATTCATCATATATTATTTGAGTTGGTGGAATGATTCTGCACATTTGTCTTCCCATCTAAAAAGTGCATTTTTATGTAGTAGATGTGTGAACGGAAGATATTTATCTACCAACTAAGCTATGAATCTTCAAATGGATTGTAATTGACCTTGCAGAGATCTGAGTTGGCTAATGTTCTTAGGAGGTGGCATTTCCATGATAGTCTGCACCTTTGTTGGATCCAACTCGATGCCCTTTTCTGATACTATGTAACCCAAAAGTTTTCCGGATGTTACCTCGAAGACACCCTTCTTAGGGTTTAATCTGACATTGAATTGCTCTAATCATTGAAACATTTTATCTAGGATGCCTAGGTGTTCTGCTCTTGTAAATGATTTAGCTAGCAAGTCATCTACATAATCCTCCATGAAGGTATGCATCATGTCGTGGAAGATTATTGTCATGGCCCTATGATAAGTTGCACCGACATTTTTTAAGCCAAAAGCCATAACACTCAAGCAATATGTACCCCACAGACATGTGAATGTTGTTTTATCTTGATCTTTTGGAGCTATCTTGATTTGGTTGTAACCAGAAAAACCATCCATGAGTGATAGCATTGCATGCCCTGCTGTTAGATCAACAATGATGTCAGTGCTTGGTAAAGGAAAGTCATCTTTGAGACATGCTTTGTTGAGGTCTTTGGAGTCTATACAAATCCTTATTCTTTTATCTAGTTTAGAAATTGGTACAATGTTTGAGATCCATTCAACATAGTCTATAGGTTGGATGAATTCGACATCTAATAACTTCTTCAGTTCTGATTTGACCAATAATGCTACATATGGATTCATCTTCCTTAATTTCTATTTGACAGGTTTAGCTCCAGGAGCGATGGACAAATGATGCATGATTAGATTCATATCTACCCCTGACATGTCAGCATAAGACCAAGCAAAATTTATTTGCTTCTCTTTGAAGAATTTGAATAAATTTGGTTTTTCCTCTTCTTTGAGTGATTCTACCAGATGTATAGTTCTGACTGCCGCTTCAGTGCTGATATTTATTGATTGAGTTGGTTCAATCAAGATTGGTGACCTCTCCTAGTAATGTTCAGGAAGACTATCAAGTATCCCATCTTTAGGTGCCTCAAAGAGGTTTTCACCCTTAGATATGTCCTTTATTTTTACTTTCCTATTTTTGTGATCTAATACTGCCATTAGATGGTTTTCACCATTAGACCCATTTTTTATTTTACTTATTTTTTGACTGAGAGACTTGGCACTCCCCTCATTGTAGATATTGTTATTTGATTCACTAGTGGAGAAATTTCCTGGGTTAACAAAGCAGAGGTACTGAACAATGGTTTCATCATTTTGGAATATGGGTATATCATGGTGCTCAGGTTGTTTAGTCTATGAGGTCAGGATATATGAGTGGTAGGGAGTCATTTGGCGGGTCAAGATCAGCTGTTGTGAGAGTCATGAGAGAAATATTGTCATAGTTTTCTGGAACATCGGTGAGGTCTATGATAGTCTTAGGGTTTTCGATGGTACTCTCTTCGATATTGTCTCTTTTGTATTGTCGTTGCTTGTTCTCACTAGCCTCATAGATATGTTGCGGTCCGAATTCAAATGATCGAGATCTTGAGCCTTGTTCCTCATAGGGAATGGGTGTGTATGCTTGGATTGTATCCACCTCAATATCCTTGGTAATATTAGAACATGTGTCCCATTCATATTCATTGGAATCTATTTCAGAATTGCTATCCCATGTGGCTTCATTGAATCTGATAGGTATGTTGTATGTTGAGAAAATATCACTGATAATTGACACAAGTTTGGTAGCTTGTTCTGATTCGGGATTGGTGCTTTCTTGTACTCTTTGAATTTGTTCATACACAGTTTCCCTTCTTTGAGTACAAATTTCCTTAGGTCGTGGCTCAGAGTTGGTTTGATTAGGTTCTTGTACATGATGTATTTTTTCATAAAAAGCTTCTTCCCTTTGGATAGCGAGTTCTTCTTGTCACTTCTCTTTTTCTTCATGCTCTTGGTCTTTTCTTGTCTTTGTAGCTGCTTGATATAGTGCTTCTTTCCATGAGTCTTCATTATATTTTATCTTTTCTTTCTATTGAGGTTTTTGATGGTGATCTCGCTTTTGCATAGGTGGAACATGTTGACCATACCCAAGTTGTTTTGTCTTTTGCAAATTGTGAATGGGGTTGTATGGGTTCTATGATGCCTTCTTGATGCTTTCCAATAGGACCTTTTCCTTTGTACCCCACTCATTGGATGATTCTAAACCCATTTCCATATTGTTCTATTGGTACAACTACTTATAGGGCAACAAATTTGATTTCTTCCTCATCCTTATATAGCCATCTAAGGATGTCTTTATCTTCTGATTCTTCAACCAATGTGCCCATTTGGATAAATTTACCATCAAAATTTGCGATGGGTTGTGCTGCTTGATGTCTTGATGTAGAAGGTTGTCCATGAGACCTTGGTGAAGTTGGTAACTTAGATAGACATAGGGGTTCAAAAGAGTATTCCCCCATACCTTGGTCTTTTAACTTCATCTTTTTCTTGAAGTTCATGGATAGGGACTTGAGTTCTTCTTGATGATTGGATGATGAGGAAGCTTGGGCCTCCTTGTTGTGTGGAACCAAGACATTTTGCGTTGCCACCATAGCATTGTAGTACTGAAAAGGGTTAGTATCTGCTGATATGGATATTTCTTGTCTGTTATAGGGGAACTTGAGACGTTGATGGTACATGGAAGGTACCACTTACATTTCATGTATCCAGGGATGACCTGGGAATATGTTGTATGTCAAGTCTATATCCAAGACTTGGCACATTATGTCTCTTTGCATAGGACCTACCTAAATGGGTAGTATCACAGTTCCTTCAGAGGACCTTTCTTCATTATCATAGGATTTGATGGTGATATTTCTTTTCGGGTCAATAGATTGTTCAGAGAAGCCCAATGTACTGATAAGCTTTAAAGTACATATTGAGACTAGCTCCTCCATCTATTAATACTCTTTTTCAATGATTTTTATAGACTAAGACTTCAATATGTAGCGGGGTGTTATGCGGATGACTTAAGGAAACATCATCGTGCTCGGAAAAAAGATATGTTATGTGGCACCGTCATATGGGATACCATGGCTTGGAACCGATCAATATCTAGATCATTTGGAATGGTTGTTTCAACAAGAGCTTGCTCCAAGATATCCTTGTGGTTTGGTGAAATTTTGAGTAACTCAAATATGGATATCTAAGTGGGTGTTTTCTGTAGTTGGTCAACCAAGTTATAATGGATTTTGGGGATAACGGTTGTTTTCAATGTGCTCCCCTTCAAAACATATTTTTGAGCTTGCGTTGTCACATTCACCGGCACATGCTCTTGTTTATCTTTTTTTTTTTATGACATTCACTTGTTTCTCACATGCTGATATATGATTTATGATGTTGTCGTATAGGTAATTGATGCAGGCTCCTTTGTTGTTATTTGATGTTGATGCTCCTCCCTTCTCATAATTAGGAAGAGGATTTTTTAACGCATCATGGTCACCATTAGTTTTATGTCCATCGACTGCTAGGTCTGCTGTGTCTATCATATCTTGAACTGGGTTCTTCAACCTCATGCAATCGTTTGTTCTATGCCCCTTGTTTCGATGATAATCACAATAGTGCGAGTCATTCCACCATGGTGGTGTGACTTGGGGTTCAAAGTTGCTTATGACTGGCAATGTGATGATCTTGTTTGTCAATAGTTCTCGAAATGAAGATTCCAGGGTTTGTCCCAATGGTGTATATGTTCTTAGATAAGGGGGAGGTGGAGTGTTAGCATTGCCTCCTTGATTTTTGTTGTTCCACTGATTGTGGTTGTTATTCCCTCGGTACTTATTGTTGTTTCCTTGGTTGTTGTTTTTGTTGTTTGATGTTGAAGCTCCTTGTTTGGTATTGTGTTGATAAGTGTTAGTGCCTTGATGAGCACTTCTTTGATCATTGTTGGATGGTGGGTTTCTTGATAAAGTCAACACTGGTTGTTTAGACTTTACATTGTTGGCATCAACTATACCATCATTAACAATGTTTTTGTTTCTAGTCCAAAATTTGGACTTGTCTGAGTTGTTATTATTTTGACTGTTAAAAGCGTTATTGTTTGAGTAATTAACACCTTCCTTGAAGAACTTCAAGGTTCCTTTCTTAATGGAGGCTTCCTCTACTTGGATACCATTCTCTATTAATTTTGCAAAAGATGGTAAACATTGTAGTTTTAGTTGATAACTCATTTTATTGTTTAAATTTTCTATGAAGATTTCCATCTTTTCCTTTTCAGGTACATCTCGTGGGTACCTTGAGACCATGCACCTCCATTGTTGTAGGAACACCATGAATGTTTTATTGTTGTTTTTCTTCATATTGCATACGTCAAGCATGGTGATCATCTGTTGGATATTATAGGAGTATTGTGTTATGAATTTATTCACTAAATTATCAAATGATTTGATGGGAGGTGTGAGTTTTGACAACCACTCCATTGTTTGCCCTCGCGATCTTTGTGGGAATAATCTCATCAGGTATGTATCATGGTGAGAAAAATCCAGGCTCATAGTACAAAATTCCTGAATGTGATCATGTGGATCACTGTTACCATCGTATTTGTCATACTTTGGTATGTTTGAATTTGGGGGAAAAGGTACCATGTTTAATCTCCTATCAAAAGGATAAGGACAAATGTCCTCCAATGAGTATCTTATCATGGTCCCTTGTTGCATGTCCTGCATTTGTCATTGGAGTGCTTGGAGTTTTTGTGTGATAATAGCTAGGGGCACATTGGTCCTTTGATGATGAGATTCCCCTCTTTCATTTAGATTGTTACGATCACGGGTATTATCTTGTTCGTGAGTGTTATCTTGTTCACAGGTGTGATCTCGGTTGCATGTGTTGTCTTGTGTTGGTGTTAAGACACACCCGAAATGATGATGGACTAGTCCAAGAGGGGCCAGTAGCTCAGTGGTAGAGCACTCCAACATCATATGGAAGGTCCTAGGTTCGAGTCCTAGCTGGTCCATGTCTCAACATGGTATTAGAGCCAGGTCTAGGCTAGGAGCTCCAAGCACACGAGAGGTGTGGCTTAAGGGGGGGTGTTGGTGTTAGGCCACACCCGGACCGATGATGGACTAGTCCAAGAGGGGCCAATAGCTTAGTGGTAGAGCACTCCAACAACATATGGAAGGTCCTAGGTTCGAGTCCTAGCTGGTCCATGTCTCAACATCTTGATCATGCATTTCTTCTCCTCTCAGATGTTCTTGATTTTGGGCATTGTAAGTATAGGCGCTTGTTCTTATTCATGAGATTCTCTCATTAGTATTTCTTAAATTTTCTATGTCAACATTTGCCGGAATATTGATTCCTTTACTAGTTAGCATGATGATATATTATTACTTATCTGATTCCATAAGCTTTTCCACAAGTTTTTGGAAAGCGAAATTCTCTTGACATTCTTGCAGAAGCTCTTCAGTGATCTCTGTTTTCTCCATATTTGTATATTCTTCAAAAGGATTGGACTCTTTACGACTCATGTTGGATTCTGGTTGTGATTCTTTCTCTTTGTTTTTTCTGAGATCGAGTGATAGTGGGAATCAATATATCTCTTAGTAGTGAATTCTTCCTCTTCTATCGGATTTCTTGGTGGAGTTGGTGGGTTAGGTTGATCTTCATGATAAGTGACAAGAAACTTTGGAAACAAGGTAGGATTAATCCTTCCTCCACTATTAAGGTGTTGATTGAATGATGCTTTTTGAATGTAATCCCCACTTCTCAAAGGCTCCTTGTAGTTGGTTTTTCCTTGGACATATAACAACATATGACATAAGAAAATGCGTTGTGATTTAAAGAGCTGACGGTTGATGTAGAGAAATTCATTCCTTTTGCCAAGGGCGTTAGGACTAGATAGTCTCTTCTTCAACTTAGTCTTTTGATGACGACTTCTTCTTCTCAAGATATGGGGAGTGGTCATACAAAAATGATCAATGTTGATTGTTGATGTTGGATGGATACTTTTGTTTTGAATACTCAATTCTATTTGTCTAGTAAATATTTAGTTTGATTCATCCCCATGACAAAGTGTGTCAAATGATATGAGTCAAGTTTCACAATGTAGAAACTTAATTTGACAACTTGAGATCTTAACTAGGTATTTGTTTTGATGAAACTTGTTGGATGGCGGAACCTTTGATCACTATTTTTGATACTCCTTAATGTTGTTGGATGAAATCTTATCTCAAGATAGTTGAAGATTTGATAGTTTTCCCTAAAGATGCTAGTTAGATTTGGAAATTTCTTCACTTATGATCCCTCTTTGCAATTTTTTTTGTGTGTTGAATTTATCAGAGAACTAAAAGGGTATCTGAAACTATTGATGAAAATTTCACAAGGTTGTTGGTTTGCTCTTTTTTTTTCTCTATTTTTGATCATGCGCTAAAACAAAGCCTTTATGCGCTAAAGGATGACCCCAAAGCACTACAGAACATTGCAAATGCGCTATGTTGTCCTTCAAATGCGTTATTTCTTACTTTATGCTATCATAATGGTTGAAAAGGTTACGTGCTAATATGTCACTTTTAAGCGCTAATGTTTGGTCTGCAAGCGATATACTATAGTTCAGATGCACTAGGATGATGCTTTAATATGCTGAAATGATGTTGGCAAGCACTATCCAAGTTTTTACCAATTTAAACTGATTACATGCTAATGTGGGTGATGCAAGAACTAATTTTAAATGCACTATTTGATGGTTGATATGTGCTAGGATGTTGCTCCTACGTGCTAACTGTCCTGATAACCTTGTTTTGGTGATTTTGCTGAGATGTTGAGAAATGATTTCTTTATTTGACAGATGATTTTCTGAAAAATGACTTGAAAACACAGTAGACAAAGGAGTAACAATTTGTCTATGCTAGCAAATAGTGTATGTTCATTTGAGGATGTCTTCAAATCCCTGATGTTTTCATTGGTTTGGATTACAAAGAAGACAGATCAAGCAAACTCTTTATTTTAAGGTCATTAACAATATCATAGCCCACTAGCCTCAATACTCCGTCAACTCAAACAACCTTATCACCCCCTAAAGGGCGCCTGCTTTTTTGCCTTTTTCAAAAAATTATCCCAAAGTGAATTACTTCACAATTTGGTAGTTATCTTGGGAGATATATAGTGAGTAATCTTGGGGGTGGATTCTTCCCCACCCTTGCACTATGATATTGCCAATGTATGGCAACTGACTCGGCCCAAAGTTTCTAATGCTAAGGTTCGTAATTAGGCTTCCGTTCAATCTTCAGTGATAAACTCCCTCATGAGGCTTCCCAACCTTTAGAACAAAGGCTTTATGTATCTTAAAGATACTGGGGGAAGGCTAATCACTAAGAAAAACCATTGGAGGGGATTTTCATCAGCCTCAAAATTTGATTATAGTGGGTTGGAATACTTGGAAATAAAGTCATTTCCCACTTGGGTCGTACCCTTCTCACTAGCCCCGTCAAGACTTCAGGAAGGCAAGCCCTCTAAAGGATGTAAATATTTAAAGTAAAGAAAGCATTAAAGAGTGGATTCGGCTTTGCGATCACCTAGTTAAGGGGAGAGCATATACTTACTATAGACGTATAAATATGACCACTTTCCTAAATAAATATTTAATATTTATTTTAACCCCATTCCTCCTATTAATTAAATTCTATTTAATTAAATTTACATTTAATTAAATTAATTCCCCTTTCTCCCCTTTTACATTTAATTAAATTAATCCTTGCAAAGAAATAAATCTAATTTATTTATTAAAATCACACCACTTGTATTTATGCAAGTTGCACCTATTTTAGTTGAAATAAAGTAATTTTATTTTAATTAAAATTCGTTTCCCTCCACTTGCATTTTCCTACATCTCCCACTTGCCTCCTAAACCCCTTCTAGATTCTTCTAATCACTTCCAATTTAGCCTAATTCATCTCCTAATTATTGTCACATTCCTAAGCAAAGAGAAGTCACTTCTCAAAGCCTCCAAAGTCTTCAATAACCATTAAAGGCTTTGTGTCTTCAAATGGTTAACCTCTAAAAGTCTTCCAAACCATTAAAGGCTCTTACATAGCCATTTATGGTTAATTCATCTTTGACCTCTAGTTAGAGACTTTCTCTTTAACTTAACCCTCATATAACCCAAGGGTCTCATCAAGCATTCATGGCTTTAACCTTGGTTATCCTATTAACCCTTGCACAAGAGTTTACCCCTTGGGTAAAACCTTTATCCATTGGATAAACCTAACCTACCCTTAACCCTCACCTCCTAGGGTAACCTTCATGTCTTCTCAGGCATTTAATGCTTCTTGCATCTCCTTTCAAGCAACTTCTTGTTGATAATTGTCACCATTTCATTGGTGAGAATTGTAAACATAGATTGATTAAATTTCAATCCTAGCCCTTGTCAAGATTATTCAATCTTAACCATCCATTGCCCTATTTCCCCTATAAATAGAGCTCTCATTATTCATTTTCCATAGATCCAAGTCTTTATGCATCTACATTATAGTCTAATTAATTAAGCATTTTAGCCTCTCTTTGATAAATCATCAAAATAGCATTTAGAAGTATATTTTCATATCCTAAAATATATCATGTTGTAATGGTGGGAAAATGATGAGTGATAGATCAAGATGAAAACTAACCCTTTCCATCAAAGAGAGATGAGAGTTTCACTATTGGTTATCCTTCAAGCAATTTTCACCATTACATTAGGAAGATAAGGGATAAGTCAATAGATTCAATCTCCACACAAATATGATAGATTGAATTTTGAATGAATTAAGAATATTAGGATGATCCCTTCTTCCTTAGTTTGATTTGGAAAGGAATTGATTAGATTATGTAGTGCAAAAGTGACAAATAATCAATTATAACTTGAGATCGGAATATGGGATGAAGTTGTGCACTTGGATTTGGTAGTAAAATGTCGAGACGAAGTCACCTTGCAAATTTGACGAAAAGTTGTCTGGACCATGGTGGGAATGTACACGGTCCTTCGAAAAATCTGCGAAACGAAAAGGGTTTTTCTGCTTCTGCAAATGAAGCTTAAATCTGAAAGTACAGTTGTGCACCTGCAACCTACACACATAAAATAGAGGGAAATGTGTTGGGATTGGGGGTTTGCCTTTAGGGTCAAACCCTAGTTTTGGAATTAACCAAGTAACGAAAGAAAGTACTTGCAAGTAGATGTAAATGAAAGACTGAATTGTAAATCACCTCAAGGGAGGTTGTAGTAGCAATGTTGATAGAAATGCTTGTGTGGAATTGTATGTTGAAATCAATCTCCTCGTCAATGGTTGAATCCTTGACTTGAATGCAACACCTAGCCTTGAATGGAGACTTGAGAATGCTCAATGTTGGAAAAGAATGCTTGAATGCTTGAATGCTCTTGAATGCTTGATCTCTTATGCAACATGACATTATTGAAATTCCCCTTATGCAAATGAGAGGGCAAATGCCCTTTAAATACATGTTGGTGGGTTTGAATTTCATCACGGGCTGACATCGGGGAGGTTTCTCACCCAAGACACAACCCACAAGATGTGCTCTAGGAAGGGTCCTGCCCTAAAAAAGGGCAGGGATAGGGGAGCCACGCACCTGTCTTGGGAGGACAGGGGTGCCACACCTCTGTCCAAGGGGGAAACATGGCATCATGCCTCTGTCCTACTCCTTTCTCCAGGGAAAAATGCAGTCGGGGTGATGCAGAGGCCAAGGAAGAAGCTATCTTTGCAAGTTGAGCACTCTCTGTTCTCCAATCAAGCTAGAGGATTCGAGTTTGCATATGTGAGGACCCTAATGCGGTCGTAAATTTCTAGGTCGCAATTTTATGACACTACATTTATCCCCCACTTTAGCGGGAGTATAAGCGTATGCCAATACTGCCGGTAAAGTACAAGGAAACAAGATTGAAAGACTTTCACCACATCAAGGAGGCAAGATGCGCCAAGCTGCCAGTGGACTTAAGATCTTACAACTTTGATTGACAGAGTAAAAGGGAAGATCGAGAAGGGGAGAACTATGTCTGCAAGTAGAAATTTTCCCTTCACTATGAGTCATGAAAGCAAGGATAAAAAGATTACAAAGCAAAGCAAAGTTCACTAAGTAATTCTAAGTATCACAAGAAGGAAAGTATGAGTGGAGTGTATGCCCCCATGTTAAAGAGATCACACATGCCTTATTGGGAGCAATTGCTTTAATTTAGGATACACCTAATAGAAAGAGAAGAGATGCAACATGTTATCACAAGGATTTATCTCCCAATCAAGGTATAAACCCAAGGATAATGAACACAAAATATGAGGTAGTGTCTCTTTCCTTGGGGTCAATATGCTGTATGATAACTCATGTATATCATGCATGTATATGCATATAATAATCTTCATTCCCCAAAGAAGGATACTACCTTAGAAGAAAGGGAAGAGAGGATGTCTTTTGAGTCAACATGAAAGAGACCAAGAAAAAGATCTCAATGCTTTGCATCGTTCGCATGTAGACATTAAGGGAAATAATAGAAGAACAAGGATACATATAGAAGAATAGCCACAAAAGAGAAAGAAAGGAAAGAGAAAGATCTGCAGTGCTAATATTGCTAATCTAACATGACAACCACCTCTCAATCTTGCTGATCACTATTTTGGGAAGGTGAGAAACATGCCAGAGGAGCAATATCAAGCACATCAGATGGAGCTATCACAAGATCCAAACAAGGACTATGCTCATGTTGTAAGTCACTTTGTTTGATTCTAGGAGATAGGATTAAATTTTGTGAAAACTCATCCGATAAATGTTTGTCCACATCAACATACTCATACTCACTATCACAAGCATTAGGAGTTGTATTACCATTATGAATAACATTTTCACCCATTTATTCATCAAAGTTTAAAGAAAGTGGAGCAAGAACATGAATAGGAGTAAAACCATCACATGTTCTATGCAACTTATGATTTGGAGATGTTGGTTGAATATCTTGCTTAGGAGAAAAGGGAATCATATCAATTGTTGGAGTCTGAGGAGATTGAGTATTTTGAGGGATAGATTCACGAGCTTGAACACGACATCTTCATCGGCGTTATCTCGCACAATTATTTTGTCAAGTCCTAGTGGAAGGCTGAGAAGGAGGAGGAACATTTGAAGAAGGAGGAATGGTTTTCTCCTTTATAGTGGAAGGCTGAGAAGGAGGAGGAACATTTGAAGAAGGAGGAATGGTTTTCTCCTTTATAGTGGAAGGTTTAGGTTTGGGTATTTTTGGTTGAGCAATAGGAGAGGTAGACCTCTTCTCTGGATAAGAGGAAGGAGGTGGAACTGGGCCATAGAAAGGAGGAATATTAGGTGTAGGGAGGAGACCAAGTCCATCATGGGGAGGAGGGATAGGTCTAACCTTGGGAAGAATATTGGTGTTCTCCTTAAGAGAAGGTAAAGCCAAATCCATAAGAGTAGGTGGACAATTTTACTTAGGAGGAAGATTAGTTCTATCTGAGAGGGGAAGAAACTCATCTTGAAGAATAATAGGAATTCCAAATGTTGGCGATCTAGGTTGACTTAAGAATAATATCATATCGATATTCCATTTTTGATAAGATTGAAAAAGAGCATCGCTCCTTGATGGAAGAGATTGAAATTGTTTAGACCAAAACAGATCAATAGGAACACTGGGGCTTCGTTCGGATGGATGAAATAAGCTATGGTTCATAGTTGTGATTTCTCTATTGTGAGGAAATTTAAGACATTGGTGGATTGGAGAAGCAATATCCTTCATGGAAGATAGCCAAGGATAGCCCAACTTCACACGAAATTGCTCAGAAGAAGGTATAATAACAAAGTCAACATCCAAGGATTTACTATGACTTTCAATAGGAAGGGTGATAGAGCCAATGGTAGGACAAGAGAAACCATCGAATAACTTCACATCCACATTAGAAGCATCATAGAGTGGTTTATGCAATCATAAAGTGAAAAGATACTCTTCAGTTATGGCATTAATCATGCAAGAAGGATCAATCAGGGCACCACGACAAGGGATATCCTTAACCTTTGCAACTATGTATAAAGGGACATCAGGTGCTTTAATGGTCTCACCAGGGTCATATGTAATACAAGGATCCTTAGGCTTATCTTGTGTTTCTACCATATTAACCAAATTTGGAGCCATACATATGAATGCTTCAGAAGTGAGAGAATTGGGCACAATCTCAATAACGTTAGAGGTATGAGATGGAAAGGGATCAGTGAAAATCTTAAGATTTTGATTAGGAGGAGCAACTGATTTATTCTCTTTATCATTCGCACCTGCCACATATATAGTATTATTATCTATCAAGTCTTTAACCTTATTTTTCAATGCAAAACATTTCTCATTATCATGACCATGTTGATGATAAAACTGGCAAAAGGAATTGTTATCAAAGTAAGGAGATGTAAGTTTGGAAGGATAAACTTGTTTTATAGGAGAAAGTTTGATAACATTTATATGCAATAATTGGGACATAATACTATGAAAAGATTCATTCAAAGGAGTAAATTGTCTTTCTCTTTGGAAAAATTTAGAAATAGGAGGCACACCTGTTGTAGCATTCACATGGTTGTTGTTGATTGGATCATTGAACTTGATGAAGTTTTTTGTTGGTTTGAACTTCACAAACGGTTATTGAACACTCTCTCCCTTATCACTCAGAGCCATAGGAGTGGATTGCTCCATTTGGCTCACAACCAATTGATAATTGTAGAGTGTTGCGCACAATTGCGGAAATGAAGTAAAATCAAACAAAAGAAGCTTTTCCCTGATATATTTTTGTAAATTAGAAATAAAAATTCTTTGAATTTCATTATTAGGCACATGAAAAGAAATTTGAGCACACAAATGCTTATATCTACCAATGAAATTAGTTACTTTTTCTTTAACACCTTGTTTACAATGCATTAAATCAGTCAAAGTGATTTTAGGACCAATGTTGTTTTGAAATTGTTGGATGAAAGAATTTGCTAATTTTTGAAAGGAAGTGATAAAATAAGGAGGAAGAAAGCAATACCATTGTAAAGCCTTATCTCTTAGTGTTCTTGTAGACAATTTTGCAAGCAATCATTGATCATAAGAAAAATCAGTACACAAGGTTTGAAATGTTTTGACATGCGTAAGAGGATCACCTTTTCCATTATAGATTTCCAATTGAGGGATCTCAACATGTTTAGGTGGCACAAATTTAACGATATCAAGAAGTGGGCTCACAAAATCAAAGGTGGGTACACTAAACTTGGATTGATTCATAGAAGCAATTTGTTGTTGTAAGGAAGACATAGTTTGAGCAAGATTGTTAATTGTCATTTTGGTAGAAGAATTCATGTTAGACATAGGTGATTGAGAAGGTGGTGTGATGTTGTTGAAAGAAGGCATAGACTGAGAATAAGGTGGTGGGACATTATGATAAGTAGGCAATGGTGATGATTGGGTAGGAAAAGGGACACTTAAAGGAGGAATAAAGTTGTTGAAGGAATTACCCCCTTGTGTCACACAGACTGATTGAAGAATAATAGGAACACTTATGAAGACATAGGTATCGATGGAGGATTAAATGAAGAAGAGGGATTGCCCCCATGACCTATGGTTGTAGGAATAACATTTTGAATTGAATTAGCTATGATGTTAGATGTGAAAGTAGGAATACTAGTCATAGGATTTGTCAAAGGAATAGAGGAATTGACTTGTGTTGAAGGTTGTGAGTAACCTAGGGTTTTGGCACAACTCTTGATAGGCATGACATTAGAATCAACAATATGTTCAATGCCACACAATATATCAAATCCATTTTTATCGCTTTGAAGCATGCACTTAAGACCTTCAATTAATGGAAGAGCTTCACTATTAGGGTATTCTTGGGACATCCATTGTTGAAAGATATCAAATTAATTGTCCAATGTAGATAGTTGATCTAAAGAAACCCTAGTTAAAGCTTCTTCTTCATCATGAGATCCATCAATGGGGTGAATAGGCGCATGATTAGGATAAGAAGAATTAGCATGATCCTCATTAAAGAAGTCATCCAAATTAGGCTCTATCTCCTCGGTAATTAAACCTTGGGAAGCCTTAATATTAATGCTTCATCTAACATGGATAGGATAGGGAGGACTAATAGTGGTAAAACTCATGCACTAGAGGGAAAAATTGAATTTTGAATTGTAGGACAAAGCTTACAAAATTGAGTAATGCAAAATTTAAGAAAATATTGATTACACAATTTGAACTTTGTTGGAAGAAGAGGATGACACAATTTCCAAAAATGAAAGGAAATTGGAATTTTAAAATTAGGGCCAAGGGAATACTACTTAATTTTAAAATCAGAATTTTTAAAATCAGGGCAGACTATAATTAACCTCTTAATTTAAAAAAAATTCTTGAAAGGTGCAATGTTGAATTTTGAAGGTATTTCCGATTCTAGAGGGATAAAAAATTGATAAAATCAGTCAATCTTCTGGATTTAGGCTATTAAATACAGTTATAATAGTCTCCGAAAATTTTGGGAAAAAATCAGAGGATTGTGGCGGGAATGCACATGGTCCGACCAACTTTTTTTCAAAATTTTCAGGGATGGATATTATGATGATTTTAAAGCTAACCCCAAAAAATTGGCGAATTTTACGATCTCTAGATGGGCGAAATGAAGACACAAATGTGAAAATAGGACCCTATGAGGGTTTTGAAGAAAAAGAGGAATTGAATTGCAATATTGAAAAGGGTAAAAATTAATTGATAGGGACACCTTGGAAAATGTTTAAAAAACTGAATGTAAATGAAATTGATTTGAAATTCACACAAAATCCAATTAATTTTTAAAATTAGGGTTTGATGATCTAACCACTTAATTTTGAAATTTGAATTTTGGGAAAAAAAGGGGAAAATTAAAAATTGGAAGTGTAGGATTGAAGACAAATATGAGAATAATCAGAAATCTGAAAATTAAATTGAAATCCAATTTTTGCACAAGTTCAAGATGATTTTTGAAAATTAGGTTTTAACAAGTAACCTCTTAATTTTGTAAATTTTAATTACAAATTGAGCAAGACAATGAGGAAATTGAATTTGACAAACAAAGTTTCAGATCTAAGATAACCACAAGCAATTTTACAAATCACAAGTTCAATTTCAATTTTAAAAACTAGGGTTTTTAATGATTTAACCACTAAGTTTGCATAAATTTGAAACTTGTAAATGAAAAATATGCAATTGTGTTCAAAGGAAAGCATCCAAGATGTTAGGTTCACCAAAATGTAATGGTGGGAAAATGATGAGTAATAGATCAAGAGGAAAACTAACCCTTTCCCTCAAAGAGAGATGAGAGTTTCACTATTGATTATCCTTCAAACACTTTTCACCATTACATTAGGAAGATAAGGGATAATTCAATAGATTCAATCTCCACACAAAGATGATAGATTGAATCATGAATGAATTAAGAATGTTAGGATGATCCCTTCTTCCTTAGTTTGATTTGGAAAAGAATTGATTAAATTATGTAGTGCAAAAGTGACAAAGAATCGATTATAACTTGAGATCGGAATATGGGATGAAGCTGTGCACCTAGATTTGGTTGTAAAATATCGAGACAACGTTGCCCTACAAATTTGATGAAAATTTGTCCAGACCATGGTGGGAATGTACACGGCCCTCCGAAAAATCCATGAAACTAAAAGGTTTTTTCTGCTTCCGCAAATGTAGCCTGAATCCGAAAGTACAACTACGCACCTGCAACCTACACATAGAAAAGAGAGGGAAATGTGTTGGGATTGGGGGTTTGCCTTTAGGTCAAACCCCAGGTTTGGAATTAATCAAGTAATGAAATAAAGTACTTGCAAGTAGATGTAAATGAAAGACTGAATTGTAAATCACCTCAAGGGAGGTTGTAGTAGCAATGTTGATAAAAATTATTGTGAGGAATTGTATGTTGAAATCAATCTCCTTTTCAATGGTTGAATCCTTGACTTGAATGCAATACCTAGCGTTGAATGGAGACTTGATAATTCTCAATGCTAGAAAAGAATGCTTGAATGCATGAATGCTCTTGAATGCTTGATCGCTTATGCAACATGACCTTATCAAAATTCCCCTTATGAAAATGAGAGGACAAATGCCCCTTAAATACATGTTGGTGGATTTGAATTTTGTCATTGGTCGCCATCAGGGAGGTTTCCTGCCCGAGGCACAGCCCACAAGATATGCTCTAGGAAGGGTCTTGCCCTAAAATAGGGCAGTGACACGGATGCCACACCCCTGTCCTAGGAGGACAAGGGTGCCACGCCCCTGTCCAGGGGGGATAGTGGCACCATGCCTATGTCCTACCCCTTTCTCTAGGGTAGAACGTAGTCGGGGTGATGCAGAGGCCAAGGAAGAAGCTATTTTCGCAAGCCAAGCACTCTCTAGTCTCTGATCAGGCTAGAGGATTCGAGTTCACATGCATGAGGACCCTAATGTTATCGTAAATTTATAGGGTCGCAATTTTATAACACTACACATGCTAGGATAATATATCATGCTAGGATAATCTGCTAATCTTTTATCATATCATCATCTTCATACTAGCTTAATCATCATAGTTCTAACATCATATATATCTTAAAATGCATTCATGCATATAAATCAAATATCACTCGTTCTTGGAGTTGTCATTCCTAAGTCATTTGCTCAATGATCTGAGAGCAAAAACATTGACTTTAGGGATCTTGTGAGATATAGAACAATGGGATACCCCTTGGGAAGTTGAACTAATTGATTCATTCACATATTTGCACCAAGAGTCTCATTGGTGTGTGGGTCTTTTGGATTCAGGTTGTTCATTTTCATCACCGCATTTTCCCGCATACATTTTTGGCACCCACCGTGGGGCTCTTCCCCATAAATAACATCATTTTTTGTGCAGGCTAAGGATTGCAAGCACACTGGAATACCCTTTTAGCGCATCTGGAGTATACTTTAGCACATTTGTGGCAAACAATAGCACATTCATCGCACTGTTTAGCTCATAGAACCCATATTATAGTGCTTTAGAACTTCTTTTTAGCGCATAACATTCTCTATTTCTTTCTTACACATAGAAGTATCAGCGTAGTGCATTAGGGAATCAGAGTAGTGCGTATGAGTCATCCTTTAGCACTTTTATACCATTTTGTAGCGCATCTGTGCTGAAGTTCAATGCATAACTCTAATAGATAAGAAGGATAGTTTGTATAAGAGTTAGAAAATTAGGCTTGTGTAAGCCCACCTAAGGTTTTAATTTATCACTAACTTCCTTTTATTGCAGGGTACTAATCGTTTCTTGCAGGTTGGAGTAGTTAGATTTAGGAAGTTGATTTCTTTCTATCCTTTTAAAGTGATTTAAAAATAACTCATTTCTCTTTGGTTAAAAGGAACCTCATTTTATCTTGGGCTTAAAACAAATCAAATTTACTTTTGGACTTAAAAGGAATCTCATTGCAAGTTTAAAAAGAACAACAAAATCAAACACATTTACTTTCTTGCAAGATTAGGGGAAAACACTTCATTTTGGGCTATAAAAAAAGAACAAATTTTCATTTTATTGCAAAGGTAAAAAACAATCAATCTTTCCTTTTATTTTGCAAAGCAATTTCCATTTTCAAATAAAACGTGTTTTATTTTTTGTGGACCAAGATTTCAACTTCCTAGTTAGACAATAAATTGCTTTGTGGGATAAAAAGAACACCATGCTTGTTGGAGCAACATCTCCAAATAGATCTTAGCTAATCATTGCCTTGAAAGTTAAAAAGAATATTGTTTGCCTTGACTCAAAAGTGGAAGGTATATGCTCTCCCCTTAATTGGGTGACCAAAAAGCCAAACCACTCTTTGTGCTTTCTTTTAATTTAAGAAATTAAATCCTTTAGAAGGCCTGCCCTCACGATTTGCCCTTAGGATGCCATTAATGATCGATGAGAGGGGAACGACCTAAGTGGGAAATGACTTTATCGCCAAGTGTTCCAACCCACTATTATCAAATGTGGAGGCTGACTAAAGTCCCCTTCAATGGTTTTGCTCAATGATTAGTCTTCCCTATTATCTTTAAGATATGTAAAGCCTTTGTTCTAAAGGTTGGGAAGCCTCCCAAGGGAGTTTATCACTTAAGACCGAACAAAAGGTTGATTACGAACCTTAGCATTAGAAACTTTGAACTGAGCTAGTCACCAAACATTGGCAATATCATAGTGCAAGGGTGAGGAAGAATCCGCCCCCAAGATCACTCACCATATATCTCCCAAGATAACTACCCAGCTGTGAAGCACTTTGGGTTAATTTCTAGCAAAAGGCAAAAAAATGGGCGCCTTTTAGGGGGTGACAAGGTCGTTTGAGCTGTGGAGTATCGAGACTAGTGGGCTATGATATTGTCAAAGACCCTTGAATAAAGAGTCTGCTTGATCTGTCTTTTTGTAAATCAAACCAGTGAAAACATCCTCAAAGAAACATACACTACTTGTTTAGCATAGATAAATTGTTATCTCTTCTATATGCTGTGTTTTCAAGTCATTTTCAGAAAATCATCCATCAAATCACAAGTGTCATTTTTTAATATCACAACAAAAGCATCAATCAGAGAAATCATGACAGTTAGTGCATAGGAGCAACATCCAAGTGTATCTCCAACATTCATAGCACATTCAAATCAAAACTTAGTGCTTTCATCACTCAACTTAGTACATGACCAGTATCATACTGGTAAAATTTCAGATAGCACTTGTCAGCATCATTGTAGCGCATACAAGCATCATCCTAGCACGTTCGAAGCATATTATAGTGCTTTAATACCAAACATTATTGCGTAAAAGGGACAAATTAGTGCATAACCTATCCAACAATTTTATTATCCAACGGTATACAATAGTGCATTAGAGAGGCAACATAGTGCATAGTGAATGTTCTGTAGTGCTTTGAAAACATCCTTTAGTGCATCAAGTCTTTGTCTTAGCACACGGCCAATTCTAGTAAAAAACAAAGAGCAAACCAATCACTTTGGAAAAAAATTATCAACAGTTTCAAATACCCTTTTTGGTCCTCTGCCAAATCCAGCAACAAAACTTCAAAAAAGGATCATAAGTGAGAAAATTTTGAATCCAACAAAAGCACTCTTGGAGAGAGGTATCTAATCATCAATTAGCTTGAGATCAGATTTCATCCAACAAAATTAAAGAGTATCAGAATAGTGATCAAAGTTCCACCATCCAACAAATCCTATCAAAACAATATCTAGTTAGGTCCTCAAGTTGTCAAAATAAGTTTCTACATCAAGAAACTTGACTCATATCATTTGACACACTTTTTATTGGAGGCAAATCAAACTAAACCTCTACTTTATAGGGTAAACTTGATTTTTCAAATGAAGTATCCATATTCAACATCAACATCAATATCAACCTTTGATCATTTATGTATGACCACTCCTCATATTTTGAGAAGAAGAAGTCTTCATCAAAAGACTACGTTGAAGAGGAGACAACCTAGTTCTAAGGCACTTATCAAAAGAAATAAATTTCTCTATATCAACCGTCAACTCTTTGCATCATATTGCACATTCTTGCATCATATGCGGTTGTATATCCAGGGAAAAACAAACAAATTTGACAAAGAGACTTTGAGAAGTAGGGCTTACATTCAGAAAGTGACATTCAACCAACACCTTAATCATGGAGGAAATATTAACCTCGCTTTGTTTCCAAAGTTCCTTATCACTTACAACAAAGCTCGACCTGAGCCACCAACTCTACCAAGAACCCCAATAGAAGAAGAAGAATTCATCACGGTAGAGATATATTAATGCCCATTGTCACTCGATCTCAGAGAAACTAGAAGAAGGAATCACAACCAGAATCAAGCATGGGTCGTAGACTATCCAATCCTTTTGATGAGTATGAAAATATGGGAGAAATAGAGATCACCGAAGAAACTTCTTCAAGAATGTCAAGAAAACCCAGCTTTCCAAAAACTCTTAGAAAGACTTATAGAAGCAGATAAAGAAAAATATCTACTCATGCTAACTAGCAAAGGAGTCAACATTCTTGAAGATTTCGACATAGAAACTTAAGGAATATAGATGAGATAATTTCAAGAGCAATATAAAGAAACTATGCCTATCAAGAACAATGAAGAGAAGAAGAGACACATGATCAAGAAAACATACACAACCAAGACCACGCCCATGAACAAGACAACACCCACAAACAAAACCATGCATGCCATCAGGACAATCTTAATGAATGAGGGGAAGCTCCCCATCGAAGGACAAATGCACCCATGGCTGCTCTTACACAACAACTCCAGACATTGGAAATAAAAATGCATGACATGCAACAAGGAACCACGGTACGATACTCCTTGGACGAAATATGTCCTTATCCTTTTGATAGGATATTGAACATGGTACCTTTTCCCCCGAATTCAGACATACCAAAGTATGACAAATACTATGGTAAGAGTGATCCCCATGATCACATTCAAGAATTTTGTACCATGGGCTTAGAGTTTTCTCACGATGACACATACTTAATGAGATTATTCCCAAGAAGTTCGAGAGGGAAAACAATGGAGTGGTTGTCTAAACTTACACCTCCCATCAGATCATTTGATGAGTTAGTAAAAAAATTCATAGCACAATACTCCTATAACATTCAAAATGCCATCACCATGCTAGATGTGTGTAATACAAAACAAAAGAGCAATGAAACATTCATAGTGTTTCTACAAAGGGTGGAGGCTCATGGTTTCAAGATATCCTCGAGATGTGCCCGAAAAGGAAAAGATAGAAATGTTCATCAACAATTTGAATAGTGAGATGAGTTATCAACTCAAACTCCAATGCATACCATCTTTTACAAAATTGATAGAAAATGGTATCCAATTAGAGGAAGCTTGCATCAAGAAGGGAACATTGAAGTTCTTTAAGGAATGTGTTAATTCATCAAACATTAACCCCTTTAACAATCAAAACAATAACAACACTTTAGACAAATCCAGATTTTGGACAAGAAATAAAAACATTGTTAATGATGAGGTTATTGATGCCAACAATGTGAAGCCTAAACAACCAATGTTGACTTTATCAGGCAACCCACCATCCAATAATGATAAAAAAAAAGTGCTAATCAAGGCACTAACACTTGTCAACGAAATACCAACCAAGGAGCTTCAACGTCAAACACCAAAAAAAATCATCAAGGCAACAACAACACCAACCAAGGAAACAACACAAACCAGGGAGGCAATACCAATGCTTTCCCATATCGACACATATACACGCCATTAGGATAAATCAGCGTTTCGGGAACTATTGGCAAATAAGATCATCACATTGCTAGCCACAAGCAACTTTGAACTTCAAGTCAAACCACCTTGGTGGAATGACTCACATTATTGTGATTTTAGTTGAAACAAAGGGCATAACACAAATGATTGCATGAGGCTGAAGAACATAGTTTAGGACATGATAGACAAGGGCAACTTAACAATTGATGGTCATAAAACAAATGGTGACCATGAAGCCTTCAAAAATCCTCTTCCAACTTATGACAAAGAAGGAGCATCAACATCAAACAATACCAAAGGTGATCGTATTAATCACATATATGAAAACACTATCAATCACATATCAGCGTATGACAATAAAGTAAATAGATATCATAAAAATTAAAGACAAGCAAGAACATACGTCGATAAACGTGACAACTAGAGCACAAAAATATGTCTTGAAAGGGAAAACATTAACATCGACAAGTCTCCCCAAGACTAAATATAACCTATTCGATCAAGTACGGAGCACTCCCGCTCAGATATCTATACTTGAGTTACTCAAACTTTCGCCAAAACACAAGGATATCTTGGAGCAATCTCTTATCAAAACAATCATTCCAAATAATTTGTATATTGACTGATTCCAAGCCATGGTAGCCCATATGATGGTAACACACAACATATCTTTTTCTTAACATGATGATGTCTCCTTGAATCATCCGCATAACACCCCACTACATATCGAGGTCTTAGTCTATAAACATCAATTAAAAAGAGTATTAATAGATGGAGGAGATGGTCTCAATATCTGTACTCTAAAGCTTATCCGTGCATTGGAATTCTCTGAGCAGTCTATTGATCCCAAGAAGAAAATCACCATAAAAGCCTATGATTATGAAGAGAGATCATCTGAAGGAATCGTAATACTAACCATTCAGGTAGGTCCTGTACAAAGAGACACCATGTGCCAAGTCTTGGACATAGACTTGACATATAATATACTATTGGGTCGTCCATAGATCCATGAAATGCAAGCAGTATCTTCCAAATACCATCAATGTATCAAGTTCCCCTACAACGAACAAGAAATTTCAATATATGCAAATGATAACCCTTTTCAGTATTGCAATGCTATGGGGGCAGTTCAAGATAGCCTGGTTCCACATAACAAGGAGGCCCAAGCTTCCTAATCATCCAATCATCAAGTAGACCTCAAGTCTCTATCCATAGACTTCAATCAAAAGATGAAAATCAAGGACCAAGGCATGTGGGAGTATTCTTTTGAACCCTTATATCTATCTAAATTGCCAACATCACCAAAATCTTATGGAAAAACTTCCACATCAAGACATTAGGCAACACAACCCATCACCAAGTTTGATGGTAAATTTATCCAACTAGGCACACTGACTAATGAATCAAAAGAGAAAGATATCCTTAGTTGGCTATATATGGATGAAGAAGAAATTGGAGTTGCTACCATAGAAGTGGCCATACCTATACAACAATATGGAAATGGGTTCTGGATCATGCAACAAATGGGATACAAAGGAAAAGGACCTATTGGCAAGTGCCAAGAAGGCATTATAGAACCCCTGCAACTTCCTTCACAATTTGTAAGAGACAAAACAAGACTTGGGTATGAACAACATGTTTCGCTTAGGCAGAAACAAAATCACCAACAAAAACCTTAGTGGAGAGCAAAGAAAAAATATAATGAAGACTCATGGCAAGAAGCAATACACCAAGCAACAGAAATGACAAAGAAGGAGAAAAAGCATCAAGAAAATGAAAAATTCCAAGAAGAACTCGTCATTCAAAGGGGAGAAGCTTTTTATAAAGTGCATCATGTGTAGGAACCTGATCTAACCAAGGTAGAGATGCCACCTAAATAAATTGTTACTCACAAAAGGGAAACAATGTATAAACAAATGCAAAGAGCACATGCAAGCAGGGATCCCGAATTAAAAAAAACTACAAAATTGGTGTCAATCATCAATGATATTTTCTCACCATACAACGTACCTATCAGATATAGTGAGGTAACCTGGGATAGTGATTCTAAAATTGATTCCAATGAATATGAGTGGGGTAGTTGTTCTGATGTTACTAAAGACTTTGAGGTGGATACCATCCACGCATACACACCCATTTCTCAGGAGGGAAGAAGCTTAGAACCTCGACCGCTTGAATTCGGACCATGACATATCTACGAGGCTAGTGAGAATGAGCAGCGACAATATGAAAAAGGAAATATCAAAGATAATACCATCGAAGACCTCAAAAATATCATAGACCTCACCAATAGCCCAAACAACTATAACAACGACTCTATCAAAGCACTTACAACAACTGATCTTAACCCACCAAATGACTCCTTACCACTCATATATCCTGATCTAATAGACTGGGAAGAACCTGGACATCATGACATACCAATATTCCCAAATGATGAATCCATTATCCAATACCTATGCTCAGTCAACCTAGAAGCATGCTCCACCAGTGGAAAATATAACAATATCTGCAATCAGGGGGGTGCCAAGTCTCTCAGTCGCAAAAATAAAATAAACAAAGGATCTAATGGTGAAAACTAGTCAATGGCAGTATTAGATCATAAAAAAATCAAAATAAAGGATGCATTTGAAGGTGAAAACCTTTTTAAGGCACCTAAAGATGGGAGGCTTGACACTCTTCCTGAACATTACCAGGAAAGGTCACCAATATTGATTGAGCCAACTCACTCAATAAACATCGGTACTAAAGCAACAGTTAAAATCACTCACAGAAGAAGAACAACTAGATTTTATCAAATTATTCAAAGAAAAGCAAATCAATTTTGCTTGGTCTTAAGCTGACATACCAGGGATAGATCCGAATCTAATCATGAATCACCTATCCATCACTCCTAGAGCTAAACCAGTCAAGCAAAAATTAAGAAAGATGAATCCGCATGTGGCATTATTGATCAAAGATGAACTAAAGAAGTTATTAGATGTTGGATTCATCTTACCTATATACTATGCTAAATGGATCTCAAACATTGTACTAGTTTCAAAACCTGACAAAAGCATTAGAATATGCACAGACTTTAGGGATGTCAACAAAGCATGTCCGAAGGATGACTTTCCTTTACCAAGCATTGGCATTATTATGGATCTAACAACATGCCACACAATGTTATCATTAATGGATGACTTCTCTAGCTATAATCAAATCAAGATAGCCCCAGAGGATCAAGATAAAACTGCATTCACCTGTCCATGGGGAACGTATTGTTGGAACGTCATGCCTTTAGGCTTGAAAAATGCTGGTGCAACTTATTAAAGAGCCATGACAACAATCTTCCATGACATGATGCATACTTTCATGAAAGATTATGTGGATGATTTACTAGCTAAATCATTCACTCGAGCAAAACACCTAGGCATACTAGATAAAATCTTCCAACAATTGGAGCAATTTAAGGTTAGACTAAACCCTAAGAAGTGTGTCTTTGGGGTCACATCTGGCAAATTGTTAGGCTACATTGTATCAAAAAAGGGCATCGAAGTAGATCCAACAAAGGTATAGGCTATCATGGAGATGCCACCTCCTAAAAACATTAGCCAACTCAGATCTCTGTAGGGACGACTAAAATCCATCAGCGATTCATCATTCAGTTAGCAGATAAATGTCTTCCTTTCAATCATCTGCTTCATAAAACTATACCTTTCAGATGGGAAGACAAGTGTGCAGAATCATTTCACCAACTCAAACAATATCTAATGAATCTGCCAGTTTTGGTACCTCCGATAGCAGGCAAGCTGCTCATTCTCTATAAATGAACAACAAAAGTATCATTGGCGGCACTGCTAGCACAAGAAGATCCAACAGGCAAAGAAAGGGCTATCTATTAAATCAATAGGACTTTGAATGGATATGAACTCAATTATACATTCATTGAGAAGGCTTGCTTGGGAGTGGTATTTTATTCTGAAAAGTTCCACCACTATATGTTAGCCCACACAATCAAAATGGTAGAAAAAATTGATCCTCTCAAGTATCTACTCAGCAAGGAAGCTCTCACATGACGATTAGCTAAATGGGTCATGATTTTAAGTGAGTTTGATATCCAATACACAGAACATCGGGCTATCAAAGGATAGGTAATTGCAGATCAATTGGTAGAAGCACCATTACCAGGCCACCAACCACTGCAGGTGGAATTTCCAGACATGGATGTGCTCACTATCACCCCCAAGCAATGGACCCTATACTTTGATGGATCCTATACACAACATGGATCAGGTGCCGACATTTTGCTCATCACTCTGGAGGGGCACACAATTCCTAGATCTTATAGACTAATGTTTCCATGCACCAACAACATTGCTAAATATGAAGACCTGGTAACATGAATCAAGGTGGTTTTAGAATGGAAAATCATAGAATTGAGAGTCTATGGGGACTCTCAATTAGTTATCAACCAGATTAACGATGACTATCAGATGAAAGATGATAAGCTAATGCCTTACAAGAGACTGGTAGATGCTTTCAAAAACTACTTTGTGTACATCACCTTTGAGAAAATCCCAAGATTAGATAATAGAGTTGCTGATGCAATGGCCACTATCGCTTCACTTGTACAAATTCCAGAAAAATAGAATCATTACGAATTCCTGGTGGAGGTATTGTTTTCCCTAGCCTATGACAATTCTACATCCCAAGTCATCTATACCCTAACCGAATCTGATTCCCCTATATATGGGAAGATCTATAATTATCTCAAAAACAATACTCTCTCGCTCAACCTATCTCACAACCAAAAATGCAGCTTCATCTGACAAGTTGCTCGCTATACCTTAACCGCTGACACTCTTTACCGCCAAGGTCTAGATGGTACTCTTCTTCAATGCCTTGATCATAACTAATCTGACTCTTCCTTACATGATCTTCACGAAGGTATTTGTGGTACTCATTCAAGTGGTCCTACTCTCGCCAAGAAACTTCTGCGAATGGGATATTATTGGCCGACAATGGAAAGAGAGTCCTATCAATTTGCTAGGAAATGTCCTAAATGTCAAATTCATGGCAACCTTATACATGCACCAACACATGAGCTGCAACCATTCACCACATCTTGGCCTTTCTATCAATGGGACTTGATCGGGTAGGGAAAATTCATTCTTCCTCTTCAAATGGGCATAAGTTCATTATCACCACCACAAAGTACTTCACCAAGTGGATCAAAGCATTCCCAATGACCACCGCAACTAGAAAATAGATCTCATCATTCATCCTCAACTATCTCATTTATAGATATGGCATTCCCAGTTCCATCATCATAGATAACAGATGTCCTTTCAAGAATCAAGATGTGCAAGAGCTATGCGAGCAGTTCAAAATACAACATTTCTTCTCCATACCATACTACCCACAGGGGAATGGTCAAGCAAAAGCATCAAACAAAATAATCTTGAAAATCCTCAAGAAAACAATAAATGATGCTGGCAAGGATTGGCATGTACAACTTAATCCAACACTTTGGGCCTATAGAACAAGCATCCAGACACCTACATGGGTTACACCATATTCATTGGTGTATGGTTTAGAGGAAATTCTACCTCTTGAGGTAGAAATCCCATCTCTCCGAGTATCTTTGAAGGGCCTCATTTCAGATGAGAAATATCGAGTGAACAAGTTGCAGGAACTAGAACTTCTTGATGAAAAATGACAACGTGGCTATAACCATCTCAAGACATATCAACAACAAATGTGCAAAAAATTATAATCACAAAGTCATCCCAAGGGCTTTCAAAGTCAGTGATCTCGTACTAAAAGAAAATCCCAGAAATTAGCAAGATCAAGAAAAGAAGGGGAAGTTTGAACCTAACTAGTTGGGACCCTTTGTCATCATATCATCCTACGGATCAAGAGCATATCAGTTGTCAACTTCAGAAGGAGACGTGCTCGATGAAACAACCAACAACATCCATCTAAAGAAGTTCTACACTTGAGTTGTCCAATGCATGAAAAAATCAATAAAATTAAATAAAAATCAGAAAAATACAAAAAAAAGAAATAAAAGAAATAAAAAATTGCTATAAAAACAAGTAGTGAAAACTTGGCAACAGGCGCTATTTGTGAGAGAATGATTCCTCTATCTACCAGTACTCATATCTTTGATCCATGTAGTCTCAGCTAATAGCCATCACCATACATTTATACACACAACAGTATCCCGACATACTTAGCGTAGTCACTGTCCTTGAATATCTAAACAACTATCCACATCATATACCACCATGTCTTGGTGATCAACATATATATCCACATCAATGAATATCCATAACCAGGGGTAACATTCCTCTCACTTTATATTTTGGACAACAAATAAGGATCACAACATATTGGGGAACCATTGTCAAAATTGCTCATCGGGCTAGAAAATAGGATCATTATCCAACTACAACTTCCAACACACACGATGTATGATTTTTCTGAATTATGATTTGTTTACATTTAGCATGAAGTTTTGACTATTTGTATCTTGATTTCTGAATCATTAGATCTTTTGAGCTACTCAAGGATGCTCTGCGCTAGAGAAGCAACAAAAGGAATTTGATATTTTCTTTGGTTTTTTGTCTGTGAGGCGATCATTCGTATGGTGCAAATTTGTCTTCAGACATGATTAGAAGCATATCATTGAAGATATTTTACACTTTCCACATACAAATGGTTCAACTCTTATTGATTTTACGCAAGCAATGCTTAGGTCATCTTGGTTTGATTATACCTCGACGCTTGTGTTGTCTTGCAATATAAAAAATCCATCTAAGTTTTACTCAGGTCATTATGGTTCAATTATACCATGATGCTTGTATTAAACTTTCAACATATCAAAAGCTCAATGATGACAAAAAGAGCACAAACAAGTGACTAAACGGGAAGGACAACAACATAATTAAGGTGATCATTTAGTTGCATATTATCTTAATCTTGCATTTAGTTGCATATCATCTTAAATCTTGCATTTAGTTGCATTATCATTTTAAGCTTGCATTTAGTTGCCTATCATCTCAGTCTTTCATTAGGTTGCACATCATTTTAAATCTTGCATACATCATTATCATTATCATACATCTCATTTTCAAAATAGATCTCACATCATTATCATTATCATACATCTCATTTTCAAGATACATCTCACATCCTTATCATTATGATACATCTCATTTTCAAGATACATCTCACAAATCATAACATTAAGATAACATTACATCTCATATCAAAGTAATCACAACAATACATCATCACATTATCACTCATTCTATCATGAATCATCCATTCACATCATTATTATCTAATCATATAATCATCCTCATAGTATCATCATATCAAAACATAATGCACATCATAAATCAATCATCATCAATAAGCACATCACATGTGGATTAGAGATATCATGTCTATCATTATTATCTAATCATATAATCATCCTCATGTGGTCGAAATATACAAGGGATATCATGTCTATCAAAATACAACAAAAGTTATCAAGAATAACAGAGATAGGTGTCTCAGGTATGACTATCTCCTGAGGCAGACGATTTGACAACAGTTTTCCTAGCTCCTGGATCTCCACCAGGTGGATCACCTCAGACAAGCCCCGTAACACCTTTTCTCTCTATCCTTGTATGATTATGGCCAGATCGAGTGGACGCTACCGCAACCTATCTAGGAGTTTTGTGATCTTGAGGGACCACCTCCTCATAGAAACGCCTATAATACTCAACCTCCTTGGCCGAGTACTGTATCTCTCTTAGTGTGTCCTGAACTGGGGCACCAATCGTGGCTCTCTCTAACCTATCAATAAGGGCCTCTGCCCGAACCTGACACTCTATCTCTGTATCCCACTCTGCGATAACCTGCATAATCTATCACTGCTCCGCTAACACCTGTGCCTATAGCTGTTGCATCGAGACTTGTAGCGCTCTAATCTTAGAATCCTATCGATGGGTGGGCACCCTAATCTGAATGGGTACCTGTGTCATGGTCCCTCCCACACCTGTCCCTTTCTGAGACACTGATGGAGGTAGAACATCAGATCTCCTCCTCTGGGTAGGTCACCTATCATCCTCTATCCCTCCCACAATAGCTAGCACTGTACCTACCCTACCACCCCTATCAACACCAAGAATGAGACCTCCTCCTCTATCTCCACCCCCTCTCCCTTTATCTCCACCCCCTCTCCCTCTATCTCCTCCTCTATCTCCACCTCCTCACCCTCTATCTCCTCCTCTATCTCCTCCTCCATCACCTCCACCTCTACCTCCTCCTCCACCTCCATCACCACCACCACCACCTCCACCTCCCTCTCCTACCTCATCTCCCTCATCCAAATCTCTCCATCTAGCTGCCCCCTGCCTTTGTGGCTCCTCCTCATCATTGTCAAAGGCTGGAAAAATCTATGCTATATCAGATATGCATGCCCCTACATGTGCCACGAAGTAGGTGGAGAACTCCTTTGTCGACCTAGCATCCATAGCCCTGACCCCATAATCCTAGATCTGTCCTACTAGTGACATGTACTCCTCAACAACTGCTTCATTATCTAGGGTAGGTCTCCACTCCAACACATCTTGTCACTGATGAGAATATAAATAGGCTCCCTATGGCATCCCCTGCTATCTACCATATTGTCGTTGAATACGGCTATGCAAGAATCATTCAATAATAAAGGGCGTCCACCCAATCAGGTACCTCGACATATATACATAGGGCATCTCAACCCTATCCTCTTCCCACACCTCACAATCCATATATGGTCTCTAGATGACCATATTGATAGTTTTCCCAGCTTACGCTGGACAACTACACCTATATACCTATAAACATAAGCCTGACCAACTGGCCTATCCCTGTCTACAAGCGGTCTCGACACTGGTATATGCTCCCAAGCCCACACCTGTAACAATGTCACCCTAGCTGATAAACTAGTATATCCAAAATATACTACCTGGTGAAGCTCTCTGTATAGATGGGCCAACATATAGGACCCCCATGCAAACCTGCCTCCCTGTGTCACCATGTCCTTTGGCACCAATCCCCATCCAATGACTAGTCCCTTCGACCTACGGCCGGGACACAAAAACACACCAATAAAACCTGCTAATACTCATGGCAGCAGAGCGTAACCTAAATCCAAAAACTCTTGTCATGGGATCTCATAGCCATTAATCTCATCATCCTGAAAGATACGGCGTAGAGCCTCTATGCCACCCTCCTCGGTTTGCTCGTAAGGTAATAGAGCCCCAACCATAGGAATTCGTAGAATCTGATAATAGTCCTCTAGTGTGACTGTCATCTCGCCAATCGCCAAGTGAAAGGTGTTCGTATCATCATGCCACCTCTCTTCCAAAGCTGTCAATAAACCCCGATTAATGATATACCAAGGCATGTCTAATAAAGATGACAACCCACATCTCTCAATAACATCTTTGTCAGCCTGTGATAAACGTGGGATAAGTGTTCATGGCCTCAGAAATCTCTCTTGAGACTGGAGCATGCCAATCTCTTCCTGCAAATCAATAAGTATCCATCATCAGTTCTCAATTCTATATAATCTATCAGCAATCAAAGCAAATCAACCTAGACAACCTACCCTACGTGCTAAACTGGCAAAATCTGACCTAAAATTTGAAAAATGTGACCAAAATAAATAAAATTAATAAAAAACGAAGATGGATTTCGGTCACTTACTGGTGGGCCATAGGCGGCAAGTCTTTGGTGTCGCATGGGGCGGTCAAATCGATGCAAGGAGTAGGGAATCAACATCGTCGTCAGAGCTCCAAATGTCACAATCACAAAGAGACAAGTGTGCAAATGATTTTTCAAAGTTACTTTTTACCTTTTAATAGGGTAAAATAAAAAAAAGGTAATAAGTGGGGCATGTCTTTTACTCCCACTTTTTTATTTTTAACCTTATCAACATCACTTTGTCGGGAGATGATTCAATAATGTGCATACAATGCAGTCAATATTCTCATATTGCAATTAATTCAAAAATTCTCATCAACTAGCCAACTTTTCACTAAATGCTTGATTCATCTCCCAAAGGGGCATCATCAATATCGTTCATCAAATCTACATCTAGAGCATCATATCGATATTTCGACACACAACACCGTATCGATCAAACTTTGACAACATATCCGGAAAAATTTCTTTGAATCAACATGTGCACACACATCACTTCAAAGAGGGGCAAAATGTAGACGTATAAATATGACGTACACATATTTATTTTAACCCAATTCCTCATATTAATTAAATTCTATTTAATTAATTTCTTCACATTCATCTATTTGATTAAATGAATTACTCAATTTATTTAATTAAATTCAACTAAACCTTGTCTGGAATTAAATTTCTTCACATTCATCTATTTGATTAAATGGATTACTCAATTTATTTAATTAAATTCACCTAAACCTTTTCTGGCCTTTAATTAAATAAATCACTTGATTTAATTAATTCCCCTTTCTCCCCTTTTAATTAAATTTACATTTAATTAAATTAATGCTTGCAAATAAATAAATCTAATTTATTTATGAAAATCCTCCCACTTGTATTTATGCAAGTTGCACCTATTTTCGTTGAAATAAAGTAATTTTATTTTAATTAAAATCCTTTTCCCTCCACTTGCATTTTCCTACATCTCCCACTTGCCTCCTAAACCCCTTCTAGATTCTTCTAATCACTTCCAATTTAGCCTAATTCATCTCCTAATTATTGTCACATTCCTAAGCAAAGAGAAGTCACTTCTCAAAGCCTCCAAAGTCTTCAATAACCATTAAAGGCTTTGTGTCTTCAAATGGTTAACCTCTAAAAGTCTTCCAAACCATTAAAGGCTCTTACATAACCATTTATGGTTAACTCATCTTTGATCTCTAGTTAGAGACTTTCTCTCTAACTTAACCCTCATATAACCCAAGGGTCTCATCAAGGATTCATGGCTTTAACCTTGGTTATCCTATTAACCCTTGCACAAGAGTTTACCCCTTGGGTAAAAGCTTTATCCATTGGATAACCCTAACCTAACCTTAACCCTCACCTCCTAGGGTAACCTTCATGTCTTCTCAGACATTTAATGCTTCTTGCATCTCCTTTCAAGCAACCTCTTGTTGACAATTGTCACCATTTCATTGGTGAGAATTGTAAATGTGGATTTATTAACTTTCATCCTAGACCTTGTCAAGATTATTCAATCTTAACCATTAATTGCCTTATTTTCCCTACAAATAGAGTTCTCATTCTTCAATTTTCATAGATCCAAGTCTTTATGCATATACATTATAGTCTAATTAACTAAGCATTTTAGCCTCTCTTTGATAAATCATCATAATAGCATTTAGAAGCATATTTTCATATCCTAAAATATATCATGCTAGGATAATATATGATGCTAGGATAATTTTCTAATCTTTTATCATATCATCATCTTCATACTAGCTTAATCATCATAGTTCTAACATCATATATCTTAGAATCCATTCATGCATATAAAACAAATATCACTTGTTCTTGGAGTTGTAATTCCTAAGTCATTTGCTCAATGATCTGAGAGCAAAAACATTGACTTTAGGGATCCTGTGAGATAGAGAACAATGAAACACCCCTTGGGAAGTTGAAGTAATTGATTTGTTCACATACTTTCACAAAGAGTCTCATTGGTGTGTGGGTCTTTTAGATTCGAGTTTCTCATTTTCGTCACCGCATTTTCCTGCATACACCTACCACTTTTGAGACACAGAGTACACGCTTTCTTTTTATCCCATATTGCAGTTGTTTTCTAAAAGCTATCGAAAAGACACGTGGTTCTTTTTATCCTAATAGAGCAATGTGTAAAGATAGCCACAATTTTGAAAAAGAGATCCTGGTCAACCAAAGTATATTCGTCAAATGAATACCAACGGTTTTGCAATCTTGAAATCTTAATGAAGTGAAGGTTCTTTTTAAACTCCCAAATGAAAAATGAGGTTCTTTCTAATGAGAAATGAGAGTGACAGTATTAGGTTTTGAATATTTGAAGACTTTGTATGATGAAGACCCAGATTTTGCAGAACCTTGGAAAGCATGTAGAGAGTCGGTTATGGTTGATAGGAGAAAATGGTTGGATTATTTCATTCAAGATGGGACGCTATTCAAGGGAGTTCAATTGTGCATACCTAAGAGTTCCATGAGAGAGAACCTAATAAAAGATAAACATAGTGGAGGTTTAGCTGGACATTTTGGCATTGACAAAACAATTGAATTGGTGAGTGAGTAGTACTTTTGGCCCCAAATTCATAAGGATGTTAAGAGATATGTGCAGAGTTGTAGAGTTTGTGAAGTTGCAAAAGGTAGTAGTCAGAATGTGGGATTGTATAAACCTTTGACAGTACCAGTAAGACCTTGGGAGGATATAAGCATGGATTTTGTACTTGGATTGCCTAAGACACTGAGAGGGAATGATTCTATATTTGTGGTAGTGGATAGATTTTCAAAGATGGCTTATTTCATACCTTGTAAAAAGACATCAGATGCATTGCATGTAGAAGACCTATTTTTCAAGGAAGTGGCGAGATTGCATGGATTACCTAACAGCATAGTTTCAGATAGAGACACTAAGTTTGTTGGCTATTTTTGGAGAACACTTTGGAAGAAGATGAAGACAGATTTGAAGTTCAGTTCTACTTTTCATCCACATATTGATGGTTAGACAAAAGTTGTTAACCAGAGTTTGGGAAACTTGTTGAGATGTTTAGTGTGAGATAAAACCAAAAGTTGGGATTTGATCCTTGCACAACCAGAGTTTTCCTACAACAATTCAATGAATAGAAGTACTGGAAAAACACCTTTTGAGATTTTTACTGGAGTGCATCCTAGAGGAATAGCAAAATTGAGAGACATTAGTAGTGAAGACCAGAAGAGCTCAGAAGCAAAATATTTTGCAGATCACATGGCAACATTGCATATTCAGGCTAAATGACATTTGGAAGATATGAACAATAAATATATAGAGAGGACAAATGAGAGGAGAAGACATAAGGAATTTGAAGTTGGCGATGAAGTGATGGTATATTTGAGAAAAGAGAGATTCTCGGTTGGAACTTATAATAAGTTGCAGATGAATAAGTTTGGACCCTGTAAGATTTTGAGAAAGTTCAGTTCTGGAAATGGATATGAAGTGGAGCTACCAGATGGTCTAAGTATTTTACCTATATTCAACATTGTAGATCTTCATGAGTACCATGAACTAGAATTCAATGAGGATAGTGTTGCAGACCTTGAGAAACAATTGCCCTGGAAGGAACCAGATCATATTGAAGAGATTTTGGACAGTAGGATTGGGCGTAGTACCCGAAACAATCAATACAAAGAATATCTTGTGAAGTGGAAGAGCCGACCAGTTGAAGATTCATCTTGGATTTCTCAGGAAGAGGTAGACCACCTTGGTTTCCCTCTGACCCCAGCAAAGTGAGAGGCTCACTTTTTCAATAACCTCAAATTTCTGATGCAGGAGCATCACCAGTTCACAACAATCTTGCATCAACCAAAAACATTTTCCTTTCTGTTTTGTTTGCAGTTTCAATTTTCTTTTTGTGTGTCCCGGTTTTGGCTCATCAGATACCGTGGAGTTGGATTCTAATTGAAGATTTGATCATCTTTCTTTCTTTCAAATTGCATCTCATTTGGATCACTTTCCAGAAAGATCGCTATTGGTTGTCCCTGACAGTTTCTTGTTACCGGTTGCCTGATACCTATTTTGGTGGTCTATCAAAATCCATTCCAAAGCTTGTAGAGTCTTGAGCGTTGATCTTGATGTTTCTTAGCATGTGGATGACCTTCTACATTTTATCCTTTGGATTTTCCAGAGGAATCTCTTGGCGGAGGCCAAACTTGTTCATTTTGCATGTTAGGTCTTGTTCTTCAGGTTTCAATCTCTTTTGGGTCAAATGGATCCTTTGGATCAATATATATATATATATATATATATATATATATATATATATCTATCTATATATATATATATATTTAATCATGCTTTAGAATGTAATCAATTAGAATATCAGATATATAGACTGTGCTTAGAAAATATATCTTTCGATTGAAGGTCCTGGTTGTGACCTACTCTACCAGGCCTGTGTGTCAGTATGTTGTAACCCGGTTGTTACCGGTTGGATGTAATCAATTATCATGCAATAAAACTATATGTTCTGCATTGCCTCCATCATATCTTTGTGTTTCCGTTGTGTTTACTCTTGTTGACCAGTCCAAACTGATCTTCTTGAGGTCCCTCCTCACCGGTGACTGCTTCAATTTCCTAGTTCAGGAGTACAAACTTTTGGAGGCCATAACTTAAGAACCGTGTGTCCTATTGACGAATTGTTTGAAGCGACGAAAAGCTCATGAAGTGCTCTATTGCCTAATAGACTGCTACACCATTTACACCCAATTTTAAGGGTGTTTTGAGGCCTCTAAATTCCTCAAAATCAAATTTAAACCTTTCATTGGACCCCTCCAAAATGGAAAATTTAATATCTTCAAAACTAGTTGCGATCTTGCGACATAACTTTACCATAATGCTTATCTAGCCAACCAGAAGCTTCGACGATAATTTTGCATCATTTCATCCTTAAATGAAAACTTACTATAAATAGTAATATCATGTAAATGCAAGGTTGAGACACCAGTTTCCCAACAAATCTCCCACTTGTGGAACACCTTGCAAGAGCAAAGGGAGTATCAACACAATGAATCAATTTCTAGGGGCCATGAGGCCCATAGACTTTGAGCACTATCTGAACTTCTCTATGTTGACAACCTTAATTAAAGAATCTGCAAAATTCATCAAAGTTTCTACCTTAACCAGCTTCACCCTGCCATCTTCGACCATATCTTTGATAAAATGATACTGAACATCAATGTGCTTGGTCCGGGCATGAAATGTCAGGTTCTTAGTGAGGCGGATCGCACTCTGACTGTCACAATAAACTGTCACGACTCTTTGTTTTATTCCAATGTCTGAATACAATCTCTTAAGCCAAATGGCCTCTTTACAAGCACTGGTGGATCTTCTGCTATCAATATCACCTACCCAGTCTAAATCCACATTACCATGAATATCAACGGAAATAACGTCTCCAACTGAATTACCATGATAACACAAAGAATACTTTAAGGTACCCTTCAAATTTCTGAAGAATCTTTTGACTGCATCCCAATGAACTCTACCAGGATTAGACATATATTTGGACAGAACTCCCACTGCTTGGGAAATGTCTGGTCTAGTATAGACCATGACATACATCAAACTTCCAACTCTACTTTGGTAAGGCACTCTACTCATGTCTTCCATCTCGAATGGGGATGTAGGACAATTTGCAGTAGATAATTTCACTCCAATTGTAAAAGGAACACACAATGGTCTACAATCTTGCATGTTGAATCTCTGTAACACTGAATTCACATACTTACTCTGGCCTAGCCATAACTTTATGTTCACCCTATCTCTTTTAATTTACATTCCAAGAATGTGTTTCACTGCACCAAGATCTTTCATTTCAAATTTAGCAGTGAGTTGTGACTTAAGTTCTGAAATCATACCTTTCCCTTTACCAATGAATAAAATATCATCAACATACTATATATATTGCATTTCATTGCATTCCACCCATCCATACATTCATAATAGCTGCATATCATGCATACATAGTCATAACAATGGATACTCTATTTTCCTGTTCTTCCATAAGAATGTAATAGGTCCTCCATTTCTTCTATCTAACATTGAACCCTCCCCACCCTCCCCATCTCGATAATCACCATCACATACCCTACATCGTGTCCCAATCAACCTAATCAAGCCACGTTCATCACCATCCATCTCTAAATAGGAGGGATTGTGTTTCCTATCCTAAGTCATCCAATACGTCAAGAAAGTTACTCTATCTGCATAGGTACATCAACTCACGCACACCTAGACTATCAACAGATACTTTGATCAAGTATCTTCGGGTCTCAACAGGTAATCGATTATGGCAAACCTAGACTACAACAGGCATTTATCATAATGACCTAGTCTCAACGGGGCTGCTATGATTCACCACAATCATCCATCCCACGCACACATGATCAATTGATCAACCAATCAAACACAATCACATCGGACAATTACATCAATTGTCTACGTCTCAACGAGTATTTTGCTTCATATACCTTGACTTCATCGGGCAATTACATCAATTGTCTAAGTCACATCAGGTCACTTTGATTCACTTACTCAGACTTTATCATGTCCAAGCGACCAATTGACATCAACTGTCACGCTTTGACTTGATTGGGGCAATTAAACCGATTGCACTAGATTGTCTAACCAATTTTGATCAATTGTATAGCATCAATCCAAACCCCACACTACATCTGCTATGTATCTCTTGCATGACCTCAGGGTACTCGCTGGCTTGTTGTTTCTTCATATTCACTCCATTTTCTCCCATTCTTTCATCATTAGTTCTAATTTCTTCTATTCTACCTCCCCTCCACTTTTCATTCTTTTTCGAGAGATCGCCCGATTTTTCAAAAAAAAAAAAATTCGACCCATCTCTCGAGGGGGCATTCCACCCATTAAATTTACATTTTATGGGGCATTTCTTCACACCTATTTTTCTTTCTTTAAAACGATGCGATAAACCGCACCGTCTCAAAGAGGGGCAAATGTAGTCACATAAATCTGTCCACTTAATTAAATGAATACTTAGTATTTATTTGATTATTTAACCATCAATTAATAATTAATTAAATTAATATTTAATTAATTCATCTTAACCCTCTTCTCCTATTAATTAAATAAATTATTCAATTTATTTGATTTAATTCACTTAACCAAATTCAGACCATTAATTAAATAAATAAATCATATTTATTTAATTAAATATTCTCTCACATTTAAATAAATTAATATTTATTTAAATCCCCCAAAATCCCACCTCTCACATTTAAATAAATTAACATTTATTTAAATCACCTTTATCCTCCACCCACTTGTATTTTCCTACAAATGCAAGTTGCACAATTATTTTAAATAAATAATTTATTTAAAATCACCTTTATCCTCCACCCACTTGTATTTTCCTACAAATGCAAGTTGCACAACTATTTTAAATAAATTATTTATTTAAAATCCTATTTATCCTCACCCACTTGAAACCTTTAATGGTTTCCCTTAAAGTATTCAAACTTGATGGCTTTAAAGTCTTCAAACTTGATGGCTTCCTTCTATAGTCTTCTTAAGACTTTAATGGTTTTCCTTAAAGTCTTCAAGCCTTTAATGGTTTCCCTCAAAGTCTTCAAGCATTTTAATGCTTTATCTTCATTTTTCTCATTTAAATAAATTAATATTTATTTGAATATTTATCCAAATGCAAATTACACCATTTAATTGAAATAAATGATTTTATTTTAATTGAAAATACCAAAATTTCTCCCACTTGCATTTTCCTACAAAATCCACTTGCATGCCTAAACCCCTTCTAGAATTTTCTAATCACTTCTAAATAACCTAACCCCTTCTCTAAACTTTGTCACATTCCTAAGCAAAAGGGAAGTCACTTCTCAAACCCTCAAAGTCTTTGATAACCATTAAAGGCTTTCAACCTTCAACCACTAAATGGCTCAAAGTCTTTGATAACCATTGAAGGCTTTCAACCTTCAACCACTTAATCCCCAAAGTCTCCAATAACCATTAATGGTTACCTCAAACCCTCCCACATGGATAAAACATTTGTTTTGACTCAACCTCTACCCAACCCAAAGGTCTCATCAGGCCATTAATGCTTTGACCATGATTATCTCTTAAACATTTGCACAAAGGTTTATCCTTGGATTAACTCTTAATCCAATGGGTAATCTTAATTTGGACTTGACCCTTAGCCTCTAGATAACCATGAGGTCTTCTCAGGCCTTTAATGCCTCCAACCTCTTCTCTCAACCCAATCCTATGTTGACACTTGTCACCATTTTATTGGTGCCAATTGTGCACATGGATCCCCAACTTTCAAACTTGGCCCTTGATTAAACCATTCAATCTTAACCCTTCATTTCCCCATTTCTTCTATAAATAGAACCCTTCTCCTCAAGCAAAAGAGGAAGCATTAGAGTATTGTTGTTATACTGGCATTAGCATAGAGCTTTCTCATAGCATCACTATCTACACTTGCATAGCATTTGCTTATCATATTCAACTATCTTGAATCTCCATATGGCATCCATGGCTAGTGCTAAAAGCTGAGAGCTACACTCATTTGGGACTTGGAGAGGAGAGGAACAAGGGAGGAGCAACTATGAGCATCTTGATTAGCTATTTTATTTTATGTTTATATGCTTTCTATTTCATGCTTAATATCTCTCTTGATATGCCTGTTTAGGATAATCTTTTGTTGCTAACACTAACGTTTGTTTCTTGTGCTCTTGTGTGTGTTGCCATCAAACAGATTTTCTAATCCTTTTTGCAGAGCATCACATACAATGCAATGTATAGGAAACGACCACCATTAGATTTATAATAAACACAGTGATATGATTTAGAACACTTCAATCCCAAACTCAACACGTGTATTAAATTTCTAGTACCACATCCTAGGACTCTATTTGAGGCCATACAAAGATTTCTTTAATTTACAAAGCAAATTACTTTTACCTTTCACCACATAGTGCTATAGCTATGTCATATAAATATCCTCCTCCAAATCACCATGAAGGAAAGAAATTTTCACATCCATTTTCTCAACCTCTAAATCATAAGCAACAACAATAGAAAGAAAAAATCTAATGGATGTCATTTTGGCAACAAGAGAAAATATCTCACCATAATTAACACCCTCAACCTGAGAGTAGCCTTTTGCAACCAACCTTGCTTTATACTTCTCAATGCTTCCATCTGAACCAATCATTTTCTTGAACACCCATTTGCAACTAACAAACTTATGTCATTTAGGAAACGGTACAAGATCCCATGTATCATTCTTTTTCAAAGTTGTTATTTCTTCTTCCATAGCAATCTTCTAGTATTATTCATCATTCATACCTAATGCCTCTTCTACAGATTTTAGTTCATCCACATTAGTATTCAAAGCAAACATACATCTCCAATCATTAGGTGAATACCTTCCAGGTGGTTGTCTATGTCTTGTAGACCTTCGAGCAAGTTGAGTTGGAGGTTCTTCCTCCTCTTTTGAAGATTCAAAGCTAGACGAGCTCTCCTCAACTTCTTGCCTATCTAGGGGTCTTGATTCAACTCTTTCAGGTGTAGAAGGGAATTGAATCACATCTTCCTTTTTAGGCTATTTTGGCTGCAATGTAACAAAAGGAGACTCAATTTCTCTAAAAATAACACTTCTACTATGAATTACCTTTTGTGCAATAGGGTCCCAAAGCTTGTATCCTTTCACACCATAATTGTACCCAATGAAGATACATTTCACAACCTTGTTCTCCAACTTTGTCCGCTTCTCCTTTGGCACATGTGCATATGCCTCGCAACTAAAAACTCTAAGATGTCTCAATGAAGTCTTGTGATGCGACCATGCTTCCATAGGCATTTTATAACAAGAGCTGATGTAGGAGACCTGTTAATCAGGTAGCAACCAGTAGCAACAACTTCAACCCAAAACTTTTGTTCTAGACCAGCATCAGTCAACATACTCTTAGCCTTCTACATCGGTGTCATGTTCATTCTTTCTGCAACTTCATTTTGATGTGGAGAATACAAAGTTGTCTTCTGTCTGTTAATGCCATAGTCTTTATAGAATCTATCAAAATCATTAGAGAAAAATTCACCGCCATTATCAGTCCTCAAACATTTAATTTTCTTTCTAGTCTGCAACTCAACCATTGCTTTAAATTATTTAAATCGATTGAAAAAATCATATTTACTCTTTAGAAAATATACCCATGTCCTTCTACTAAAACCATCAATAAATGAAACATAATATGTGGGTTTTCCAATCGAAGGAACATCTACAGGACCAAACACATAAGAATGAATAAGATCCAAAACACCACAAGTTTTATGAGAAATTGAGTAAAACTAAATGCGGTTTTGTTTTCCATAAATGCAATGCTCACAGAAATCAAAGTCAAGATTACAATCATTCAACCTTCAACAAGGTTTTTATTTTTCAAGGTCCTTAGACCCTTTTTTCCAATTTGGCCAAGCCTCTGACTCCATAACATAGTCTTCTCTGTAGTTAACCTTGCTTCAGAAGAAAGAGCACCTTTAGGTACCCAAAATCCATTTCCATCTATTGAAGGTGAAACCCTCAAATCTTCCATAGATTTACTTTTTATAGAAGTGTTATTACACCACTCAACAATGTATGCGTCTAGCTTATACAAAGTGTTGAACCTGACACCTATAGCAATTACTATAGAACCCTTAATCATCTCACATCTTGCTTCAGATAAGACTACCTGGACACCCACATCTATCAGTTTTCTCACACATAACAAATTTCGTTTTAAACTAGGGATATGCAATACTCCATTGATCCTTTTTATTCTACCATCAGAAAACCTAATTCTAACTTTACCTCGACCAACAATGTCTAAATGTGAATCATCACCTAAGTACACCTTACCTACATTAAATTCTTCATATTTAGAAAACCAATCTCCATTCTCATTCATATGAAAAGATGCACCTGAGTCAATTAACCAGGCATCATTACCTTCATGAGTCACCAAAGCTGTAATAAATGCATCACCATCTTCCTTAGAATTAGAATTAGAATCAATCTTCTTATTTTCCTTCTTCTTTGCTTCTTTGTAGTCCTTACGGATGTGACCTGGTTTACCACAATTCTAGCAAATGACTTTGGACTTTCTAGGAGATTTAAATCTCCCTCTCGATTTGGACTTATCATGCTTCTCATTCTTCTTGCTTTTCTCATTAAGTCTTCCACGAACAGTTAGGGCTTCCTTTGAACTGAGGAATACCTTCCTCTGCATCTCTTCACCAAGTAGGGCACCCACCACATCTTTAGAATTCAAAACAATAGAAGTACTACTGATAGCTATACCAAGAGAATCCCATAAATTAGGCAAAGAACAAAGCAAGATCTGACATTTCTCCTCTTCGTTCATCTTAACAGAGACATATACTAATTGAGCCACCAAAATATTGAATGCTTCCATGTGGTCTGTAATTCATCCACCCTCTTCCATCTTCAAGGAATATAATTTCTTCCTCAAGAAAACCTGATTTAATAAATATTTCGCTTGATACATTTCACCAAGCTTAGTCCATAGCTTCTTTGCAGTGTTTTCTTCATGGACATTGATCAAAACAGAGTCTGACAAGCACATTCTAATTAGACCCTTGTATTTTCGGTCCATAACATCATACTAAGCCATCGTAGTAGAATTTGAGGGCCTTTGGACATTCATATCAACAACATCTCATAGATCTCGATTTACTAGCAAATCTTCCATCTTCAGTTTCCACATCTCAAAATTCATTCCATTAAATTTCTCCACCTTTATTTTCCCTGACGAACTTGCCATTTGAAAATTCCCGCAACAAGATCAAAAAGTGTCTTTTGCACAAGCTCCCACTCAAATCTGGATTAGTTCAAAAAATCAAGCAACCCACAACTGAAACCAAAGGTGATCTAGCTCTTATACCACTTGCAAGGAAGTTAAGTGGTGGAACAACTTCCTACACTAATCTTGAGAGGGGGGTAATGCAATTTTTTTTACAAATTTTCACAACAGTTACAGAAAATGGAAATAGATATAATAATATACAAACCATAACACAGTGATTTACGTGGGGAAAATCCTTTCAGGAGAAAAACCCCACACTCCAAAAGTCGCCCAATATATTATTCAACAATAAAAAATAGATTACAATATACTTGTCAAGCAAGCTCTTCGCAGGAGTACCACTAATAAGAGATTCAGAGGTAATTCAATAGCCATAAGACTCTTACACACAACCTCTATCTCATGCACCTCATATATAGGAGATATAATATAAGAAACCATCAAACAGTATTACAAAACCATGGTCTAAAACCACCCAATAAGGTGTAGCCGACCTTATCTCCCTTCTAGATGCCCTATGACATGTCTCTCCCTTTTTACAACTCATTTATGTGTCCAATGTATTTGATATTTCCTATTTCAGTAGTACAAACCTCCAGAGGCCATAACTTGAAAACTGTGTCCTATTGATGAATCGTTTGAAGCGTTGAAAAGCTTGCGAAGTGCTCTATTGCCTTATAAACTGCTATGCCATTTACACCCAATTTTTAGGGTGTTTCAGGGCTTCTAAAGTCCTCAAAATCAAATTTAAACATTTCAGTGGACCCCTCCAAAATGAAAAATTTAATATCTTCAAAACTAGTCATGATCTTGCGACGTAACTTTACTGGAATTCTTATCTAGCCAACTAGAAGCTTCGGGGAGAATTTTGCACCATTTCGTGCTCAAATTAAAACTTACTATAAATAGTAATCTCATGTAAATGCAAGGTTGAGACATTATTTTCCCAACAACATTATGGTCTGACCGACTTTTTTCCAAATTTCTAGGGATGTGAGGTATTGTGATTATAAAGTCAAATCCAATACGGTAGGTCAATCCAAGGTGTTTAGATATGTGTGTTATTTAGAGGATCTAGTTAATACTGAGAGGGGGTGAATTAATATTAAGAACAAACTGAAATATTAAACCAAACAGATCAATACTTCATCAAAACAAATCATAACCAGTACCGATAGCCACTGAAATCAATCTACTAATCAAATTTACCAAACTACTCATTTAAGTGTTCCATTGTTGGCATTTTTGATGATTATGTTGTGATTGTCATTAATGGACACACACTTGCTATGAGATCACTTTTTTATGTATGAGTTATGCTCAACCAGTATTTGTTTCAAACCGGTATTATGTTGTAGTCTTTAGACTATCGGTGTTTTGCAAAAAAGTGTTTACCGATCTCAAGTGGCATGAGGACCTCAATTGGTGCGAGGATCTCAAGCGGAATGGAGCAAAGAAACTAAAAGCGGTAGTTATCATTTTCCCAGTCTTCATTTTTATCAACCGATAATCTATTTAATAATTAAATCAGTATTACTCTGAGTTACCAACCGGTAATCAATAAAGTTGTATAAATTGGTAATACTCTATGATGAGTTACCAATCGGTATATTTTTGTGATGAGTTACCATCCACTGACACTTTGATGGTGATTTTGTGCCGTGTTATCAAATGTGTCTAGATGCAATGAACCTAGGAACTCGCAATGTAATCCTATTGGACCGACATAAAATCAGATTCCTTTTTAAGGACATCATGTCTAGGGTTTTAGTGTGTGTAGCTGTTAGGGTTTTTGGCGGTTGATGAGTTCTTGTATGTGCAATCTTAATAGAGAAGATCAAGTATGTGTTCTATAATAAAGTGTGGATTTACTGAAGACTGAAGTAATGCTGAAATGCATTAACAATGAGCTACCATGGATCTAACTAAGCAGACTATGCTATTTGCTAGATCATTCACTTGTTGACTACTCACATCTTCGACAAGCCTAAAACCCTTAACCGGGTATGCCCAGAAAAGCCTTTGTAAATCCTCTAACAAGGTGGTTCACATCTATGGATCTGAAATCCTCTCACAAGGTAGTCTTTAATCGGACTTATCTCCTAACAGAGATTGAGATTCCTAACAGGATCTGTTCTGGTAAAGAACATTGTATGACCTGATAACTCAATGATGAACCACGAGTACCAAACCGGTACTGAGAGGGGGGGGTGAATCAGTACAAACACAAATACAGTCCAAAACTGGTTTAACAACAAATACCCCAAATGACTGACAAACAGGAATATCGGTAAAACAGAGTGCAACCGGTAACATCCAGTACAACTCAATCAGTCATGAACTGGTCACTCAATAAGCTACCCTCTTAGCTCAATACTACAGGATCATTATATTCTCATGCATAAATAGGTAAACTTAACCATCAGATCTTCACAACAGTGAGTTCAATATGTTTTATAGACAGGCATAAAACATAGAACCTTCATATGATTAACAGGTAAAACAAAGCATCACAAGACAAAAGCATTTCACATGACACACATATTTTTCACGTGGAAACCCAACTGGGAAAAACCATGGTGGGGATGAATACCCACAAGTGCTTTTTGAACTCTTTAGAAGTCCACTCTGTTAGGAGCCTTGTCCAGTTAAAGACATTACAATAGGTTCTGCTAGGAACCGATCCTGTTAGGGATCACCTGGTTAAGGGATACCCGGTAGGGTCACCTTGTTAGAGGATTTCAAGAACTCAATAGCTGAAAGGATCTCCTAAGCTCTATAGCTTCTTAGAACTCATTAGCCTCTAAGGGATTTGAATCAAGCCTGTTAGGACCACCTGATTTAAGGGATTTTGAATCAAGCCAGTTAAGGCTACCTTGTTAGGGGATTTTACAATTGTTGAAGTGGTTAGAGATCAATAGGAATTACAATGATCTGTTAACAACACTCAATGCTAATGTAGATCCGTTTAGGCTCCTCTTTTCCTTTTGCACTTTCACTTTGCAGGTATCTCTTCTCTCCTTTGGTCTGGCAAGAATTACGTATCACTTCCCTTGGATACACACTCGCAACTTTTGCCAACAACCTCAAAAAGAAACACAACATCGACCTTATAGGAAACATACAGGTCGATAGCAAAAACCCTAAACCCTAAACCTGTTAGGTTAAGCAATTCAAACAGTTTGATCCTGACCGTTGAATCATACTACATTAAATGCAACAATCTTGAATCGATCTCAAGACATTCTCCATCGTCCATTATCCACCGATTTCATGGCGCTGATAACCCATCACGCGTTATCACCGTTTGACAGACTTCACACATTCCCGAGGTAGATAGGAATAGTCATCTTCATGCAAGATCCTTCATGCACATAGAGCTTACGTGACAACATGATCTATCCTCCATCATACTGCTAACTCATCACACAAAGATCACCGATTGAGTCACACAGACTTGATGTACTCCAACCAGAAATACTGAAGTGGAAGCTACCCACCAACCGGTAGTCATACAATGCTTCCATGTGCCAGTTCCCATAACTACATGCCGGTTCACCTTGAACAAATATGCCGCTTCACTTTGGCATATAAACCGGTTCATACATATGCCGGTTCCTCTCTCTCTTCACCTATCACATGTGCCGGTTCACACCATGGCTCATATTGACATCAATGACAACATACAATATCATTATGTCTTCATACCGGTTTACATAATGCCATGCTGATTCACATAATGCCAACATGACCTTAACTGGTCTAGTTACTATTCTGCAGATAGTTACTTGTGAGTTTCATCTCATTGTGGTTTTTCCCATTTGGGTTTCCACATCAAAATCTCTTGTGTTATGGTGATTGTGCTTCTGTGGGTGAATGCCTTACTTGTTGTTTGGTTTGCATCTATGTTAATTAGTTTGTTAGTTAAACTATTATACCGGTTCACTGCTAGATTGTTAAAGTGTTTGAGTTTAGTAATTATTTGTATACTAATTCACCCCCCCCCCCTCTTAGTATTCATCAATTGGTATCAGAGCCAATCTTTCTATAAGTCTAACCACTTGGAAAGAGATATGGGGGAATACACTGTGAGGGAACTTACTCATCGGCTCACTCAGACTGAGCAAGCCTATGATGAACTTAAAGTCAAATATAAGGCCTCTCAGGCAAAAATAAGAGAGCATGCTGAAAAATTGATGGAGCTAACTGAAAACAATTCTTCTGATGAAGCGGACATGGCTAGTTAAAGAAGTTGAAAAACTGAATGAGTCCAATGCCAACCTAAGAAGGGAACTTGAAGGACTAATTATCAGAATGTGTCAAGAGATTGAGAACCGGATGAAAGCTGAAGATCTGGTAAAAGACAAATATCATGAGATCTCTAAGCTGAAGCAAGAGATTAGTACAATTACCGCTCATCTCCAAGAAAGTAAAGTAGAAAAATAGGAAATGCAAGGTGAAATAAACATGGCTATTTCTAAGAATGCAACCTTGAAGGAATCTAATGCTGCTATTGCCAAAGAACTTACTGAGTCAAAGGAAATACTTGCCAAATTCAATAAGAGCACTGTCAAGCTAGAGCAGAAGCTTGAATCAGCTAAACTGGTAAAGAATACCAATGGACTTGGTTTCTCTGATTATGAGGAAGGTGAGACCTCTGGAACAAAAGATGGAGCATCAAAGAAGCAACCGACACCAAAGGATAAAGGTAAGCAAAAGTTCAAACCTATTTTCTTTAATTGTCTTAAGGAAGGACACACTGCTAATGTATGTAGAAGTAAGGCTTACAATAATTTTCCTTATTTTTTAAACGATAAGCGTAGACCCAATAGATTCAATGGTAATTGTTATGCATGCAACAAGTTTGGGCATAGAGCATTTGAATGCAAGTTTGTCATGCACAACACCGGAAGGTATCCTCAAAGGAGTCAAGGAGTTTTTCTTGAACTCTCTGGGAATCGGAACCCAAACCGGTTTAATACCTATAATCATCAGTCAGGAAGCAATGGCTATCAAGCGGCAACCGGATGGAGAGCAACCTATTTGATCTATCATGGTAGTGGTCACACTGCTGCAACATGCAAAAGGAAGAATGGAAACATGAAGAATGGACCTTGGAGAGCACCTAGAATGATTTTCTATCATTGCAACACACCGAGTCATACAACAAGATTCTGGAGAATGAGAAAGAATATATCAGATGATATACCGGTCACTCCGGAAGGAAAGATAGATGTTGAAACTATTCAAGCGGATATGAAGAAAACCTAGAATAAGAAGCTAGAAGAAATGTCTCAAGAAGAACCGGTTTCTACACCTAGTGTGGAAGTCACTGAACCGGCAAACTAAGCATTAGAAAAGCTTAGGGGGAGAAAATGGTGAAATATTTCAAACCCCTGGTTTACACCGGTAAAAGACCTTAATCGGTATGTGATACCTATCAACTGGCAGAAGACCAGAAATAGTAAAAGTTAAATTAGGGTTTATGCCCTAATAGTGGATCATTTATTATGGTAGGTGAAGAACTTGTTTAAAAGGATTTTTCAAGTCATTTTCACTTATTAGTTCTCGAGCGAAGAAGTTCTTCAGTGCTGAGCGACAAAAAGTGATTTGGATTGCGAATCAAAGAATTTTCAAAACCTTGAAGAAGAATCAGAAGCTAATATCATTCAATAAAGTGTAGAACACAAAGCAGTATTTCAACAACTGAAGGAGTGTGTGGCGAAGTGGAATTTGCAAGTCCTAAATTTTGATTTACGAAGGTATTTTTCAAATTTCTCTATTTATCATGTCTTCTGCATCACACTCTAGCTCTAGTGCACCCATTGATTCAGTAGACTTCATCCAACGGAAGGCAAAATATAATGCCCTATCTCAAATACCCACTGGTGTTATAGTGGAGGAAGGTATTTCAGACTATATTGATTGTAAAATTGAAGACCTAGGATCTCTAATGATCCATTCTCAGTTAAGATTATTCTGCGAAAAGCACAAGAAGATAAGACTGGAATTCAATGTCTTGGAAAAGAAGAAGCTTCACAATGCAGTCTATTTCCTTGAAGAGTTTTCAAATGATCACATCTGCATCATTCTAAGCAGAGTGCACGGTGACAAAATGTGCTTAGAACGGGCGCATGACATCACACTGAAATGATTCATGTCGTCACCGATTTCTGTAACGTCGGTGAAGTGCCAGCCCTAAGGAAGATCAGCAAGACAGAAATGACCAAGCTCACCGATTATGTGAGCGACCAACAGGGAATGACCATCAATCCCATCAAGGATGATCTGGTCAAATATGCCTGCATGGTAATAGGTTACCAGATATTTTATGCTAGCAGGATCAACTCTATCCCTGCTGCAACAGTAAATGCTGCCTACACGATGATCATGGAAGATGCATCATTTGATTTATGCACTTGTATGCAAAGGCAACTTCTAGTGAACTTGAAGTCGATTAAATAGGACAATGCCTTGAGATTTAAGTTTGGACAACTATTGGTTGGGTTGTTCTTCTACTTCCAAGGTTACTTCCTAGGAGTCAGAGATATTCAGTGGTCTGCCAACCAACCAGTTACAAAGCAAATTAAGGAAAGCCTTCAAGTGGTTGGAATCGGCTATCCAGAAGTTACGAATAAATACTTTGATGAGTTCAAACGCAAAATGAGCCAAAGAATGAGAATATCAGGTGATATTGTCAAGAAATATGAAGATGACATCTGCTTCACCATCAAAGTTGATGAGTGTATAATGGAGGCGGTTGAGCCTAGACAGGAAGAAGTGGAACCCATGGGATATGAGGTAATGTATGACATGCTAGATGGGTATGCCTCTACCCTTCTTGCCTCGCCCCTTGACCTAAAGGCAAAGAGAACTGACACCTATTTGGAAAGGGTTACACCGATCGAAGAACCTTCAGTAAAGAAGGGAAAGGCAGTGCCTTCAATATCGGCACCGGTTACTGCAGCAAGTCCCAAAGTGACCAAGCGGTCACCAGCAAAGAAGAAATCAAAAGTTGCACCCGCGAAAGTCTTTGAGAGAAAGAATAAGACAAAAGACAAAACACCGGAATTAGAGGACACGATGTCTGAAGAACAACCTAAGAAGACTAGGCAAATGAGGAAAAAGACAAAGAATGAACCGACAACATCTGCACTGGTAAATATTGATATTTCCTCCTACAAACCTTTGACACACTGTCAAAGAACTATTAAGAATATTAGAAGAAAAGTGATTGGTGATTTGAAAGAGTGCTTTGATGATTTTAATGATGATGAAAAGGAAGAAGTTGAACAAGAAGTCATTAATTATTTATGTATTAATGACCAGTGGCCATCATAAATTAAATCTGAGACACCTGATTCTTTATATAATTCTTTAGATAACAAGTGGTGCATTGCCATAGAGAAGGAACAAGCAATAAGAGAGGAAATATTTGCACAATATTTTCCTAATGTACCTAAATCAGAACTTTATGAAGTGGTGGAAAGATATAAGGGCCTCTTCTTCATGAGAAGAAGGAGAATCCTGTTGCTAGAAGGAAAAGTCCCGAAAGTGGTAAAATATACCCACTCCCTTGCTCAATCCACTCTAAAGTTTCACCAAGTGGCAGAAGCCAACAAGAAAGCTGAGAAAGAACTAGAAATCACTAAACTAGATGAGGCATATGACAGTGAAGGAGTACCGATCACTGATCAAATGGAACCCATTGATGTTGATGCCTTGAATGGCAAAGATGTTACTCCGAGTACATCAATAGAAGAAACATGATAGGAAAAATAGGCAGAGGAAGAGAAGAAGCAACAGGAAGAAGAAAAGAAGAAACAGGCAGAAGAAGAAGAAAAGAGGAAATAGGAAGAAGACAAGAGAAAAGAAGAAGAATATAATAGACAAGAGGAAGAGAAGAAGAAGAAGGAAGTGGAAAAGAAAGAAGAAACGAAACAGAAGGAAGAAGAAAAGAAGGAAGAGGAGAAGAAAAAGGAAGAGGAGAAGAGAAAAGAAGAGGAGAAGAGGAAGCAGGAAGAGGAAAAGAAGAAGAAGGATGAAGATGAAGAGAAGTGGAAAGAAGAGGAGAAGAAGAAAGAAGAGAAAAGGAAGACAGAGGAAGAGGAGAAAAAGAAGGCAAAAGAGGACAAGCTAAGGGATAAAGAGAAGGAGGGAGCAGCACAAAGCACTCAAGTGGAGACCCCAAAGGCAATCGATAGTCAAGCCAAACTGGCTGACATTAACAGTCCCATTGACCTCCAATTTGCAAATGAATCGGAGTTGCTGCAAAGCATTAAGCTTTCTCAATAATGCCTAGAGATGATAAGGAGGAAGAAGGAGCAAGACATGATCCAAGCTGCGGTGGACACTCTTACCGGTTTGATACCCGGTACCAACCTCCCTAGTACCGATTCCTCTCTGGCCCATTTGAAACTCTTATGCACAGTTGTGGAGGACTAGGTACAAAGGCTGGAAGAGGTTACTAAAGCGAATGCCAAAAAGGAGCATCAAAAGGCTTTGAACACTGCCTTGGTGAAAAAGTTACATGAGCTCCAGTCTGATCTGCAGAAGGCACAAAAGGACATCAAAGATTCAATGGATGAGGGGAAATTACTGCTCAGTAAGATATGTCAACCCCATCTATTCTGTGATGATGGGCTTGCTCAAAAAGACAAATTGCAAACTGATTTGCAGACATTCATAAGCACCTTCAAGATGCCATATGATTCCTTTACCACTTATGGGCAAACTGTTCACCAGTTTCAACTTCAGGCTGCAAGAATTGATTTGGAGATCAATAATTGGACCAGGGATTTGCAGGAGCTACAATTGGTTCTATTACCAAGACTGCAAATACTTCAGATATGCTATCTCAATCTGGATGCCTTGACGGTTACTCAAGAGATGAGTACCTTAGATGCCATGGAGGAACAAGTATCCCAGATGCAAACGGAGAGTGAGGTTGCTACCTCATTACTTGAGTCATGGTCCTTATCCATGAGGCAATTTATGCAGGACTTTAAATATGTTTTTGACAAGTTTCACTCTTTATTGTCATAAACATTTAATTCAGCTAATAGAAACAGGGGTTATTTAGCTGTGTTTTGTCATTGTTGGCAAAGGGGGAGAAGTATTCTGGTATTTAAAATTTTGATGCATGCTATGTATACTCTCATGTTTATCTCTGTAACAAAGTAGTATACATTGTATCTTCTGCAAAGGGATAGTGTATATGCTTAGGGGGAGTATTTTTTATTATGGCATTTTTTTTTGTAAAACATTTAGATGTCAAAATTTTCCCAAGTGTTGCCATCAATGCCAAAGGGGGAGATTGTTGGCATTTTTGATGATTATGTTGTGATTGTCATTAATGGACACACACTTGCTATGAGATCACTTTTTGTATGTATGAGTTATGCTCAACCGGTATTTGTTTCAAACCGATATTATGTTGTAGTCTTTAGAGTATTGGTGTTTTGTAGAAAAGTGTTTACCGATCTCAAGCGACATGAAGACCTCAAGCGGTGCGAGGATGTCAAGTGGAACGGAGCAAAGGAACTAAAAGCGACAGTTATCATTTTCCCAGTCTTGATTTTTGTCAACCGATAATCTGTTTAATAATTAAATCGGTATTACTTTGAGTTACCAACTGGTAATCGGTAAAGTTGTATAAACCGGTAATACTTTGTGATGAGTTACCAACTGGTATATTTTTGTGATGAGTTACCATCCACCGACACTTTGATGGTGATTTTGTGCCATGTTATCAAATGTGTCTAGATGCAATGAACCTAGGAACTCACAATGTAATCCTATTGGACCGACATGAAATCAGATTCCTTTTTAAGGACATCATGTCTAGGGTTTTAGTGTGTGTAGCTGTTAGGGTTTTTGGTGGTTGATGAGTTCTTGTATGTGCGATCTTAATAGAGAAGATCAAGTTTGTGTGTTGTAATAGAGTGTGGATTTATTGAAGACTAAATTAATGTTTAAATGCATTAGCAATGAGGTACCATGGATCTAACTAAGCAGACTGTGCTATTTGCTAGATCATTCACTTGTTGACTACTCACATCTTTGACAAGCCTAAAACACTTAATCGGGTAGGCCCAAAAAAGCCTTTGTAAATCCTTTAACAAGGTGGTTCACATTTGTGGATCTAAAATCCTCTCACAAGGTAGTCTTTAATCGGACTTATCTCCTAACAGAGATTGAGATTCCTAACAGGATATGTTCTAGTAAAGAACATTGTATGACCTTAACTGGTCTGGTTACTATTCTGCAGATAGTTACTTGTGAGTTTCATCTCACTGTGGTTTTTCCCATTTGGGTTTCCATATCAAAATCTCTTGTGTTATGGTGATTGTGCTTTTGTGGGTGAATGCCTTACTTGCTGTTTGGTTTGCATCTGTGTTAATCGGTTTGTTAGTTAATCTATTATACCGGTTCACTGCTAGATTGTTAAAGTGTTTGAGTTTAGTAATTATTTGTTTACTAATTCACCCCTCCCCCCGCCCCTCTTAGTATTCATCATCCATATCATGCATGCAATAGAAAGATATCAACTTAACACAAACACAAATCAATCACCATATGAACACCTGAATTTTTACATGGAAACCCAAATGGTAAAAACCACGGTAGGAATTGGTACCCACAAGATAATGCACTCTTTTGGAATGCACCCTGTTAGGAGCCTAGCCCGGTTAGGAGCTTACAATGATGCCTGGTTAGGAGTAGACCATATTAGGAGTTACCCATTCAAGGAATTTACAATATGAGCTATGTTAGGAGCTTTGCCCTATAAGAAGCAACCTCACAGGAGGATTTAAACTCTAGTTGTTGAGCTACCCGGTTAAGGGATTTTGAACCCATTGGAACTGTTAGGGAAAAATAGATGAACAATTTGCAAATAGCACTTCTTGCTTGCTTGTTTAGATCCACTTCAGCTCCAATTTGCTTCACTCTTGTAGACACACACCTCTGGTTTGACTACACACTCTTTTCTAAGATTACCAACACAATAAACTTCATCAAAATTGGCTTAAATACACTTTACATATTTGTCAGTTACAAAACCATAGATACATCAAGATTCAAATGAATTTACATCATAGATCATCATAGATCATTACAAATCAGTATACAAATTATTACAACAAATATCAAGACAATTTCAACCATTGAATAATCATAACACGACACCGCACATCGATCTGATAAGTAGTCAAATCCTTAAAACATTCTTCTATGCTCTTCATTGTTTCCCAAGAAATTCCATCCTTAATCGCACCAAAATAGTATTTTAATTTCTCACATAATGAAATTCACTGCTAAACCATAAAGCATCACTAGTTAAGAGAACTTGTTACCGGTTCTAAAACCTTGCTAAAACCCTACTGAAAATACAACAATAAATCACAAACATGACTTTCAGTTATTAAAAAATGATGTGGTTTTGGTCATAGACTCATTACAATGATATAAAGACATGTTTCAAACTGCAACACCTAATTCCTCATCAATCTTCATAACCAATTGCTTAAGTATAACATTGTTTCAAGTTTATCGGTTAAAGTCCTATTTTCCAAGTTTTTTGTCAGCTACACAATTCATCTCACCAATTTAATCCATTACCGATTAGGTTACACCAGTAAACCTAGATGACAAAGTAATCAAGAATAAACAATTGCCATAGTTTTCATCAATGACAACATAAATAAGTGATCACCGAGTCACCAACCAATATCTCAATCTATACCGGTCATACATCACCATGCCATCATTCTCCTTATCATATCAACTATATCATCACCAACAGTCCTTCAATATATCATCACCAACAGTCCTTTAACTAATATGTCGACATCATCATCAATTATGCCAATCATGCCAACAATGTGAAAATGTACCTTGAAGATGGCAATTAGGACTTTATTAAGATTAATTAAAATAAAATAAAAAGGGACGTGCTTAGGGTTAAGAGCCCAATTTTATAATATGTGAATTATTGAGAGAGGACTTTAGATTTAATTAAATTAATAATTAAATGTCTAAAGGAGCCTTTTCAATGCAATGGAACACACCAAGGCATGTGCTAACCTAAGCTTAGAATTGGACAACCCTAATTAGGGGTGTAAAATTTATGACACTACACATATTTTGAGATACTTTTGCATATATGATTTTATATTTAGGGTTACTTGATGATGTTAGAGTTTACTAGTTTGATGAACCTTGTGATAATGTTTTTCCTACGTGTTATGATTTATGTTCACTACTTATGATGTTTTATGTTGTGCTAACCCTAATTCTGACAATTTTATTGGATTCGATGGTTGTTTGATTACGTTATATATATATATATATATATATATATATATATATATAGACTTGTTGGCTATTTGGAGAAATTGATTATGTGTTTCACTGATGTTTTGTCATTGATGTCAACACTAGTTGTTTGGATGCTTTACCGACACCCTTCTAGTCCCGATAGGTTGAGTGGTTTCTGGTTGGTTTGGATTCAACATAATTCGGTAGGCTCCGGTATGGTTTGGTTATGGAATTGTCTTATTCATGATACTCATGTTCATATTTAGTAAGTTGGTTTTGGTCTGGTGATCAGAAGCTATCCTACTTGCTTGGAAGCTTGGCTTGTGGTTCCGATGAGGGTTTCACCAGTAGAGCTTTTGATGAAGATCTTTGATGATATGCATAACTGGTGTTGGTGTATATTTTGGTGGAAATTCGGGATGTTGTTGGTGATCATGTTCGAGGCTTAGTGGATGGAGATCATTGCTTTAGTGTGTAGACCTATATTGGGTCCTGGTTGATCTAGGTTATGGACCGACTTAATGCAACGTGTGGATTGGACCTCTCGATGTGTTTCTGGGATGTCTTATGTGTTGGATATTATTTATTTGGTCTAAGGCCGGCGTGTTTTATAATTATGTAATTGGTTTATTATCTGGTGGCCGACCTAATTGTTTATGGTCGAGGGTTTGTATATATAGATGTAAGATCTCATTGTAGATCATCATAGGTATAAGGTTAGGGGATGGATATGGATGCAGTGTAATGCATGAATAATGTAATATCATTTAGGTAGAGAAATTGGTCGATCATTGTAGATCGAATTGGGTTTATGTAAGAGGATTTAGTCCTCGAGTATTGAGCTTAACCGAAACTGTAGTCAGGCATAGGAGATGCTATCTTTGCAGTTCAAACACTTCTTCCAGATTGTAGTCTGGATTTCTATGTAGTCAGTGAGATTCCTTTTGTGATGAGCAGTGTGCTCTAGGCTGTTGGCCTTCCTGCAAGTGCAGGCCCCTCAATTGTAATTTACATACTTACTGCAAAATTATTATCTGACAGTGGGTAGACTTCCCACCATGGTTTTTCCCTTTTGTTGGGTTTTCCACGTATAAATCTCGGTGTCACGTGGATGGTATTTATTTTGTGATTATTGTTTATGCTTAATTGGTTTAACTGCTATTCCATTATTTGGTTTAAGCATTCAGATATTAATGTTTTGGGTTCCAGTAATAAAGTTTTAATTGCTAAATATTGTGGTAATCTGTGACAACTGATTCACCCCCCTCCCTCTTAGTTGTCTTCTTGTTATTTGAATTGTCTAACAATTGCTATCAGAGCCTTGGTCCTCTTTGTAGAAATATTAATCGCTTGAGGAGATCCTATGGCGACTAATAGTTCAAGTTCATCCAGTTCATCTAGAGCTATCTTTCAGAGAGATATCCCTAGGCTTGATGGAACAAATTACACAGTATGGAAGATTCAGATGGAGACTCATCTAAGATGTATTGGAAAGGAGATTTGGGAGATCACACAGAATGGTATTACACCTCATAATCCGATATTTGACAATCCTCCTCTGGAAAACCTGGATAAGGAGCTTGAGAATGATTGTAGAGCAAGAGGAGCCCTCTTGTGTGCACTTTCTGATCGATAAATAATGGGATTGACTAACAAATCATCTGGAAAGGCTATATGGGATAAGTTGGAGACTCTTAATGAAGGTGACCATACAATGAAGATTGCTAAACTTGATGGTTACCGGGTGAGACATGAAAAATTGAAGATGGAAGAAGATGAAAGGATTGCCGCATTCATGGAAAGGGTAAATGAGATTGTTATGGGAATTTAATATTGTGGTGGAACTCTGAGTGAAGATGAAATTATTTCTAAAGTTTTCAGAGCCCTACCACTAGCTTATAAGATGAAGGCTACTACTATTAATGAGTTGATAACAATGGCTAATACATCTGTCAATAGAGATACCTTGGTTGGGAAATTATCTGCTTTTGAGCTTAAAGAATATGCACCTTCTTGAGCTGTGAAGACTAAACCTTCTTTTCATGCATCTGCATCAGCAACCGGTAAGCAAGATTGGAAAGCTTTATATGCAAAGGAATTGGATGATATGAAGAGAGAGATGATGAGTTTGAGCAACTTGAAGCACTATTTGCTAGAAGAGTACCTAAAGGACCGGTAGGAAGTAAGTATGAAGGAAAAGCACCTTTTAAATGTTTTGCATGCAATAAGATTGGTCATTTTGCATCTAGATGTCCTGAAAGGAATTCAAGATTTGAAGAAAGAGTTAGAAGATCATTTAAGCCTAACCCTAGATATCAGAACAAGTATAAGCACAAAAAAATAGAGACGAATCATGATACATAGAGGATGAGGAAGGCATTACTGATTCTGATGTTGAAACGACAGAAGACTCTGCTAGTGGTTCCGACAATGAGAAGGAATGGGTGTTCCTGGCTATCAAGGAAGATGTTCCGACACTGGAAGAGAATGTAGCAGAAGAGAAGGAACTTGCTATAAAAATTGAAGACAAGGATGAATGGGTAATTGATAGTGGTTGTTCACATCATATGACTAGAGATAAAGGGAAGTTTCTATCTTTGCAAGAATTTGATGGCGATCCGGTTAGATTTGGAGATGAAAAAGAATGTATGATCAAAGGAAAAGAAACTATATCATTGGATGGTAAGAACAATACTGATAATGTTTATTATGTTGAAGGTTTAAGGCATAATCTTTTGAGTGTAGGTCAATTGGTGGATAAGGGATTTCAATTACAGTTCAAAGATGGAAAATGCAAAATCATTAATAGATCTGGTTTGGAGATTGCAATCGGTACACAAACAAAAGGTAATATATTTCATTTTATTTCTGGTGAGAATACATATTTTATTGCACAAATTGATGAGAGTTGGATATGGCATAAAAGGCTATGCCATGTGAATTTTGATTGCATTGTAAGATCAGTTCAACTAAGGTAGTTAGAGATATACCTAAGATTGTGAAGCCCTATAATTCGGTATGTAAGGAATGTCAAATGGGGAAATAGGTCAGAACTTCTTTTAAGAGTATACAAGACAAATCTAATAATATTCTTGATCTTATTCATACTGATTTGTGTGGCCCTGCTAGAGTTAAATTTTTTTCAAGGTGATAGATATTTCATGCTAATCATTGATTATTATTCTAGAATGATGTGGGTTACTTTTCTAAGGCAAAAATCTGAAGCATTTGAAAAGTTTAAAATCTTTAAGGCTAAAGTGAAAAATGAGACAATATTGAAGATTAAATGTTTGAGGTCAGATCATGGTGGAGAATTTACATCCGGTGAGTTTAATAACTTTTGTGAGAAGCATGGTATAAGAAGAATTTTTTTTGCTTCCCAGACACCTCGGCAGAATGGAGTTTTGGAAAGGAATAGCAGAACTATCTTGGATGCTGCTAGAACAATGATGATGGAAGCTAGCCTACCTCATATCTACTAGAGAGAAGCAATGAACACAATGGTTTATACATTCAACATAGTACATATCAAAGGAGAAATTGGCAAGACACCTTATGAATTATGGTTTGGCAATACACCTACAGTTAAGTATTTCAGAATCTTTGGTAGTAAATGTTATATCAAGAGAGATGATATCATTGGAAAATTTGATCCTAGATGTGATGAAGGAATATTTCTTGGTTATTCTAATGAAAGCAAGGCTTATAGATGTTATAATAAGAGATTGCAGAGAATTTTGGAAAGTGCTAATGTCAAAGTGGATGAACTGAATAGAGGTCAAATAAGAGTTTATGAGAAGAAACCGGCGGTGGAAATGATTATATTTGAACCGGTAGTACCTTTACTGTAACAAAGTGTTGAATCAATTACTCCAACAGTATCAGAAAATTCTACAGTAACATAAGAACCGGGAAGAGGAACAGAGAGTTGGAAGACTCCTAGGTATGTGAGATTGAATCATTCAAAAAATCAAATCATTGGGGATAAGAACAATGGAGTAATGACAAGAAGAAGACTAACAACTAATGAGGTATGTTTAATTTCTGAAGTTGAACTGGTATCAGTAATTAAGGAATGTAAAGATGAATATTGGTTGAAAGCTATGGAAGAAGAATTAGACCAGATTGAGAAAAATAACACATGGACTTTGGTTCCCCAGCCTAAAAATAAGAATGTTATTGGAACTAAATGGGTTTTTACGAATAAAATGAATGAGGATGGTCAAGCTGTAAGGAATAAGGCTAGATTGGATTGTAAAGGATGTTCTCAGAAGGAAGGAATTGATTATGGAAGGACTTTTGCACTTGTAGCCAGGATTGAAGCTGTCAGATTATTTCTTGCCTATGTTGCCCACAAAAACTACAAGGTTTATCAGATGGATGTTAAGTGTGCATTTTGAATGGGGATCTTGATGAGTAAGTTTATATTGAGAAACCTGATGGTTTTTCACTATCAGATGATACAAACATGGTTTGCAGGTTAAGGAAAGCTTTATATGGATTGAAACAAGCACCTAGAGCTTTGTATGCAAGGTTGGATAAATATCTTTTGAAGCTTGGTTTTACAGGGTAATGGTGACAATATTTAATATTATAAGACCATTGATGATGATATACTGATTATTGAAGTATTTGTTGATGACATCATTTTTGGAGGTGAAGATAAGTTGTGTAAGGAATTTGCTAACAATATGAAGAATGAATTTTATATGTCTATGATTGGGGAGATGAAATTTTTCTTAGGTTTGTAGATTACTCAAACTGATGAAGGTATTTTCATTTGTCAAACTAACTATGCTAGAGAGTTATTGAAGAAATTTGGTTTGAAAAACTCTAAACCGGTTGGCACTCTTATGGTTACAAGTGAGAAATTGACAAGAAAAGATGTTTTTGCACCGGTAAATCCTACAAGATACAAATCTATGATTGGAGGTCTGCTTTATTTGACCTAGAATAGGTCTGACATAATGAATGTTGTTTGTATTGCATCTAGATTTTAGAGTGATCCTAGAGAAAATCATGAGAGTGTGGTGAAAAGGATTTTTAGATACTTACAAGGTACAACTGAATATGGTTTATGGTACCCTAAAAATGACAACTTTACATTATGTGCATATACAGATGCAGATTGGGCTGGAGATGTTGATGATCAGAAGAGCACATCTGGTGGAGCTTTCTTTCTTGGAAAGAAACTTGCTTCATGGATTAGCAAGAAGCAATCATGTACCTCTTTATCTACTGCTAAAGCTGAGTATGTTGTTGCTACTACTAACTGTACACAAGTTCTATGGATGAAGCAAATGTTGAAGGATATAGAGGTGGATTGTAATGAACCAGTAGTTATTCACTATGATAACTTTGTTGCTATTGATATATCAAAGAATCTGGTATTTCATTCTAAGATAAAGCACATATCTACCAAGTATAAATTTTTGAAGGAGAAGGTGGAAGAAAATGAAGTTAGGCTGGCTTATGTAAACACTAAAGAGCAGATTGCAGATATCTTCACTAAACCTTTGCCTAAGGAATCATTTGAGTACTTCAGAGATAGATTGGGAGTTTCTACCCCTCCGATAGAGACTTGATTGATGCAGTTTGGCACTAGTCTAGTATGCATTATTAGAGATAGTACTCATTCTGGATTGATGTGGGGATGCTACTACTTAGGGGGAGTAGTCAGATTTGTGATTCAATGGTTTATGTTTTTGCTTTAATTATTTTGTCAGATTTCTGGCATTGATGTCAAAGGGGGAGAGATATTGATGTGAAAAAGAAAAACTTAAGGAGTTGTATACATTAAGGGGAGATATATATATATATATATATATATAATTCAGAGCTTTATAGAGATATCCTTCACAGGGGGAGTTTGGTCTTTGTTTCAGAACTTCATTACTATATCTATATGTGGGAGATTGTTGGTTGTCTTCCATTGGGGAGACTTGTTTGACATTTCTTGGTACTTAGATGTTTTTCACATCTAGTGTTTCCATCAATACCAAATGGGGAGATTGTTGGTTGTTTGGAGGAATTGATTATGTGTTGCACTGATGTTTTGTCTTTGATGTCAACACTAGTTGTTTAGATGCTTTACCAGCACCCTTTTGGCCTCGGTAGGTTGACTGGTTTCTGGTTGGTTTGGATCTGACATAATTCGGTAGGCTCCGGTATGGTTTGGTTATGGAATTGGCTTATTCATGATACTCATGTTCATATTCAGTAAGTTGGTTTTGGTCTGGTGATTGGATGCTATCCTGCTCACTTGGAAGCTTGGCTTGTGGTTCCGGCGAGGGTTTCACCGACATAGCTTTTGATGAAGATCTTTGATGATATGCATAAGTGGTGTTGGTGCAACTATTGGTGGAGATTCAAGATGTTGTTGGTGATCATGTTCGAGACTTGGTAGATGGAGATCATTGCTTTAGCATGTGAACCTATATTGGGTCCTAGTTGATCTAGGTTATGGATCGACTTAATGTAATGTGTGGATTGGACCTCTCTATGTGTTTCCAGGATGTCTTATGTGTTGGATATTATTTGTTTGGTCTAAGGCTGATATGTTTTGTAATTATGTAATTGGTTTATTGTCTGATGGCCGACCTAATTGTTTATGGTCGAGGGTTTGTATATATAGATGTAAGATCTCATTGTAGATCATCATAGGTATAAGGTCAGGGAATGGATATGAATATGAAATGTGCGAATAATGTAATATCATTTAGGCAGAGGATTTGGTCGATCATTGGAGATTGAACTGGGTTTATGTAAGAGGATTTAGTCCTTTGGTATTGAGTTTAACCGGAACTATACTCAGGCATAGGAGATGCTATCTTTACAGTTCAAACACTTCTTCTGGATTGTAGTATGGATTTCTATGTAGTCAGTGAGACTCCTTTTGTGATGAGCAGTGTGAGCTATTGGCCTTCCTACAAGGGCAAGCCCCCTAATCGTAATTCACATACTTACTGCAGAAGTATTATCTGACTGTGGGTAGGCTTCCCACCGTGGTTTTTCCCTTTATCGGGTTTCCCACATATAAATCTTGGTGTCATGTGGATGGTATTTATTCCGTGATTATTGTTTATGCTTAATTGGTTTAACTGCTATTCTGGTATTTGGTTTAAGCATTTAGGTATTAATGTTTTGGGTTCCGGTATTAAAGTTTTAATTGGTAAATATTCTAGTAATATGTGACAATTGATTCACCCCCCCCCCCTCTCAGTTGTCTTCCAGTTATTTGAACTGTCTAACATGACTACATTGTTTTACTATTTGCAAGCGTGTAAGGGATGATATCACATCACTCATCATGAGAAGGATGTGATTTTATAATTCTCTTTCACTTGACTATGTTGGTCAGATCTGATATATATATATATATATATATATATATATATATATATATATATATATATGTATGTTTGTCCCTTGATGATGTTGTGCAAGAGTGCAAGTACTAGGCACCGACTCCACCTAGTCCCACAGGTTTTAGTGTGCCTCCTTTCCTAGTGGTAGTTGATCAAAGGTGATATTGAGGCCATAACACACCAAACCCTAGTCCGTGTCTTTGGTTTCGATCTTTTGTCCTAACTACATTGATATGACAATGATGCAAGATAAATCAAAGAAAAACTAGGACTCACTAGACTAAACAAGTCAACAACCATTTAGCTCTTATTGCAAAGTTAAGTGTTCTTATTAAAATGATGTTTGATAGGATGCCCATTATAGGAAAGATGTATCTGTAGGACATGATAAGATGTCCATTACGGGAAACATACATTTGTAGGACATGATATATGTACATCGTAGGAAAGATGTATCGATAGGACATGATATACGATAAGGTGCCTATTCTAGGAACGATGCATTTGTAGAGGCATGCTGTTTGATAAAGATGTTAAATTGATAGGCAGTTGATCGGTAAGGTTGCCAACTAGCTTGGTAGTTTATTTGTTGATGCATGATTTGTTAAGTGTGGTGCTTTGATTGTGTTTGTTCAAAATGTTAAAGTCTTAGCAAAAGACAATTTATTGCAAATTTTAGATTTTTTATAAATATTTTGATTCTTTTGGATTTAAAAAGTTTTTAATTTTTTTGAATTTTTAAAAGTTTTTAATTTTTTTTAGAATTTTTAGATTTTTAATATTTTTTTGGATTTTAAAAGTTTATTAGAATTTTTTTGGATTTAAAAAGTTTTTTTTTAAGTTTTTGAATTTTATAGTTTTTCACATCATTAATTGAGGTATAAGACATATATCAATATTTATTCTCAAGGAAGATGTATTTATTTGCCCCTAGCGTCTAGTAAGGCATAAGGAATTATGAGCAAATGAAAGAATTGGTAGGAGGGACATGGATAAGTGAAGGATGGAAGCAACTTATTATGGAATTAAGGTTGATTTTTTTTTCAAGGACTATCTCATGATGGGAATCCAAGCTAAGGGACAGGATATGGTAATGCAATGTGATGACATGGTGCTTTGGATAGCATGGGGTTGATAGGAATGGACATATCAAGAGGTTTTATGAAAATGTTTTTTGCATTTTATGTCTTTAGTTTTGATCAAGATCGAGGGATGGAAATGATATGATGGAGATAGGATAAGAAAGATCATAGGTGATAAAGGATAATGAAAGCAATAAATGGATAAGATAATGGATATGGAGGGCATAGATAAGGTGAAGCAAAAAATGATGGATGATTTTTATGGAGAGTCCTAACCTTGTCAAGATCAAAGGTGGAAAAGAGAATATGGAGATAGATAGGGTGAATAAGGGATAATGGAGAATATGAGAGATAATGGTGGATGAGGCATAATGGAGGCTATGAGAGATAATGGAGGATGAGGGATAATGGAGGCTATGAGAGAAAATGGTGGATGAGGGATAATGGAGACTAGAGATAATGGAGGATGATGGATAATGGAGGATTAGGTAGATAGGAAGTATGGATGAAACTTGCCCTTGAGTGTAAAGTTCAGGAGGGTGATGGATTACACATGATGCTTATTTGTCAGGTTTTCATCATGGTACTTTCCCAAGGCGCCACAAAAAGTGGTTCTCACCATTGGATGAATTATTTTTCTTTACTTTTTTTCCTTCATTTTTTCTTTTTTTTCTTTTTTTTCCTTTTTTTCTTTTTCTTTATTTCCTTTTTTGATACATGATAAGAGATGGAGGCAGGACTCAAGAATGTCATTCTTTTGATGGTACCCTTGAAAGATGTGTTATAATGGACCTTGGCTATTGAAGGTATGCTCAAAGACGTTGGTATGATAATGGTAAAGGGAGATGAAATGAATGATTGGATGGAAGGGCTAAGGATTTATGCAAAGGATATGAAGCGAGGAATTGAAGGATAGAAAATAGGTGTTGAATAATGGATGGGGTGTTTGAAGATTTGTGTAGGGATGGATGGATTTTTTGGCAAGATCCACATTGGCACACACCTTGAGGATTGATGGAATGATGAAGGAAAAATGGATTTTGGAGCTTGAGGTTTTGGTGGAGAAGTGGATGAGGATTTGGGGACATAAGGACTCAAAATGGATGAAGAAGATGATGGAGGATTTAAGCTAGTGGATTTTGTGAGATGTTTAAAGGGAGGAGTTAAGGAATCCCCTGGAATAGAAAGCTTGGATGCCAATTTTGATCTTTCCTTTGGATGAATGTCTTTTATGACTGTTAGAATTAATGATAGTCCCAAAGATACTGAGAGGGGGGGATGAATCAGTATCTAACCGGTTTACAAATTCTTTAACCTTATTAAGTATTTTGCATTCCAAAACAGTGTACCAGTAAATAAGAATTAATGTAGTAAACAGGAACAATAAAGACAACATAGAAAACATACCATAACACAAGATGTTTAATGAGGAAATCCGGTGTGGGAAAAACCTCAGTGGGATTTGTGACCTACAATATTCACTCACTAGCCAATGAATGGATATTACTTACAATGAGGTGCCTGCACATGCAGGAAGGCCAACTGCCTAGAGCTCACTGCTCAATCTACAAAATGGAAGTCTCACTGACTTACAAAATGGATTATGAGAATCCAATATAATGTACTACTACAATTCAGCATCTGCTATGCCAGGTTCAATACTGGTTTAAGCTCATACTATAACTATAACCTTATACAAAATCTGCCCTTAATATTCCCTCATCACTTCTACCATATCCATATGTTACCATCTATCTATCATCTAAATGATTTACAAGATCTCATACATATATGAGTCTATTACAATATACCATGTTTGCTTTACAAAAGATATTTAAAATTAAATACAATAAACAAAATTTTGTTCCTGTGGGCTGGGGTGCCAGTATACATTATTGTCGTTGTCGGTGAAGAGTCTGCCAGTGCCGGTGCCTGTCGATGTCTTTACCAGATGAGTGTAGGGTGGTTGCCTGAAGGTTGCTAATAGGTTGCAAGGTTGCCATCAATGACAACGCCATCATTTTTCACTAGAGTGTAGAATGCCAACAATCTCCTCCTTTGGCATTGATGGCAACACTCATGAGAAAAATCCAATTTTTTTTTTCCAAAAATGAAGTCCAAGATTTTACCAAAAATGTGTGCTCCCCCTGAGTAGATGATCTCCTATAATTAGCCATTTTTCTCTGTCCACTACTCCCCCTTTGACATCAATGACAAAGGTTGCCAAAAATTGTCAAATGAGTGTATAATTTCACCTTGAAGTTTGTAACCGGTTGGTTACAATATGAAATATATTGGCCAAAACCAAGTCTAAACTCTGTATGAATCTGTTACTGTCCTTCATGGTTGCTTCCGTTCTTTGGATTGTACTGGTGAGATGATGCATATTCTCCTTTGATGACTTTTTCCCTTGAATTAATGTCTCAGAGATCTCTTTCCTCGAAGAGATAAGGTTGTCTAAATTAGGATTGAGTTTGTGCTTAAGCTCTCTAGCATTTGCCTTGATCCTTTCTTTCTCTTTCTCTAACTTCTCCAATTTTTCTTCAAATCCTGATATCTCTTGCTCAATAACTGATATAGGTTCAGATAAACCAATGATATTATCAGCTATATCATCTATCTCCTTTTGTACTTTTCTTATTTTTTTTCATTATCCTGTGTTAATAGATGTGGCTTGCATGTGTCCCTGTATAGTTCCTTGTACTCTAAAATTGTTTTATTCAGTGCCGGTAAAAGTGTGTTAATGTGTTCCGTGCACTTGTTTATTGTTTCCTCAAAGAATTTTTCTTTTTCCTTTTCAATTTTCTCCTTGAATGTTTCCTCATTTATTTGATCAACTGTTAAAATATTTCCAGAAATGAATTTAGACAATGTGTCTAACTAACTTAAAGAATCCCTTACTTGATCTAAATTACATTTTGGTGCAATCATCTTAAGAATATGAATAGTGTCATCAATTGCCTTATAGACCATTGCATTACAATCCGTTATCTTTTTTATTGAATCTAGAAGTACCTCTGTTACATTTGGAGGTCTGAATTCACTCAGTGAAGTACTAGATGTTTGACCAACTACCTTTACTATCTCATTACTTGCAGTACTAGCAACCAATTTTCTTGAATAAACCTCCGATGGATCAGTTTGAGTTTGCATTTCAACTAGAAATGGTTTGGGCTTCTTAGTGATTACCATTTGTACTATCTCAATGTGTACCTATGTATCTGCCAGTTTTTCTGTTGATTTCTCTGTGTTATCCATTGTCGGTATCTCTGTCTTTGTCGGTTTTTCAGTGCTAGCATCAACACTACTAGTATTTGTTTCACTGTCCAAAGGTTGCTCTGTATGCACTGTTTTCTCTATTTGCTCTGCTTGTATTCCAACCTCAATATTTTCTATCAGTTGCTCAGTGTTTTCAGTGTCAGCAATATTATTTTTCTTCTCAGTGCTATCCTTATCCACTACAATGCTCACTTCCTGAGTATCAATGTTCATAGTGAATAAAATTTCTGACTCAGGGTTAGTGTCCTGATGTGATGTGTCAACATTTTTCAGTAGCCGGTATGTCCTCAGTCTGTACTAGTGGAGTAACCAAAGGTGGTGGTAGGTTGTCAGTTATTTTTATGTTTGGTAATCCACCAACTTTTCCTTTTCCTTTGTCTCTATCCTTTTCATAAACCTTGAAATTTTTCTTAGGTCTGTTCAACTCTTCCTGTTTTTCCTTCTTTACAAAGAAGATAACCCACTTGTCTGTTGTTTCCTCTGCAATTTCATTGACTCTACCAGCCATTAGGCTTACATGTCGGTGACCATTTGAAAAAACTGATCTGTTAGCTTCACTAATTAGTTCATCAATCTCCTCTTTCGAGTTAACTGGATGAACAACTAGAAGTTTTTCAACCTTAAGTTTCTTATCTAACTCCATTACTGCAATCCTCTTAGCATCTAACCTTCTATACAATTCATTAGGCAAATCATCTACAACTTCTATTAATACTTTCTTGTAAATGTTTAGATGTAGAATTATGTTGTTCTCAATACTTTCCTTTTCAGAATCAGTGAATGTATTATACAGCTTGCTCACATTTGATAAATTGTCGTCATCAGTGATTTCACTCAATAAGTTATCTAGAGGTGGTATAACTTGTTTTTGTTTCTTCTTTGGTGTCAACTTCTTTTCCAATGGTCTCAATGCCTATTGCTTCTGCCTTGGTGTTCTTGTTTTCTTGGGTGGAGGAGAGGGTACCGGTGAAGATTTTCTCTTCCTATCAACTCTCTTAAACTCAATAGGTATCTCACTGTCAGATGATGTACCAACCGGTGAGATATGTGCCTCCAGTTGTAATCCTTCTAGGTCACTTTCCTTTATTCCAGTTAGGTTTAAGACATTTTATTTTATTTCCTTTGCTTGTTTAGATGCACTCCTTATGTACTTTTCTCATTTATTTCTTTTTTTCAGTGTTTGTACATCACTCTGAATTGATTCTGCACTACCAAACACTTTTTCTATTGGTTCTCTAGGAGCTTCAACAGGGCTTTAGCATAAGTTTCAATAATGTTTACATATGCCTCATACCCCATTTCGGTTACCCATACAGTTCTAGGTAGAACTGCTTCCATCCATATTTCATCCTTTTTAATCACAAAACATATTTCTTTGTTGTACTTGTCTACTACACTCTATGGTAGTCTCTCTCTATTTTTCATTTTTGCTTAGAAGGTTTTAAAATACTCAGTTATTTTATTTTCTTTATCAGTACCCATGTCGGTGAAGGCTTCTAGGAATTGTTTGCCTACTGGTATATTATATCCAAAATCTTTCTTTCCAATACTGGGAACTTCTTTTGTGAAATACAACATAAGACATACCAAAAGATTGCCAAAATGAAATGTTCCTTTCTTATCTCCTTTTATCTTTTTCAGGTAGTCTATTAATTCATCATTTATCCACTCACATACATCTATTCTTGCATCATTATTCACCATATCATAAGCACTTTTAATGCAAAGACTGGATACTGAGTTAAGTCGGTTTGCATGTGTGGTCTTGTAGCCTAGGATCATGCTTATGAATCTGACATTTACATCCTTGATGTCATTTACTCTCAGGGATCTGCTATCATATGTTGCTCCTGTTAATGTCATGATTGTGTTATTAGGTACCTTCTTAGTTTTATCTGGCCTGCTACCGGTGGAGGGTAAACCTGTCATTGCCCTAATTGCTTCCTTAGTGATTTTGCAAACTGAATCTAGCCAAAGAAATTCTCCATGAACTCTGCTAAGGACAATTCTCACTACCTCCTTAGGAAATTCAGGGATGTCCAAGATTTCTACAAAACCTAAACTTTCAATTACCTTATGTTCAGGTTTGACATTTTCATTTTCATCATAGATAACAGTTTTAAACTTCTTTAATACTTCCTCAGAACCTAATTCCTCAATATTGCAGTGACAATAGATTCTAGGGTCTTCAGCATAAGCAACACCTTTAGGAATTTTTGAAAATGCGCCTATAGAATCATCTTGCTTAGCTATTTCGGGGATGATCTTAAAAACTGGCCTAGGGCATTTCACAACTTCCACAACAGTAGGGTTTGCAATAAATTCCGGAGTAGGAGAGGAAGCCATTGAAAACTACCTTAAGCTACATGATAATGGTTGAGTGCTTGAAAGAAATTGCTTCACTTCTTCGCCTTGGATGCCTTCGCTTGGATTTCGCACTCTCTGAAAGTTTGAATGCTTGGTGAATTGAAAAAGAGGGAAAAACCGATGATTTATAATATCTTTTCTTCCAACAACCGCATTAAATGCTCGTTGGTTAAGTGAAACTTAACACATCTACTGATAGAGAAGAAATTCATCTTCACACCATCAACCGAGGGTAAACTGCATGATATTCAACTTGTTGCAATACCCCCCAAGGGTTACTTCTCATTTGGATGAATAATCTCATGCTGGTGGAGTAATACTATGTTCTACTGGTGAAGGAATAGTCTCATCAACATTTTGATCTCTCTTTCTAATCCATTGTCTTGAAAATTCTTGCTTTACCTCATCAACCTTCTCTTTGCCTTTCAAACTGGGTCCTTTATTGTTTGCCGGTGAATTCTTGGTTCTACAAAATTTTGCAATATGTCCAATCTTGTTACAAGCATAACAAGTCACATTGTTCTTTTGAATAGCCTTTCCATATCCTATGCCGGTTTGTGTTCTACATTGATTAGATAAGTGCCCAAATCTTCCACAAACATAACATCTTACATTCATTTTGCAATTTTCTAAATTATGACCAACTTTATTACATTTGGAACATTGGCTGGTGGGTGCATTAGTGTTCTGATTGTTTCTAGATCTACATTGATTTTCTCTATGACCATACTTGTTACAGTTAAAGCATTTCCCATTAAATTTGTAAGCATTATGTTGTCTTACCGGTTTACTGTGATCACGATTGTTTGTAGTACTAGAACTTTCTCCAACTTCAAATCCAAGTCCATTAGTATCTCCATTAGGTTTCTGATTTTTCAGCATATTATCAAGTTCTTCAAAACTTTTCTTGAATTTCTCTTTATGTTGACTTGCAGTAGCCAGCTCATTTTCCAAAATTCCCATCTGTTTAATAAGATCAGTTTTATCATGTTGCATGTGAATCAAATTTGTCTTCAACATATCATTCTCATGACTGAGTCTTATATTTTCATTCCCAGCATCATTGAGTCTCCTAGTCAAGTCATCTTCATTCATCTTTCCGTCTTCAATGTCTTTACAAAATCTCATAGTCATATCTTGCATTTCATTCCTCATAGTCATGTTTTCTTGCCTCATCTTGTTCATAATCTCATTAAGAATTTCCTTTTCATCACTATCACTTTGCATCTTCTCATGAAGTTCTTTTCTCTTGTTTCTAGCAATAGTAAGATTCTCTTGAAGTCCTTGAATGAATTACTATGCAGTCCTCAGATCATTTTCAAGTTTGATATTTTTCAACTTCTTTGAATCATAGTCCACAAGAGCTCCTTCCAATTGTTTTCTTAAGTTCTCCATCTGTACCGATGTCAGAATCTCCCTCAAGCTGTTAGGCTTTTGAAAATAGAGGACTAGGCACTGATACCAATTGTTAGAATTAATGATAGTCCCAAAGATACTTAGAGGGGGGGGTGAATCAGTATCTAACCGGTTTACAGATTCTTTAACCTTATTAAGTATTTTGCATTCCAAAATAGTGTACCAGTGAAAAAAAATTAATGCAGTAAATAGGAATAGTAAAGACAGCATAGAAAACACACCATAACACAAGATTTTTAATGAGGAAACCCGGTGTGGGAAAAACCTCAGTGGGATTTGTGACCCACAATATTCACTCACTGGCCAATGAATGAATATTACTTACAATGAGGTGGCTGCACATGCAGGAAGGCCAACTGCCTAGAGCTCACTGCTCAATCTACAAAATGAAAGTCTCATTGACTTACAAAATGGATTATGAGAATCCAATATAATTTACTACTACAATTCAGTATCTGCTATACCAGGTTCAGTACTGGTTTAAGCTCATACTATAACCATAACCTTATACAAAATCTGCCCTTAATATTCGCTCATCACTTCTATCATATCCATCTCTTACCATCTATCTATCATCTAAATGATTTACAAGATCTCATACATATAATTCCATTACAATATACCATGTCGGCTTTACAAAAGATATTTACAATTAAATACAATAAACAAAAGTTTGTTCCTGTCGGCTGGGGTGTCGGTATACATTGTTGTCGCTGCTAGTGAAGTGTCTGTCGGTGCTGGTGCATGCCGATGTCTTTACCAGATGAGTGTTGGGTGGTTTCCTAAAGGTTGCCGATAGGTTGTAAGGTTTCCATCAATGACAACACCATCATTTCTCACTAGAGTGTAGAATGTCAACAATGAGAAACTTGGGAATCCACATGGTTTTTATTTTTCTTTCCTTTGTGGTTCTTTAGAATGCATTTCTTCTATGAAAAACTAAGGAATCCACACGTTTTTTTTTTTTTTTGGATAGGCTTTTGTGGATTTATGGAAAGGTCCTCATATCCAAGACAAAATGGAAGGTTGACATCTAAACAATATCGAAAAAGATGCTTCTTGATGTTATTTTAGATGATGCACAATTGTTGAAGAAGTTAGGATCTTATATGGATGCACTATCAAGGCTTGATAGTGGGATGACCATAATGGAGGTGGTTAGATCAAAGATAGAAGATAGAGAATACCAACAACACCTCAGGGCCCTCCAAAATCTCAAGAAGCATGGATTTGATGAATTTTCATCCTATCTTCCTTCTTTTTCTATGTTTTTTAAATTTTCAAATTCACAGTTTCTCGCCTTTTCTTCCATTTTGTTGACTTTCTTTCTTTTTCTCAAATGAAATAGGTCCCAGATGGTGTATTTCTTGGATAAATCACCAATCTTTCATATTACCAAAAAAATTTGTTCTTTATCCTACTTATTAATTGCATATCTCTAAGAAGGATTTGTAAGCAACTCTCTGTCACTATGCATTAAATGGGTTTGCAAGATTATCACTCTTTTCAAAGTAGTAAGGGAGATCAAGTAATGAAAAGGAGGATTAGAAATCATCTCCAACATCTACCACTTGTAGAGCAAAGGAAAACAATGGTTGTCTCTGTCAGGATATCCAAAAAGTTGTTTGTCTTTTTCTTGTTAGGTGATTACCTAAATTTTGGTATTGTAAAAGGTCTGAAGCTTGTTGCATCCTCAATTTTTATATAAGAGGATAATCAAGGCCTTCTTCTTCTTCTTCTTCTTCTTCTTCTTCTTCTTCCTCAAATCAAATAGATACACATTTAGTTCTGAAAGAAGCTTTTATACTTATTTTTCACCAAGGGTGAATGGTATGCAACAATGTTCATAAGTTTTACAATGCCATGTTGTGATTTTGTGTCATGTCCTACTTGCAGTAAACTTTGCAAAGGATATGTGCACATATTTTTCAAATATAGAAACATCTTGAAATCTAATTCAATGATTTTTAAGTTATTTCTCTTCACTTGTTATCCAGAATCTTATATGAGTCAATAAAATCAAGGGTTTTTGGTTCATATGTCTTCACTGTGTTGATGAGTTTGAGTAATTTTCAGCTTCTTCTAATGTAGAAGATTAAATCTACTAATTTTATTCAAAGGGGTTCTCTGTAGAGAGAAATAATTAAGATGCAATTATGAAATTCATTTATATTGTGATTGATATTAGGTATCAATCATAGAAGGCAAAATATTGTGCATAATATGCATATTTTATATTATAATAATGGTTCATCTAGCCCAATGGACAAGGCATTGATCATAATATTGTGTTATTAACTATGAAAGAGATAAAAAAATTATCAAACAACATAGTAGCTATTCATTTTTTTATCATTTTTCATTTTCAAGTACGTAGGACAATTAGTTCTCATTGTGATCAAAATTGTGTAAGGATGAAGGCCACATCCTATAAGGTGTAAAATTTGCTAACTCACATAATAGTCTGAGAACATATCTATTGTAGCATCACATAAACCTGAAGGTATCAATAATGTGACTATAAGGGATACCCACCTTGTTTTTATAGAGCCTAAAGTGTAGAGAGTATGGTTAGTCCCTTATCCCTAGTAATTACTCTATCAGTTGGCCCACTAATCCAAGGCCTTGGAGTTTGAGATTGGCCTCTCATAGAGGAAATCAAGAGTAATTAGTTGGAAACACCAACAAAATGGCAACTCTATTGGGGATCTAAACAAGAAAAGACTGATTCTATGAGATTTCCCACAATGGTTTTACCTCACAACAATCAGCTTCCATTTAAAAAGCTTGCTGCAAATTGGAGATAGGAAGATCTTATAGATGTGGCTTCCCATTTAGGTACTACTACTTTGGATAATAGGATAAGCCTTGTTGAATACATGAAGGTTAATGTGGTTTTAACAAAGGAGGAACGAAGGGCATAATTGGTTAATGTAGAAATTGAGAGGTTGCTTCATCCCCAATCCATGTGAATAACTTGATACCATAATCCAAATAGATTGTAATAGGTTTTTATGTTACCTTGATTGAAGCTTGCAATATTTTATCCCTAAACCTCAAAGATGGTGACTCTTTTTATCCTCTATACTCTGTGTACCTCTAGACTAACCAATTTAAGATCTATAAGAATCCTTGTTAAACTGAAAAAGGGGATGGTAAAAACTAGATCTCAAGTCCAATAAAAAAAAAATGTGAGTCAAGAAACCCCAAGACATACTTGGGTTCCTAGATAATTAGGTCAATCAACAACTCCTAATACCCCTAACCTTACAAGTTAGGAGCCTACTTTGACCCCAAGAATAGAGCACCATCAAGAAGTAATCATGAGAAGCAATGTGTCTCAGATGTCTCCTTTAGGGATTAGTATAGGGGTTGAAGGGATTTTAACCCCTTGACATGATATGAATATTCATTCAGTACCATTGGAAAACCTAATCCCTAATATTACTCAATCTGTTGTATTGACAAGATGGTTGCAACAATCCAACGATCCTTTGTACATGATTCAAATGCAGCATTAGAATATGAACACTCAAATGGTGTTTGCACCACAAGATCCAAGATATTCCTCATACCATGTGCCTTTGTCTCTAAGCTCAGTTGCAAATCAAACCCAAATAGCTCAACCCCCTGTTGCTTCACAAAATAAAAGTTCTAATCCTTGTCTAACTTTTGTACCCCAATTAACTAATGATGAGTTGAAGATACAAATCCAAGCTTTGAAGGACCAAGTAGAGAGTATTAGGATTGAGAAAGAAAGGGAAGCCCTTTCTCAACAATTGATGGCCTTGTTACCTAGAGGAAACACAAATACTAGTGCATCTTTTCCTAATTTATCCATTTCCTTGACCCAAAGTACTTCTTATATGGGGAATACTCAACTAGGACCTTCAAATGTGTGAATTTATACTTCTTCTATTATGTCAACCTCAGTTGGGACTAGTACTCAAGGATGACCTACTATGTTTAGCCATTTTACCTACTCCAATTAGGCTTCTACATCTGCTCTAGCCTTTTCTATAAATCAAAATATTCAGGCCACCACTGTACCTTTGTACACTATATCATTTCCCATGAGTGAGGTGTCACAAAGTGTTGGTATTCCCCCTTTTGGTCATTAGAATATAGGATACAATCTGTTTGCCGGCCAACAAAACTTGTATAATCAAAATTGACAGAAAATTCTTGTTTCACGACCCCAAGTGCAACAACAAATACCTCAAGTTCAAGGAGGACAACAAATCCAAGAAGGACAACCACATAATCAACAAAATAAAGTTTTTTATCAACATCAACATGGAGCAAATCAGTTTGTGAGGTTTCCAATGCAAATGGATAGATATAGACAGATGAATTTCCAAGGGATTCTTGGGTTCCCAAATGCAATCAGTAATGAGGTTAGGTTGCAAGTCCCTAAGTTCTCTATCGATAATGCTTTGACGGGGGAAGATCATCTAAGGGAATTTGAAAAATTTATAGACAACTATGAGTTGGAAAATGAGGATGTGATAATGAAATTTTTTATGCAATCTTTGGTAGATGATGCTAGACAATTCAAATAACCAAAAGACAACTGAGAGGGGGGGGGGGGTTGAATCAGTTGTCTCAGATTACCAGAACATTTAGCAATTAAAACTTTAATATTGGAACCCAAAAGATCAATACCGAAATGCATAAACCAAATACCGAAATAGAAGATATAAAAAATTAAGCATAAGCAATAATCAGAGAATAAATACCATCCACATGACACCAAGATTTATACGTGGAAAACCCGGTAAAGGGAAAAACCACACTGGGAAGCCTAACCACAGTTAGATAATAATCCTATAGTAAGTATGTGTATTATAATTGAGGGGCTTGCACTTGTGGGAAGGCCAACAGCCTAGAGTACATTGCTCGTCACAAAAAGAGTCTCACTAACTACATAAAAATCCAGAAGAATGAATGAACTGCAAAGATAGCATCTCCTATGCCTGAGTACGGTTTTGATTAAGCAATACAAAAGGACTAAATCCTCTAACATAAACCCAACTTGATCACCAATGATCGAACAAATCCTCTACCTGAATGATTATTACATTATTCTCTCAAGACATATCCATATCCTCACCTATATATAATCTACAATGAGATCTTACATCATATATATACAAACCCTCGACCATAAACAATTAGGTCTGCCACCAGACAATAAAACAATTACATAATTACAAAACATGTCGGCCTGAGACCAAACAAATCATATCCAACCCATAAGACATCCCAGAAACATATTGAGAGGTCCAATCCACACGTTACATTAAGTCGGTCCATAACCTAGATACACTGAGACCCAATATAGGTCCATACATGCTAAATCAATGATCTCAATCCACCAAGTCTTTAACATGATCACCATCGACATCTTGAATCCATACCAGAAGCCACACCAACACCACTTATACATAACATCAAAGATCTTCATCAAAGCTCTGTCAGTGAAACCCTAGCCGGTACTAGAAACCAAGCTTTCTAGCAAACATGATAGCATCTGATCACCAAATTCAAAACCAATTGACTAAACATGAACATGACTAGCATGAATAAGACAATTCCATAACCCAAACATACTGGAGCATACTAGATCATATCCAACCAAAAACCAAACATCCTACTGGGACTAGAAGGGTGTCGGTAAAGCATCCAAAATAGCTAGTGTTGACATCAATGATAAAACATCAATGCAACACATAATGAGTTCCTCCAAATGGTCAACAATCTCCCCCTTTGGCATTGATGGCAACACTAGATGTGAAAAACATCCAAGTGCCAAGAAAATGCCAAACAAGTCTCCCAATGGAAGACCGCCAACAATCTCCCATATAGAGATATAGCAATGAAGTTTTGAAACAAAGACCAAACTCCCCCTGTGAATCATATCTATGTAAAGATTTGTATTACACATAAGTATCTCTCCCCCTAATGTATAAAATTCCTGAATTTTTTTTTTCACATTAATATCTCTCCCCTTTGACATCAATGCTAGAAATCTGACAAAACTATCAAAGCAAAAACAAAAACCATTGAATCACAAGGCTAATTACCCCCCTTGAACAACAACTTCCCCACATCAATATCAAAATAATTAATATCTCTGATAATGCATACCAGATTGATGTTAAATAACATCAATCAGTTCTCTGTCGGAGGGGCAGAAACCCCTAATATGTCTCTCAGGTACTCAAATGATTCTTTAGGCAAAGGTTTAGTGAAATTATCTGCAATCTGTTCTTTCGTGTTCATATAAACCAATCTAACTTCATTTTCTTCCACCTCCTTCAAAAATTTATTCTTGATAGATATATGCTTTGTCTTAGAATGAAATATCGGATTCTTTGATATGTCAATAGCAGCAGAGTTATCACAATGAATAACTACCGGTCCAGTGAAATGCACTTTAATGTCCTTCAACATTTTCTTTATCCATAGAACCTCTATACAATTAGTAGAAACAACAACATACTCAGCTTCAACAATAGATAAAGTACATGATTGCTTCTTTCTGATCCATGAAACCAACTTCTTTCCAAGAAAGAAAACTCCACCGAATTACTTTTCTGGTCATCAACATCACTAGCCCAATCTACATCTGTATATGTACCTAAAGTAAAGTCATCATCCTTCGAGTACCATAAACCATATTCAGATATACCTTGCAAGTACCTAAAAATTCTTTTCATAGCACTCTCATGATTCTCTCTAGGATCACTCTAATATCTAGATGCAATACAAACTGCATTCATTATGTCAGGTGTAGTCTGAGTCAAATATAGCAGACTTCCAATCATAGATTTGTATCTTGAAGGATTTATTGGTGCAGATCCGTCTTTCCTTGACAATTTCTCACTGGTAACCATAGGAGTAATTACTAGTTTAGAATCTTCCATACCAAGTTTCTTCAACAATTCCCTAGCATACTTAGTTTGACAGATGAAAAACCTAAGAAAAAATTCATTTTCCCAATCACAGACATTTCAAATTCTTTCTCCATATTCTTAGAAAATTCCATGCACAACTTATCTTCACCTCCAAAAATAATGTCATCAACAAAAACTTCAATAATCAATATAACATCATTAGTGATTTTATAATATAGATTAATGTCAGCATTACCTTTACTGAAACCAAGCTTCAAAAGATATTTATCTAACCTTGCATACCAAGCTCTAGGTGCCTGTTTCAATCCATATAAAGATTTTCTTAACCTATAAACCATGTCTTTATCATCTGAAAGTGAAAACCGTTAGGTTTCTCAATATAAAATTCCTCATCAAGATCCCCATTCCAAAATGCACACTTGACATCCATTTGATAAACCTTGTAGTTTTTATGTGTAGCATAAGCAAGAAATAATCTTACAGCTTCAATCCTAGCTACATGTGCAAAAGTTTCACCATAATCAATTCCTTCCTTCTGAGAATATCCTTTACAGACCAATCTAACTTTATTCCTTACAACTTGTCCATCTTCATTCAGTTTATTCCTAAAAACCCATTTAGTTCCAATAACATTCTTATTTTTAGGCCGGGGAACTGAAGTCCATGCGTTATTTTTCTCAATTTGATCTAATTCTTCTTCCATAGCATTCAACCAACATTCATCTTTACATGCTTCAATTACTGATACCGGTTCAATTTGAGAAATTAAACATACCTCATTAGTTGTCAATCTCCTTCTTGTCATCACTCCATTGTTCTTATCCCCAATGATCTGATCTTCTGAATGATTCAATCTCACATACCTAGGAGTCTTCCGACTCTCTGTTCCTCTTCCTGGTTCTTCAGTTACTATTGGATTCTTTGATATTGCTGGAGTAACTGGTTCAACATTTTGTTCCAATAAAGGTGCTACCAAATATTATCATTTCCACTGCCAGTTCTTGCTCATAAACTCTAATTTGACTTCTATTCAGCTCATCCACCTTGACATTAACACTCTCCATAATTCTCTACAATATCTTGTTATAACATCTATATGCTTTTCTTTCATTAGAATAACCAAGAAAAATTTCTTCATCACATCTAGGATCAAATTTGCCAATGATACCATCTCTCTTGATATAACATTTACTACCAAAGATTCTAAAATACTTAACTGTAGGTGTGTTGCCAAACCATAATTCATAAGGTGTCTTACCGATTTCTCCTTTGCTATGTACTATGTTGAATGTATAGATTGTTGTGCTCACTGCTTCTCTCCATTAGATATGAGGTAGATTAGCTTCCATCATCATAGTTCTAGCAGCACCCAAGATAGTTCTATTCTTCCTTTCTGCAACTCCATTCTGTTGAAGTGTCCGGGGAGCAGAAAATTGTCTCTTAATACCATGCTTCTCACAAAAGTTATTAAACTCACCGGATGTGAATTCTCCACCCTGATATGACCTTAAACTTTTATTCTTCAATCCTGTCTCTATCTCAGCTTTAGCTTTAAGGATTTTAAACTTTTCAAATGCCTCAAATTTCTTCTTTAAAAAAGTAACCGACATCATTCTAGAATAATCATCAATGATTAGCATAAAATATCTATCACCTTGAAAACTTTTAACTCTAGTAGGGCCACACAAATAAGTATGAATAAGATCAAGAACATCATTAGATTTGTCTTGTATACTTTTAAAAGAGGTTTTGACTTGTTTTCCCATTTGACATTCTTTGCATATTGGATTATAGGGCTTCACAATCTTAGGTATATCTCTAACTACCTTAGTTGAACTGATCTTCACAATGCAATCAAAATTCACATGACACAACCTTTTATGCCATAGCCAACTCTCATAAATTTGTGCAATCAAACATGTCTTCTCACCGAAATTTAAATGAAATATATTACCTTTTGTTTATGTATTGGTTGCAATCTCCAAACTAGATCTGCTAATGATTTTGCATTTTCCATCCTGGAACTGTAATTGAAATCCCTAATCCACCAATTTTCCTACACTCAAAAGATTATGCCTTAAGCCTTCAACATAATAAACATTATTAGTATTGTGCTTACCATCCAATGATATAGTTCCTTTTCCCTTGATCATACATGCTTTGTCATTTCCAAATCTAACTAGACCACCATCAATTTCTTGCAAAGATAGAAACTTCCTTTTATCTCCAATCATATGATGTGAACATCCACTGTCAATTATCCATTCATCTTTACCTTCAATTTTAGCAGCAAGTGCCTTCTCTTAAGATATATTCTCTTCCAGTGCCGAAACATCTTCTTTGATAGCCAGGAACACCCATTCCTTTTCATTGCCGGAACCACTAGTAGAGTCTTCTATCAGTTCATCATCAGAATCAGTCACACCTTCCTCATCCGCTATGTAGCATGATTTATCTTTGTTTTTCTTGTACTTATACTTGTTTTGACATCCATATTATAATGATATGCCATGTAGGCTTTAGACCAAAACAACATTAACCAATCCATAAATCATCCCGATAACGTGTAGAGAGCACATTAACATGATACCGGTCCATAACCTAGATAGGTACCAGACCTAATCCGGGTCCACCATGCCAAAGTGATGTCTCCAATCAGTCGATCCATTATCAAGGATCACCTTCTGCATCCTGAATTCCATCTAGAAGCCGCACCAACATCACTTGTGCATTCTATCAAAGATTACCAGTAAAATATCTACCGGTAAAACCTTAAACCCTTACCGGTAACACAAGATCTTCTACCAGTAACCAAAACCTGTATGTCAGTAACCAACCATAACAAATAGTGTTGACATCAATGAAAAACATCAATGCAACACATAATCAATTCCTCCATATTTCCAACATAGATCTCTCATAATAGTTGTCATTCAACAAGTGAAGAGTAACTACAATTTAAGGAACAAGATGGCATCAAATGAGCAGGGAAAGCCAAGAAGCTTGTTCTTCAAAACAACATCTCAATTAGAGAATTCAACTCAAGATGGTAAAAGGACTAAGCCTCAAAATCAAAGGAAGGTTCAATTAAATATCTCAAGAGAAGAAAAGAGGGAAAATAAGATGTGTATGGAGAATCCAACCTCAGGAGCTACCACCCCATTGATTCTTAGAAAAAAGGAGAAACAAACAAAGATAGAGGTGTGTAAGCCATCCTCCACCCCCATTATGATTAACACACCTAGTTTTGACATGGCCCAAGCATTGAATCAGGTAAAAATCTTAGTACCATTTCTCGAACTAATGAAGGTACAATATCATAGAAATGTTGTTCTATTCATGATAGCTAACACTATTAGGACTTCATCCAAGACTAATAGTGGAAATGGGGGGACTATGCCAATTTTTAAGGTTAACCAAATTTGTGAAAAGCATAACACAACAACATATACTCTTGAGGTGTATTTAAGAACAACAATTGAAAGATCTTCTTCTCAAGTTGACCCCTTTTACATCACGCTCCTTATAAAAAATTAGTCAAGAAATGTATGTTGGATTTAGGGGCAACAATTAATGTTATGCCTTTGGGTATTATGAAGCAATTAGGAATTTGGGTTGCCACTTCTTATGGAAGATGTTATGCCATGGATAATGTTAACATTATTTCAGAGTAGTCTGTAGGCGACATTTTGATCAGGTGGCACCCATTCTTTTTGATTTTACATCCATGCTCTCTGTACAGAACGCATGAGCCAGATGTCGTCTCGACGTTGTTTTTGGTCACCCGACTTTTCCATTCAGAGTTTGAAGGACCATGGAGTTGCCAAGTGGCTTTGGTTTTTATTACGTGTCATTCTGCCTGACCCCACCCTACATCGTGCGAAGATAAGGACACTTGTTGCCTCCACGTTGTTCGATTTGTTTCTTCTTTTGTGCTCTTTTTCATATGTCCTTAGAGCTTTCGTGTGTCTACCATGGTGGTTCATGAGTCAGGATGTAGTTTGCATCAAGGTTTTCTTGTTAAGCAAGTATGGAGGTCGCCACATTATGGTGGAAATAACAACTTCGGGGGTGATTCTTCTGGGTATGTTCCCGAAGGGTGCCAAGATAGGTTTTCTAGTTAGAAGCAGTTGCTGGAAGGTTGCTAATGCCATGAGCTATTAGCTGAGTCGAGGGCTCTATTTATGTGGATGTTTTTTTTTGCTTGAAGGGTTCAAAACTTTTATGAAAAGATAGTCAAGTATTCTAGATAGGAATTAAGCCTTTTAGTTGTTATTGTACTTCTGAAGAAAGGATAATCAAATTGTGCCCGTGGCCTCTATGATGATTGTTTTTCAATATGTTGTGATAGTTTTCTATGCATTCTTGTAATTCTGATATAACTTTGGAAATATATGCCTAATACCTTGCCGATTAAACAATGTTTTACACTTGTTATCTAGTGGATGCATGGTGTATGTTGCTTTATGTTAAAAGAAATTTTGGTTGTATCCTGATTATAGTTCTGTCTAGGCATATAGATTGTTGAATGGGCTTTAAAACTAGATGTTTCTAGGTTTTATATGTTGTTAATGCTTTTCCAAAATATTCTGGTGCATTGCCTAAATAGTTTAGGTCATTTTCCTTTAAGTTCCCTCTTTCCCTTTTCCCCCAATCATAATGAAGAGTCAGCTTCTTAAATTCAAAGGTCATTCAGTGAGTTTTGCACAATAGGTTCCCCATCACTAAATTTCCCATAAGGCTGTTCACATGTAAGGTAAAATTTAGAGTCAATAGTTCTTTTTCTGGAATACCCGGTGAGACCATAATTTTGAATAAGCCTGAGATAGTTTATGAGTCACAAGCCCGTTACCAGGAGTCAAACAACCCTGAATCCTAGTTTACTCCTTCCACCCCTGGTAAACATCCATTCAACTGCAACCTCTTCTTCCCAAAGCTTACCTATCTTCCTTGCAGTCGCTCTTACAACAATGGCGGAGGTTCCTCCTAGAAATTTTGTGGCATGGAATAACATAAGCCCCCTCATTCCCCCCACTCTACTTGTAGTATGGGGACCAATCTTGTTTTCCACGCTAAAGGTCATCCCTAAATTTACCAGAGAATTCCACAAGACCCCCAGGGAACATCTACAAGATATAGCCAATGTCTGCATCATGCACAGTATCACCGAGCAAAATGTAGCCTTGAGATTGCTCATGGCATCTTTTAAAGGAAGAGCTCTAGATTGGTACAGATCCCTGGGTCTAAATACTATAGCAGATTGCGATCAGTTGGGCGATGCTTCTTTCAGAGATTCTTCGACAAGGCCGACAGATCATATTTGATTCACTGGTTGATTATAATAAATAGGGCCCCTTAGGAAGCGGTGACATAATTCAACTTAAGATTCCGGAGGACCTAGAAAATAATACCGTTGTCCGTCCGCCCTCTTGCAGATAAGGTGGTTTTTTTTATCTGAAAGCCTTCAACTCCAACATATCAATAATGATCCAATCTCTAGGAGGCAATACTCTCCCGCAAGCATTCAAAATAACGGTCCGAGCAGAAAATAATATGATCAATGTCGGGAAGCTTGCGCCACGACCACTCATGCCAATCTTTCTTGAGCTATCAAATCAAGCCTTTGAAGAGGTCACACCCAACACATTCTCTCCTCAATCCATATATATATATACCCTGGTCCCCAGCAAACATATTCCCCTCCACAATCATCTTTGGCTGCGAAGGTCAGCGATATAAAAAATTTATTGAGAAATTTCACAAATGAGATTGTCAATCTGAAAAGGTCCCAAATACCACCTGCTAGAGCCCCTTTTCAACAAAATTTCCAAGGGAATAGACCTACATACCAACAAAACCAGTATGCAAACAACCATGTTGACAAATCAAGCCATCCAAATGGCTAAATAGTTTCGGTACCCAATCCTTTGCAGACCATTTACCCCAGCATTGATAAGGAGTTGAAAGTGGGGCAAAATAATCTAGTGGATGATGCTAATTATTGGTGTTTTCCATGCAATAATGCCCACGCTCCAAGAAATTGTCTGAGAGGAAATTTGAAGCAAAACATTATAGAGAAACAAAGCCTAGGTGTGGTACCAGATGATTCGGTTTATGCATCTACTGGCATGGTTAATGCGTCTCTCATTGCCCAAATGCAAGGTATGTCAATACAACAAGAAGCGGAGATAGCTCCTGACCACACACTATTCTCTTGGATGGAGGATGAAGATGTTGTGCTCACTAATAGCGCAACCACCTCAAACTTGGGGGATCCCCACTTGCAATGAGATTACAGCCTCCGCTCGAAAAGGCGCTTCGCTAGGGAGAATATAAACACACTAGGGAGAATGGCCACAGATAAAGCTCCTGAACAACTCGCAGTTGCTTCCACATACCCAAGAAAGGAGTTTATCCCCTATAAATCAAGAGAGCTAAACACATCTATAGTGACAATATTAGATGTGGTGGAATAGCTGAAGAAAGCCCTGACCAATGTCTCTTTGTGGGATCTCCTTAGAATCCCAGAGCAAAAGAATCAGCTGAAAGAGGCCCTATCCGAGACCAAAAATAATGCAAGCAAAAATGTTACAAAAGCTCCACATATCAGCGAAGAAAGGTTTCAGCCCTCTTTAGATAGATCATGCTCTCGAACCATGTTAACAAATGAAGCCATGCCTCCTAAGTCTCAAATAGAAAGTAAGCCTAAACCAAATCCCTTCTATCTGACCCTCATAGTTGGGGATAAACTTTTGCACAATTCTATGATAGATTCTGGTGCTAGCACCACCGTCATGCCTAAGCAAATCATCGAGGTTTTGAAAATCAAATATGAGCCTTTTAATAGGGGTGTTATATAGTTAGACAGAAATATGGTCCAGACCGTGGGTCTTATCAAGAACCTTCCGCTGACATTGTTCGCGTGCCCTAGTGTTATCGTGCCCCAAGAAGTGGTAGTTATCAACATCCTACCTATTTTTGGGCTTTGCCTTTCCCAAGATTTTACTGCCAAAATAGGAGGTTACTTGTCCTTAGATTGGTCAAACCTTATCCTTCAAACCAAACATGGTGCCAAACTCAAAATCCTTTCAGAGCCCCTTCACGTTGAACACGTAGCAGACCAAGCCATGATCAATTTTGAACCCACTCACACCTCCATCTCAAACAAAGAAAGGAAAAACTTAGAGCTTCTGGAGGACGAGGAAGTGACTGGGGATATTCCACCCAATCAGGAGATTTTTCTAAACAAATTCATAGACTCTGACCCATACTCCAACTATGATTCCACCGATCTAGGTACTTACTGCATTTTTGATGAAAACCGGGTCATTCCAAAACTTACCAAAGAACCATTTACTGAAGATGAGTTGTATTTTGCACTATGGACTCTACATTTGAATGGTAAAGGATGCAAGGTAGGCTCAGGGGATGGGATCTCCCTCACTTCACCTTTGGGTGAACAGATCCTGAAGTCTTTTCATTTACAATTTGCATGCTCCAACAATGAAGCAGAATATGAAGGACTGATCCAAGGTTTGAGCTTGGCAGAGAGGATGGGTACTAAGCAATTGAAAGTTTTGGGCAATTTTGAGCTGGTTGTCCACTAGGTTTGAGGAATCTCTAGCGCCAAACATGTCCGTATGAGATCTTACCATCATAGGACATGGGATCTCATTGAATGCTTTGATGCTTTCAATATCTAGAGAATTCCTCGAAAAACATATCAGATGGCTGATAGGATCATAATTCGACCCTACTGTGGACCTTCTCACCAACTCCCAGACACTTTATGTGGTCATTCAGCCATCTATTCTTGATAATGACACCCATTGGAAAGTTTTTGAAAGCAATGAGAAGATCGCCCTGTTCATTCAAAACTCAGGGGAGTTTGCGGATCAATTGTAACCTAAGGTGAAAGAGGCTTATGAGGATCAGATCATCTAGTTGAAATCCAACAAGCTCCCTAACAGGTTAATCACCCTGGAAAATTTGTTCGACCATGATGATGCCAAGAATGACAAGTGAAATCTTACAGCTGATAAAGGAGACTATACCGAAATGTCTATAGGAGGTGGGAGAATACTCAAGATCGAAAAGGAGGTTATTTTAGAGACCAAAAGAGATTGGCCCGATATTGTGATGAATATGTGGGTGTACTAGCATGGTCCTATGAAGATTTGAAAGGTTACAACCCCAACATCATTTAGCACACCATCGAGCTTACCGATGGAGCCAAGTCGATTTGATAGAAGCAGAGACCTGTCAATTTGAAAATTGAGTCCCTTATGGCCCAGGAGTTGAAAAAGTTGATAGAATCAAGAATCATCTACCCCATCAAGCACAGTACATGGGTATCCAACCTGGTGCCAGTCAGGAAAAAGAACGGAGGCATCCGACTTTGCGTGGATTTAAGGGACTTAAACCAAGCATCTCTAAAAGACCACTACCCTTTTCCACCAATGGAACAATTTTTAAGCACGGTGGCAGGATCAACAATCTTCTCAATATTAGATGGTTTCTCAGGTTATAATCAAGTATTGGTGAAGCCAGAGGATCAACATAAGACAACCTTCACGACCAAATGGGGGAAATTCTCTTATCAGAAGATGTCATTTGGGTTGTCGAATGCCGACATGACTTTTCAAAGAGCTATGGACCTGGCCTTCAAGGAGCTTGTCAAAAAAATTCATCCTTATATATTTGGATGACTTAACCGTGTTTTCAAAACACAAAGAAGATCATTTTGATCATCTTGAGATGGTATTCCAAAAGTGTTTGGAGTTTGTAATCTCTTTGAACCCAAAGAAATGTGTTTTTGGGGTCCCGCGAGGAAAATTACTAGGGCACGTAGTGTCAAGGGAAGGAGTCTCTATCGATCCCGATCAAGTTAAGGTAATAAAAGAGCTTCCCCTTCCTGTCAATAAAAAGGGGGTCCAGTATTTCCTAGGTAAGGTTAACTTCATTAGCCGCTTTATTTCAGATTTTGCAGGGATGGTGAGGCCTATCACCCTAATGCTCAAGAAGGAAACACATTTCAAATGGACTCTCGAAGCTAGGGAGGCTTTCGAGAAAATCAAAGATGTTATTTTCTCAACCCCTGTGTTATCCAACCCTGATATGTCTAAGGATTTCATAATGTATGTTTTCTCTATCCACTATAGCATTGTTGTGGTTCTGACCCAGAAAGACACAGAAAAAGGAGGTGACCACTCTATAGCTTTCCATTCTAAAACCCTAAATGAATACGAGGCTAATTATAACTTCGTTGAAAAACAAGCTTTGGTTGTAGTTAAGGGCCTTAAAAAATTTAGACACTTCATCGCCTGTAATAAGACTATCGTATATGTTGCTCATCCTTCAATCAAAGAATATATCATGAAAGATGACATCACAGAAAAGAGGGCAAACTGGATTACCAAAATCCCAAAGTATGATGTTGATGTCAGGCCCACCAAGATAATCCATGACAAAGGTTTGTGAGAATACATAGCCCAAGAGTTCGGACCCCGAGTAACCAAGATAGCTACAAAAGAAGTTATAATTGTCACCTCCAAACCAGCAGAGGCATGATGGATGGAGGCCCAGAAACATTTCATGAAAACAAGGAGTTTCCCCGAGGGCCTCCCCCCTAAAAAGAGGAGATTCTATAGACTACAAAACAACGGTTTTCGCTTGGTGGATGACGTACTTTTCAAAATAAATTTTGATGGAATCATACTCCGCCGCGTCAGCTAAAGCCAGGATGGCAAGATTTTACATGAATTTCATTATGGTTCATCAAGAGGTCACTTTTCGGCACAAACCACCATAATCAAGATCACCTATGCTGGATATATCTGGCACTCTATGTTCAAATATGTGCACACCTTGGTAAGGGAGTGCAAAGAATGTCAGTACTATAGTGGTAGGTGTAGAAAAGAGGTGATGCGGCTCAGGCCTATAATGGTGGAAGAACCCTTTGCTCAATGGGGACTCAACTTCATAGGGATGATCAATCCTCCAAGCTCGGCTGGACATAAGTGGATTTTAACTACTACTAACTACTTCACCAGATGGTCTGAAGTTGTTCCCTTGAAGAATTCATTAGAGACGGAAATGTTGACGTTCCTGAAGGATCTAGTGTGCAGATATGGTTCGCCAAAGACCATAATATCAGATAACACGCGTGCATTCGTAGGTTCACGAATTACCCAATTTGCCCTCAGCAAAGGTATTTACCTAAAAACCTCCTTAAACTACTATTCACAAAGAAATGGACTCGCTGAGTCCACTAACAAGAATCTCATCAGACTCATTAAAAGGATAGCATCGGAGTACAAAAGGGAGTGGCATCACCACTTGAGGAGCACGCTATGGGTCGACTGGATAACACCCAAGCAGGTATTAAATAATTCCCAATATAAGTTGGTCTATGGTAAAGACACACTGTTTCCTGTGTCTCTGGAAATCACAGCCTTACAATTACTTAAGTCTATCGAAGTGGTAGAGAATGGTCCCATGGATGTAAGGTTGGTGGAGATTATGGAATTATGAGAGGCAAGGGAAACAACATTCGCATCTCTTCAGAACCATCAACAAACCATCAAGTGGTTTGACAATAAAAAGAGTTCTGACCCAGAATTCAAACAAGGTGACCTTGTTTTGAAGTACAACGAAAGGGCGGCCAAGCCCAGTCAGCATGCCAAGTTCTATGGGTTATGGGAGGGACCCTTCCGCATCATAGGTTGCAAAGGGTTCAATTCTTTTTACCTTGAAGATATGCAAGGAGACTCTCTCAGGATCCCAGTCAACGGGTTCCACCTTAAGCCTTTTCATTAGCGGTATCTCTCTAAATGTATATAATGTAAATAGTGATTTTGCGTGCCTTATTTATTTAAATTTTTTCTATCATGATCTCAAGCAGACAATGTGAAAATCACAAGATACGCCATAATTAAGCGAAAAGAAAATCATTATATTATGGGTAGTTTTTACAATTCACGGGTAGGCCTTCGGCCTAATTTTAATAAAAAGAAGCAGAATGAAGTTTTTGAAGATAGGCTGCCACTTCCTCAAGGATCCTCTTCATCCTCATCATCCTCCATCTAGAAATTGGAGTCTCCGGCGTCATCTGCAACATCCTCTCCCTCTGACCACTCATTGTCAGAAATGCGACCAGGCTCCTTGGCTATGGACACAACAACAAGATTCAGTTGGATGTGCAGCATCAAGATCCGTGCGAATATGTAATCTCTAAAGTCTTTGTACCATTTAGTGCCATCTAGAACAAGAACTATCAGGTGAATTCAGAGGAGAAACTCTACAGCGAGCTCCACTCGAAAATGATGGGATGACAACATCATCGTTCTCAGACTCCCGATAAGCGGGTGCTAGGTCACCTCCTCACCTAAAGTAATGAAGCACCTCAAATCCAATGCCAGAGGGAGGCCTCTAAAAGGGATGTGGTATGCCACGACATCCTCCAACCCCCCCAGATAATCCCAGGAGAAGAGCGCCTTGGTGAGCTCCGAGGTTAGAAGCCCGGTCATTCTAGAATCCAGCAATGAAGCCACAAAATGCAAAAAAATGTCTGTGTTTACACGGTATTGGTCCACATTGTCTAAGAAGTCTTCACCGAGCACCCATTTGATAGCAATGATAATTAGGGGATTCTTCCGCCTTGTCATCCTCTACAACCTCCGGTCAGAAATATTTCATAGGAAAGCAACCTGAGCCTTACTGCTGATGAGTCTAACATGAGTATCCATTTGACTGAAGGAGCTCCGTCATTGAAGCCGATACTGTGTAAAGGAATTTCTGAAAAGACATATTTATAACTAATTCTTGTAATACCCTAAAATTGGTCATCTAAACCATGGGCCCCTAATCTTGACAATATCACCAAGGTCCTAACCAAAGGCAATTAAATAAATCTTGAGCACACAATTAATTCTTTAATCATCAAATGTCACATGGCAAATTAATAACTCAATATTAATTAACTATTTATTTAATTAATTAAATCATTCCAAGTAAATCATTTTAAACAATTATCTTACTTATTTTATTAAATATCCTAGCATATTTAGTTAAATAAATCAATTTGCCATTAAATCATCAAAAAGAGGAATTGATTTAATTAAATAAATCAATTTGCCACAAATCTTCAAAAAAGGAAACAAATCAAGAAAGAGGAATTGGAAATTATGAGCACAAATCTTCAAAAAAGGAAATAAATCAAAAAAGGAATTAATTGACAAAAAATAATTAAAATTTTGAGAAAAGAAATCAATTGGAGATAATCTTGAAAAAATAAATTAAAAATTGATAGATAATCTCAAAGAAAGCAATTAAAAAACAATTAAATATTAAAATTGAATGAAGTAGAGAATAAATCAGTTTTTTCTTGATTTTATCTTAATTTTAGTTCAATTTCCTTTAAAACTGAGAAAAGCATCCAATCACATCAATTCACTTGGATTGTGCTTCCTCTTGGAAAATCTTGACCGCTCATCATCATTTGATCTCAGCCTTTGGTTTCTTTCTGAATTTTCTATAAATTCAGGCTCTCATCTCTCATTCAAAAATCCTAGAGAATATATTGTTATTATGTTGATTTTGCTCTAGGTTCATTGAGAATATTGCATACATATTTAGATCATTTATCTCATTTATTGCTTAAATCGTGTTAGATTAATCTTGCATCCATCTAGCTAATATCTTGCTCATATAGATTAAATACTTCGTCTTGGTGTCATCTAGTCACTGGATTGCTTATACAAATTTGAGAGCAATCTTATACTCGCATCTTTTAGAAGGCAATGGGTCAATTTGTTATGGTTTTCATATTCATGTTTATATCTATCTAACCATGCATGTAATGACTTGATTGAAATGTTGTGCTTACAGATACAGGTCCACTTTTTACACACACATTTTTGGCGCCCACTGTGGGGCTCGAACCCACAACTACAAGATTTCTAATGTTTCTTGAACAAATTTAATGTTTGGTTTTTATATGTAATAAACATGTGTTAAATTTACAAACAAAAATCTTTCTTTTTTATTGTTCTTCTATGATAGTCAAAAATGGTCTCGGTTTGGGGAGCATAACGTTTGAACCGTTGGATCTCAACCAATTTTTAATATGTTGTTTAAAATAAAGTTATCTACAGGTTCACTGAAGGGATTTTCCTAAATATTTTGGGTTTGAAAGTTATGATTGATAGAGTGGAGGACTATCGTTTTACTTATTCTTCCGTGACAGTAAAAAATGGTCTCGGTTCGGAGGCCATAACTTTTTATTAAACCGTTAGATCTAACCTAAATTTTAATATGTTTTGTAAAACCAAGTGTTCCATAGTTCCACCGAAGCGATGTTCCAAATTATCTTGGGTTCAAACGTTATAAACGACAGAGTGTAGTACTATCAAAACTGTCATAACTAGGATAGTCATAAAAAATGGAAATTCTTGTTAGATTAGTTTAATTTACAGCTTGCATGATAGAATATTATTTTGATGATTTTTGTAATATTTTTTTGGAAACTAATTTTGGGCTTTTAATGTTTGCAGGACGCTTGCCAAAGAATCTATCAATCAAACATACGCCTGCCAAAGAATCAAGAAGAAAATGACTACTGACATATTGGTTTTGCAGGTTGCCTAAGGAGAATCGACTAAACATTGTGTATTCATTTAGTATTTTCTTAGGCACTTAAATTGTTATCTGGTTAATGAACAAATATGTCTTTCATGTTTTTAGAAAAATCTAAGAGGTAGGAGAGTATGCTCTTGTCTTTTACAGACAATCAGAAATCTAGACCCTCGAGGCTTTTTTCTAAGTTTTGAGATTTGTGTACCTTTAGCGGGCCTGTCACAGTGGGAAAAAGTAATCACCCTGTGAGAACAACCCAAGTAAGTACAGCTGGACCTGAGCATTCCAACTCATTATAATAAATAGGCCTCTGGTGATTAAAGTCTTAGAGGATGAGATTATTTGAGTTTTCTCTTTGAGATCTCTCATATCGAGCATTTTGTAGGGCCTCGCGGTCTCAATCACGTTTACGTGACTACAACTTGTTTTGGTACCTTGTTGGGCTATAGGCCTCAATCATGCTTGCATGACTTCAAGGGGTAATTTCAAATGGAATTCTTGACTAATAACTATAAAATTAGAAGCTACCTGATTCACCTCTGAAAGATTGATAATCTTTGTGCAAGAGAGATAGTAACTCTCCCAAGACACTTGCCATATCGTGCCCCCATTAGCATTTGGAGTCGGATAATACGGCATTGAGAATCCATTGCGTGAGACTCAGCGGTCATATTCTGATTAGCTATTGGGTGTGTACCTAAGTCAGCAAGCAAAGGTTTTCTTCTCTAAGCCAACTTCCATAGGGTTAGCATGTTGTGATTGAATTATTATTTATCTTGCGTGTTTTCTGTGTTTTCATCCCTGAAACTGAAAATGAAATATTAAAACTGTAGAAAACAAATCAAACAATATCAAATAATTCAGTGATAAACTCTGTCTGTGTCCAAACCGGTCTTTGTCAGTCATTGAAACATCAGTCCTTATCAAAAACTAATAGTCGTCAGTCATTGAAACTCTGTCTGTTAGAATCTTGTCTCTGTCCAATCCTCTATCGTATGAATTCCTGATCTTGTCAGTCAAAATAGTCAAAATTGCCCAGATTAGTCTACAACAAGCCTAAAACTAATTATCATCCTCCGGAGCATAAACAACCTTGATAGTGTACCCATGTTGTTGCGTTGCACGATTTTGTCGATCATCTTTAAGCTAGTTCAAACAACATCTTATCAAACCTAAGTTAACTTAGATAACGTCTTACACATGATAGATCATTCATGAAACCAGACCAAATCTTAGTAACTTCTCTCAATCACTACGTTAAATGAACAACTAGCTACAATTTGATCTTGACTTCTGCAACACATCTAGCTCTCGATCCCGTCGGTTGTAAATGCATGTTCAAACCAGAAGCTCTTCTAAATTTTTTTGACAAAAGTAAGAATCTCATGGATACCTTAGCTCACATTCCCATGGCTACCTTGGCTCAAATGCTTCAAGATATCAAGAAAGAAATATATGACATGGAAATCCAACAAAATAAATCAATGACTCCATTTGAAAAACAAATGCATGATATCAAGAGTGAGAAACTTCAAGGAATGCTAAAACAATTATATGATTTGACAATCAAATACCAACAAATAATCGACGATCAAAAGCCAAATCTCAAACAAGATCACAAAACACCTTCACCAAGACAAAAATACATCTATTCCCTAGATAGACAATTTACACCTTTGGGGCAATCTATTGAGTCAGCTTTGGAAGAGCTTCTTAAGAACAATCTTATCATATTGCCTAAAAAGACCACATGGGGATGTGCAGTTTTGAGTAGTTATTGTGTATATCATAGGCATAACAAACATAAGACTTCAATGTGTATGGAATTAAAACATAAGATTCAAGATCTCTTTGATGATGGTGTCATTGAAATTGAAGATCCTAATGACTCACCAAAAGAAAAAGAAGGAACTACTTCTAAGCATAATCAAAATCATGAACCTATGTCTAGAAAGGCTCCATATGTAGCCTCCATCCCTTCCATGATGCCTTCAACTCCTAAAACTTCTCACCAACAATCCATACCATCTCCTTCAAACAATGAAACTTCTCATGTTGACCTTCAAGGGCTATCGCCTATGGAAATCCAAGTTAATGCCAATATCGATACAAGTTCCTCTAAAGATTTAAAAATCCCAGATCCTATACCATCATACACTTCAATTCCAAACGTACCCACTCCAGAGAGTCCCACTCAAAATGCTTCCCATCATGCCAAAATATGGAGACCTTCCAAGAATCCCCTACGCCTATGCAAAATCCTATCCCTTCCTTAGAAGTGACTCCATGTCAAGAGGATAATCTGGAAAATGAAGAAAGAAGTCCTATCATAAATCAAGAACAAGACACCAAAACTCCTCAATCCCATCTAATGATTGAAAAAGATCCTATTTCACTAGAATCCCATGATGATCCCCTTATACCTTTCCATTTCTTCCAATATGATCCCCTTCCATATCAAGAGCAAACCATCCTTCCAAATCTCATTCCTAGTCTACTTCCTAAGCAAGATCATGATGCCTCTACCATATTTTCAAATGATCCTATTCAAAATGAAGAGTTAAAAACCCTTTCTACTCTATCCAATGGTCCTATTCCACATCAAGATCAAAGTATCCCTTCATCTCCTTGTCATAATCCTCCATGTTCACTTCATGATCCTATCATTCCTTACATTCCACCTCCATCTCATAATGGACTCGCACCTTCTTTCCAAAGCAAAGTGTATCCTACAAGTCAAAATATTTATAAAGGAAAAGAGGTAGATCTCAACAAGAAAGAACCCCTCCATATTAAAGAAAAAGTTAAAGGTCATGGCCTTAGGGACATATCTCAATATGTTAGTATCTCTCATAAATCCTACATTTCTCTAGTTAAATCCAAATACATGCCTTCTCCTTTGCACCTTCCATCCATTCTAGGTTCCTATATCCATCCATCCCTTATAGAGGATCAACAAAGGCACATGTCTTTGAGTACCTTCCATCCATCTAAAATACCTCCATATCATTGCTATCCATTCATACATTCTTTTCCTTCTCCAAGCAATTTCGATGCCAAGCATAAAATTCATAAGTCAAGTAATCCACATGTATTCAAGGATCAATATGTCCCATCTAATCGACATGTCAAAACGAAGAAAAATAAAAAATGCCACAAAGGCCCACAAAGAAAAAAGAAAAGTCAAAAGTTATGTGGGTTCCTAAGGCACTTGTACAAGCAATGCACTCTAAGAAACTACAAAAGCATGAAAAAACAAAAACCACGTGGATCCCTAAGCGGCTTCTTGAAGCACAACAGTCTAAAGAAAAATCAAAATTGGCATCCAAAATTGTTGTTCCTCCATCCAAACCTTCCGAGTCTATTCCTCCATCATCTCCTTCATCCATTTTGGGTTCTTATGCCCCAAAATGTGTAACCTTTCCTCCATCAAAATCTCAGAATCTGAGATTCACTTCTCCTCCATATGTCCACCATCCCTCAAGGTGTGTGCCAATGTTGATCTTTCTAGCATTTCCATCTAGCTATACACAATTCTTCCAACATCCCATCCATTATCCAACACCTCTTTTTCACCCTTCCATCCCTCTTATCCAATCCTTTGCATAAATCCATGCCCTAGTTTCATTTCATTACCCTGCCAACATCTTTGAGCATACCTTCATAGCCATGGTCTATTGCAACTCATATTCCAAGGGTACCATCCAAAGCAATGAGACAATGGGGTCCTTCCATCCCCTATCACGCCTCCAATATCTTTCAAAAAAAAAATGACAAAAAAATGAAAAAAAAAAAAAAATCAGAAAAAAAAGTAAAGAGAAATAATTACGTCCACGAGTGAAAACCACTTCTTGTGGTGCCTTGGAAAAGTACCATGATGAAAACCTGGCAAACGGGCGTCATGTGTAAGCCACTATCCTTTTGCACTTTACACTGGGGGCAAGTTTCATCCATGTACATCCATCTATTATCCTTCTTCCTCCATTATCCTTCATCCCCCATTATCCCTCATCTGCTCTATCTACATTCATATCCCTTTTCCACCTTTGATCTTGATAAGGTTAAAGATCCTTGCAGGCTTCATGTGTCCTATTTATTACACTTGATCCAGACCCTTTAGCTCCTATCCATTTCTTTCTTACATCCTTCATTACTACCTTTGATCTTGCTTATCCTATCTGCCTCCTATCCAAATCTATCCCTTGATCTTGATCAACAGATATGGACAAAATACAAAAACATGCTTTCCACAAATCTCTTGACATGGCCACTTCTTTGGACCATATGGCTTCGTTACGCTATATCCTTGCTTCGTTGCACTATATTCGTGCTTTGCATTGCTAAAATCCTTGGTTTACATTGCTATATCTGGACCCTATGCTTGGATTAACGTTGTGAGATAGTCCTTGAAAGCATCCACCATCATTCGCTTATCCATTCATGTACTTAAAATCCCTTTTGCCTTGGTAGACACTAGGGGCAAACATTAAAAAATCTTAAAAAATCCTAAAAAGTTCTGAAGAAATCCTAAAAATCATAAAAAGTCCTAAAGAAATCCTAAAAAAATAAAAAAAAGTCCTAAAGAAATCATAAAAATCAGAAAAAGTCCTGAAGAAATTCAAAAAAAGAAAAAAAGGAAAAAAGAGAGAAAATGTCTTGGTGAAAACCTAGTAAACACGCACCTTGGTAAAAAAATATATGAATCTCTGCCAAGCATGTGAAAACCTAGCAAACAGGTGCCTCTTGTACTCAAGCACTCCATCTATCAACGCAACGTTGGCATTCCCGCTTTCAGGCATCTTTGCTTTCACCTATACATATTTTAGTCACTTTTGTGACATCCTGGTTCGTTGGAACCCTCATAGCTTGAAGCTGATCATTGTCCTAGTCTTAGGTTAATCGACAAAGAACTTTACATTTCCTAAGCAGTATCAACCAAGTCATCTTTACGTCAGTGATACCCGGTTGTCCACTCCGAGTCAATTACCTGTCTCGTGACTATTGAAGAGTTTTATCACTAAGTACACAAGCAAAACAAGACTACTAAAAACAATCACTAAATAGTTTGAGCTATGAATGAAAATTTTCTTTATGTGTTGTCTTTTACATTGGCCTTCGCTTATTATCCCTCGGAGTAACTCGAGGAAGTCTATCTTGACTAAGAGGAGCAAGGATTGGGGGCATAATATCTTCTTTGTATTCTGCTTGAAGGAATGATCCCAATGATCTAGAAACATCTAAATTAGCTGGGTGTCTGTGATAAGAGCCTTCACATCAAGGTGGAATCGCCTCACATACCTCGACTCCACTTATTTGAATGCTACAGGGAGGTCCATATCATTTCTTTCTCTGGTTTGAGGGAATTTATTTATTGTGCAATTCGGGTCCATGCATGATCTGTCCAAGGATATGAACAAAAAAAGGGTCATTGCGGACAAGATAATTAATATTTCACATGAAAAGACAGGAACTCTAATCTGCCTGCTATGGTTGTAAAACACTCAATGATGATAATTAAGCTTTCCAAAGTCCAGTGACTAGGTTTAGGATTGCATCTCATCTTGCATTTTGCGTTTTGTGAATTTAGAGTGATTTCAGTATGATAACAATAATCTCTTTATTTTTTTTTGAGTGAGTGCTAGAAGCTTCATCATTTCTTAGCTAAGTGGTCTCTTTTCATCATTTCTTCGATCGAGTACTTGTGTTTTGAGATGTTAGCTGCATACATAAACATTTAATATAGATTCATAAATTTCATTATTTACTCATCTGCATTCATCTTATTGGATAGAAAAATGAAAAATTTGCATTACTCATTACTCATTTTCATTCATTTATTTGCATAAAAAGAAACAAAAATAAACATCCATATTCCATTTGCATACATTCATGCTAAATCAAGAAATGCGTACATATAGAATAAAGCATATTGGACAACATCTCATAATCAATCAACACAAGTACGATGAAATTAAATCAAGAGCTCGTAAATCGGTTGTCCTGAGTCCATTTTCGGGATCGAAAACGAAATCTAACATCAATTCTCTCATCAAAATTTCACGACATTGACCACTTAGCGCTCTTTTCATCAAAAGCTCATTCTCTCTTCTAATTGTGCTCAATTTCTCATGAATCAACACTGAATCTCAATTTAATTTCTACAAATCAACTTTGCGCTCAATTTCTTATCAATCAACACAAAATTTTCAAAAATTCCTCTGAATCAATTTGTGCTCAAACAACTTATCATTGCTAAAAATTTCCTATCATCATGAACCCTCGCTATCTTTCGATTTCGCTCCCGAGGGGGCATACTCATGACCTTATGACCTTACATCTTCAAATGTCGAGAAAATTTTCAAATCTTCATTGAAATTCGAGCAAAACATCTTTTTCAACTAAAGAAAATCAATCAAATCCTTATTGCTAAGGGGCATCTTGACGTCATCGCTTTATATCAAGTTGAGATCTCGCGATCATCTGAATTGAATCAATCTCTAGGGGCATATCAATTTCATCACTTCATATCAAGCTGATATTTGTCTTTTATCAGAATCAATCTCTTAACGTTAATTAGTTTCATTGCTTTTCATCAAGCTGATTATTCGTTTAAACTCAATCAAGGGTTTAAAGAGTATCTTCGATCAAACTCAATCTAAGAAAGTGTTCAGTATTCGTTACTGTGGATCAAGCTGGATAGTTTATCTTCGCTCATTGTGTCTTGATCAATCAAGTTCAAGATCGATTTTTATCATCACTCGCTGTGTCTAGATCAATCAAGTTCTAGATCAGTAATATCCGCTTCTTGATCAATCAAGTTCAAGTTCGGTATCTTTTGTTTTCTATCGTTCCTAAGTTCAATCAAGTTCGGGAACGATATCGCTTTAATCAGACTTCATTCAGCTTCGTCACTTCGAATCAAGCTAAACACCTCGCTTTCATCTAGTTCATGATTAATCAAGTTCAGAACTGGTATTTCCTAGACATCAACTGTTCTTTGAACCAACACGCTGCTCGCACATTAATTCAAAGAGGGGAAAATGTAATACCCTAAAATTGGTCATCTAAATCATGGGCCCCTAATCTCGACAATATCACCAAGGTCCTAACCAAAGGCAATTAAATAAATCTTGAGCACACAACTAATTCTTTAATCATCAAATGTCACATGGCAAATTAATAACTAATATTAATTAACTATTTATTTAATTAATTAAATCATTCCAAGTAAATCATTTAAAACAATTATCTCACTTATTTTATTAAATATCCTAGCATATTTAGTTAAATAAATCAATTTGCCATTAAATCATTAAAAAGAGGAATTAATTTAATTAAATAAATCAATTTGCCACAAATCTTCAAAAAAGGAAACAAATCAAGAAAGAGGAATTGGAAATTATGAGCACAAATCTTCAAAAAAGGAAATAAATCAAAAAAGGAATTAATTGACAAAAAATAATTAAAATTTTGAGAAAAGAAATCAATTGGAGATAATCTTGAAAAAATAAATTAAAAATTGATAGATAATCCCAAAGAAAGCAATTAAAACAATTAAATATTAAAATTGAATGAAGTAGAGAATAAATCAGTTTTTTCTTGATTTTATCTTAATTTTAGTTCAATTTCCTTTAAAACTGAGAAAAGCATCCAATCACATCAATTCACTTGGATTGTGCTTTCTCTTGGAAAATCTTGACCGCTCATCATTATTTGGTCTCAGCCTTTGGTTTCTTTCTGAATTTTCTATAAATTCAGGCTCTCATCTCTCATTCAAAAATCCTGGAGAATATATTGTTATTATGCTGATTTTGCCCTAGGTTCATGGAGAATATTGCATACATATTTAGATCATTTATGTCATTTAATGCTTAAATCTTGTTAGATTAATATTACATCCATCTAGCTAATATCATGCTCATATAGATTAAATCCTTCATCTTGGTGTCGTCTAGTCACTGGATTGCTTATACAAATCTGAGAGCAATCTTATACTCGCATCTTTTAGAAGGCAATGGGTCGATTTGTTATGGTTTCATATTCATGTTTATATCTATCTAACCATGCATGTAATGACTTGATTGAAGTGTTGTGCTTAAAGATACAGGTCCACTTTTTACACACACAATTCTCAGCTCCAGGTAAGAAATGATAAAGACACCAGTGCTCCCGAATTCTGACGCTCCTGTCATTCCTCATCAATTCACACAAGTAGGTGAAGTTTGGTTTAGAGCTGGAAAATATCCTTCTCGGTACCTCGAAGAAAGAGGCGATGTCCTCAAATGCCACGCATATGTGTAGGTACATCACGTTTAAAATATAATTCCCATAGGATTGTCTTACCTTGTGCGAACCATGTTGGCTGTTGATATTCTTCATTAAGGGGGAGATTCATCCAGACAAGCAAATCATCTCAAGTGGCTTTGATTAATGGTGGGATGAGTAAGTTTTCTCTTGGGAATCATGGATGGCGGTGCTCATCCTCCTCAAGATTAATTGTGAATGTAAAATAAATTGGCTTACATGCAAATGGACGCTCATCATTAAGCATCTCTTTTTGCGAAAATATAGGCATGTAGTGAATTAAAGGAAGAAGGTTGCTAGATATTCATCTTATTGCTCATTTTTGCAACCTAAGTGCCCAATTTTTTTTGAAGAGTCGAGAGAGAAAAGTTCTCTTATAGAAAATGGAAGCAGAAGCGACTCCCCGAGGTTCTGTTCGAGGAGGATTATGGGTAGATGTTTTTGGCGAACTCTCTTATTCTTCCCATGCTATTCCGCCCAGATCAGAATATCCAAGAACCAAGGCAAGATCCAAGATGGCTACCCACATCACATCTGTAGTGATAGATTCCTTTGAGAGTGTTGCCGAACCCGAGCTCCATAAGCAACCCAAAAACCTTAGAGAGGCCACATGCAATAGAATGATTCATCATAGAGCAGAGCCGCAATCCATGATAACTCTATTCTGGAATAGTGGCACCCCTCAATTTGTGATCTCCATGGTTCCTCACTGTCCAAAGTTCGTGGTTGTGTGCGCCAAAGGGTTCAACCATGTTTCTTGCTCAATTAGCGACTCTTTCCTAAAAATGGTGATCTCCCCGGAAGCCATAAGGGACATGATGTGCTGTCCCATTTTTTAGGAGACAAAGGTGTTCTCCGAAGCTGTTATGGAATAATTTTAGAACACTAGAAGGGATGCTATCTCTTTTTTCCATGGTGCCCTCAATCAGAATCTGTCTTCCAGACTCCCAAGGCTCCCCTTGTCTTACAGTGACTTGAGGCATGATGACCTCAAGGATATCTCATCCACTCTTGCATGTCTATGCGGTCACGATAATGATCGGGAGATCATAAATGTTATGATGGGTTTCCTTTTCAAATGTCAGAAGCAGAAGGGGTCTTTCCATTTTGACTTCTTTGTCTTCATAGCCAGAGAAATGGTAAAGAATCTATCTGAGTTTCAGCGGTTTTGGCACTTCAGATTTTCCTCAGTCCTTGTCCACCTACTCCTTCACCAAAATGAGGTTTTCTTGTGCTAATACATGAAATTGGCTATCTGCGATGAGTTGGGGAACAAGATGTCAGTGTCATCTTGGACACCCATTCTATTGGCCTCTTACGATGCCTGTCAATTTTCTAATTATTTTTTAACTCCTGTCCTTAATGACTTCGGTTTAATCCCTAATGAACCACTTGCCCATTTCTCTCAGGTTCAAATGAACTGGATGTACAATGAACACCCTCCTTATGACTGGTTCTTAGGTAGTGATTTTTCTTTTATCCAAGTACATGGTTTCTCGGAAGAACCCTTCCACCTACCTACCTATGTCACCGAAAGAACCCTCACCCTTGAAATTGCACGACAGCTGGTGAGAATTGAAAGGGCCATAGGGGCGGGGAAGCATGACGTCTCCATTACAGAGGACCACAAAGCTATTGGCCCCAACACTCTGGTTTGGAGAAACATTGCAGAGGACATCCTGACATCTAAGATGGTGCAATTTGACTTAGTGGTGATTGATGATACTTGTAGTTATGACCTAGATGGGTGTCTTTCTAGAAGAAAGAATATAGTACAACATGAACCATAGAGCTCGTGGGAAGGGTGCACTAATCCATAGGTGGATGACCCAAATCTTTATGTGGCTCTCAATGATTTTCCCATGCTAAAATGACCCCCGTGGTTGAGCTTCTATTCAGTCATGCAAAAGTACAATCCCACGAAACCCATCCCCCGACCCATGCTGGAAGCCCTGAATTTAGATTCTTGGCCTAGAAAAAAGAGGGAGGGTTTCTGGATCTATCGGCAGAAAGTGAGTCAGCCTAGGGCTAACATCGGGAACGCCCCTTTGGATGAGAGTTTTGAGCTTGAATGGCGCTAGTACAACAAGTCCGATGAAGAGACAGGCAATAGCTCCCCACATAGATAATCATCCCCCAACATGGCCCAGCAGAAAAACATAGAGGTTATAAGTATTGAAGAGCAAGATAATGAGCCTCATATTCTTCTTCCTCTCATTGGTTCTGCTCGTAGACCTCATTCCCAGGCGGGTAAGAGACAAGTTGAGAAGTAGGCGCCCCACTCTCCTTCCCATAAGAAGGAATATCTGGGTTCGGCAAAGAAATGTTCATCTTCTCAAGCCCTAGAGGTTCCCTCAGTTCCTCAACAACCGGTGACTTCCATGGTTCAGGTATGCCCTTCTTTGGCTTTTCCTTCTATTAAAGTTGTTTCTTCTACTACTACCCATCTCATAGAAATGCAGACCCAGATTCCAACCATTCTTATATTAGTACCCATCGAGACACCGGTTGACCCTCAAGAAGCATTTCCCCAAATCTCCATTTCATTCCCAGCCCCTGATTTTATTCCTGTAGCATTTTCCTCGCAGATGCCTGAAACAACTACCAACTCACGTAGGCTTGGTTTTGGAGAGTCCACTCCTCCCCCAAATGTTGGAATAGCATCCACTGATCCATTTTCCTCAGGAGCCTCTCCCTGCATCCAATTGTTTTCTCCAACCACACTTGCATGCCCTATTCAAACCACTTTTGGTGGTCCTATTTCCCAATTCCCCCTGGCGCAGCATTTAAAGGCCAAGCTATTGCCAACTTGGATGATTACCAACAACAAGTTACTTATTCCAAGACCGCTCGTATTGGCAACACTAGTAAACGAAAAGGAAATGATGGTGGTTGGCCAACCCATCTTTTCTTTGCAACCATGTTCCCCAATATTGACAAGCTGGAAGCCCAAATGGGACCCAATGATTACGCTCTACATGCTATCAGTGTCAACCTCCTGAATGCTATGATGCCTAACAAGGTTGAAATGATGGAAAAAACTTTGAAGGCCGTGTCTTTGGATTTCATAAAAAAGAATCATCCCCTGGAGAAGATGTAAGTGAAGAATGTGAACCTCTGAGAATTTCTACCCCAACAAAGAAAAGAAGACAAAGCTTGGAATGTTGAAATCAATCACTTGCAGGGATTGTTGATGTAGGCTAACTCAGAAAAAGGAAAGTTGTAGTTCGCCCTTAACAATGTGAGTTCTTAGTTGAAAGGCCAGGAGGCAACAAGAAGTGTGGCCTTAAAGGAATTGCAGAAGAAAGACCAAGAAATTCAGCAGCTAAAGGGAGCTTCCAGAGATGCAACTCAAATGCATGCACATTTGAGTGAAGAGATCCATCTAAAAGAAGAGTACGCTCAACAACTGAGTGATGCATAGGTCATGCTTTCAGAAGAGAAAGCAAGGTTTTAAATAGAGTTGCATGGAAAAGAGAGTATCTTAGAGCAAGCCAAGAGGAAATTCCTAGACATGGAAGTTTTATTGTAGCAGGAACGAGATCTCATGTCGCGACTCCAACAAATTGTGCAGGATGGAAGTTCCAAAATCCTCGCTCTGGAGAATCAAGTGGTTCTTGAACAAGACAGGTACAAAAAGCTGCAACAGGAAATAATAGCAAAGGACGAGGAGGTCTCACGATTGTTAAATATTCCTCCCATCGTAGAGGTCTCTAGAGATTTTTCTCCGATCCTGGTGGAATTATATGCTTCCCATTGGGAAAGAATTAATAAGTATAGCCCCTCGTTGCGACCTGTACTGAGATTCCTCAGAGAAGCGCAATCCCTCTGCACTGAGGTGAGAGACCTCATCAACAACTTTATTCTTGTCATTGGTCCCAAACTCCTGGTGGCTCAGGACTTAATCCAGATGTTGTATGCGGCTCAATATGAAGAGTTGAGAGAGAAAGGAATAGCAGACTGCCGAAAATTGATTAGGAAGACCAATGTCTTCATCAACCAACATAGAGTGATTATGTATGTGTCAGCGACGCTTGAGCCATTACAGATTTCAGTCCTGAACATCAAGCAGTGCATAGAGAGTTTTGTTTCATTAGGTCTGCCTTCTCTATTCCCTGCGAATGGTTCAATACCAAGAATTGAGAAAGTGTTAAATCAGGTTGAGCATTTGTAGCAAGATAGGACCTTCCTACAACACCTAAACAATCCTATTTTAGTGGAAGAGGTCGAGCATCTCTTGCATCCCTTGGCTCAGCTCTACGCGCTTTTTAAACTGGTCCATGATGAACCAGTAGGCTTGCCATTTGATGTGATAATTTGTTTGGATCAACATTACTAGAATCTGGAGGTGCAAGCATTTCCCTCCGGGGAAGAATGGTTTCCATTGCAGTAGGTCTTCGAATTGCTCCGCCTTGTTCTGACATGAAGTCTGGTCTTCGAACCAATAATTTTGGGTTCTAGCATTCTGCAGGAAAAATTCCCTGTTTTAGTCACCAAGAAATGTTAACATTATTTCGGAGTAGTCCGTAGGTGGCATTTTGATCGGGTGGCACCCATTCTTTTTGATTTTCCAGCCATGCTATTCATACAGAATGCGTGAGCCAGATGTCGTCTCGACATTGTTTCTGGTCACTTGACTTTTCCATTCAGAGTTTGAAGGAACACAGAGTTGCCAAGTGGCTATGGTTTTTATGATGTGGCATTCCACTTGACCCCACCATACATTGTGTGAAGATAAGGATACTCGTTGCCTCTACGCTGTCCAATTTGTTTCTGCTTCTGGGCTCTTTTTTAGATGTCCTCAGAGTTGGCACGTGTCTACCATGGTGGTTTGTGAGTCAGGATGTGGTTCGCATCAAGGTTTTCTTATTGAGCAGGTATGGAGGTCACCACATTATGGTGGAAATAACAAATTCATGGGTGATTTTTGCAGGGTATGTTCCTGAAGGGTTCCACGAAAGGTTTTCTGGTCAGAAGCGGTTGCTGGAAGGTTGTTGATGCCATGAGCTATTAGCTGAGCCGAGGGCTCTATTTATGCATATTTTTTTTGTTTGTTTTAAGGGTTCATAACTTTTATGAAAAGATAGTCAAGTATTTTAGATAGAAATTAAGCCTTTTAGCTATTATTGTACTTCTGAAGAAAGGATAATCAAATTGTGCCTGTGGCCTCTATGATGGTTGTTTTTCAATGTGTTGTGATCGTTTTCAGTGCATTCTTGTAATTCTGATATAACTTTGAAAATATATGCCTAATACTCCATTGATTAAACTATGTTTTGCACTTGTTATCTGGTGGATGCATGGTGTATGTTTCTTTATGTTAAAAGGAATTTTGGTTGTATCTTGATTATGGTTTTGTCCAGGCATATGGATTGTTGAATGGGATTTAAAACTGGATGTTTCTAGGTTTTATATGATATTAATGCTTATCCAAAATGTTTTGCCGCATTGCCTAAATAGTTTAGGTCATTTTCCTTTAAGTTCCCTCTTTCCCTTTTCCCCTGATCATAATGAAGAGCTGACTTCTTAAATCCAAAGGTCATTCAGTGAGTTTTGCACAATAGGTTCCCCATCACTGAATTTCACATAAGGTTGTTCACATTTAAGGTAAAATTTAGAGTTAACAGATAAAAGGGCAATTCCTATTTTTGGAGTAATTAAAGATTTGGAATTGAGGTTTGTTGGATATCTTGAGATTCCTTATAAAATGGGTGTCATTGTGGTAGATATTCCTTCATAATATGGCATGTTGCTTTCAAGACAGTGGGGAGAAGTTGTGGGAGGTCATATGCAATTAGATCTTTCCTTTGCCACAATTCCTATAGATGAAAGGGAAGTAAAAATTTATAGGGAACCAAGGTCACACACGATCATTAAAGGTGTACCTCCCGAGGAACTAGTTTGTTTTTGTGATGATAATTTGGGAAACTTCAAGGTGGAACAACCACAAGTACTAGTGAAAAACATTGATGCAATTACCTTTGAATTGAATTTTGATCAAAAGGGTTTTTGGAAGATGTACTTTCATGGAGCATGTTCCAAGGATGGGTCAGGTGCTGGAGTTCTATTCATCTCTCCTAGTAATAAAACCTTCAAGTATTCATTCTTGTTAAGTTTTTAATGTACTTACAACATTCAAGAATATGAATCTTTGCTTTTATGACTTAATATTGCTGAAAAACATGGGATTATAATGCTACAAGCAATTGGAGGTTTTGAGCTAATTGTATCCCAGGTAAGGTCTAATTACTCTTCAAAAAATGCAAGGTTGAAATAGTATAGGAATTTTGTTTGGGATGCTATAGAATCTTTTTATGCCTTTTCAATTGATTAGGTGGAAAGGAGTAAAAATATGATGGCAGATTTTCTTGCTAATGTGGCTTTAAAGTAATTTGACGAGACACTTGTGGGTGTGTCATAAGTAGAGATAAAAAGTAGGCCATTAGTACTGGAAAATGTTACTAATTGACAAGTTCTCAAAGATGACATGGATCTATTAATTTTTTTACAATGCATAGATGGCTATGAATCTCAGATAATTGACTATGACTCTTTAGTCCAAGTTGTAAATGATAAACAAACAATCTTTGGGAATGAAGTTGTCCAGTTGAAAACAAATAAAATCCCTAGAAAGAGTATTTGATGGAAATGACTGAAACCTTATGAAAGTTGCTCCCACCAAAAATAAAGAATTATAGGAGATCAACTTAGGAAATGAGACATCTCCAAGAAAAGTTTTTATTGGGAAAAGGATGAGTGCTACCATAAAATATAAGCTCATAGCTTTATTAAGAAAGTATAGGCATGTCTTCACTTGGTCATGTGATGATTTAAAAGCCTATAGGGAGGATCTTTTCCAGCATAAAATACCTTTGAAACCATATGCTAAACCTTTTAGGTAGAAGAAAAGACCAATAAACCCAACTTTAGCTCCCAAGATGCAAGATGAAACTCACTAAACTAAGGGATGGGGGAATCATTAAACCTATCAAACAATCGACTTGGATCTCGAATTTAATCCTTGTTAGGAAGAAGAACAGAGACATTAGGTTATGTGTGGATTTTAGAAACTTAAATATTTCATCATTATAGGACAACTATCCACTACCTAACATGGAAGCTATGTTGCAGAAAGTTACCGATTGTGAGATTGTATCCATGATGGATGGGTTTTCAAGTTACAATCAAATCAAAGTAAAAGAGTCAGAGTAATATAAGACTGCATTTACCACCCCATGGGGTACCTATGTTTATGTTAGGATTCCATTTAGATTGACAAATGCAGGAGCAACATTTTGAAGAGCTATAGATGTAGAATTTGCAAGATTCATTGACTCTATCTTGGTTGTATATGAAGATGATTTAACTTCTTATTCCAAGAATGTAGAGGATCATTGTTTGCATTTACAAAGAATTTTTGATAGGGCATTGGAATATAGTATTTCTTGAAATCCAAAAAAAATGTGTCTTTGGGGTAATTGAAGGAAAACTCCTAGGACATATAGTATCGAAGGAAGGAGTGAGAATTGACCCTTTAAGGGTGGAAGCTATAGACAAGATCATTATTCCAACAGCAGTGAAATAAATTCAGTCCTTTTTTGGGCAGATTAACTTTGTAAGAAGGTTCATTGTGAATTTTGCAGAGATTGTCAAACCTATCTCCAAGATGTTAAAGAAGCATGTTGTTGTAACATGGGATTATCAAGAAATTCAAGCCTTTCAAGCAATAAAAAGGCCTATCAAGGAAGCACATGTCCTCATCTCTCCTGACTTCAATAAGCCTTTTCAAATATTTTCCTTTTCTTCCTATCATACAATTTATGCTGGCTTACTCTAAGAGAATTCACAAGGATTTGATAGCCTATTGCATTTTTTAGCAAATCTTCGCAGGCAGCAAAATTGAGGTATGATTTGATTGAGAAGCAAGCTTATGCCCTTGTCAAAGCTACTAAATTTTTTTAGCCTTATCTAGTGGGATCTCAGATTATTACTTATGTACCTAATGCTGTAGTGAAAGATGTCTTTGATGAATAATGATGACTAGTTAGTGTAGACGTATAAAAATGACCATATTCCTAAATGAATATTTTATGTTCATTTCTCTATTTAATTAAATCCAATTTAATTAAATTATCCACATTCCTCTATTTAATTAAGTAAATTACTCAATTAAATTCACTATACCCATTTAATGAATAAATCATTTTATTCAATTAAATCTCCCCTATCCACTTTTAATTAAATTCAAATTTAATTAAATAGTTATCCTAAATTGAATAAATCTAATTTATTTAATTTCCCCAAATTACAACCAAATTGAATTAAATTAACTTTATTTCAATTAAATCCTATTATCCCTCCATCCACTTGCATTCTCCTACATCTCCCACTTACTTCCTAAAACCCTTCCTAAATTCTTCTAGACTCTTCTAATCGCTTCTAATTAGCCTAACCCATCTTCTAAACTTTGTCACATCCCTAAGCAAGGGGAGGTCACTTCTCAAACCCTTAAAGTCTTTGATAACCATTAAAGGCTTCAAGTCTTCAACCACTTAATTTTCCAAAGTCTCCCAAACCATTAATGGTTAATTCAACCCTCTTACATGGTTAGAGACTTTTTGCCTAACTTAACCTTCATCCAACCCAAGGGTCTCATCAAGCCTTTAATGCTTTGACCATGATTATCTCTTAATCATTTGCACAAGGGTTTATCCTTGGATTAACTCTTAATCCAATGGGTAAGCCTAACTTAAGCTTAACCCTTACCCTCTAGATAACCATAAGGTCTTCTCAGGCATTTAATGCCTCCAACCCCTTCTCTCAACCCAACCCTATGTTGACACTTATCACCATTTCATTGGTGCAAATTGCAAACATGGATTCCCAACTTTCAAACTTAGCCCTTGATTAACTCTTTCAATCCTGACCATCCATTGCCCTATTTTTGCTATAAATAGAGCTCTCATCCCTCCATTTTAATAATCCAAGTTTGTAGTATCATACTTATGCTCAAATACATTCAAGCTTTCATTTCATATATGCTCATCGTTTAGCCTCTCTTTTAAATAGGAATTAGTCTAAATATGCATGTTTAGAATACTTTCTTTATCATTTAGCTCAATCATAGACTAATATATCATGTTAGGATAGTATTTATACTAACCTTGTCATCTTATAATCTAGTTTATTGCATTTTAAGATCATGCGTAGCTTAGGATGCATCTCATATTAAAACCAACAAAAAGCATCTCTTGTTCTTGCATTTGCCATCCCTAAACCATTTTGCTCAGTGATCTGAGAGCAAAAATATTGATTTGAGGGACCGTGTAAGATAGAGAACCATGGGACCCACCTTGGGAAGTTGAGTGATACTTCATTACTCTATAGCTTGCACCAAGAAGTCATGTGGGTGTGTGAGCAAGGCTCCATAGAGCTCCGTTTTTCACATATTGAGTTCTATCGACCCGCTTTTCCCGCATACATTTCTGGCGCCCACCGTGGGGCTTTACCCTATATATCAAATCGGTTTTTGAATTTAACCACTTTTGCAGGCACGTGGGAAAAATGAATTAGCGCGTTAAGTTAACTGTTTAGCGCATCCGGTTAACAGCCTAGCGCATCCCGCTTACTGTTTAGCACGTGGAGTCCATCATCTAGCACGTGAAGTCCATATATTAGAGCATGAATTCCACTAATCTTTTCTTGTAGGTCTCGGTGTGGGAGAAAAATAGAGCAGCACTTTCGACGCACAGAGTAGCGCATCCCGAAAACAGTGTAGCGCGTTGAAACCTTATTTTAGTGCATCACGGCTATATTGTAGCGCGTACAGTTTGTTCTGTAGCGCATCACAGATAGAAAAGAAAAAAAAACTAATTTGTAACAGAAACTAAAATTTAGACTTGTGGAAGTCCACGGAATTCGCCTTTTTGCTAACAAATTGACTGGTTTTCTGCAGGTTACTAACCATTGATTGCAGGTTCTGGATCCATTTTATTTAGGCTAGAGCTAAAGTAGTTTAAATTTTTACTAACTTTTCTCAGTTAGGCAAAAGTTCAAATTTCTTTCTTTTCTTGTTTAAATAAAATTGAACTCACTTTTATTTTGGGCAAGTAAAACGAACAACAAATCAAAATCTTTTCTTGCTTTCCTAGGAGAAAATTTCTCAATTTGGGCTCTAAAAAGAACAACACAAAATTTTCTTTTTCGCAAAAATAGAGCTTAAAAAGAACCTCACCATCCTTTGGTGCATAAAAGGATCCACTTTCATTTTTTGCAAAGGAAAGAACCTCACCTCAAAAAATTTGTTACAATTAAAGAGGGAAGTGATTCCCTTTTTGTTTACCGATTTTTATTTGTTGACCAAATCGAACCTTTTGCTTTGTTGACGAGATTATTTCCTTAGATTAAATAATCATTGCTTTGAGGAAGTAAAATTAACACCATGCTTTTTCTTGGAGCAACATCTCCTAGTAGAGGTTAGAAAATCACTGAATTTAAGGTTTAAAAAGAATTTGTGATTGCTTTGAATCAAAAGAGGAAGGTATATGCTCTCCCCTTAACTGGGTGATTCAAAAAACCAGACCTCTCTTAAAAAGCTTTCTTTCCTTCAAAGCATTTTACATCCTTTAGTAGGCCTGCCTTCCTGAGGAGCTGAAATCAAATCTTAAAGTCGTTTATGGCCGGTGTGAAGGGAACGACCTAAGTGGGGAATGACTTTGACGCCAAGAATTCCAACCCACTATAGTCAACGTGGAAAGTGACGAAAGTCCTTTTCAACGGTTGCGCGCAACGATTAGCCTTCTCCCAGTATCCTTGAGATACGTAAAGCCTTTGTTCTAAAGGTTGGGAAGCCTCTTGAGGGAGTTTATCATTGACGGCCAAACAGAAAGCTTGATTACGAACTATAGAAATAGAAGCTTTGAACCGAGTCAGTAACCAGACATTTATAACATCATAGTGCAAGGGTGCGGAAGAATCTGCCTCCAAGATTACTCACCATATATCTCCCAAGATAACTACTCAACTGTGAAGCGATTCACTTTGAGTTAATTTCTGGCAAAAGGCAAAAAAATGGGCGCCCTCTAGGGGGTGACAAGGCTGTTTGAGCTGATGGAGTATCAAGACTAGTGGGCTATGATGTTATTTATGACCTTTGAATAAAGAGTCTTTCTGAAGTGTATTATTCGTATCCAAACCTGTTAAAACATTAGGGATTTGAACACATCCTCGCAGAACATACACTTTTTATTAGATTAGGCAAAATGGTTGTACTTTTTGTGCCGTGCTTGCATTTACTACTTTAGAAAATCATCCATCAAACTTGAAAAATTCACAACAAAAATCCAAAATTTACAAAAAAACCAACCAAAGGAAAAATCAGGGCAGTTTAGCGCATAAGAACAAATTCTTAGCGCATGAGGGCAAATTCTTAGCGCATGAGGTACTTTTGTTAGCGCATCCAACCATCAATTTAGCGTGTCGGTTCCAAACAGTAGCGTTTTATCCCAAAATCAAACCAGTGTTGAAACATTTAGTGCATCAAAGAAACAGTCTACCGCATGGAAGCATCAACTTAGCGCGTGGAAACCAAACATTAGCGAATCAAGTTCAAAAGTTAGCGCATTACAGGCCTAGGCTAGCGCATGACTTTTTAAATAGATAGAAAACAATTTTTGAACAGTCAAAACTTTAGTGCATGTTTGGGGGCAGCCTAGCGCATGTGGTCATTATTTTAGCGCTTGGAGTAATTTCAATAGCGCATATCATCCCTGTTTTAGCGCGTGATAAAAAACATATAGACAGAGGGAAAAATAGTGAGGAATTTTAAAATTTTTGAAAACATTTTCAAAAGCATCTCATTATCAAACGACATTTTTCACCAAAACGGAGTAGCAAAAACAAACCGTTAAAACTATTTCTTGAGCTAAACTTGTGTCAAAACAAATGTTGTAAAAATCCTAAACTAATCGCACGATAAAACGTATCTATCTTATCATAATCCGGAAACCTCATCATCAGTATCAACAGAATCCTTTACCATCTTACGGATTTCATCTCAAAAACACTTGTTTAAAATTTTCAAGTTGTCAAATCAAGTCTCCATATCGGGAGGCTTTTATCCATATCATTTGACACGCTTTGTTGTGAAGGGGCATCTAAACCTTCACTTTGATAGAGTAAGATTTGAAATGTTCCAAACAAGATCAACTGAATCTAAACAAATCAAAGGAAACCATTGATCACTCATGCATGACTAATCCCCATATTCTGAGAAGAAAGAACCTTTATCGTAACATCACGTTGAAGAAACAACAACCTAGTTTTTCCAAGTTCATCAAGAGAAATAAGTTTTTATACATCAATCATCAGCTCTTCAAATCTCATCGGGTATTCCTTCATCATGTCAAACGTTATATCCAAAACAAATCCAACGAATTTGACAAAGAACCCTTAAAAACAAGAGCTTACTGTCAAAAGTCTGCTTTTAATCAAATCATAAACCGCGGAGGAAAGATCAATCCAGCATTCTTGCCCGACGAGTGTATCACTTATAACACATCTCGACCAGAACCACCCACCCCTGAGCAACATATCAACGAGGATTTTGTCCCCTTCGTCACTGAAAGTTTCTACTAAAATGCCTATTACTTGCTCTCAAAGAAACCAACAAAGTGAGACACACGCAGAGTCTAGTATGAATCGAAGGTTGTCAAATCCCTTTGAAGTTCCACACTTGGAAGAGACTAAAATTTTTGAAGTGCTTCTTTAGGAATGTTAGGAAAACCCTTCATTCCAAAAGCTTGTAGAAAGGCTTATGGAAAATGACAAAGGAAAGTATCTGCTCATGCTCACAAGTAAAGGCGTTAAACTTCCTGAATATTTAGACACAAACATCCTTAGAACCGGATCTCGACAATATGCATATTAAGAACAAAAAAGAGAAGAAGAAACTCGTAACCTTGAACAACACATACCTGAGCAACACATTCCAGAACAACGTATACCGGAAATGCGTATATCTGAGCTAGAAACTCCAGAGCAAAATATACCATTTAACACACCTTTTCAGCTAAGAACTAATACAAGGGAAGAACTCTTCCCTCGATAAGACAATATACCTTTGGCTGCCCTTACTCAACAAATGCAAATGTTACAAAGACAAATACATGACATGCAACAAGGGACAACAGTGCGGTACTCTTTAAATGAAATCTGTCCTTATCCATTTGATAGAAGATTGAACATGGTGCCTTTTCCTCCAAACTCAGACGTTCCCAAATTTGATAAATATGATGGGAAAAGTGATCCCCAAGATCATGTTCGAGAATTTTGCACAATGAGTCTTGAATTTTCTCATGATGACACATATCTGATGAGGTTATTTTCAAGAGGCCTGGGAGGGAAAACAATAGAATGGTTATCCAAAATTACACCACCTGTCAGATCATTTGATGAATTGGTTAATAAATTCATAACACAATACTCCTATAACATTCAACATGCCATAACCATGCTAGATGTTTGTAACACCAAACAAAAGAACAACGAAACATTCATGATGTTCCTTCAACGCTGGTGACGTATGGTATCAAGATATCCTCGAGATATTCCTAAAAAGGAGAAAATGGAAATTTTTATCGACAACTTGAATGGTGAAATGAGTTACAGGCTAAAACTTCAATGCATACCATCTTTCGCTAAATTGATTGAAAATGGCATTCAAGTAGAGGAAGCATGTGTCAAAAAGGAACACTCAAATTCTACAAGGAAGGCACAAACTCATCAAACTACAATAACCAGAACAACAACAACTTGGACAAGTCTCGGTTCTGGACTCGAAACAAAAACGAAGGCAACAATGAAACGCATGATCCGAAATCTAAGCAACCAATGCTTGCATTATCCAGAAATTCTCAGGCTACAAAAAATCCTAAAATTACTAATCCAAATGCTAACACATATGCACCAAACACTGATCAAGGACAACTCAACACAAACAACACCAATGATACTCAAATCAAAAACATGAATCTAGGACCTAACAACAATTCCTGAGACAACATGAACAATTTCCAAAAGCGTATCTTCACACCACTAAGACAATCACTAGAATCAGCATTCAGAGAACTTTTGGCAAACAAGATTCTTTCTTTGCCTCCAATCAACAACTATGAACCCCAAATCAAACCACCTTGGTGGAATGATTCACACTATTGTGATTACCATCGTAACAAGGGTCATCGGATGAACGATTGCATGAGATTGAAACACATGGTGCAAGATATGATTGATCGAGGTGACTTAACGGTAGATGGTCTCAAAACAAATGGTGATCATGAAGCCTTTAAAAATCCTCTTCCAAATTATAACAAAGGAGGAGCTTCAACCTCGAATGATACACGCGGAGCTCGTATCAACCATATCTACAACAACACCATAAATCACATATCAGCTGAAGATCATCAAGTAAATGTCATCACCATCCGAGATCAGCATAATCATGAATCTATCAATGTAACAACCTGAACTCAGAAATATGTCTTAAAAGGACATATGTCACCTGCAACTACTACACCAAAAATCCAATATGACTTGGTTAGCCAACTACGCAAAACTCCATCTTAGATATCTATACTAGAATTGTTGAAACTATCACCAAAGCACAAAGACATATTGGAACAAGCACTATTGGAAACCAATGTACCTCAAAATCTGGATACAGACAGATTTCAAGCCATGGTCGCCCATATGACAGGACCTCATAACCTCACCTTCTCAAAGCATGACAATACTTCCTTGAGCCATCCACATAATACTCCTCTCCATATCGAAGTCATTGTTTGCAAACACCGAGTAAAACGAGTCTTAATAGATGGAGGAGCCGGACTTAATATATGTACTTTAAAGCTTATCCGTGCATTAGGCTTTTTAGAAGAGTCTATTGATCCTTGTAAGAAAATTACCATAAAGGCATATGATGATGAGGAAAGGTCCTCTAAAGGAACTATGATGTTACCCATTCAAGTAGGACCAGTGCAAAAAGATACTATGTGTCAGGTCTTAGACATAGATCTCACCTACAATATTTTGTTAGGGCGACCCTGGATACATGAAATGCAAGCAGTACCTTCTACGCATCACCAGTGTGTCAAATTTCCTTATGATGGACAAGAAGCCTCCATATTTGCTGATCACAATCCATTTCAACTTTGCAACGCAATGGGGGTAGCCCAAGACAGTTTGGTTCCTCATAATAGAGAGAAACAACGATCTTTAACATCAGATCTCCAAATAGCAAAGCCCAACTCCTTATTTGGAGATTTCAAACAGAAAATGCAAATCAAAGACCAAGGCATAGGAGAATACTCTTTGGAGCCCTTATGTTTGGCCAAATTGCCAACATCACCTAGATCTCATGGATTGCCTACTACATCAACACATCTGGTAACTCAACCCATCACCAAATTTGATGGTACCTTCATCCAATTGGGCACTCTAGCACATGAATCAGAAGACAAGGATATTCTTAGCTGGTTATACAAAGATGGGGAAGAAGATAGCAGAACAGCTGCTCTGGACATTGTTCTACCAACACACCTATATGGAAAAGGATACTTAATCATGCAACAAATGGGATATGATGGTAAAGGACCTATTGGGAAACGCAAAGAAGGAGTCACTGAACCCATAGATCTTCCTTCACGACCCAATAGAGATAAAATAGGATTGGGTTGTGAGCTCACTTTCCTATTAAAAAAGCTGCCTAGCATAACTACAACACCTCAATGGAAAGTAAAGAAGAAGTACAAAGAAGAATCCTGGCAGGAAGCACTCTTTGAATCAGCAGAAACAATCCACAAGGCACGGGAACATCAAGATCAGAAGTTACATCAGGAAAAACTTCTAAGCCACAAAAGGGCCATACCTGTAATAGTAGCTCATGTTTAGAATCCACTATTTCAAGAACCAATAAAATCATCTCCGGATACCTTTATTTCTCCCCAAGGAGGCACAGTCTATGAACAAATACAGAAAGTAGAAGCCGGATCTGACATAGAATCAATAAAAACTATCAAAATGGTATCCATCATCAAAGATTTGTTTTCACCATACAACATACCAGTTTACAGCACTGATAGAATCTGGGATGGGGCCTTTGAGACTAATTCCAATGAATATGAATGGGGTACCTACTCCAATGCTACTACAAATATCCCTAAAGATACTGATTCCATATCCCTTTCTCAAGAAGAACCTAACACAAAAGATAGACCTCTTGAATTTGGACCGCAGAATATCTATGACGCCAAGGAAAGTGAACATAAACATTATGAACAAGTCTATATGGAAATTAATACCATCGAAGACCTCAACGAAATCCTAGACTTCTTTAAAACCAAGAACAATCACGATGAAAACTCTGTCCTAACACTTACAGTAGCAGAACTTGATCCACCTAACGATTCCTTACCGCTTGTCTTTCCTGACCTCATCGACTGGGATGAACCTGAAATCCATGATATACCAATTTTCCCAAATGATGAATCTATTATCCATTACCTATGTACTATAAATCCAGAAACAGGCTCTACTAGTGAACAAAGTAACGATGTCTGCCAATCAGAGAGTGCCAAGTCTCTCAGTCACAAAATTAAATCAAATGAAAGATCTAATGTTGAAAACCAGTCAATGGCAGCTCTAGATCACAAAAAAGTAAAAATAAAGGATGCATCTGAGGGTGAAAACCTTTTTAAGGCACCTAACGATGGGAGACTTGACACTCTTCCTGAGCACTTTCATGAGCAATCACCCATATTGATTGAGCCCACTCAATCAATCAACATTGGTACCATAGAAGCAGTCAAAAACATACACCTTGCAGAATCTCTGACAGAGGAGGAAAGATCAGCATTCATCATTTTCTTTAAAGAACAGCAAATTAATTTTGCTTGGTCATATGCCGATATGCCCGGAGTCGATCCACACTTGATCATGCATCACTTGTCCATCTCTTCAGGAGTTAGACCAGTGAAGCAAAAGCTATGAAAGATGAATCCACAGGTAGCACTCATGGTCAAAATTGAACTAAAGAAACTATTAGATGTCGGATTCATCCAACCCATTAACTATGCAAAATGGATTTCCAACATCGTTCCGGTATCAAAACTAGATGGTAGTATCAGAATATGCACTGACTTCAGAGACGTCAACAAAGCTTGTCCAAAAGACGACTTTCCTCTGCCCAGTATCGACATAATTGTAGATCTCACAACAGGCCATGCAATGCTCTCACTAATGGACGGTTTCTCAGGCTATAATCAAATCAAAATAGCCCCAGAAGATCAAGATAAAACCGCGTTCACCTGTCCTTGGGGAACGTACTGTTGGAATGTTATGCCTTTTGGCTTAAAGAATGCAGGGGCCACTTATCAAAGATCAATGACAACAATCTTTCATGACATGATGCATACCTTCATGGAAGACTATGTGGATGATTTACTAGCTAAATTCTTCACCAGAGCATAACATCTCAGCATCCTAACAAAGATCTTTGATCAATTGGAGAAATTCCAAGTCAGGCTCAACCCTAAGAAGTGTGTCTTCGGGGTTACATCAGGCAAGTTACTAGGCTACATAGTCTCAGCTAAAGGTATCGAAGTAGATCCAGCAAAGGTACAAGCCATTATGGACTTGCCACCACCAAAGAATATCAGTCAACTCAGATCTCTACAAGGAGGACTTTAATCAATCAGGCGGTTTATCACTCAGCTAGCAGATACAGTCTACCATTTAACCATTTACTACACAAAAATGTACCATTCAAATGGGAGACCAAGTGTGCATAATCTTTTTATCAAATAAAACAGTACCTAATGAATCCACCAGTCACAGGAAAGCCACTTATCCTATATATCTCAACAATAGATATATCACTGGGGGCACTATTGGCACAAGAAGATCAACAAGGAAAAGAACGAGCTATATACTACATCAGCAGGACTTTGAACGGCTATGAACTCAACTATACATTCATTGAGAAGGCTTGCCTAACAGTGGTCTTCACATCTTAGAAGTTCCGACATTATATGCTAGCACACACCATTAAGCTAGTCGCAAAAATTGATCCTCTCAAATATCTACTCAGCAAGGTAGCTCTTACAGGTCGATTGGCTAAATGGGTCATGATTCTCAGTGAATTCAACATTCAATACACAGAAAGATGAGCCATCAAAGGACAAGCAATTGCAGATCAGCTGGCTGAAGCACCGCTACCAGGCAAACAAACCATGGAGATTGAATTTCTAGATAGGGACGTTCTTGCTCTTTCTACCAAACAATGGACCCTATACTTTGACGGATCCTATACACAACATGGTTCAGGTGCTGGCATTCTATTCATCACTCCTGAAGGACACACTATACCAAGATCATATAGGCTTATGTTTCCATGCACAAATAATGTGGCTGAATATGAGGCATTGGTTATAGGCATCAAAATGGCCGTAGAATGGAAAATCACAGAGTTAAAGGTCTATGGAGACTCACAACTAGTCGTCCATCAAATCAATAACAACTATCAGACAAAAGATGACAAGCTACTACCCTACAAGCGAATGGCAGATGACTTCAAATAGTATTTTGTGCACATCACCTTCGAGCAAATACCAAGGTTGAACAACAAAGCAGTCGACGCAATGGCTACAATTGCTTCATTACTACAAATTTCAGAGCAACAGAGTTGTTACGAGTCCCTAGTAGAGCAACTGTTCTCCCTAGCCTATGACCACTCTGAATCTGTTATATGGACCAATATACGACTACCTCAAGAACGATATCTTACCTATTGACCAATCCCGTAACAAAAAACGTAACTTTATCCGACAAGTTTCCCGTTATACCCTTACCACTGATACCTTGTATCGTTGAGGTCTAGATGGTACTCTTCTTCGTTGCCTTGATCGTAATGATTCTGATTCTGCTTTACACGAGCTTCACGAAGGTATTTGTGGCACACATTCAAGTGGTACTACTCTTGCTAAAAAACTTCTAAGAATGGGATACTACTGGCCTACAATGGAGAAAGACTCATATCACTTTGCCAAGAAATGTCCTAAATGCCAGATCCATGGTAATCTGATACATGCACCAACACAGGAACTGCAGCCATTTACAACATCCTGGCCCTTTTGTCAGTGGGGACTAGACTTAGTTGGCAAAATTCATCCTTCATCTTCAAATGGACACAAGTTTATTATAACAACAACAGGATACTTTACCAAATGGATAGAAGCAGTTCCCATGACCACAGTGACTGGGAAACAAATTGCCTCTTTTATCCTAAATTATCTGATCTGTCGATATGGTATTCCGAGTTCAATCATCACAAATAATGGATGACCTTTTAAAAACCAAGATGTACAAGAACTATGTGAAAAATTCAAAATCCAACATCGGTTCTCTACACCATACTACCCACAGGGAAATGGTCAAGCAGAAGCATCTAACAAGACAATATTGAAAATCCTAAAGAAAACAATGAATGATGTCGCCAAAGATTGGCACGTCCAACTCAATCCAGCACTTTGGGCATACAGAACCAGAATCTGCACACCTACAGGAGCAACACCATACTCATTGGTATATGGATCAGAAGCCATTTTACCCCTGGAAGTAGAAATCCCATCTCTCAGAGTCTCTTTGAAAGGTTTAATCCCAGATGAAGAGTATCGAGTTAACTGACTGCAAGAAATTGAACTATTAGATGAAAGACATCAACATGCTTACACTCATCTCAAAGCATATCAACAACGCATGTGCAAGAGCTACAATCACAAGGTCATCCCTCACAACTTCAAAGTTGGTGACCTAGTCCTCGAAGAAAATCCAAGAAATTAGCCAGATCGAGAAAAGAAAGGGAAATTTGAACCTAACTGGTTGGGTCCCTATGTCATCATATCAGTCTATGGATCAGGTGCCTATCATCTAACAACTTCAGAAGGAGATGTGCTCGACGAACCAATTAACAACATCCATCTGAAGAAGTACTACACTTAAAGTAGCTTAGTGCATAGAAAAAGCCAAAACAAGCAAAAAAATCAAAAAAATCCAAAAAAAGCAAAAACACAAAGTACAATAAAAACAAATAGTGAAAACCTGGTAAATAGGTGCTCTTGTGAAAGAACGGCTCCTCTATCTATCTCCATACCATTTTATCCGTATCCTTAAAAACACTATCGGCCATCGCCCGACACTTCGCACATATCCATTCAGGACATACTTAGCATAGTCACTATCCTGGTTTATCCATATATATCCTCTTACCACATTTCACCATGGCTTGGAAATCACTGTACATATTCACATCAAGAGGCACACTCAGCTAGGGGCATTAAAATCGTCAAAATTTGCGAGCATTCAAGACATCAAAACTATTTGCAAAACACAGAAGCATGGCATCCAACAACCAAAACTAGGCTTCATCGCAAAACAAAACAAAAAAAAAATCACGGAAATACCAAGGATGGTTGATTTTCTGAAGTATTGAATGTTGCATTATCGCATGCAAATCTTGACTATTTTTGCATTTTGAACTTTTTTAAAAAAATATTGGATTCTCTTCCTTTTCTCACTAAAATGCTTCAAAGCTAGAGATCATGGAGAATTTCCAATATTTTCTTAGTCTTCTGTCTGGGAGGCGATCACTTGTACTGTATGAATACTTGCCTCAAGACGTGATACATCGAATATCACTAAAGGCATGATTCCACTTCATGCATACAAATGATTTAATCTTGTCTGTTTATACGCAATCCGCACTTAGGTCGTCCTGGTTCAATTATACCTTGACGCTTGTGCTATCTTGCAAAATCAAAAACATTATGTAAATTTTTCTCAGGTCATCATGGTTTAATCATACCATTATGCTTGTATAAATTTTCAACATATCCTCAACAAATCAATGCTCAATGATGATACCTACAAAGAAAGCAAACAACATATGGTTGTATCAGGATGACAAATACATAATGAGGATGCTCCAAAAACATAGTTGCATATAATTTTACAATTAGTTACAATTAGTTGCATATCATTTTCCAATTAGTGGCATATCATTTTTCACTTAGTTACATATCATTATCATACATCTCATTTTCAAGATACATCTCATAAACATATTAAAAGCATACATCCTGCATCATACATTATATCATATATTTAAGCATTGCATCATCATCACATAAACAAAAAGAACACATAAACACATCCATCCATATAAACACACCACATGATCAAAGATAATGATGTCATATATATATATCTCCAAAAATGATCAAAATGTACAAAATCTATCCTCTTTGTGTCCAGTACAAAGAATACAATGATAAAAATAACAACAGAGACCACATCTCTCAAGTAAGGCTATCCCCTGACGGAGATGGTCTAGCTCCAGATGTCCCCACCCCTGGATCTCCAGGGGGGTCCTATCTCAATGGCCCTGTCACACCTCGGCTCTCGGACCGCGACCCAGTATCTCGAGATCGACTAGATCTCGACTATGTGAAGCTCTATACTCGGCGATCCCTAGGTACTGCAGCCTCATAATGCCGCCGGTAGTACCCCACCTCCTGAGCTCTCAATGATAGCTCTCTCAGGGTGTCTCTCATCGGATCACCCGCCACTGCTCTCTGAACACTGGCTACAAGCTCCTCCACTCGACCCCTCCGCTCTATCTCTGTGTCCCGCTCAGTGGTCAACTGCGCAATCTACTGCTGATATGTCAAAACCTGTGCCTGCAGCTGCTGTACAATCACCTACAGGGTCTGAATCTGAGCATCCTCAACATGAGTAGGGATCCGAACCCGTAGCGGTACCTGTGCAGGGGCATCCCCTCTAACTCTACCTATCCTCAGTGCTGAAGGTGGGAGCACATCCATCCTCCTCCTCTGCACTGGTTGCATCACCTCATCAGTACCGCCCACTGCAGCTAGCACCTCCCCCACCCTCCCCTCTCCACCAGCTCCAATAGCTAATCCGCCTCTCCCCCTGTCTATAACCGCCTATCTAACTGCTCTCTCCACATCTCTATCTCCTCTCCTCCCTCTATCTCCTTGCCTCCCTCTAACTCCTCTCCCTCGTCGACCTCCTCCATCATCTCCATCATCCTCATCATCTCCCTCTCCCTCCTCATCATCATCATCGAATGTCGGCCGCATCTCCTCGGGATCAGATATCCTGGCCACCACCCGTGCAACAAACAATCTTGCGAACTCATCAGTCATACCTGCATCCAAAATCTCTGGGGCATAATCCCATATTTGAGCCACTAAACTAACAAACTCCTCCACCGCCACCGCGCTATCAATGGTCGGGCCCCAATCTGATACGTTGTGCCTCCGCCATGCATATAAGCAAGCCCCCTGAGGTATACCCTGCTGTCGACCAAACTGTCTCAAAAATTTGGTCACCACAAACCTCTCAATATTAAATGGGGTCCTCCCAATCATGTATCTCATCATAAAAACATAGGGCATCTCCAGCCCGTCCTCCACCCACACCTCACACCCTATATACGGTCGCCATGTGACCATATCGATGTCATCGAGCACTCTCCTCCAATGCTCTAGTTTGTCCAGCTTCCGCTGGACAACTAGACCCCTGTATCCATAAGCATATGCACATCCCACGAGCTTATCTCTGTCTGCTAATGGCCTAGCAGCCAGAATGTGCTCCCAGCACCATACCTGTAACAGCGTCACGCCAGCTGACAAACTGCCATAACCTAGGTATACCACCTCATGCAGGTCCCTATACAGATGGGCTAGCATAGCCGATCCCCACGTGAACCTGCGACCCTAGGTAACCATCTCCTCTAACACCAGCCACCATCCCACCGAGAATCCCTTTGACCTGTGATCAGAACCAAGGAATCCACCAATAAACCCTGCTAGTACTGATGGAAGTGGTGCATAATCCAGGTCTAGGAACTCCTGCCACGGGATCTCATATCTGTAGACTGTCTCATCATGAAAAATGTGGCGAAGTGCCTCTGTACCACCCTCCTCTGACTGCTCATATGGTAGTAGTGTACCTACTACTGGTATGCGCAGGATCCTGTAATAGTCCTCTGGTGTGACTGTCATCTCACCTGTGGCAAAATGAAAGGTGTTTGTGTCACTGTGCCACCTCTCTGCAAGTGCTATAAGTAGCCCCCAGTTCACAGTGAATTGAGGCATATCCAACAGGGACGTCAACCCACATCTCTCAATGATATCCAGGTCGGCCTGAGTCAACCGCGGTATCAATCTCCACGGCCTCGGAAATCGCTCCCGCGACTGAACCACACCCAATCGCTCCTGTCAATAAGCAAAACAAATCCAATATCAGTTTTCCACATCAAAACAAAGATATCAAAATCACACTCACATCAACAACATGACACAATTTGCTCATCTACATCAAGTTCAAAATCCTATCATTTCATATCAACTTGTAACACAACTCAAGTCTCCAAAACACATAAACTTGTAAAACAACTCAAGTTTCCCACCCATATCAGCTTGTAAAACAACTCAATTTTCCAACCCATAACAACTTGTAACACAAATCAGGCTTCACACATTGAACTTGAAACAAAGTGCAAAAATAAATCATCTTTTGATCAACACAACACATTGATATCTATGCATAACTTGACATATCGCAAATCAAAACAAGTTATATCGACACTCATATTCGACGAATCAATAAAAACCATGACCGCAAAACACAACAATTTCACAAATCAACTCATCTCGCAAATTTTTTTCAGATGCGCTAAAACAGATTCTCACTGCGCTAAAATCCCCCCAAGTGCTAGGTTGTTTTACCTACACGCTAATCTATTTACCTATAGCGTCCTAAAATTGCGACACTTGCAATTTCGACTGCATTTCGATCTTCACGATGGCGACGCAACACGCAACCTGAATGGAGACCCCAAAACTTGCTCACGACACTGAAAACTGCATTTTTCAAGCACCCTGGCCTGAACCTCCTTGCACCCCGCTGTCCCGAAGGTGGGACCAGAGCGCCCAGCGCCCTGGTCCCTGGGTCCTATTTTGGGCCCGGTTTCCTAAGTGATATCGGGTCTTTTTGATTGCAATTTGGAAATATACTTCCCTGGTCGGCCTAAGGTCGGGAAAATCAGTCTATCAGCCCTAATTGACAAGTATATAAACTACATTTTCCTCTTTCATTCGATATGATGGAAAAGGCGTGGAAACTATACTCAAGCATTCAAGCATTCAAGCATTCCTTCAAGCAATTGATCATTCCAAGTCTCCATTCAAGGCTAAGTGTTGCATTCAAGTCAAGGATTCAACCATTGAAGAGGAGATCACTTATTACATGCTACATACTACAACATACAACATCTAAACCTTTGCACATAAGGATACAAACATCCTCAGAACAAGGTATTAGTACTTGTTTTACATTACAGTCATTTACATTTACAGCACTTGCTCATTTCTTGGTTAATTCCAAAACCGGGGTTTGACCTAAAGGCAAACCCCTAATCCCTAACCCCCCATCGTCTTCTCTTTTCTGTGTGTAGGTTGCAGGTACGCGGCTGAGATTGAAGATTTGGAATCCTTGTGCAGAGACGAACAGATCCCCCTTCGTTTCGCGGAATTTTCGGAGGACCATGGCGCCGGGCGCCATCGTCCTGACAACTTTTTCTCAAATTTGCAAGACAGCGCCGTATCGACATTCTACTGCTAATTCCAGGTCCGCAGCTTCATCCTATAACCTAAACTCAGTTTATAAGTGAATCTTTATGACTTTCTATGCATCCTTAGCTTAATTTCCTTAATCAACATTCTTTACAAAAGAGGGTAGCTTTGCTTTCCAAACCCTTGAAATTCATTTAGCATCCAATCTTACATTGTGTGGGATTGAATCTTATGAGTTTCAACCCCTCTTTTGAATGTAAAGTCTTCCCCCTAAGTGAAAACCCATCGAATCCTAGCGAACCTCCCTTCTCTCTCCTCGGAGTTAGAAGAGGGGAGACCAACTAGGGTTCGACTGCGATTTTCCGCTTTACATTTTGGTGAACCCGACGTGAACATCCTTTCTGATTTTTCATGCTTAGATCTGAAAATTGATTCCTTGATTACATTTCCATGTTTGATCTTTTGCAAAATTTTAGAGGTGATTGCATAAAAACCCTAAATTTTCTTTTTGAACATTGAACTTGCGAAATGTTTAATTATTAATGCTTGCTTCAGATCTGCTTTTCTATTATAAATTATCAATTCATATCTGTACTTTAATTTTGAAAATTAAGTGGTTAAATGTCAAAACCCTAATTTTTGAAACCCTCTTAATTCAACCTTTGTCCGACAATTTGACCGATCAAAACATCTCCAAATCAGCTGTAACTTTGGATTCTGTAATAAAATCACAATATCTTTCATCCCTGAAAATTTGGAAAAAAGTTGCGAGGACCGTGTTGCACTCCGAGCGCCATCGTCCCTGACATTTTTTCCAAAATTTCGGGAGCGAGATCTTGCTGTATTTTCCTGCTAAAATCCAGAATTTTGGCTGATTTTGTCAATTATAACACTTTCAAAATTACAGTCAAAGTTGGTCTTGTGATTGCTTGGTTTAAGGCTCCTAATCATTCAAAAATTGTGGAAATTGGAATTTTGTGTCAAAATTGTGTTCTTACTGTCCTAAATCTGAAAAGTGTGTTTGCATTCATTCGAAATTTCAATGCTTCATTCAAATTTTTGCAATTTGTGACTTTTGAAATTAAGTGCTTAATTACAACAACTTTAATTTCCGCTTTCAAAATTGAATTTTGCGTGAAATTGAGTCAATTTTTAAATTTCAAAACTTGCACTACTTTTGACATTCCCTCTAAAATCATAAAATTCAAAATTTCAGTTTCCCTCTCTTTTTCAAAATTCAAATTTTGCATTTTTTGACAATCTTGATAGGGTTCAATTTTGAGATTGCAACTTTAATTTGGCCTATCTACAGATCGTAAAATCCCTCATTTTTTTCAGATTAGCTCTAAAATCATCATACCTTTCATCCCTGCAAATTTCGAAAAAAGTTGCAAGGACCGTGTTGCACTCCGAGCGCCACGGTCCCGAACATTTTTTCCGAAATTTCGGGAGACTGTTGTGATTGCATTTAACAGCTTAAATCTGGAAGATTGGCTGTTTTTACTGAAAATTGCTACCTCTAAGATCAAAATCTTTTCTCTCTCTCTAGTGCATGAGTTTTACAACAATAAGCCCTACTTACACTATTCCCGTTAGACGAAGCCGTAGAATTAAGTCTTTCCGAGGTTTAACTACCAAGGAGATGGAACCTAATTTGAGTAGCCTTTTTAACGAGGACATGGGTAATTCCTCTAATCCTCCGAATGATGAAGAAGCTCTCCATGAAGTTTCCGTTGAACAACTTTCCAAATTGGATAACCAATTTGACGATTTTCACCAATGGATGTCTCATGAGTATCCCGATAGTCAAGCTCTTCCTTTAATTGAGGGGCTAAAACGCATGCTTCAAAGTGATAAGAATGGAATTGATGTTTTGCGTGGTATTGCACATATTGTGGATTCGAATGTGATGCCTATGAAGAGTTGTGCTGAATCTTTAGGTTATACACAACCTCCTACACAAGTCAATCATTCTATTCCTTTGACCACTTCTATTGCTAGTATACCTACCTTTACATCAAACATCATGGCTACCTCTATACAAGACATTCCTCCTGTGATTATCAGTCATGGGGGCAATCCTCCTTCTTCAATTAATCCTCTTCCTTCATTCAATCCAACTTCTTCGTACATTCCTTCAATGAGTGTTCCTATTACATCTTCACAAATGAACATGATGCAAGGGGGCAATTCATTTAACCATTCCATTCCTCCTTGTAGTGTTCCTCCTATCCAATCATCCCCTATGGTTGACTATCATAGGGTCCCACCACCTTACTCTTTACCCTCTTTCAATAACATAACACCTCCATCTCAATCTAACACACCTAATATGAACTCTTCGACTGAAGCTACCATTAACAATCTTGCACAAACTGTCTCTTCTTTATAGCAACAAATTGCCTCTATGAATCAATCTAAGTTTAGTGTGCCCACATTTGATGTTGCGAGCCCACTTTCTCTTGATATTGTTCGAGCTATTCCTCCTAAACATGTTGAAATCCCGCATTTGGAGCTTTATAATGGTAAAGGAGATCCTCTAACACATGTTAAGACTTTTCAAACAATATGTATTGATTTTGCTTATGACCAAAGGTTGCTTGCAAAACTATTCACCAGAACATTAAGAGACAAAGCCCTACAATGGTATTGCTTGTTGCCTTCCTATTCTATTACTTCTTTCGAACAACTTGAAAATGCTTTCATTCAAAAATTTCAAAACAATATAAGTCCTAAAGTTACTTTGATTGATTTAATGCATTGTAAACAAGGTGTTAAAGAAAAAGTGACTGATTTCATTGGTAGATATAAGCATTTGTATGCTCAAATTTCTTTTCCAGTGCCTGATAATGATATTCAAAGAATCTTTATTTCTAATTTGCAAAAAGATATTCGAGACAAACTTCTGTTTTCTGAGTTTACTTCTTTCCAACAGTTGTGTGCCACTCTTCACAATTATCAACTGACTATGAGTCAAATGGAACAATCACATCCTATGGCTCTGAGTGATAAGGGTGATAGCAGTCAACAACCATTTGGGAAGTTTAAACCGAACAGAGATTCCATCAAATTCAATGAAAACATCATCAACAACAATGTGAATGCAGCATCAGGTGTGCCTCCTATTTCTAAATTTTTCAGGAAAGAAAGAAAGTATACTCCTTTGAATGAATCATTGCATGATATTATGAATAAGTTATTGGGACAAAATGTGCTTACTCTTCCTCCTATAAGACAAATTGATCCTGCAAAGATTACTTCACCTTATTTTGATCACAAAGCTTTTTGTCATTTTCATCGTCAGCCTGGTCATGATACTGAAAAATATTTTTCTTTAAAGGGTAAAATTCAAGATTTGATTGATAATAATACTATTTCTGTTTCTGGAGTGAATGATAAAGGCAACACATCTGTAGCTCCTCCTAACCAAAATCTTCAGATTTTCACTGATCCATTACCTTCTCATACCTCTCATACCTCTAATGCGATTGAGGCTAATGATTCCTCTTTCTCATCTGATGGTCTTGTGTCTATGACTCCGAATGTGATTAACTTTGTAGAGCAGCAAGAAATCCCTAAAGAACCTTCCATCACATTTGATTCTAGTGAAACCATTAGAGCACCTGATGGTCCTTTATACATAGTTGCGAAAGTCAAGAATACACCTTGCCGTGGAGTGCTTATTGATCCTTCGTGCATGATTAATGTTATTACTGAAGAATTTCTTTTTACTTTGCAATTGAATCAAGTGATCTATGACAAAACAGATGTGATTGTGAAACTATTTGATGCATTTTCTTCTCCTGCAATTGGTTCTATTACATTGCCTATTGAGGTCCATAACAAATCCCTTGATGTGAACTTTGCTATTATTCCTTCTTCCAAACAATTTCGTGTGAAGCTTGGCTATCCTTGGCTATCTTCCATGAAAGCTATTGCTTCTCCTATTCATAAGTGTTTAAAATTTCCCCATAATGGTAAAGTTGTTACTGTCAATCATAGTCTCTTTAAACCAGCTGAAAGAACCTCTAGTGTTCCTATTGATTACTTTTGGCCTAAACAATTCCAATCTCTTCCTCCGCGAAGTGATCATCTTTTTAAATCTTATCAAAAGTGGAAAACAGATATGATCCTATCTCTAAGTGAACCTAGAACACCTAAACTTGACATTCCTATCATTCTTGAGAAGGAAATTCTTCCTTTGAAAGACAAAACTAATGTCTTTCCCCAAGAAGATTCCCAACCCGTCCCCATGGATGTGACTATGTCTATGCCTAATAAATCTTCTAAGAGTAGATCTATACCTCCTCGTCATGATGGACTTGGTCTTCTCCCTAAACCAAAAATTCCTCCTTTATATGGAGCAGTTCCTCCTCCTGCCTTTTATAGAGAGAAGAGACCTTCTTCTTCTCCTATTATCCAGCCTAAGAGACCACAACCTAAACACCCAAGTGATAAGGTTGAGAACATTCCTCCTCCTCTACCTTCTACACTTCCTACTAAGACTAGACGTAATCGTTTTGCACGGGAATGCCGACGAAAGCGTCGTCTTAGGGCTCAAGCAGCCGCTTCTCAAACTTTACAATCTCCAAAAACACCTTCAACAAGCATTATTCCATTTTCTCCTCAGCCGGATATTGAGCCTAAATCTCCTAAACATAAGATGCATGATGGTCTTGATCCTGTGCGAGTTAAAGATCCTATTTTTATAAATCTTGATGATGATATAGATGAAAATGTTATTCATGATGAAAATGTTACTCCTCTTGCTTCTGATAGCGAATATGAACTTGTTGATGTTGATAACCATTTATCTAATGAATTTTCTAAAGCACTTATCCTAGCTCCTAGACAAGAACAATGTGGCTTGGAACATGAACATAGCCCTTGTTTGGATCTTGTGATAGCTCCATCTGCTGTGTTGGATGTTCCTCCTCTAGCGTGTTCCCTGCCTTCCCGAAACATTGATCAGCAAGATCGAGGGGTAGATGACATGCTAGACTAGTTACATTAGCATGGCAGATTCTCTCCCCCTCTCTTTTGTTACTTCTTCTATATGTTATTCTCATTCTTCTATTTGTCGTCCTTAGTGTTGTCTACTTGAGGACGATGCAAAGCATTGAGATCTCTTTGGTCTCTCTCATGTTGACTCAAAAGACACATGTGTTCCCTTCTTCTAGGTGACCTTCCTTGATTGGGGAATGAAGAACAATTATGCATACATACATATGATATATACATGACTTATCATACAGCATACTGACCCCGAGGAAAGCGAAGTCACCTCGTGCTTTGTGTTTTGTGTTTATTATCCTTAGGTTTATCTCATACTTGGGGGCTAAATCTTTGCGATAACGTGCTCCTTTCCTTTCTCATTTCCTATGTGTATCACTACGTTAAAACAATCACCCCCGTTGAGGCGTGTGCGATCGCTTTAACGTAGGGGGGCATACACCCTGTCTATCCCTTCACGATACTTGAAAATTTCTTGGCAAACTTAGCTTTGTCTTGAAAATTTTTGGTATTTCTTTTGCATGACTCATAGTGAGGGACCTTACTACTGACAGTCATAGTTCTCCCTCGTGATCTTCCCTTTTACTTTGTCAATCAAAGTCGTAAGATCCTTAGTCCACTGGGGGCTTGGTGTATCTTGCCTCCTTGACGTGGTGAAAGTCTTTCAATGTTGTTTCCTTGTACTTTACCGAAAGTATGAGCTCACATACTCCCGCTAAAGTGGGGGCTAAATGTAGCGTCCTAAAATTGCGACACTTGCAATTTCGATTGCATTTCGGTCTTCACGATGGCGACGCAACACGCAACCTGAATGGAGACCCCAAAACTTGCTCACGACACTAAAAACTGCATTTTTCAAGCACCCTGGCCTGAACCTCCTTGCACCCCGCTGTCCCGAAGGTGGGACCAGAGCGCCCAGCGCCCTGGTCCCTGGGTCCTATTTTGGGCCCGGTTTCCTAAGTGATATCGGGTCTTTTTGATTGCAATTTGGAAATATACTTCTCTGGTCGGCCTAAGGTCGGGAAAATCAGTCTATCAGCCCTAATTGATAAGTATATAAACTACATTTTCCTCTTTCATTCGATATGATGGAAAAGGCGTGGAAACTATACTCAAGCATTCAAGCATTCAAGCATTCCTTCAAGCAATTGATCATTCCAAGTCTCCATTCAAGGCTAAGTGTTGCATTCAAGTCAAGGATTCAACCATTGAAGAGGAGATCACTTATTACATGCTACATACTACAACATACAACATCTAAACCTTTGCACATAAGGATACAAACATCCTTAGAACAAGGTATTAGTACTTGTTTTACATTATAGTCATTTACATTTACAACACTTGCTCATTTCTTGGTTAATTCCAAAACCGGGGTTTGACCTAAAGGCAAACCCCTAATCCCTAACCCCCCATCGTCTTTGCTTTTCTGTGTGTAGGTTGCAGGTACGCGGCTGAGATTGAAGATTTGGAATCCTTGTGCAGAGACGAACAGATCCCCCTTCGTTTCGCGGAATTTTCGGAGGACTGTGGCGCCGGGCGCCATCGTCCCGACAACTTTTTCTCAAATTTGCAGGACAGCACCGTATCGACATTCTACTGCTAATTCCAGGTCCGCAGCTTCATCCTATAACCTAAACTCAGTTTATAAGTGAATCTTTATGACTTTCTATGCATCCTTAGCTTAATTTCCTTAATCAACATTCTTTACAAAAGAGGGTAGCTTTGCTTTCCAAACCCTTGAAATTCATTTAGCATCCAATCTTACATTGTGTGGGATTGAATCTTATGAGTTTCAACCCCTCTTTTGAATGTAAAGTCTTCCCCCTAAGTGAAAACCCATCGAATCCTAGCGAACCTCCCTTCTCTCTCCTCGGAGTTAGAAGAGGGGAGACCAACTAGGGTTCGACCGCGATTTTCCACTTTACATTACCCTATGCACTAGACTGACTCTACGCGCTAATCTTTTGCCCCCATGCGCCACCCAACCTGCCCTATGCGCTAAAACCTATCTATATGCTAACCTATACCTCGTTGACACTACCTGTTTGACCCTATGCGCTAGGTCTACCCTACGCGCTAAAACCCCTTACCCATGCGAACCCCTACGACCCCCATGCGCTAGGCCTACCCTACGTGCTACCCTGCTGATCTGACGTGCTACCCTACGTTCGGCATGCGCTATTATCACTCCCTGTGCTAACCTAGACTTTCTATGCGCTATGCTATTTTATTTCGGACGCAACCCTAAAATTCAGCTTCATGCGCTACCTAAATTTTTGTATGCGCTACTTTGCGACTTTGTCGCGCTAAAACGCTAAAACTAAATTTCAAAAATAAAAAAATGACCAAAACGACCAAATCAAAAATCAAAAAAGGGTCAAAAGTGTTGACTTACTGGTGGTCCATATGCGGCAGGTCTTCGGTACCTCCGAATGCGCTCAAAACAATGCCTGGAATACGGGATAGGCATTTTTTTCTTCTTCTCTCCAAATTCTCTTTCTCCAAAATCAACAATGCACAAATGAATCAAATTAAACCACTTTTCCCCTTTTATAGGAGCAAAATGAAATTAGGGTTAGGAACCGGGCATGTAATGTGGTCGCGGTCTCCCTTATACCCTAAAATCTGTAAATTATCAGGAGATGAATCAATTTACAAACATTTCACATAGACAAAATCATACATACCACACACAAATCATCAAATCCAATCAAAATTTTCAAAATATTGATTCATCTCCCGAGGGGGCATCACGCATCAAATCAAATCTGGGGCATGACTTGCAAACCATGAGAGCAACACAAAAATTTCATTTTATCATAAATCACGATAACACATCATTTTCTTTGAAATAACATGTGCACACATGTCACTTCAAAGAGGGGCAAAATGTAGACGTATAAAAATGGCCATATTCCTAAATGAATATTTTATGATCATTTCTCTATTTAATTAAATCCAATTTAATTAAATTATCCACATTCCTCTATTTAATTAAGTAAATTACTCAATTAAATTCACTATACCCATTTAATGAATAAATCATTTTATTCAATTAAATCTCCCCTATCCACTTTTAATTAAATTCAAATTTAATTAAATAGTTATCCTAAATTGAATAAATCTAATTTATTTAATTTCCCCAAATTACAACCAAATTGAATTAAATTAACTTTATATCAATTAAATCCTATTATCCCTCCATCCACCTGCATTCTCCTACATCTCCCACTTACTTCCTAAAACCCTTCCTAAATTCTTCTAGACTCTTCTAATCGCTTCTAATTAGCCTAACCCATCTTCTAAACTTTGTCACATCCCTAAGCAAGGGGAGGTCACTTCTCAAACCCTTAAAGTCTTTGATAACCATTAAAGGCTTCAAGTCTTCAACCACTTGATTTTCCAAAGTCTCCCAAACCATTAATGGTTAATTCAACCCTCTTACATGGTTAGAGACTTTTTGCCTAACTTAACCTTCATCCAACCCAAGGGTCTCATCAAGCCTTTAATGCTTTGACCATGATTATCTCTTAATCATTTTCACAAGGGTTTATCCTTGGATTAACTCTTAATCCAATGGGTAAGCCTAACTTAAGCTTAACCCTTACCCTCTAGATAACCATAAGGTCTTCTTAGGCATTTAATGCCTCCAACCCCTTCTCTCAACTCAACCCTATGTTGACACTTGTCACCATTTCATTGGTGCAAATGCAAACATGGATTCCTAACTTTCAAACTTAGCCCTTGATTAACTCTTTCAATCCTGACCATCCATTGCCCTATTTTTGCTATAAATAGAGCTCTCATCCCTCCATTTTAATAATCCAAGTTTGTAGTATCATATGCTCAAATACATTCAAGCTTTCATTTCATATATGCTCATCGTTTAGCCTCTCTTTTAAATAGAAATTAGTCTAAATATGCATGTTTAGAATACTTTCTTTATCATTTAGCTCAATCATAGACTAATATATCATTTTAGGATAGTATTTATACTAACCTTGTCATCTTATAATCTAGTTTATTGCATTTTAAGATCATGCATAGTTTAGGATGCATCTCATATTAAAACCAACAAAAAGCATCCCTTGTTCTTGCATTTGCCATCCCTAAACCATTTTGCTCAGTGATCTGAGAGCAAAAACATTGGTTTGAGGGACCATGTAAGATAGAGAACCATGGGACCCACCTTGGGAAGCTAAGTGATACTTCATTACTCTATAGCTTGCACCAAGAAGTCCTGTGGGTGTGTGAACAAGGCTCCATAGAGCTCCGTTTTTCACATATTGAGTTCTATCGACCTGCTTTTCCTGCATACAGTTAGTACCAAACCGGTACTGAGAGGGGGGGATGAATCAGTACAGACAAAACAAACTTTCCCAGAACTGGTTTGACTGCAAAGCTTGCACTTAACTGGTAAACAGTAACACCGATCCAAAGAAGAGTACTACCAGTAAAACCAAGAATGACTATGACAAGTATAAACTGGTTATCACTTAGATCTTCACCTCACCTAACATCTCTTTTCCACTTCACTCATATGCATAAACAGGTAATACATCATAAATATAAAGACTACTGGTTCAGCATGCATTACCACTTAACATAAAAGACTAAACCATCACATGAAAAGCATCACACATGACACACTAATTTTTCACGTGGAAACCCAACTGGGAAAAACCACGGTGGGGATGAATACCCACAAGTTGTTCTTTGAACTCTTTTGAAGTCCACTATGTTAGGAGCCTTGTCCGGTTAAAGACTTTTACAATAAGTTTTGGTAGGAACCGATCCTGCTAGGGATCACCCAGTTAGGGGATGGCTAAATACCCGGTTAAAGGTTAAAACCCTGTTAGAGGTTACCTCGCAAGAGGATTTTAAGATCTCATTGAATTGAGTCACCCTATTAAAGGATTTACACAAAAGCATGTTAAAGCTACCCGATTAAGGGATTTTCCAACTGCTGAAATGGTTAGAAGTCAATGGGTAATACAGTGATCTGATAACAACACACAATGCCAAGGCAGATCTACTTTAGCTCCTTTGCTTCTGCAATCACATTCTGCAGGTATCAACACACTTCTCCGGTCTGGAAAGAATCAATTATCTCTTCACTTGGATACACACATAACATTTTCCAACAACTCCAAAATGAAAAACATCAACGACCTTATAGGAAACAGATAGGTTGGTAGCATAAACCCTAAACCCTAAACATTTAGGTTTAACAATTTAGTCGATTCGATCCTGATTGTTAATCACACTGCATTGAATACAATAGTCTTGAACAGATCTCAAGATATTTTCCAATGTTCATTCTTTGCCGCTTCAGGAAGCTGATAACCCATCACACGCTCTCCACTATTTATAGAGACTTCACACATTCCCGAGGTAGATAGGAGCGATCTTCTTCATGCAAGATCCTCAAGGAAATCCTTCATGGCGTGGCAACATGATCTGGTCTCCATGTTAACTCATCACAAGATGTCATCGGTTGAATCACACAAGCAATGCATCAACCAGAAAACCCGAAGCTGAGACTACCAACCGGTAGCCATGCTAAATGAAACCCCGATACAAAACTTCCATATACCGGTACTCATTCCAACATATCGGTTCACCTTGAACAAACATACCGCTTCACTTTTACATATACCAGTTTACATCATCATACCAGTTCTCTTGCCAGTTAGCTTACTACAATATATCGGTTCATACTCCAGCATATTGACATCAATGACAACATACAATATCATCATGTCATCATGCTCTGCACATATGCCAACAATCTCCCCCTTTGGCATTGATGGCAATATACAAAGATATTTATCTGCTTCCCATCTTCTTCTCCCCAATACTGCAGATATCTTCTCCGCTTCACATCTTCTCCCCCTTTGAAAATGATGCCAAAGTGGAGGCACAGACATCTATGATCCATTATGCTTCTCCCCCTAAGGAGTAGCATCCTTCAACACACCAATCCTAAAAAAGATTTATCAATACAAAACCTAATTGATGTGGAGCACATTCCTTTAGTTCACCTCTTGAAGGGGTAGCACCCCTAATTCACTTCTCAAATAGGTAAAGGTAGCCTTCAGTAGAGGCTTGGTGAATATGTCTGCTAACTGCTCCTTACTAGAAACATTTTCTAATACAACCTCTTTGTTCTGAACCTTTTCCCTCAAGAAATGATACTTGAGCTCGAAGTGCTTGGTTCTAACATGCAAAAATGGATTCTTGGAAATATTAATTGCACTTGTGTTGTCACAGAATATACTCACTGATTCATATGCAGGAACTTTCAAACCACTTAATACATGCTTCATCCAAATTGTCTAGGTGCAGTTCATAAATGCTGCAACATATTCCGCTTCTGTTGTAGACTGAGAGATGCAACTCTACTTCTTACTCATTCATGAGACTATTCTACCACCAAGAAAGAATGTGTTAGAGTATTCAGGTATTTACTTGATTAATTAAACATTCTTTGTTTAATTATTTAAGTTCCCTTTATCTCTATTACACTTAAGCTAACTTTAGGTGCATATAATTAATTGTTTTAATTAATTATTATGTGCAAACCTAGGTTTTCCCTTTTTAGGGTTTCTTGACCTATTAAAGGTTGAGTTCTTTCTTTTCATTGTAAGAATCACATTACATATTTTTGTGAATATTGAGCTCTCTCTTTTTGAGCATATTCTCTGTGTTTTGTATGTTCTTCAGATTTTGCTTCATTGCTTCTCCTTGTAACAGGTTATTCGGCTTGCAGAAGATCTTTAGGCTCCTGTGGTGTTGTATTTTCTCAACTCCTATATGGTATCAGAGCGTAGATCTGCAGCTACCTGTTCTTGTTTTGAGATTTTTGGCTTTGGAAGCAGATCTGGGGTTTCAGGAATTTTTTTTGTGTACCTAGGGTTTGAGCTTTTTTTCTGAGTACTTTGGGCCTAAACGGACCACACCATCGTGCTCAGAAGGCCCGAAAACCCCTATGGTCATATAAATTTCGACCTATTTTGGTTCCTGAGCCTCTGGGAGCAATTTTTTTCTCAGATCTAGGCCGTACGGCCCTGGCACGTAGATCGAGAAAAAATTTTCAGAAAATAAAAATTTGCCTTTTTACGGCATGCAGGCCGAAATTTTCTTTTGAAAAAAAAAAAAGGGAGATTTGTTTCTTTTTAAGAAAAAAAAAATTTTTTGGGAAAGTTTTTTTTGGGGTTTGGGGGTACTGAAGGGTACCGGACTGACAGGCCTGTCACACCTGTCAGTCCGGCCGCCGCTGCTGTTTCTCCGGCCGCCGCCGGCTCCATCTTCAGTCCTCGCCGGCCGCTGCATTTCCTCCAGCTCCCGCCCCGCTCCGGCTCCGGCGACTTTCCTCCGGCTTCGGCTCCATGCTCTCCCGCCAGCGTGTCTCTCCGGCGCCGCTCCCGGTGCTCCGATCGCCGCTCCCCGCCCCGCCGGCAAGCCACCACCGCCCGAGCAGCGCCGCTTCCACTGGGCCGCGCCACCTCTGCCCAGCCCGAGTGCCGCTCCGCTTTTGCAACACCTCCGCCCGGCCTGAGCGCCACCTCCGCTCGGCCCGAGCGCCACCTCCGCCCGGAGCACAACCAACCCCTCCTCTCTAGTCTTTTTGAGAGGGGGTTGGTTTTTTGGGCCTAGATCGTGCCTCCGGAGTCGGATTTTGGCGAACGAATAGGCATTGGAAAGGTGATTCCGAGCGGGACCTCGTGGTGGTAGATTTTTTTCCTAGATCTGCTGTTTGACTGTGTTTTTTACCAGTCAAAGTCGGGCTTCTTTTTTGCACTTCCAGGGCCCTAGAATGGGCAAACGAAGTCATTTTTTCGAGAACGAATAGGCGTCGGAAAGATGGTTCCGAGGCCGACCTCATGGTGTTGGTAATTTATTCCAATTTTTCTGTTTGACTATGTTTTTTTACAGTCAAAGTGAGGTCTCTTTTTTGCACTCCGGGAGACGTAGAATGAGCATCCGACCTCCGTTTTTCGAAAACTTTATATTTTCGGAAAGCGTGTTCTGTGTACTTTCCAGAAATATGAGTTTTTTTCCAGATTCTGGTCCATGCATATTTTATTCAGTTTTTTGCTTTTAAGCACTCTGGTGGATATCGTGGTTGTTTCAGGTCCTGGGATCTCTTTTCTGAGTAGGGTGTCTCTATTTTGATTCTCGTTTCTATTTCTAGTCTTCTTATCATTGTAGCTTGTAATTATGCAAACGCACTGAGATAAAGTGCCATCATGCATTGTTTACTTGGAATCTTGCATATCTTGTGTCTTGTTGTACATGCACTGTTGATCAAGTGCCATGAGGGGGTTGATGTTTGCCTTTGTTTGCCATCTTCCTTTGTCAAGTGAGTGTTCCTTCCACGACATTCGCCTCATGATGATGTGTCTCAGCACCTTTGATGTTCTTGGTTCTTCGTCATGCAGTTGTTTTTGGCTGTCTTTTTCAGTGTTCCTGTCCCTCTCCCACTTCTGCATTATGGGGAGGTTTATCCTGTTGGTTCTAATGCTTCCGTGGTTCGATTGATCAGCTCTTCAGGCTTTGGTTTCTCATGCCATCTGTATCTTCAATTTCAGTTGTTTTGCCTTGTTTGCCTCCTGATTCGAGTAGTGTCATTTGAGGGCACTCATACAGATTACAGTCTTCTCTACCTGGTCATGTTCTAGTTCAGTGGATGTTCTTCAGATCAGCAGTTATTCTTTGACAGAGTTTGCAGGGTCTTCATGCTTCAGTGATATTTTTTCATCTCTTTTTGGAGTAGAGTTTTGTTCCCACGTGGTTTTCTCTATTTCTCCAGTTCATAGAGATTTCATTGTATTTGGGTACTTGATCAGGCCTTGTTGCCGGGACCCATCTTTATTGCTTTCAGTAGTTGTTCTAGGTTTTAGCTTCTCCCTAAGTCTAGCTTAAGGGGGGGTGTTAGAGTATTCGGGTATTTACTTGATTAATTAAACATTCTTTGTTTAATTATTTAAGTTCCCTTTATCTCTATTACACTTAAGCTAACTTTAGGTGCATATAATTAATTGTTTTAATTAATTATTATGTGCAAACCTAGGTTTTCCCTTTTTAGGGTTTCTTGACCTATTAAAGGTTGAGTTCTTTCTTTTCATTATAAGAATCACATTACATATTTTTGTGAATATTGAGCTCTCTCTTTTTGAGCATATTCTCTGTGTTTTGTATGTTCTTCAGATTTTGCTTCATTGCTTCTCCTTGTAACAGGTTATTCGGCTTGCAGAAGATCTTTAGGCTCCTGTGGTGTTGTATTTTCTCAACTCCTATAGAATGCACCACTGGTTGTGCTCTTCTGATCGTCCACATTACCATCCCAATCAACATCTGTAAACACTCTGAGGTTGGAATCATTACTGTATAGATACCACAATCCATAGTCAATAGTTCCCTTCAGATATCTAAGAATCCGCTTAACTGCTACCAAGTGGGATTTTCTTGGACTATTCTGGAACCATACAGTAATGCCTACTGCATGTGCAATGTCTAGTCTACTATGTACTATATAGTGCAACTTACCAATCATTGATCGGTATTCCTTCTCATTCACCAATGTTGAGTCATCCTCTTTTGATAATTTACAACTGGTCACCATCGGTGTACCAACCAGTTTGTTGTCTTCCATGCCAAAGGTCTTCAACACCTCTTTGACATACTTGGACTGAGTGATAAAGATTTCATCTTTCATTTATTGAACCTATAGTCCAATGAAGAACTTAATCTCCCCTATAAGTGACATCTAAAATTCCTTCTTCATCTCATCTGCAAAATCATGACTCATCTTGTCATCTCCACCAAAAATTATGTCATCAACAAATACTTCACAGATCAGAATCTGATCTCCTTCTGACTTCAAATAGATATTTCTATCTTCACTTGTTCTTTCAAATCCAATCTTCACAAGATGGGAGTGCAAGTGTTCATACCATTCTCTAGGTGTCTGCTTCAATCCATACAAGGCTTTATGTAGCCTACACACCATGTCACTATCTTCTGATAGGGAAAACCCATCTGGTTGCTCTATATACACCTCCTCTTCAATTATTCCATTTAGGAATGCATATTTTACATCCATTTGATATACTTTGAATCCCTTCAAAGTTGCATATGCAAGAAGCATACGAACTCCTTCCAATCTAGCTATTGGAGCAAACGTTTCTCCATAATCTTCTCCTTCTTCTTGGGCATATCCTTTACACACCAGTCTGGCTTTGTTTCTTACCACTATGCCATCTTCATTCAGCTTATTTCTAATAACCCATTTGGTGCCTATGACATTTTTATGCTCAGGTCTGGGTACTAAAGACCATGTGTCATTCTTTTCTATCTGGTCAATTTCCTCTTCCATTGTCTTGATCCAGTCTTCATCTTTATGTGCCTCTTTAAATGTTTTATGCTCAAATTCAGAGAACATGCAAGAATTTTCTCTAACCTTTCTTCTTGTAAGAATTCTTGCATCCTTGTCTCCTATGATTTGCTTTGGATCATGATTCAACTTTACATACCTAGGAATGATCTTAGTTATTTCCTCTTGCTTTTCTTCTTCATCCTCATCTTCATTGGCATCAGCATCTACCGGTGTAGAAGCACTGTTACTGGTACTAGGCTATTTTGCAACCAGTTCCTAGAAGGTTACTACCGGTTTCCTCAAGTTTCTTAGAGTTTTCATCAATTCTAACATTGATACTTTCAACAATTCTCTGAGTCCTATTGTTGAAACATTTGAGAGCTTTTCTCTTTGTGGAATATCCTAAGAATATTCCCTCATCACATTTTGCATCAAACTTTCTCTAATGTTCACTCCTCTTGATATAACATTTGCTACCAAACACTCTAAAGTAGCTTACTACAAGAGTCTTACCTGTCCAATACTCATAAGGAGTTTTATCCTTACCTTTTTTGATGAGTACCCGATTCATTGTGTAGACTACACTGCTCACCGCTTCTCTCTGAAAGGTGTGAGCAACCTTGCCTTGGATCAACATAGTTCTGGTTGCTTCAACTATAGTCTGGTTGTTCCTCTCTGCTAGGACATTCTATTGTGGAGTCCAGGGGGCAGACAGTTGCCTCTTGATGTCGTTCTCTTCACACTACTTGTTGAATTCACCAGAAGTGAATTCTCCTCCTTGATTAGTTCTAAGGCATTTGATTCTCTTACCACTTTCTTTTTCTACCAGTGCTCTGAAGGCTTTGAACTTTCCAAAAGCTTCAGACTTGTCTTTCAAGAATGTAACCCACATCATTCTTGAGCAGTCATCAGTGAGAATCATAAAATACCTATCTCCCTGCACACTCCTAGTTTTTATAGGACCACACAAATCAGTATGCACAAGATCAAGTAAATTGTTTGCAGTGAAAGATTTACCTTTGAAGATTGAGGAAGACATTTTCCCTAGTTGACACTCTCTGCACAAAGGATTCTCTGGTTTGCTCAGCACAGGCAATCCTCTAACTACCTTGATCTTACTGGCCTTCACAATATTATCAAAGTTTACATGGCAGAGTCTCCTATGCCATATCCAAGTATCATCAAACTTAGCCATTAGACATGTACTGATATTTGCATTCAATTGAAATAAGTTACCTCTGGTCTGCATACCAGTGGCCATCAGTTCACCACTCTTTCCTTTTATTTTGCACACTCCATCTCTGAATTCCAGAGTGAGTCCATTATCATTCAGTTGGGCAACACTTAAAAGGTTGTGTCTGAGACCTTCTACCCAATACACATTATCAACACTGCTTTTTCCATTCAGAGAGATGGACCCTCTGCCTTTTGCCATACATGGTGCATCGTTACTAAATTAGACCACACCACCATCATACTCTTCCAGAGACAGAAACTTACTCCGGTCACCAGTCATGTGGTGAGAATAGCCACTGTCAATAATCCACTCATTGGAATTATCAAAGTGGGAGACAAGAGCCTTCTTGTCTGACACATCTTCCTTAACTACTACAAACACAATGTCTTCACTTTCTTCATCTTCTGATTCCTCATCAATGACACCTTCATCAACTGCTACAAAATAGTTTCTCTTGTTTCCTCCTTTGAACTTCTCTGGTTTGTCCTTATTATCACCATTAGGATAGTTTGCAGCAATGTGTCTTATCCTATTTCAAGAAAAACATTTCAAAGGGAGCTTACCTCTGTGTTTACCAGATCCCTTAGGAAGTCTCTTTGCAAGAAGAGCTTCAAATTCTATCAGGATCTCCTCATCATCCATTTCTCTGCTTTGTCTTGGTTCACAACTGGTACTAGCTTATTTTCCCTTTCTAGATGGTGCAGGAGATGCTCTAAAGGCTGATTTAGTTTTCTGAATACTACCATCATAATTATTTATCTCATATGTGGTCAACTTAGCAATGATGGAGTCTAGGGATACCTTTGTCTTGTCTATTGACCTCAACTCCTGAATAGCATCGACCCTTATTGCATAGACTGGTAATAAGCATCTCAAGACTTTGCTAGCAACAATGGAATCATCTATTTTCCCTCCTGCACTCTTGATGTCTCTAACAACAGTTTTGATTCTTATTCCATATTGTTGAATGCTCTCCCCTTCAACCATCTGCATGTCTTCAAAATTTCCCCTAAGGCTCTCTTCCTTAGCTTGATTCACATGCTCATCACCGCCATAGATGTTCTCCCGAGCATCCCATACTTCTTTGGGATTATCTTTATCCTTAACATCAATAAACTCAATGTCAGATAGACTGCTGATTAAGGCTTCCATGACTTGCCCATTCTCCTAAATCTCTCTTTTTTGATCATCGCTGAGAGTACCGGTAGGAATAAAATAAGCATTCTCAACATAGCTCCAGTGTTGAGCACCCATGCTTCTGATGTAGATCTTCATTCTATCCTTCCATATCTTAAAGTTGTCTCTATTGAACTTTGGACCTTCCCTCTTCATCATTAGAGTAGGATCTTTTCCTCAAGTGGTTAAGCTTACAACACAGAGGACCTGGAGGAAGCTCTAATACCAATTGATGAATAATGATGACTAGTTAGTACCAAACCAGTACTGAGAAGGGGGGGGGGGGGTGAATCAGTACAAACAAAACAAACTTTCCCTAAACCGGTTTGACTGCAAAGATTGCTCTTAACTGGTAAATAGTAACATTGATCCAAAGTAGGGTACTACCGGTAAAACCAAGAATGACTATGACAACTATAAACCGGTTATCACTTAGATCTTCACCTCACCTAACATCTCCTTTCCACTTCATTCATATGCATAAACAAGTAATACATCAAAAATATAAAGACTACTGGTTCAACATACATTACCACTTAACATAAAACACTAAACCATCACATGAAAAGCATCACACATGACACACTGATTTTTCACGTGGAAACCCAACTGAAAAAAACCACGGTGGGGATGAATACCCACAAGGTATTCTTTGAACTCTTTTGAAGTCCACTATGTTAGGAGCCTTGTCCGGTTAAAGACTTTTACAATAAGTTATGTTAGGAACCGATCCTGCTAGGGATCACCTGGTTAGGGGATGGCTAAATACTCGGTTAAAGGTTAAAACCCTGTTAGAGGTTACCTCACAAGAGGATTTTAAGAACTCATTGAATTGAGTCACCCTGTTAAAGGATTTACACAAAATCCTATTAAAGCTACTCGGTTAATGGATTTTCCAACTACTGAAATGGTTAGAAGTCAACAGGTAATACACTGATCTGATAACAGCACACAATCCCAAGGCAGATCCACTTTAGCTTCTTTGCTTCTGCAATCACATTCTGCAGGTATCAACACACTTCTTCGGTCTGGCAAGAATCAAGTATCTCTTCACTTGGATACACACATAACATTTGCCAACAACTCCAAAATGAAAAACATCAATGATTTTATAGGAAACAAATAGGTTGGTAGCATAAACCCTAAACCCTAAACATTTAGGTTTAACAATTCAGTCAGTTCAATCTTGACTGTTAATCACACTGCATTGAATACAACAATCTTGAACAGATCTCAAGACGTTTTCCAACGTTCATTCTTTATTGCTTCAGGAAGCTGATAACCCATCACACGCTCTCCTCCATTTACAAAGACTTCGCGCATTCTCGAGGTAGATAGGATCAATCTTCTTCATGCAAGATCCTCAAGGAAATCCTTCACGCACACAAGGCTAATGTGACAACAGGATCTAGTCTCCATGCTAACTCATCATAAGATGTCATCGGTTGAATCACACAGGCAATGCATCAACCGAAAACCCTGAAACTAAGACTACCAACCGATAGTCATGCCGAATGAAACCCCGATATAAAACTTCCATATACCGGTTCTCATTCCAACATACCGGTTCACCTTGAACAAACACACCGCTTCACTTTTACATATACCCGTTCTCTTGCCAATTAGCCTACTACAATATACCGGTTCATACTCTAGCATATTGATATTAATGACAACATACAATATCATCATGTCATCATGCTCTACACATATGCCAACAGTCTTTGTGCAAACAAAGGCAACTAGAAGAAGGTGCAGATGGATCGACATAATTCAAGAATTTAACATTGATATTCAGATAACAAAGCTTGTTAGAGGGAAACATTTGGCTAAATTAATGACTGTAGACAATTTGCAAGCAATACAAGTCAATGAAGACCATATTATTACCAGTCAGGTATGTAGTTTGGAAACTTTCCCTTGGTTCTCTGATATTATTGCCTATTTGAACACTAGGGATTTCCCACCTCATTTAGCTTATAATCAAAAAAGGACTTTGAAATTGCAAGCACAAAAGTATGTCTTTATTCATGGTGACTTGTATTGGAAGAATAGGGATGGAGTTTTTTTACCTTGTTTGGATGAATATCAGGCAAAGAAGGTTCTAGAGAAGATGCACTATGGAGTGTGTGGAGGCCATTACATTGCCAAGAATATTGCCCATAAAGTTTTGAGGGAAGGATACTATTGGGTTACCCTATTTACACACACATACAAGTTGGTCCAAAGGTGTGAAGCATGTCAAAAGTTCTCAAGAAAGTTAAAATTCTTGAGAGTTGTACCCCTCAGGTTTGTTTCATCGGAAGCTCCCTTTTGCCAATGGGGAATTGAGTTCATAGGGGAAATTAGTCAACCATCAAGTTGAGGGCATAGATGGATCTTAGTAACCACAAACTACTTTACCAAATGGATTGAGGCAATCCCTACTAGGAGGGATAGAACAAAAGTGGTTTTGGATTTTATTCTCGATAACATTATTACAAGAATTGGTGTTCTTGATAGACTGGTGATTGATAATGCAATATATTTTAGGTCAGAGGAATATGTTCATTTTTGTGAATCTTATGGTATACAGATATCTTACTTCACACCTTATCATCCACAAGCGAATGGACAAGCTGAATCTAGTAATAAAACTTTAATCAATATTATTAAAAGGGTGTTGGATTCAAAGAAAAAGGCATGGGATTCAAAGAAAAAGGCATGGGATTCAAAATTAATGATTTCTTTGTAGGTTGATAGAGTGACTATGAAGAAGGCTACTGGAAAGACACCCTTTGAGTTAGTTTATGGAACAAATGTTAGGCTTCTAGTAAAAAATCTATTGCCTACGTACAAATTCATTGAAGATCATGATATCGATATATTTGAGCTAATGTAGGAAAGAATAATGCAAGTCATAGAGCTTGAAGAGAAAAGAGGAGATTCTCATAAGAAAAACTTTAAGCAACAAAAATAGGTCAAGTATTTGTTTGATAATAAGATTGTTCAAAGAGATTTTCAACCTAGGGATGTGGTCTTAATGTGGAATGTTAGAGATCAGAACAAGGGTAAGCATTTAAAATTTGAGTCATTATGGCTTGGACCTTATATGGTAGTTGAAAATCATGGACCAGATTCATAGGTCCTTCAAGATGTAGATGGGAGGGATTTGGAGCTACCTATGCATGAGAAGTATTTGGAAAAGTTATTTAGTTAACCCCCACCTGCATTTGTCTTGTACATAGTGTATATACTATTTTTTGTTCCTTTTTGTGTCAGGTCTACTCCCCATAGATCTAAATTCTTGACATGCCTGTAGGGGGCATGCATCCCCAAGCTAGAGCCACTATTGGGACCTCTAAATTTTGGTTAATTTTTTTTGGAAGGCCTATGTAGAATGAAATCTTTTTATCCTAGTAGGATTTTGCCAACACTTCATATGGCTACACCAAAAATGAACTCCTTGTATGCAAGAAAAATCATATCGGCATAATAATAAAAGCTGGCGGGATGAAAATCATGTCTTTCTAAAAGCCAAAGTCACGTTGAAATGTCTCACCAAAACATGAATGTTGGTGTGACAATAGAGGTCTCTTAGAGCCAAAATAGATCCTTTTGAAAAGTATAGTCTCACCAAAAATTGACATATCAAAGAGACATGTTTTTTGTCTTACCGAAGTATCAATTTTGATAAGACATCGAAAGTCTAGAATGGCCACGGGGAGTCTTACCGAAGGATGAAATCACACTGAAAGCAATAGAGTCGAATAAACATCTTAAGGTCATATCGAAATATTAATTTTTTGTATAATAATGGGTGTCGAACAAAGGAAATGTGGGTCTCACCAAAAGGGCATCTCACACTGATATAACAAGTTACTTCCTAGATAGACCAATGAATGGTCACCTTGTAGGTACTTGTGGACACATGGGCAAAGTGGGCCTGATATTATAGTAATATTCACCGCACTAAATAAAGAGAAATTTTCACCAATCTAACGGCCTGGATTAATGCGCAACTACATGACTGGTTGAACCTTCTTACTAAAGCTAATTTCACAACTCCATAGTGGATGTGGCATGTGGGTCCGCAAAAGATGATGATAGATGCTTGAACCAATAAGAGCATGAACACATGGAAGGTTGATCCACATAACAAGGATGTGGAACCAATGCCCCGTCTCTATAATGAGATAAATAGAGATACCTTGACTGGGGATCAACAACTAAAATTCATGTGTGATTGCATGATTGAGTAGAGATATGCAGCCAAGATAATTCTACGGTGATGATAAATCTTAAAAAGGCAATGATGAATTAAAAATAATAAAGCTTCTAGTTGTCAAGTTTTCATTCACCATTGACTGACCACGATCTTGTTGTTGGGGCCCCAACGTTCAAATATGAACTGAAACGGCTATCTCCCGCCATCACACTAGCCTACTACTTGTAGATAATGAGCTCAAGTGATTGTTATGATCCAAACTTCCTCAGCTATATCAGCATCATCCTTGGTCAATTTTATATTTACAGTGCTCTACATATGCTTTAAATCTTTCTTTAATTTCTTGCTATCACAATTAGGGTTTATGTGATAAAGGTTATTGTGATATTTCCACTACATTTTCTATATCATACCTATTTCCTTATGTGTATTCCCTTGACTGTGTATAAGTTTTTAAGAATTGAAGTTGAAATTTGAGCTTGAATTCTGAAGTCTTAAGTTGTTGTCTCAACAAGCTCAAGCAAACCCTAACCTCAACAATGGAAAAATCTTCCAGCCTGGGAAAAAGAAAGTTTTCAAATGAGCTAATTGCTCAACTCCCTAGCATATCTGAAACACAAAAGAGGTTGTAGTTGAGGTCTAGGCCAGATGAGTTTATAATTGATCTCTCAACCAGAATTAGGGATGCACTAATTCCACCATGGAGTTTTAACCTCTGGAGAAGAGGTTATGAAAAGAAGAAAGAGAGGGTTCTAGTTTCAAACATATGGAATTGGAATTTGGGGAGACTAACGATGCTAAATGTATATGTCAACACTGAGTTGATCATTGCTATTATTGCAAACTACAAGCCAAACATCAGAGAGCTTGTGGAAAGTGAGGGTGGCAGGCTCATTAAAATGACAAGGGATGTTACCAATGAGGTTTTAATGCTTAATCCCAATATGGATTGGGCTATTGACCCACAGAAGTTGGATGCACAATATAAGAGAAATGAAAACCTATATAAGAGGAGGTTGGCTTCATTTAGACCTCTGAGGATAAAGGGGGATATTAGAAAGTTGACTCCACAACAAACTACCCCCTACAATATTGAGTTATTTGTTGGTTACTTCACATATACCTATCATACTCTATGCCAGGTATGTGTTGTGGTTGAAAGGGAATTGACTCCTAATTGGATGTTGGTAATATGCATGGATATTCGAGGCAAGGATATTAACAGGCCTTTTGATTTTGCTTCATTGATGGTTGAAGGTCTTCACAATACCCTCTGTTATTTCAAAATTAGAAAGTCATCAATCTTCATGTATTATTCTTTGTTAATGCATATATTTATGTACAAGGGCCTCAAGGTTTGGCATTCAAACCTAGAAATCACAACTATGGTTAAGGGGGAGAAACTCCAAGTCCAAGAATGAAATTACATCTAGGACTCTCATATGAATGAGTCTAATTACTTAATTTTTGAAAATCTTTTTGTTAGAAAACTCTTGAATATTTTGCAAAAGGGGGTTAGGTAGGGTCTAAGCCAGAGAGCCAAAGAGCCAAAGAGTTTTTGAGACCCAAGGACCTTAAGCCTGAGTTGGATATTTGTCATAATTGGGGGTCATGGTTCTATTTAAAAGAAAATAAAGTCATTAGGGTATTTGGTGGCCCTGTCACTCCTTGAAAGCTACCTAATACTAGTCAAGATAGGATTGCCATGATAGAAACTATGCATCAATTAATTGAAGCTGACAAGTCTTTTGTTGGAGGATCTCATAAGAAAGGATCAGTGATCCCATCACAATTTCTCATTGGAATGTAGATCATTTATTGAATAGGAAGGCATATGAGATCCTGGATCCAATATTGAATAAGTATAGGCTACCCCGAGTTAAGTATAGATTCTATGACTCTAAATGGTTTGTCAAGAAGCTTGGGAAAGAAAAGATACTAGAAAATGAATGGTTTAATGAGGAGTATCTCATTAGAAATGCAAGACTATAATGATGTGCTAAAAAGAAAAGAGAGATGCTATAAGATCCAATATGAGGAACACAAGAAGAAAAGGGAGGATAACACTTATTCTCCTTCATAAAAAATGTTGCTAATCCCATAAGCAAGGATGAGGGATATCTTTGTTGCTTATCTAGATGTTGACAATATCCCTCTCCCTCATGAGAGACCTCAATTGGAGGTTGTGCCATAGGTTAAAGAGTAGAGGAGGAAAAGCCAGAGTCTCCTCAGTCAATTGGTTCTCCTATTGGTCCTGCTTCCCATCCACCAAGTTATGATGATCCCTCTCTAACCTCTACTATTGTCCTTATGTATTCTGACACCTCTCCTTCATGGAAATTACTTGTAGAGGCTTCTATGAAAAACCATATGGTTTTATCATCCTAAGGTAGCCCTCTTTCTCAAGTACCAAAAAGCCCAAGAGTTGTGACCTCTCTGCATATATTATCCCTGGGGAGAGATATTCCATTTCAATCTTATGAGGGTTTTGAGTTTCAAGGAAATGAGACTTTACCCCCTCATAGGTTTGACACAAGGCTAGGTGTCACCATTCAGGATCCTCCTAAGGAGTGGGCCCTTGATGCATTTAAGCTTCAGGGTGATCTCAGTGAGGATATGAGATTAAATGTCTATGAGCAGTTTATGAGTGATGATTAGTTTGTGAACACTAGAGAATTTAGGCATTTTTTGGACACCAGAGAAGTGCATGGGATCTACCCAATAGAGAGAATCAACCAAATAGAGGAAAAAATTTGCAAAATTAAAGCTATAATAAGCATGAAAAAACCCTAATTATGATGAAATTTAGCCTAACTGACTTCAAAATTCACTATGATTGCAATATATTGATCCAATTTCAAGAATCCATGATGAATTTATACCCAAAGAAGACAATGCATCTCCTAAATCAGAAAATGTAGAGGTTTGTAGCTTACAGAAGTGAAATGTGAACCTTAGGAAATCTAAACCCTAACAATCCCATTGTGAGAATTTGTTGTTAATTTACCTCCTAATTAGATTTTAGGTGAGTTAATTCAACCTTAATTAGACTGATTGGAAGCAATTTGTAGCAAAATTAACAAGTTGTTCAATTTTAGATCCTCTATTGAAAGTTCAATTGTTCGTTTTAAACCAATTACATGAAAAATCAAATGTGAAGTTTGTTGTTCATTAATCCAAGACCTAATTAATGCTAGAAGAATTTATTTTAAGCTCTTTTTTTTTATTAATCAACCCTATTTTTATCCCTGCAAGCTTCAAAACTAAAAGAGAACACAAAACTTAGCCCTAATTACAAAGTTGCTCAAAATTATGCACAGACACAGATCTGCCCAACATAGGTGTAGATCTGTGCAATACAGATGCAAGTGTAGATGACACAGGTGCATAACATGACTTCTATACAGGCACATAAGTCCTCTACACAAGCGCAAAAGTCCTAGATTAACCCAAAAAGGTCCCTTTTCTGCAAATTTAACATGCAAACACCTCAAGAACACTCAAAAGGTAGAGAATTAGTCAGTCAATGTCGGGATCACCAAGAAATGTAACTAGGAAATCGGGAATAATAATCAAAGAAATAGATTAGGTGACCACAAAACCTAAGTTACAATGAAATTAAGTCCTAATACACTCAACAGAGGAATGAAAGAAAAGATTCAAAACAAAAGCAAACCAATATTGCAAA